>NC_043757.1:4219827-4867327 GCF_902148845.1 Salarias fasciatus
TCTGGTATTTATTGGAGAGTAAGGTCACTTTCTGAGTGAACTTCAAGTACTGTGGGAATGTGCTGTGAGTAGGTGGACCAAAGAAAAACTGGCAAAATGCAGCAGCAGTGAAGATTAAATTTACTGCATTTATCTGTTTTCTGACTCCCCCAGTGGTCGAAAGGAAGCGTGCGGTAGAATTTCATTGTCTCCATGTGAAAGGTTGAGTGTTGGTATTCTTAAAGTCGACGCCTCGGTAAACCCTAATGTGTTTTTAAGTTCTCCATTATCGAAGGCGTTGAGCAGTTTGCACTAATCTGACTTTAATGCCTCCGAGGTCTCACTGGTTACGACACGGGAATGTGAAGAGTGTGTGTGTGTGTGTGTGTGTGTGTGTGTGTGTGTGTGTGTGTGTGTGTGTGTGTGTGGGCTGTTAAACAGAAGGTCTCCTTTTGTTGTCTGACCTTGTCTTGAGAAGCTTTATCCTGGTATAAGTATTTCTGTGTGTGTCTGTGTGTGTGTGTGTGTGTGTGTGTGTGTGTGTGTGTGTGTGTGTGTGTGTGTGTGTGTGTGTGTGTGTGGGGTAATCAAAGTAGAAAGGCTTGCAGTCTGTGACGTTTCTTGACAGAGGCACTTCAGACTAAATACTTTTCAGACTGTGGCCCTTTGGCCACTATATATACAGTTTGATCAGTTTTGTGTATTTTATGTTCAATTGCTAAAAACAGCAATACAAAGTTAAAATTACAAGATAAAACACTTAAAATCTGCTATGGCAATACTTTTTTTTTTTTTCTTCCTTTTGATCACAGAAGAATCTGATAGTATGACTGTCACGTCCTCCTCAAGAGACTGGAGCCTGAATCCAGGTTTCATCCAAAATGCAAACCTTTATTTCGTAATCAGCCGTTACAGCAGGACAGGCAAAAGACGTGCACACCTGCCTCTTTATCGTTTCAGCACAGGTGCTCTAATTACCCTCACACTCACAGAAAAGAAACTATCAAACCACTCCCCTTTCAACATACCATAACTTAATGAACCTATTGATAAAGATGCAATGATGGGACGACATTATTACCGAATAAGAGTGAAACATAAAACACAAAACATAAACTATACATATTCCCAATTACCCCACAAATAGTGTGTATATCTGTGTCAGTGTGTGGGAGTTACACAGACAAGGCGGCAGGCCCATGAAATCACAGTGATCCAAATCTTCAGAGTAAAAATTATCAAAAAGACAAAATGATGCGGACAAAGAAAATTAATCAAATAAAGGTATAAAGGTATATAAAATAAGATTCTAAGCCACTGTTGCAGTGGTTGATGGCTCCTTCCTTTATGCTGCACTTTGTGGGTGGGGGCTCACGTAGCGCCCACTGTCCAGGACCAGCCGTGATCCGGACCGTCCACCTGCGTGGCTCTACAGTGTGTGCTCTGGCTGAGCTGAGGCCCTGAGGTCGACTCAGGACCTGCTGGAGAGATTTTAACTCTCGTTTAGTCTGGAAGAGACTGGAAGGTCTCCAGAAGAGCTGGAAAGAGACTTCAAGAATAAGAAGATCTAAAAAAAAAAAAAAAAAACAGCCATCATGTTTGGTTGTCATCATGAGCTGACCACGGTATTTGCAGACTCAACGTTTTTGCGTCGTTCCTCATTCTTTTTCCTCCTGAAGGCCAAATCGTCTCTCCTCCTCCATTTGAAGCAGAGATTACTTTGTGGGAGTCAAACTTTTAAAAACCCAGATATCTCATTCTGCCATCACAGTCCTTACATTCACTTCATAATGAAAATAACAATGTCAAACTCACTTTGAATAATCTTTTTGGATATTAAATTTCATCATTTCTGTGTGGCAGCTTGGATCTTTAAAGCCCTGATGGCTAAAATGTTAATAAGCCGACTAATGAAAGAAAAAGGCAGAGTATTTAGGCTGTCATGGCTGGCTTCTCAGCTGCAGGGGCTCTGTTGTTTGTTTTGAAGCACTAATAATGGCTGCGCAGACTTATAATTATGAACTTAGTGAGGTGAGGAAATTGCTAGAGATGAATAGACAGCAGGGGAGCAGATTGTTGGAAGGCACATATCAGAGTCTGTTCCTGACTCGCTCTCATGACGAGAGGTGGAAATGAATAAGGCTCGTCCTAAAAACAAGATACTCATCATTTACCAGGAAAAAAAGAAAGATGAACAAAACAAATTATCATACAGAAGAAAAACATACCAAAAAAAAGATGTGTTTGGAGTAATGACTGGAGCTTTGATCAGTTTCTTCTTGATAAATATTAGCATCGTTGTGCAAAACCATTAATAAACGAATGTGTTGAAATTACATTCCTATGCTCAGCAAATAACAATACAGATAAAGCGCATCACACATTGAGCTGATTAAAGCTTCATTGAGGTTGAAGTTTGTCATGACAGATGCAAGCATTTTTTTTTTTTTTTTTCAAAAGTCCACTTTCCCGCCATCAAGATGCTAATCCATGCAGCGAGGAACAACAAAACCTAATCAGCTCATCTGCTTCATGTGGGGGTTCCTGTCGAGCAAACGTGAATTTCCTTGTGAGTGCGAGGTGAAAAAGCCCCGCAAAAAAAAAGGAAACAATTTATCCTAATTCAGCCTATTAGCTCACTAATTATCCATTTTTACACATCACATGTCAGGTATTCATTTAAACTTGTTAGTTTTAAGTGTGAAGGAGTTGCTGCTAATTTTGGGACTGATTTAAACGAATTTATATGCAATGATGAACACTGACATCGAATCAGATCACCTGTGGTTTGAGCTCGTGGTCCCGAGTGTTGGCGTTGACGTAGCGTCAGGAAGTCAAGATCTGAGTTTAAGCTAGAGAGGTAAACCTCAGATAAACTGGAATAATGCATGTAGAGCTGCAAAAAACAGTAAAATTCATGTTTCAGGAACTCATCGTTACCAGATTTTATTTTCTTCTTATTTTTTGTAACATATCAGTGCCCTGATTTGAAAATCTGACAATCATTTTGGAATAACAATGAACAGGAGAAACATTAACTAGCTTTTATTTTGCTATTAGATTTAAAAAAAAAAAATCTAATTCTTCTCGTTAAAAATATGTATTCCCCTGCAGCTAATGGCACTATACCACCTAATTACCATAGCTACATCTTGAAAACATAATATAAGACTAAGTTACTTTATCATGCGAAGTAATAAGTTATTTGTGGAAGTAACCTGTTCATTAATTGGGATGTGTGAATCCTCACATCGCTGTATTGCTGCTGTCACATTAGCTGAGCTATCGGCACTGTGTGGGTCAGTCTAATGACTGCTTCACTCATTAAAATCTGCTGTACTTAATTGCATGAGCTTCCCTGAGGAGTAGTTTTAGGCTGATGCAAAACTCAGCATAACACCTGTTCTTGGAGAAAAAAAAGAGATTAGAAGAAGAGGAGGAAGCAGTAACGGGATATTGCTACGAACTTTTAGCACCTTGTTCCATTGGTGTTTTTCTTCATCCCTAAACAATAAACTGAACTGTACACATCGTTTTTCTCCCCGTCGCGTTGACCAGCCTACCGCCGGGCTGAATAGGTTTCCTTCCCACCTGTTTTCCTTCCGCCTACACGCTCTACAAACAGATGGCAAAGTAGCGGAGGAGAATTTCTCCGAATGCCGTGGGAGGTGTTTCTCCACCGGTGTGTTTGCGTAGAAGCCGTGGATGGGCGTTCTTGATCCCGGCCCGTTATTTACATTTGCAGCGAGCCGTCGACAGATGCCGCAGCGCGGATCCCGAGTCTGACGGCCGGTAGGCCGACTGCCGTCACCGTGCAGATGCAGGCCTGGGGTCGTAGGTTTATACTCTGAGAGTTACCTCTGAACTTTAACCCCCAGTAAACAGTGTGGGCAGCTGTTCCAGAGAAGCTTTTCAGAAAGGAAAAATTAATATTTGTCCAAAAGAAATTTCTTGACATTCTGCTTTTAGTGCAAGCTTTAATGCAAATTATCACAAACTTTAACTTAAATCTCAGCAAAATATCATTTTATGAAGCAGAGAAAAGAACCTGAGAACAAAAAGTTTTGCTGCAGATGTGTCAAAGAGGAGAGTGTCATCAGCGTATTGTAGATACTTTGGTTGCTTATTTGTCGCAAAAATATATGTATTTATATTCTTTTTTAGTGTCCTCTGATAGAATAATATACATTGCAACATTACACACACAAGACAGTGGAATGAATGCAATACGTTCTTATGATCGTGGTTTGTTGAGATTCAAACCTTTAAAACTTTGTAACTTGCCCTCATAGGTGTATTAACACAGCTGTTTAACTTGTGTTTTGACTTAAGGTACATTGTTTGGTCAGAGAAAGATGCTCTAGAATCTGGATATCAGTATTTGAATCATGGACTGATGAAAATGAGGAGAAGCAACAACTCAGCTGGAGTAAACATGCAAACAGTATCTAATGCTGAGGTTATGAAGAGAATGATAGCTTTAAAGCCAAACTGAAGGTTGTTGTGAGGAGTTCAATCAGATGCTCATCCAGCAACAGACAAACTTTAAGTGGGATGATGAAACAAAACAACAGATGTGTGTTATGCTGACGCTAAAACAGTTAGCTCAGAGAGAGAGAGAGCGAGACAGCAGCTCTGCAACAAGTGAGCCCTTTTGATTTCGTTTTAGAATAATACCCAGTAGAAGTTAAGGTTTTCTTTGCTCAGCTGACTTTTCTGGAGTCTAATTCAACAGAGAAAAGACGAATAAACAGAAACAAAACAGCGAGTTTCAAAAGTGCCCAATATAAATTAGCGAGCATGCAGTCTGTCGGCTTCCTAATGACTGAACTCTCGATTCATGCATCAGTGATTTTGTCAACAATTAGCATCTGCGTAGCGATTTCCCGGAGAAGCTAATGTGGACGGGTTGATACACACTCAGCAGAACAGCACCCTGTTTGACCTATCAGAGGCAGAGAGAGGAGAGTCTGTGTGTATCTGCTCATACACACTATACAGATAAGTCTTTATCCATATACTGTAGATGCACTGATATGAGTCTTTACGCCGACGTCCTACCCTCCAGGCAGCTTCTGATTTCCGTTGCACAGTAAATATGACCTTGTGGGGATTTAATCCCTGCTTGGGTATGGTAGGTAACTCATCAGTGTGATCCTATTGACACGCACGGCTCCACATACACAAAGGAAATCCGAGAGGAAACTAATTTACCCGAGCGAGCAGCAGGAAAGCAGAAACTTTGCAGGCTTCATGAGTAAAAGTTCAACCTGGAGTAACAAAAGCACTTAATGATGTCA
This sequence comes from Salarias fasciatus, assembly GCF_902148845.1. NCBI lineage: Eukaryota > Metazoa > Chordata > Actinopteri > Blenniiformes > Blenniidae > Salarias > Salarias fasciatus. Next base: position 4,225,107 of record NC_043757.1, read on the forward strand.
GTTTCTCGTCTGCAGTAACGCTGCTGACAGGAACCACGACTGTCGCCATCAGACTAATGAGACTGGCTTTTTCTGTTTTCCATCACATACTTTGTCTCGGAGCGTTTCTGTGGATGCCGACGTCTTGCTGACCAGTAATTCCTCGCTCGCTGCCGGCTTCATTAAAAGTCAGATTAGTGTTGTTTAATGAGAGACCGTCGCCCGATCACAAACAGGTCACAGGAAAGAAAAACAGAGGAAAAGAGGAGAGGGGAGGAGGAAAGAACGTCTCATACGTCCATTTATTTACTTTCTATACAACTTCTCTTCTATTGTGGATGGAATAAATCTCAGTTAATAATGTGTAAAATTCAGGGCCCACTGTAGACTTACTGATCATACACAAAGGTAAGGGTCGATTATGGAGGAAAAGCCGAACATCAAAGTCACCAAACTGCTCTGGTCTTTATATTTTCACATCAAAATGATGCCAGAAAAGGAAGAGCAGAATTTATTAAACACTGTATGAATCCAAGAGACATCTGAGAAGTCCAGCTATGCTGAGCTGTCAACACACGCGCCAACGTACGATCAAGTATTTAAAACTGACTTTTAATTCCAGATTTTTTGTGATTATCTTGATATTTAGAATAAAGTTTACATCCTCATTGAAAAAGAAAAAAAGATATTTGTTCTTCTCAGGTTTAATTTTACTTTGATTCCTTTGACTTCTGCTCTGTTGTTACCCATTTCCATAAATCAAACTATGAGATTCAAACTGGGAACTTTTTCTTCATCAGTCGACAGTGGAAACCACTGCACACCATCCATTGTTTTCTCACTTTTACCATCACGTGTAAAAATACTTAAGGCGAGGTTCCCTCTTTCAGAAAACAGCAAAATGTTTTACAGTGCACATTTTTAATACCTTGCTGGATGATGAATGTGCACATTTTACTCCACAGCTTGAATCTCACCCCGGGCTGCAGCGCCGTGTGAACCCTGTGGATATTTGCTTCCTTTATGGCCGCTCTTAACATTATGATGAATCACTGCTCCCGATTCAAAGAGGTAAAGAAAAAAGAAAAAAAGAAAAAAAGAACAAGCAGCCATTAACAAGAGGGGAAACATTTCCCCACCGTGATCCACCCAGGACGTTTTAATGTATTTAAGAGTATCCGAACTGTATTGACACTTAATAAAAACTTTCTCCCGCAGTCGGCAGCGTGTGGAGCAGGTTCGAGGTTTCATTAATCACACTGGCGGGTCGTCTAGTCTGCAGCTCGTTCTGTCACACAATTACTTCCTGTACTTGTGTCCCCGTCCACACCATGCAGATCCACGCAGGGAGCAGCTCGATAGGACGCAACGTCGGCCATGTTTACACAAGAAAGATTTCAAGTGGAGATGGAAAACTCGGTTTTGGGTTTCTGATTACATGACAACGCTGCTCGGAGCCGCTGAAAACACAACTTTTCTCAGAGCAATCTGCTTCATTTAAACCAAATAACCCGCCTAATTCATAACCAAATAAAAGAAAACAAAAAAAGCCTAATCTAAGAGTCACTGAACGTGATGGGACCTGTTTTACTACTGTTTTTATGTGTGGACGCCATGAAAACACACAGCAGAAGGAGAAAAACTGATTATTAGATTTATTCTCCAATTTTCCTCACAGGGCCGATTCAGTGGCAGGTTAGTTTGCATTCAGGGTAAATAGTAACTTTTCTGCTTTTTAAAGCTGCAATCAAGTTCTTGTTTTCAGCAATTAGCAAAATAATGGTCCGGATCAATTTTGATTTAACTGAAGAAGCGCTATCATCCACTAAAAAAAAAACTACCTCATAATACTCACATCGCAGTGATCCACTCATGTGCTATCTTCACTAAACTTAACATTTTCAAGTGTCTGAATTTTCTATTCTGAAGACTTTGTGCTTTTCATCCCGGTGCCGATGATACTTCACTAGTTTAATTTCGCCTTCACTGCTGGTCTGAGATTCCCACCACTCTCAGTGAAACATAAAAATCCAACAATATCTAAATGTGAACTTGTCGGACCTTCATTAAACAGCAGCAGCATTTCTCTCTTGTGCTCTCCTCATTTGTCTCCCTTTCTTCTTTAAGTGTCTGGTGAAAAGTTTGAACAGTTTAACTTCAGAGAGTCGGGGGGGTTGGGGGGGCAAAAGGAGCGCTTGTGCTTTAATGAAGACAACAAAGCTCAACGCGTCATTAAGTCGCACATAATTAAAGAAAGGCGAAACTCGAGTGTTTGATTAAAAGTGCGTTTGTCAGAAGGCACCCTCAAACATGGCAACACAAATACACAACGAAACACAAACACACAAACACGTAGAGCCGCGCGGTCTTCACTTGTTTTCGACTAATGATGCAAAAAGTGATGCGGCTTAACTTGATCAGGAAGCGCACACACACACACACACACACACACACACACGGCCTGTATGTCCCCATGGGGGGTTAATGTCGTCTCTGTTTAGTTGATTGTAGTGGCTTTTCACCCTTGGAGACTTTTCCACAAGTCTGCAGAGTTACAGTGTGTGTGTTCATCTCCACATGAGAGTATCTCTGACACACACACACACACACACACACACACACACACACACACACACACACACACACACACACACACACACACACACAAACCTAAAATCTTGAATCTTTTAACTCTTCACACTGATTGTCAGTGTCAGTAGAAACATCTGTCCATTTTTCATTCCACTCCAAAACTCCTCCTCTTAAATTAACATTGCACTTTAAATTGTCACAAGCAAAATCTTAGCTTACTTCTTTAGCATATAATGTTCTAGAACCTATTTTTTAACTTGAATATCTGTGTATTTGACTCCTTCCAGTTTCAGAACACATCGATAAGACGGTTGTTGGCCAAATTTCCAGGTCCTCAAAACTATTTTCATGTGAACTCCAGTTAAGTTCAATTCTATTCAGCTTTATTTATGAAGTGCTAATTACAACATGGTCGTTTCTCGACAATATTACAAAGAAAACCCAACAAATCCACATGAGCAAGCAAAAGTGAGCAAGTGTCAGTCAAATGTCCTTCAGAAATGCTTTACAAATGCTGAAAGCGATGCAGTTTTCATGCTAGGGCCACTAGTGTGTGCTGCTTTTCTGTAATTAAAAACCCCATATATGCATGCAGAGCACGGTACATTGAGAACATTAAAGCTCCTTTAAAGGGGCTGTATCATGCAAAATTCACTTTTTGTATGTTTTAACCTTGTTATATAGTTATGTACTCATCAAAAACACCCCCAAAGCGTTTTTTTTCCCTTGGTGCCTGTGTGTTTGAGCTTTCCTTGTTTTTCTCCTGCTCAGAGAGGCAGCCCCTCCCGTACTCGTGAAAACAGTCTGTCTGTTCGATCGACGTCACTAGCAGCAGAGCGCTCCCCTGATTTTCAGTGAAACGGCGGTTTCTCTTCTGGGCTTCAGAATTGGCCCCAGAAAATCTTTTATTTCACACAAAATGACTTTTCCTTCGTGCCAAAAATAAACTATTACCATGTTAATGCCTATACTAGGGGTTGAACTAGCTAAAAAGGCATGATACAGCCCCTTTCAGTGGTCTTACTCCGTTGTTTTGGCCCAGTCAGTATCTGTACAAACAGTAAACGTCTCCACTTATGCAGATGATGGTGTTGTAAACGTACACCTCCGCGGTACGCTTGTGCGGTTGCAGTGTTGCAGTAAATTTAGGTTTCCCCCATTTACATGGAGAAGGAGCATGAGGATTTTTAAAAGTTCCACCTTGGAAGTCGTTTTTAAAAAATTACATTTTCATTGGCTCCAAACAGATGTTTGGAACAGAACAGAACATCCAAATGTTGACTTACATTTTCCATTTTAATTTGAGAACGTCGTGTAATCCCTGCTTAAAAGATTCAAGGTCATCTGAAGAGTGTGACACTGTGTGAATCAATAGCAAATGGTGGTTGCTATGTAAATAAACATGTACAAAAAAACAAAAGGACAGATATGTCACAATTTAATCTGCAGGTGAGGCTCATTCTTACAAATTAATTCTTAACCAGATGCCTAAGGGAGGAAGATTTGTGTACATATAAAAGTGATTGAAAACCATATAAAGGGATTACCTTTTCTATACATTAATAACTGAATACTCATCGGTCTGTGGAGTATTTCATCAGTCAAGTGTGACACCACAAGGTGTCGACTTGAGGGATTTGAAAGGTAGAAGTGTCCTTGACAGGAATTCTTTTCAATATAATATCAAGAGAGTCTATTTTCTTACAATAAGAAGCTTAACAACAAGATGTATTTTCTTATGTGTGAAATACAAAAGACTTGCAAATATAATGAATACACCCTATTTTTACTGAATACCCACTTGACATAGAATAATTTAGACCCGCTTCGAGAAGAGAATAACATTTTGATAAGCTTCAATATCAACACATTGTATAATGTATAGAATGTAACACTGAAAAAATGTCAGTGTTTCTGCAAAATATGGCCATGTATGTTCCTATCTGTCTTGGTAAAAGGCATCTGAAAGCCACTGCATCGGGTCAGCGGAGCTCCATTATCCGTCCAAGTTGAGTTGACTTGAGTCAAATGAGGGTCACGGTTGTTTCTTACAAAGAGCCTCATATTTTCTGTTCTTTAATTGAAATGGTGACTGGGTATATCGCTTTTCCATCGCTCAAGCACCCCCCAAAAGTGCGTCACGCCGTTAATCTCGTTCACCCATTCACACTGAATGACCGAGTGAGACAAGGAGGGAAACATTGTTTATAAAGCACGCTGGGCTCCATTTGACAATGTCAGCCACTGTGTTTACCTCAAACACATCTAGAGAAAAGAGGGAAAATCAGTCCTGCACAGCAGCAGCAGCAGCAGACGCCCACACTGATAAATTTTTGAGCTAATATTATTGCACAGGCCACGCTGTAATGTTCCCCAGCTGGTGTCACAGTTAATCTGCTCGATGGCTCAGTTTAAACCAAATCCTCCACCAATCGACGGCGCAGGAGCTGGAGGGAGAGAAAAATGTGTTGCTCCTAAAGCTGAAATATTTAGAGAAATTAGGCAGTTAGAGATGATCCAGTTATTTCAGGTAAAATAAAAAGTCGAGCGAGTGAGCGTGTGCAAGTGTGTTTAATGTATTGATTCTTACGTTGAGCCATAGCTCTCGTTTCCCTCCTGGTTATTCTAATTTCCCAATCTTCTTCCATAAAACAGAGCATGAAGAAACCACTGTCCCTGAAGGGTTTTCTGTATCTGTCAAACTGTAATTACCTTTTTATGTCATAAAAAAGAGAAACCTCTTCAGTCTCATGCTCAAAAGGGATTCCTCTGTTACAAACATGCACAGGGAATGAAAGTTGTTGGGTTTTTTTTTTTCAATTTACCAACTGCTTATTCGTTACACAGTGATGTTTTTTTTTTTTTTGGCAGGTCAGTTTCAAGCTATCTTAATTCATAATTTTAATAATTCAAATTTTAAGTATTCTTAGCTTGAACTGCTAAAAAAAAAAAAAAAACCTTGAAAGGGATACTTTTTAAAGTATTGTTCTCTATAGTTCCGGATATTTTACTTTGAAGTCGCACGCTAGTGACGTCACTTCCTTACCGAGTACCGCTGTACTGAAGCTGCTCCAGGAGATGGTTGCATAATGTGTGCGTCCACAACAGTAAGTTTGATCGTGTGATACGCTGTAAGTACGACCTCCCAATGTTCCTGGGTTTAGCTGCTGCTCTATTGTGTGTTTATGTGCTGGTTTGAATACTGCTCAGCACGCTTTCTAGAGTTAATTACATTCGTGTGACAAGCATCCCTCATGTGCAACAACCAGCCATGGACTGACCAACCAACTGACCGCCTGACCAATCAGGCACCAGCTGTAGACCAACCAACCACAAAAAAACCAAGATCCACCATCAACCTAGCATTAATCAAATAAATGTAGAAATAAAACATGCATCATATTCAGAACACTTAAGGATATTATCAACAAAACAATATAGACAACACGCATACAGCACCCCCCATATATCAGTGGAAACTGGATTTATGCCAAAGTGAAATAAGGGAGGCACTGCTGAATGTCAACGCCACACAAGAGATTGAAGCTGAAAACCTATAAAAGGAATAAATATTTACAGGCCACAGGTTGTTGAAAGTTGAATGTCAAAGAAAAGAAAAAGACAAATGGTCATTGGACGTCAAAAATGCAATAAAAAAGTATGATTTCAAACAATATTCCCAATCGTTTGTATTCATTTCAGTTGTTCATTTCCAGCGAAGCCGTCAGTGGACTATTTTTCCACCATATTAAACCATTTGCACATGTTCGATTAAGAACCATTAATTTGTCCAACTGCGTCCCCACTTAAGCCATCAGAGGGTTTTTAAATCACGGCCAATTACCCTGCCACCACAGCACTCTGCCCACATTACTGAACCGATCGCTCAGCCACAGAGAGGCCCCGTCCCATTACAGCCGAGCGGGGAAAGAACTGAAGACCTGATCTGATCTGATCAGTCGGACAATCCAGCAGACGGGGAACGGACCACTGCTGAACCAGTCACTTCAGGTAATACACTTACAAGGTCAGAGATGGTGTCCAGTCATAACTTTGAGAGTTAAATACGTAAAGATGTGTTTCAAAGCTACAGAGAGAAATGTAAAAGTTACCAAGTACGGTCAATGCAAATAAAATAAATAAATAAATTAATTAAAAAAAAGGCACAAAAAAAAAACAAAACCTACAGTTGAAAAGACTGGTATACTTATCTTTTGATTTGTGCCATATTTTTCCACTTGTTCAGTTGCTTGAACTATAGTCAAAATGTTCAATTTTGTGTGTGTGTGTGTGTGTGTGTGTGTGTGTGTGTGTGTGTGTGTGTGTGTGTGCGCGTGTGTGTGGCAGCCCAGCAGTAGACTGGAAATGCCTTTCAATCATTGTCAGCTTTGACATGTGCCGGGCTTCTTCACGACCATAATTTAGAGAACTAAATAAAGCAGGACGGACTGAAGTCACCGGCTTTCCAAAGAACATGGATTTGATGAGCTGAGCAGCGGTGTTTGTACTTGGCTGCATCGCAAGTTCAAACACCTCTGTTCATCCAACAAATGCATATTCTCCAAATTACTCCCGACTGACGAGCAACATTCAACCCACTGACTGACCAACTGAATAATGAACCAACTCAAACCAACCATCGATCACCAATCAACCAACAGTTTGGTGTTCCCATCCAAATGGGAATAAAACAACTGATCACAACAAAAACAAATTATCTAACAAGCACAGTTTCTTATTTTTTGTGGTCGACTGCCAGCCTCCCTACAAACAACAATTTAAAAAAAAAAAAAAAAAATCACGGTAATTCATCCAATATATCCAACAAAGACTTGAATCAGTGCCCAGTGTCGGTTGTGTTCGAAGCGGGTGGAAACAATAAATGACTTTGCATACACTTATAGTGGCTGTCGGCTGCGTGTGTGTATCATGTGCACACCAGCAGGTGTGTTTGCGCCGTGTTCCTTCGCGGCGTGCATTGTTTAGGCTGCTGTTGGTGTATGCACGTTTTAATATGCATGAGCGCCGGAGCCTCATGAGCCCCACTTAAAGAATAAACCATGCACACACACACATCAGGAAGTGGAGGTGCATGTGCAGCTCATTTGAAGCTACGGCGCACACCAGGGGAGCAGGCATTAATCAGTCTATATTCAGTATCACAGCTTTTAAACATTAAAATGTAAGTCAAAGTGCTTCACAGGTAATGGATTGAACACTGAAAGCAGAAATATTTGCATACATGCACATACTTTATGTGCACATACATACGAATCCACACGCAGAGCCTCAAAGAAATACAGCTGTAAAAGGCTCAGAGCAACGCAAGCCAGAAACAAAGGTGTGCAATGAAAAAAATGGAATACTTTCATAAAACATCAGCAATGACTGAGAATATAATCTGTGTGTGTTTCAGTTGTACTGATCTCTTTATGCATCTCAAACTTAAGTGATTGAATTTCAAGAGAAAACACTATCTTCATGAATGTGTCCTTCAGCATACACCAATAATTCCCTCACAGTTGCTTAATCGGGTCCATCCCAGCTAACGCAGCATGTTAAATTCCCAAATATTGTTTTCCTTCTAAGTAAAAGTGTCTCTAACATTTATTGATTCTTTAGGCACAGCAATGTATGGGTGGCGCATGATCGAGCTAAACAGGAAGTGCACAAGTGTTCACAACCCCTTGTTTATCATCAGGCAACATTCTTAAACTCTGCAAGCTTAGAAATGTCACTTTAATAAATTATCTGAACGGACAATAGTTTTTTACTGGATGTTTCCGGAGTTGCAAAACTAAAGTAGCTTAGCCTAAAGTAGCTCTGTGGCTAACTATCGTCTACAAAAGCTCGTCTCACAGGAATCACATTAGCTTCGTATCTCAGCTTGTAATATTACTGTGATTACCCACAGTGTCTTAAAATACGCACAATACAGTAATGCAGTGCAATATTATAATACTATATAATACAAAGTTACTCTGTCACAAGCTTCTCAATGCCTCATGTACTTTTAAGAAGCAAATCAGAAGAGCAAGATCAGATTGGAAACTTTGTTCACTTTCCTCAACTTTAGTCAGACTTGTGCTGGATTGTAGGAATATTACCTTCTCTTAACCAGAAGCTGTTAAAAGTAACCATCTTTGAACACCTCTCATGCTATGATATGAGACTTTAAACCACATTTAAACATGTCACGTCGACTGCAGAGCGTTTAGCTTTAAACGGTCAGGAACTCTCATTGAACAGGCAGCTGGTGGATTGACCGCAATAATCCCACAAGTGCATTTAAGTCAGCACTCCAACACAATAACACGGCATTTCCTCCCAGACATAAGACCCTGGACGGATATTATCTCCCTTTCAGGCAATTTTCTGGAGAAGGTCTGAAAATGACCCTCCAAGAGACGGTCGGGCGTGAAGGTCCGAGTCGAAGAGGAGGTTCTGAAGTACTCCACCGTCTGGCTCCAACAACAAAACCTCCCTTCCTCTCACCTTCTGCAGCTGATTTGAGCAGCTGGGCCTAACACAGTGAGTGAGCATCAGAAAAATGTTAAATCTCAACAAAAATGACACGTGTAGAGCAGTAGATTGATAATCTGTGCTCCTGTAAAAAATGATGAGTGGAACGCAGTGAAGCAAAGAGTGAAAGTTTTCAAAATGCTTCAGGCAACGCTGCTGAACTTTACCTCCCACAAGTCTCCACTGCTGCCTGACTCTCAGAAATACAACCAAAGGGTAATTAACGCTGACTTTTCTATTGATCAGCCATGTTTAGCAGTCTGGCTATTGGAAAATAAAGTTTGGCTTTTTTTTTTTTTAAATAATCTCCTGTAGGCAGAATTGGAACATTTAGAAAAAAATTAAAAAAAGAAGAATGCATGGGTCAAGTGTTCAATCAATTTCACATCCAGAGAAGTAGAGCAAAGCTTGCCGAGGAAAAGCTACCCACAGAAAAAAATAGTTTTTGAAACAACGCTTTGAAATAATATGTTCAGTCACAAGTACTGTTTTGGCAACGTTTCAGGAGAAAACACATTTTTTCACTATAGTTTTGAATCGATGTTTTGAAAAAGATGTAGTCAGCATGGAGGACAGCTGGAGGGTGCTGTTGGTTATTTCTGTAATAAAACCACACGCTACAAATATTAACAATGGTGAGGACACCGACATTCCTACGGACAGACGACAAACCTGGACTGCTGTGACTGGTGACTCAACTACAAAACCAACTTGTTGTATGTCTTAATCTTGATAAATCTTGATAAATCTAATTACATTTCAAGAAAATTGGCCACAGATACTGAGAAATAAAAGCATGAAGATGCCGTTCACACCACTTCACAATAAAGAGCCATTTTAATAAATATATTTTTCTTTCATTACATATTTAAATAATAAATGTGATTCCCAAAAGACACACAAACCCAAGATATCAAATGATAACAGATCTACTGGTGTACATAGACCAATAGGCTAATGCAGCAAATATCAACATTAATGCAAACAACAGTGAACTGATTAATCCATAATTTAAATTATTCATGTGTTTTACAGTAATTCAAATAAAGAAAACTAAATGTCATTCATGACACTTGAGGAGAAGGCAAGCAATTGTGCAGCAGATAAAATGTGCAAGAACGAAAGTTTGGATCGGAGGGCTCAGGTCTGCGATGGCCTGATCAATTGTACATCCAGACATGTAGGTCAACATCAATTCAAGCACCACCAGAGCCCGCAAAATATTACAACTGGAACAACATAGAATAGGTACAAAATTCAGGCCATACTCTTAAAAAAAAAAAGAAAAAAAAAAAAAGCACAATAGCAGGCAATAAAATTTAGCCGTGGCGCACATGCACAGGAGCAGCGCTTCAGAAAATTACGTTTTCCCCTTTTCTGAGTGGGAAAGATTTCAGAAAATTGCATTCGCCAACATTTCCATGGAGGCACAGTTGGAACCTTTTCGAAAAGTTCCACCTCGAAAGCCATGAAGTTGAGTTTTCAGAGGCTCGAGCGCCGGTGTCGTGTAAACACACACCCAAAACACAACAAAAGTTTTCCATTTCCAACTGAAAAAGGTGTGTGAATGGGGCCTCTGATATTAGTTAAAACTGGGAAGACTAATATTCAATAGGTGCAACAACAACCTTGTTCATACTGGAAGAAAAGCAAAAGCCATGAATTTTATATCTTTCATGTAATCACAGTTTCAAAAACTGTAGATTCATCGATGCTGTATTTGATTCTTTTCATCATCCTTTCAGGAGAAAAGCTCCAATGAATGGAATCAGAATTCCCTCACTGAGGACATCAGTGAGTAAACTGCAGCTCTCTTCTCCCTCTGGATGTTCTTCTCTAATGAATCAGAAGCAGAACAACGAGGAGAACGCAGACAGAGCGGGAGAGAAGAGCTGCACTCCGATCGGAGACTCTAATCAGAGACAGTAATGGCCAGAGTGTCCGCCCACTCACTCAGGGCGTCTTACATACGCTGGTGAGCGAGTTCTGCGTGGATCTGAGCGGCTGCAGCGTCGCGCCGTCAGACGCATGTTGCTGGACTGCGGGTCGCAGAGACGCAGTTTGACTTTTACAGCCGATCAGCAGAGAGCCAAACACACCGACTCCCCAACTTCCACGGTCTCAGTATCAACAACAAGAACTCTTTGTTTAGTCTTGAGTCAACTTTCAGTTCACTCTTTGCAGATTGCTAACGCTGCACTGACAGCATCCTGATCCAGCGTTAGCATATCGTTATCCAACTCAAGGTCACAAAGTGCAGGATACAGCTAGCAGCTGTTTTTCCTATTTTAAAGATTTTGTCGAGAAAATAGGCAGTTTTATCTGTTTTATCTAATGATTTGAAGTATTTTAGCCATTTGAAGTCATTTAAGTTACATAAATCACAATGACTGTGTCTGATTGCTGTATGTGGGAAGAATATTGACTGCTTTTATTCTTACGGATAGCGATACTGTGGGATAGAGGAACAAAAAAAAAAAAAAACAGTCCTAATTTAGTTGGTCTGTAATATTGACAGAAATGGAGGTTGAGTCATGTATGATGAAGAGCCACAAATGAATTAATTAATTAATTAACGAATGAATGACCAGCCCTGCAGAATCATTCACTTAAATTCCGCTTCCTTCTCAAGTCGTCGCTCTGATCGATAAAAGTCGAGGTGTAATTTTGAATTTGACTCATTTTCTCGATAACGCGACCATTTAAAGCAGCTTACACTCGGCCTGTGTGGTGTTATGAAAAACACTGCTCTCTCTGTGGACTCCACTCATTATTATTGGTGTGTGTCTAAGTGAGTGTGTGTGTGTGTGTGTGTGTGTGTGTGTGTGTGCCGGCCGCTCATGTTATCCCCTGAAGCAACTTGGCTTCCACTTGCGCTGCAGCAGCCGAGCCGGCCGATACCGGGAGCTGATATTTGTTCAGGTGTATGAAATGAAGTTTGGTTCAGCAGAGAGTCGGTTTAATCTGCTCCCCTAAACAAATCAACAGATCGCTGCAGCAGCAGCAGCTCCACCGCGCCGCATGGGTTCCTGTGCGAGCAGCTAATTGGATTGAGATCGTTCTGCTCTCGAGGAACCGTACACATGTTGGGTTTGTTACATAAGGTGTGTGTGAAGCCTTCATCAGACTGACGGGGCCTCCAGGGGAGCCTGACTCGTTCGATTGTTGTAAATATGTTGTACTTAGCGCCTGAATGAAGACAAACCTTTTTTTTTTTTCTTCAAATATAGAAATTACTTTGATAGTACAAATGGATATTCCAGCATGTAATTTGGCACCGGCATCGTTTACGTCAGCCAGTTGAATTGGGCCGATTTCTGGGCAGAGCATGTATTCACTGCATCATCAGTAAAGGTTGCCATGTTTGGTTTTTCTTGTCCAAATTAGGCCAGTGGAGCAGAAAAGATGCAGCTCTGCTTCAGTGTGTTCACCCACACGAGGACCGGTGGACCGGGGTCAAGACGTCACTACCGTGGCTCCTTCATTGGTTTTAAAGAGGATTTTGTTCTCAAGTCAAGAACACTGTTTGAATCCCGATAATATTTTGGGAGGGGTGCAAAGTGGGGCAGCCTTCATGGTATCCCTGTGCACACAAGCAGAAAGACAGAGAGGGGAGTGCATGGATTTCATGATGAATACTGATGATCCACTCGATTTGATTTGAGTCTAATCCAAAATTACAGAATACTATGTGGAAGTTGCCATGGACTACTGGAGACACGCATCTTTTAATACCTGTGTAACTACCAATAAAACATACCAATGACTGTGATGAGGAGAAAATGATGTACAGTGAATATACAGCAAGAAGCCAATGTTCAGTTAAATGTGAGGCTTTTATGTTTTACTTGTTTGAGTTCAGGGCTTTTCCATGGATGGATGGATGGATGGATGGATGGATGGATGGATGGATGGACACTGATGACTTGTGTCGCATTTCAGAAGATGTGTGATTGGGCGTTTCCCCGAGCTGAGTCACTCAGACACATCTGACTCGAATATTTAGTGTTTTCAAGCACTAATCTAAAATCCGAGTTATGTTGAAGTTCATCCATCTGAAAACTTTCCAACACTTTGTTCAATTTTAAGGTACATGAAAGTAGGACCAACCTGAAGTGAGTTTACAATCATTTTTGAACTCTTGTTGCAAAATTTAAGAAGCCGTGTAGTATTGAAAGCTTTCATTCAGAGTGTGAGAGTGTGTGTGTCTGTGTGTGTGTGTGTGTGTGTGTGTGTGTGTGTGTGTGTGTGTGTGTGTGTGTGTGTGTGTGTGTGTGTGCCTCCACTCTTTGAAAAGCTTCTTAGAGCAGGATTAGGATCATCATTGTCCACTGGCTTATGATACGACAAGGATTATGTTGGTGCAGAGATATGTTTAGCAGCACATCCCAGAACCCACGCGCCCACACCGGCCCCTCATCCTGGGACCGGCGCTTATGGATTCTTGGACTCAGTTTGAATGTATTCTTCACAGATTTGAGCTCAGATCGATTTTCCCCACAGAGACCACAATGTCAGCCGTGACAACACAATTATGATGTGACTCTGAATGAGGGGCCGAGAGACGAGCCGGAGGAACGGGTCCTGCAGTGATTTGTGGAGGCAGAGCAAAAAGCACTTCATTGAGGATTCAACAGCTTCTCCGGTTTAATTGAAAATCTCAAAGGTGAATAAGGTGAGCTGTCATCACCGCGTGAGTCGCTCTCATGATTGATCGATTCATTAAGTTCGGCTGAAGCTCCGTCAGTTAGTGGGAGGAAGATGCTCTGTAATCTGAATGTTTGCTGAAGTTACATCCAGCAGCTCTGCGACTGACGACGAGAACACGTATGCAATTGATTTCTTAAAAAAAAAAAAAAAAAAGTTGATCTCTCCTGCAGGTCCTGGGCCGACTTCATCACGGCATCAAACCGTCACATTCACTAAAACGTTTACAGAACAGATGGAAACAGTGACTGTATCGATAAATCTGTCATCTGTCAGTAAACATCGTAACACCGAGTCATCGGAGGGAAGGCGTAGGAGTCGCGTCCCCGGCGCACCACCGTCCAGTCACCACAGCCAACAACGGCCACAAACACAAACCAAGAAGTTGTTTTAAGAAAAGCAGCAGCGACGGAGAGGCTCAAAAACAGAAGGAGACACAACCGAGGGAAACGAGAGCGGAGAGGGAGGGAGGGAGTCGTATTATTACAGAAGGCAGGCCTGCGGCACTTTTCCGGTAAAAATCCTAACCGGAACAGACAGACAGGCACAACCGTAGAAAACCGTCTCCACCACCATATGGCTCTGGGGAAATGCCCTTGCTGTGTCCCTCAAATCACACCCCTCCTCCTCCTCCTCCTCCGTCCTATCTCGCTATCTCGTCTTTTCTCCCCTCCACCTGCCTCTCTCATTTCGGAGCGTTTGAACTGTGCCAGCGGCTGAACGCCGACCCTCAATTCCTCCCCGACTGCGACGCCTTCAAGCTAATTTGGATCTGTGATGGTCACCTGGGCCGTGATGATAGCGGCGGCGATGCATCGCTAACATTTAGCATTCTGACTGCGTTGAAATATTCTGATTATCAGTCCGAGCATAAAAAATGACTCGAGACTTTGGATGAACTCCGTCGACCTGTGAGCCTTTCAGGTGTGATGGATGCCCGACATGTATGGTTAAAAACTGTGTTGCACTAATTAAGAGCGGCTTTGGTCTCAAGACCACATTTACCAGATTTTGGTCTCAGCTCCTTAAAGTCTTGGGATGTTCTGGTCTGGGCCGTGACTCTTTCTCCACCCCTGAAAGTCTTGGTCTGGTTAAGCTCTAGTCTTGGTCTTGTATTGATCTCGGGATGCTCTGGTTCTGGTCTTGACTCAGTCTGGTTTTAGGTGTCTTGACTACGACACAATAAGAATGCACTATTCAAAACCTTCACTTGCCTTGACCCGCTGATGCTCAGGAGCACCTTCACTTTAGGTGCGTTGGATCCACAAAAGCTGCTTTATTTGTTTAGTTTCTGGTTTTGAAATACATTTTTAAAGGTCAAACGTTTACACCAGCGTCTCCATACTGAAAATGTCACAGTGTTATTCAGTTCTCCAGCGTCAGCTGAGTGGCTTCATGAAGTGCTCTCCTGGTTCTGTACGAACACAAAATGAACTGATTACAGTCTCCCGGGCTTCATATTTGAATGTTTTGGTTTCTTCAACACTTTATGCACATGATTTTCAGATTAAACTGTTTTTTTTTAATCGAGCAAGCAATGTAGCCTGCTTCTTTTCATATGATGCTGGTTCCCTTTATCCTTTGCACTGTAACTGAAAGGGGGTGCAGGGCGGTGTAGTGGGTCGCACTTTGGTCTCACAACAAAAAAAAAAAAACAAAAAAACAATCAGACTGAATCCAAGCTATGCCATTTTTTCCCTCCTGTGCCGAGTTTAAAGACCTTTATTTTGCAACACGCTGCTGATTCAGGCTCCTGCTTTGACAAATCCTCCTCGTAGACAGAAAAATCTCAAGTACTTGTGGTAAACATGGTGTGTTTGTGCAGCGGCGAGTTGGCTCGGCCTGTTAATGCGACTGCAGGGGAGGCGAGCTGGAGGTCAGGGTGCAGCTCGTACGGTGGCACTTCGTGTGTGTGTGTGTGTGTGTGTGTGTGTGTGTGTGTGTGTGTGTGTGTGTGTGTGTGTGTGTGTGTGTGTGTGTGTGTGTGTGTGTGAGTGAGCATCCCCTCCCTTGGATTTGTTTAAACAGCGGTCGTCCACAGACTCCCAGCCATGCTTGGCCACATTAAACCTCTTCTACTAATCTGCCACCTCGGTCAATGCCAGCAAAATGACTGGATCTGCAAACACACACACACACACACACACACACACACACACAGACATACTGTACTGCGCCGAGCGTACGTGTGTGGAGAAACACAACAACGCGCACATGCACACGCGAGTGATTTGGCTTCCGCTGGTCCAGACAGGCTAATCTCTCCAACTGCAGATTGGAGTGTGAGGAGGCCAAAGGCTGAGCAATCAGAGCATAACATCACCTCTGCAGGACCGGGGAAACCCAACAGGAAGAGTTTTAATAAAGCAAAAGCAGAGAACCGGGCTGGTTTTTA
The DNA here is from genome assembly GCF_902148845.1 of Salarias fasciatus. Taxonomy (NCBI): domain Eukaryota; kingdom Metazoa; phylum Chordata; class Actinopteri; order Blenniiformes; family Blenniidae; genus Salarias; species Salarias fasciatus. Next base: position 4,241,302 of record NC_043757.1, read on the forward strand.
AAATTAAAAAGCTCCTGCAGCTGTATAATCACACTGTAAGCTTTATTAAATTAGCTTTTTATGCATCAATATTTCAAATTTCACTTATTTGGAGCCATAATAAATGGCTTCTGGTTCAATAGCTCCATAATTTTGACAAAATCTCGTCATTAAAATTAACTTAAGCACCTTTACTCATCATCCAGTCAGTGAAATTAGACTGTAAGAGACCTCGGGAAACCATTTACAGCGGCGTAATTAGCTCCACAGGCCAGCTTGCTGCTTACAGTGCAGTGCTGACAAGTCCTAAACAAACAAAACAGCCTTAAAACTTAAATTTTAATCAAGCTCCCTTCATTATACGGGGAAGTCTCATCCTCCCGTAATTCTGAGCCGAGCATCTCCGAGTGTAATTCCTTAATGAGTGCAGGGGGAAAGAAATGACACAATATGTTAATTGCCTCATGCAAGAGGAGTGCAAACATCTAATTTAAGAAAATTAATGTGAAAGGGGGAGCGGCGGTAATTGCGGTGGAGACAGAGGAGGTCAGGAAGTGTTGTCAGCTAACAGGGGACGGGAGCTCAGACGGAGACGCTGAAAACTGGCCGGAAGAAGAGCCGAGAGACGAACCAACAGGCGGGATGATGGAGCACTGTGTCCAGAAGAGGGAATTTAAATGTATTTTAGGAGGAAGATGGAACAAAAACTGAGAGAAAAGCTGTAGATGTAGAGACAGATGGATAATAATTATGAAATCGTGACAATATCTCCACTTTACACTGCTCATCTACTGAGCATGTGCAGAAAAGAGCTATTTGCTCCGGCCGCATGCAGAGCAGCAGGGTTTCAGAAAAGCTGCATTTCCCCCGTTTCCAATGAGACGAAGTCGGAGTGTTTTCAAAAAGTTGTTTTTTCAATGAGAGTTTTCTGTTCTTCGAAACAGTTGTGTAAATGGGGGCATAAGTGCGGATGTGAATAATCGGTCAAGTTTGATTCCCGGCACTCCATTTTGAAGTGGATCGATCGTTCCGTTGATTGCCCCCATAAAAGTCAAAATGACTGCTTTTAGTTGACATCAGATGCACTTTTTAAACTGCTGTGGATCTACAATATACAAACTAGGGCTGTCGCGGTAAACCGGTATTGACAATAATCGTGGTATCAAAAAATGAAATTTCAATATCGTGTTCACAATGCGCACATGATAATATCGTATAGAGGATCTAGTGCCACTTGAAACGAGTTGAAGTGTATTTTCAAAATCCGCTCCTGTTCTTCCACCCCGCTTTGTCTCCCTCCTGCAGCCCCCTCCCCCTCCCCTCACATATAAACACAGCAGAGCAGCGGTAGCGGCACGGCTCCTAGCTAGCGTGGCTCCCAGTTAGCGAGTTTCACGAGTGAACTAAACATGTCGGCGGTGGCCGACAACGACAGCGAGACGCTCTGTCCTCACCCGAAGAAAGTGTGTTTAGCAACACTGACTGCACGTTGATGCGAGCCGGGTAGTCGTGGGGCCCCATTAGGTAGGTTCCAGACGTGTCATTGTAATGTGTCCGGGGGGATTTCAAGTTGTGTCGCTGATATCCACCGTCTTCTCCACCGGCCCCCTTCTACCAACTAACCGGTGAGTACTCGGAAAAGGGCCCCATGCGGGGGATTTTCGACACATCGTTGCAGCATTTAGTGTAGCGCCTTAAATTTGTCTTTGAAATTGACTGATGTCAGCCGTCCCTCGGGGACCCCTTCAGCTCGGGGCCCTAGCCAGTAGCGGCGCCTCTGGCTGGAGAGAAGCAGCTGCTGCTCATTCCGCCTCCGATTTAAACAAACAAACAAACCAAAATCCTTGGCAGTGTGGTGGTGGTACAGGATTTCACCTCAACAGGGTCCGTGGGTTTTCAGAACCCACCAACCCTACGTAAATGACGCCTCTGCTGTGGATCCTCTGTTAATCAGTTCATCAGATTTTAATTAGTTGAGTGTAACTACACTTTTGGTCTGCAGCTGTACAGTTACTGTTCTCATATTGTTTCAACACCTCATTTGACAGGTATTCTGAATGCAATTCATCTGGGAAAAGAGAGAAAACAAACAAAAACAAAATTAAAGATAAATTTGAACGTATGTACCATTATTAGTTACATTTTTGCTGATATCTTGATAATATCGTTATCGTGATATTTTTTGCCCATGATAATCGTGAAGAGAAAATTTGATATCGTGGCAGCCCTAATACAAAAGCAAACCCATTTCTTCAACAAAAAGCCAAGAAAGCCTGAACGTCCAGGATTTTTATGGTCATTATTCGGTTCGACAGATTCTAGAGGACGCTGCTCTTGACCTTCCGGCTGCCTGTCTTTCCACATTTCCATTTGTCTTCAGACTTATTTATCCAGTTAAGAGGTCGTAGCAGCTGTGGTGGGTTTTCAAATGCGACCCCGCCGTGCACGCACATGCACGCGCATGCCGTCTTCAGAGGAGCGGCCCTGTTAGCCGGAGACGTCTTGTGCATTAGAATTTCAAAGAAGCTTTTGATTGTTTGATCTCATATCCAAAAGTGATTGTTGGTAAAAGAAAGAGGAAAAAAAAAAGAAAAGAAAGTGCAATTAACATAAAGCCACGGTTCTATTATTATCCCGCTTTCTCTGTAGCCTCGTGGCTGGTTGTGATCCATAATTAACAGTGAAGAGATCCCATTTTCACCTTCTGCCGCGGTTCCCTCACTAGACCACCTCTCTGGAGGCCACAGCAGGGAGAGAACAGCGAGCAGACGAGGCCTCACAAACACTCAGCGCTTCCCAGAACTGACACTTCGCTTCTTCCGACACGGCGCTTCGGCACAATGCTGCTTTTTATGTCACGTCCCGATAATCCCACAAGATGTGAGCAGGTGGATCGTAACATAAACCTCGGATCTGGATGCTGGCTTGGATTTTTTTTTTTGTTTTTTTTTACCCAGAAACTGGAAGCGAACACCTGTCAGGGCCATGCTGAATTTGTCTTTTTTTTCTCTTTTTTTTAGAGCTTCTCATTTAAAACAGCTTCCAGTCAAATCTATTGGCACATTTGTTTGTGCTGTAAAACCCTGGAAAATGTGCTTCCCACAAACACAATCATCCACACGGACAAACGAAACTCTGCTGGTCCAAATGTCTCCGTGTTTAACGGACTATGTTTCTCATTTTGATATTTTTGGCAGTCTGTCTAACTTCTGTCAGTCTCATTGATATTAAAGAACCTCCAGACCGCGGGCATTGCTTGCTTACCTGCTGCTGACGGATGACAGGAAGTGCTCCCCGCCAGGCAGCATCGGGCATCTTTATTGAGAGGAGGAGCGCTCCGCGTCGTACTGGACCAGATACTGGTATCGGTGTCTGCAAACTGAACCAATCAACAGGAAGCGCTGCCTTTGTTCCTGACGGCGTGTGTGTGAAAGTGAGACCTTTTCATTTACACACACCTCCAGCCACGCTGCTTATTGCTGTTTTTGACCCCTGGATTCTGAAATCAAACCATCTCCTGTCTGTGCCGCAGTCCTAGTTTCATCATTTCACGACACATTTAACTAGTTTCCATCACATTTCTGAGGTGTTAGCTTTAAAGAGTCTGAGCTATTGACAGCAGTGTCAGAAATGTCGCCGCTTTCCTTTATCCTTGTCACGTGGAAACGGATCAGTAATTAGCCTCTTAGCCCTGACTGTGACGGTATTTGCATATTAGATCAATCAGGCCGTATTGACCACCTCTCTCCTCCAAAACCTGACGGCAGCACTTTGTCTCTATAATAATCAGGCAGGCGATGGACGCATCAACGCCCGAGGACGATACCAGCACAGCTCCCAGCGAACACTGATCGGCATGGCTCGCTCCTCGCTCGGTAAGTGAGGCTGCAGAAAGTTTGGTTTCAAAGCAACGTATCTGTTTAAGCTCCCTCCTTTCCACAACATCTTCAACCGCAGATGGTACGGCGGTAAATACAGGTCAGAGTAAACTACAGGCCTGAGATGATGGTCAAATTGGAGGTTTTGTTTGTCTCTTTGGGGCAAATCTCTACATGTATACAACACAACATGGTCTAGTCTTTGTCGACACGTCAAAAAGGTTAAATTCTGTTCAAATGCTAAATAGCTGCTAGAAAAATACTTCACGGCAAAAGTATTTTTAACTGCAGTGATGCCAAATTGCAACAAGCGTTCAACAATTTGAATACATTTGCTAGTTCAAAAGAAACTAACAACAACAGAGTCGACAACAGAGTTTCTGGAGACGGAGTAGTGAGCGCAGGATCTGCAGCAGCGCATCGTTCAGGATGTCGGTGGGACAGTTTGTGGGCCTCTGGGGAAGATACCAAGACATCTGTTCAGCCCAGAAAACACAAACCCTCAACAGGTCTGCCATTGTTGCTGCGCCGCAACATCTGTTCCACAAAAACAAGGCTGGATGTGGGATTCATGTGCAAACCGGGAGCCGGGAAAAGCAGGATTGATGTTATGAGGCTGATTTCAAAGCAAAAGGAACCAGAGGTACAGAGAAGGGAAGGATCAATGTTGAGTCAGGTCATTTATAAAGTAAGTTAGACAGTTTTACAACATCTAGTAGTAAAAAAAGAAAAAAAAAAAGAGAAAAAAACACAAACAAAACAGTATTTGTAATCCCTCTCTCATCTGCTCCACGATGGTTTACTCCATTTTCTTTGATTAATGTATGCGGGAGTCAGTATTACAAAAAAATAAAAATAAAGTCTCATTTTCTTCTTAAAGAGTCGAACAAAAAAACGCTGTTGTCCAGACTGAGCCTTTTCCTCTGAGCTCTCAGCACTTGTCACTCTAGCAGACACTCAGAACACAATGAAGTCGTCCATTTCCGTATTTTATATCGTCTCTAAAGTGAAACGAACCGCTCCAGTCGAGATGTTCCTGCTGACCTGGATCAAAGCTCACGTTCTTCCTCACATCTTTGGGTGACTAAAGGACAGACCCAGGACGGGTTTCTGTGATATAACAACCGACTGGTGAGGAAAATGAAGCGAGTAAATTTCTGAAATGTCACATCTTCCCTTTAAGCTTGGCTGACTGGCATTACTCAGCAAAACCCATGAAACGCTCCCTCTTTCCCTCGCTCGCTGCTTCAGCTGCCCTCCAGTGAAAGATCGCAATTTGGGGGCGTCCCGTTCGCCTCCATTGTTCCAGACGAGATGAATTAATTTGAAGAAAAGGCAAAAGATTTCATTTCAAAATACGACACCGGCTGTAGGTCAGGCTGGGGAGGAGGCCGGCGCTTCGCCCTGGAAGCCATGCGGCTACATTTATTAGAACCGTGCGTTATGTAAAGGTATATGTGGTTAAATAAAACAGCCCACTGGAGGGATGGAAGGAACTCTGAGGGAAAGACGGAGGGCGAAGTAAGTGTAAACAAACCAACGGGGCAGTAAATGCGGCATTGCAGCTCTGCTGTGATATGAGACCGCTCCTCATAAATAATGTAGCCGGGAGAGGACCAGCCTGCCAGCAGCCAGACCGAGGCTAAACAAACACAACGCTGGCTGGGTCACAGGTGGCTGAACGCACACACACAGAAACACGGGGAAATCATCTGCTTTTCCTCAGCACGTTTAAACGACTGCCACACTTTGATTTTCAGGTACTCAGATGAAATAAACGGAAGGAAAACACAGATGATGAGGACGAGGCGGTGCTGAGGGCAGACGGATCGCGCCGGTGGAGGTTTCCAGAGTGTGAATGTCCGTATTCTCCCGTTCTTAATGCTGACAGCCTTTTGCTCTCTGCATGCATGTGTGTGTGTGTGTGTGTGTGTGTCTTCATTACAAAAACAAACAACTGCACCAAGCAGTGCACCAACAGGAAAACTATTGCTTTCTAAACATTGTCGTGTAAATGTGAAACTCGTCCGAAACGAAAACTCATAATGATTTTTTTCACTTAATACATTGTATAAATGATGCCTAAGCCACTCCAGCAGCATCTGACCTTCATCAACATCATCATCATCATCATCATCATCAGGGAATTCATAATGACCTCCATTCATGTGCTGCGTGATTACTCTCAACTCAGCTGAACTCTGACTATGAAATAAGCCAAAAAAATAGAAATTTAGCCTAAAAACATCTAAGTGTAAACAGCTTAGGTCCCCGTAACATCAGTAAATACCCTTCAGATCATGCGCCGCAGCAACGCAGCGCTCCATCAAATATTAAAGACTGACACTCAGTCCAAAAAAACAAGCTTTTTCTTTCTAAGCTGAATTCAATCAGTGTTTTTTAATTTGACATTCTGATGGCTGGTTGATGAGGAGATACAGAGTGCCAATCATTGTATTACTATATTAATATCAATGCCTGTATCGTGATGAGGTAGATCAACATATATAACTAACATCATTTAGGTGGAGGGGGATGTTATATAATCCAAATGTATTTCTTCTGGGCCTTTTTTAAATGAGGTTTGCTCTTTTCATCAATTTCCCAGTCTGAAAATCAAAATGGATTTGAGGTCAAGTGGTTGTTAAGAGGTCTGTGTCTCTGTGTGTTTGTCCTGTGATGGACTGGCGATCCGTCCGGGGCGTGGCCCCGCCTCTCCTCCATCATCAGCTGGGATCGGCTCCAGCACCCTGCGACCCTCAACTCCATCAAGTGGTGAAAAGACGGATGGAGGAACAGATTTATGGACTACTGGCAACAAAAGCGCTGAGATAAACGACCATCCAGCAGACAGAGGCAGACCGCTCCCAGACAGAAGCCGATGTTTATTCAAGACTGAGTCAGAGAACATGAACACTGGATAATGCTAATGTCACTGACACATGAATCCCGACTGACTCCTATTTCAGTGAAAAGCAGTTTAGTGACACAGCAACTGTAGAAACCTTCGGATTATGCTGAAGCGGTCAGTAGGAATAACAGAAAGACACCGCAGCTCTGCAGGAGTTCTCGCGGGTCACAGAAGTGAGGACAAACCTCAGAAACCGCAACAAAAATGATCAGTTATTGACATAACATGCTACTGCGTGACAGAAACACTGGTTAAACCGGAGAGACATTCAAATATGTTTTAATCATCTGACTGTCCATTTCCAGCTTTGCCGACTTCAAATGACCCAACTTCCAACCGATCTACTTCGTCAATAAACCAGAAAGTTCTCCGCATGTGGAGACACTTTACAACCAGGTACGTCTGTCAGAAAGAGGGAAAAAAAACTCTGCTTCTTCTGCTCAGACCTCACCTTTTTTCCTAACATTCAGCTGATTGCTGGCTTTGTTGGTTGGGCAGGTGAAGAACTGCAGGCACATCGCAGCCTGGTAGAATGCAAACGTCCGCCACATCTGGATACTCTACAGATGTGAACTGAGAGGGTAAAATAAATGCAGTGAAGTGCATCAAACCTGAAGTTTCTGAGCTCTTGTTTTTCCATGACCAGACGAAACTTCACCATCGATCAAACTTAAAACTTGGTCAACGGCTGTTCAGGAACCATCCTTGAGTTTGTTGCTGAGTTTGAACATTGTCCACAATTCTTCCTTTTTTTACTCTCAATTCTGCTGTGTAGCTTTTGATTATGCAACATTTTTCCTGCTGCGTCAGTAAAAATGAAGGTTGTTTTTATTGGTATTGAAGCAACAGATGAATTTGGCCCAACTTTTACTCCGGAAAATACGGTAGTGTGGTTGTTCAACTCTATAGCTGGCAGTTTGGACTTACTCATGGCTAAAACAGATTGCAGATCGCACCATTTTTTTTAAGGGAACCAATTCTTTCTTTCATAAAAGTAAAACGTGTCACAATCAGTTTAATACTGAAAGTTAATTAAGATTTTTTTTTTTTAAACATAATAACAGAGGAGCAGCAGAGATGAGTGGAGGCGGAGGGAGAGAAACACAAACCAACAAGTGTATTTAAGCAGAATAGTTCCCCGCGGAACATCTGTGGATTACACCAATAACAACAGGCTATTATCATGGCCGCTTCTAACCAGCGCTGATTTCTCCCCGATGACTCCAAAACGAAAAACAGCGGAAATACGTGCAGAGAGAGCCGACGAGAGAGGAAACAGATCCAGAGGAGCGGGTGGAGGCATTGAGGGTGCGAACTGGTGTTTGTTTGTGTGCGTGAGTGTGTGTGTGTGTGTGTGTGTGTGTGTGTGTGTGTGTATGCGAGAGGGTCAGGAGTGAATATGAAACGATGTGACATCTGTTGAGGCTTTAAGTGATATATCACTCCATTCCACTTCGTTTAGCATCACTTCGTCTGAGTTAATTGGTTCATGAGGAGCACTAATTAAGGGGAATGGCCTTGTTTATCGTCACGGCGACGCTCGTTAAGCGGAGGCATTTTTTTTTTTCTCCCCCTCCTCCTTTGAGCCTGGTGACATTAACCCACCCTTCACAGCGTGTGGGCGGGGGCAGATGCATCAGGGGATATTTACTTCCACACGGCGTCTGCACCCAGCAGCTCTCAGCTCCATCATGCTTCAACACACACACACACACACACACACACACACACACACACACACACACACACACACATCCAGACGAACACCAAAAATACACATATACACACAAGCAGACACACACAGTCTTGGGGTTTTTTCACTTCAGTGGAACCTTAAAAAGCCATGCTGGACTTGGCTCCAGCGGCCTGCAAGTGTATCCAGGATGAAGCAGGACAGAATGATGAAGAAACTATTTTCTTTCTAACTGTTTTGCTGATATGAGATCTGAACCTGCTGCCGATCAAATACTGAAGAATCTACTCTGCTGGGTTTCAGATGTTTGTAAATCTGATTGTGATGGAATCGGTGCCTCAGCAGCCATGAACGTCGCTGGCTTCCGTGCAGCTCTCTCAACAGAACGGTCGTTCAACAACACAGCCGGTGGAGCGCAGAGCAGCTTATGATGTGTGACACAGATCGACTGTCGTAGCAAAGATTTCTTTCGAGAAGTTCAGCCGAGGATGAGTCACATTCGAACAGTCTCACTACTTCTGATGTCCTCTTTGTTCCATTGGCTGATAGCATGAGATACACTGCACAACACTGCCCCCAGAGGTCATCAGCAGTATTACTCTGTGTGCTACACATCTGCAAACTACCTGGATGAGCATCAAATTACACAAAATGAACACAACTAACAGGCGGCGCCGACCATGACTTCCTCAAACTCAAACATGTTCCCATGTCATCATTAAAGACTTTTTCTCACAGTGATTTTCATTTTACGCCCCCGGAACGCAGCGAGATCCTGAGGCGGCGGTGCATCCTACCTCTCTCCGGCGTGAGGCCCAGCAGGTCTGCTTGATCTTCCAAACGACAGCGGCGACCAGCAACAGCGACAGAAAACAGCTGGAGAGAGACGTGAGAGGCAAAGCGTTTGTTAGCCACTGGGAAATATGTGACTCTATCCCAGCAAATGATGCAGAGCATGCAAAAGAAGGAAACCTATTATTCTAACCATATTCTACTATATCACCCTGATAAGTCACCCAGTGGTCACAGCCATGCTGTTAGTCTCACAAGTATTCTCCATTATTGTTTGAATGCCCTGCTTTAGTTTGCATTTCCATTTAAATTAAATATTGGACAATTTTCACACTTTTCCAAACCTCTGCTGGTATAAATAGCTCGGCCGAGGCCAAACTTCCCTTGCATAAAATTTATGGATCTCGGTGGAACTCACTGGTTTATTAAAGGTGAAATGAAGATCTGGAAATATCTCTCAGTCTCACAGTCATGCAATTACTGGGCAGTTTCACAAAATTAAAGAAATGTGCTCATAAATTTCACTGCACGCTTTCGTTGCTCTTTGTAACAAAGAAAAAGGAAAAAAAAAAAAAAGTCACTCAACAATGCAATCATACAGTACAGCAGCAGTTTCACGCTGATTCACTCTCCTCCAGATGGAATTCCTGAGGAACCGGAGGCGGGACACCAAACCGCGGCGACCACATGCAGCCGGAGGACTTCAGGACAGCGCCGGGGGGGGGGACAGGGGTCAACCGGCGACACGATGCTCCCCGACAAAGAACAAGGTCCCACGTACACACAGACACACACATCGGCTCTGGAAGTCCCGTGTCTGCAGGGCGAAGTTATCTGGCCAAACACAAAGCGTCTCTCTCAAGCAGGACTTCTGACGAGACCTCAAAACCAGCGCAGCCCGAGACCCGGCAACAGGAAGTCCCTGAGAAAGAGCTGAGGCCAGCAGCTCTCAAACAATCCTCCCCTTCATCTGTGTGTGTGTGTGTGTGTGTGTGTGTGTGTGTGTGTGTGTGTGTGTGTGTGTGTGTGTGTGTGTGTGTGTGTGTGTGTGTTGGACAGCGAGGAGAAGGCTATTACCGCCACGATCAGTGTGATCAGTGTGACATTTTCAGAGGCGGAGCTGTTGAGGCCGAAGCCGTGGTCTCTTCAGTCCACTGTCGACCTCTCGGCCTCAGTTCCTAAGTGCTTCGACCAGGAAGCCCGGGGGGGGGGGCAGCCGGGGGGGTAACATGCTGCTGCAACTCACTGGAAACCACCCAACAACAAAAGTGAGGAGGCGTGAGGCCGACAGTGGATTTGGAGGGAAGCTGAAGACCTTCTGTTTAAAGAGCTTTTTACAGTTTTTACTATTTCATGCAACCGTCTTTCCACAGTCATGCATGATCTACTCTTCGGTCCTGCTTACATGGCAACGCTTTGAGTCAAACTGCATTGCTTTTGCATTTTCGCTTCAAGAAAAAATTGCATTCACTCTGTGACTCAAATCAACGATGCTGTTATTCCTTCAAATTCATTCCCATGTTCTGGAACGAGGCTGTGCTGCTTGGATGAAAGCGACAGAAACGGACATACAGTACATGAGCAGCGAGAACGGATCTTTCCATGCTGTCCTGGCTTGCTGTTGATGTGTTCATAGACTCGCGTCACGCTGACTATTCCCCAGAACAATTAAGGCAAACACAAACACTCACCAACTCCACGACAATGATTTTCTTCCTGCATCCTCTAAATTCGAAAAAGCCTCCGCTGGCTGGGACTCAAATCCAATCCGGCCCAAGATTCCCTATTCAATCTGTTTTAGCTCGGCTCGCCATTAATGGGCCACAGGGCCGGAGCTTAGCCATCTAACCAATGGAGCGGGATGGCTAATTGTGGCTATTACAGAGGCATTAGGAAGGAGGGGGGAGGAGGAGGGGGGCGGGGAAGTGTCCTGTGGGTTTGTTAACACTCCACTGAGCGTCTTGATAGGTTTGGCTTGAAGACCGTGTAGCCACAGGTACGAGCGGCCGAGCTGATTAAACAGCCCGAGGATTCAGAAAGGAGTCCGAGTCGGGCGCGCACGGCTGCGTTTGTGATGTTTCTGCGATTGCTCGTCTGAGCGGCGCAGCTGGGGTTGCACAATAGAAAACAGTTGATATGGCACACACGCATGCAGGCCAGCGCTGCGAAACATCCGAACCCCAGCAGGCACGGCGCGGAAATCAATAAGCTATTCGTTGAACATGAGCCACAGATAGCACACAATCGGAAACAGCTTTCCATCTGCACAAACCAGCAAATCAACTCCCAGCGTGGGGGCGAGCTGGACCCGGGCCCCGGGTCCCGTGAGAAAACTGCTGCTTTTCTTCCCGTAACGATTCAAACGGCATCTGTTGCTGCTCCTGCTGATCCCCGCCTGCTTTATAGCTACTCCTGCTTATTAGACGCTGGCGCTTCTCAGCCGAACCGACGAGGATCACGTGCGAGCTCAAGAGGGCCTGATCAGGATCAGATGATCACATCCACATAACCTCTGCTGCTCACCTCAACTCAACTTTCACATCAAGTCCTTCAAAGTTTTGCATGTCTGTGATGGACTGGCTATTTGTTCACCGTATATTGAGCTGAGATTGACCTCAATTCACTGAGAATGAGGGTTTGTTTACACAATGTTTTCAAGTGAAAAATCAAAACTTTTGTTGCCTTTTGGATGCCGGTCAACTTTCTGAAAACAGCATCCAACTTGCAGCTTTGAGGAAACTGCCTCATTGAAACAGGGTAAAGCACGATGTTTTGGAAATGCTGCCCCTGCTCATGCCATGGACGGTATTCCAAAGACACGGAGCTAACCTGGCGTCACCCACAGCGTTCTGAAATCTCGTTTTGAGGATTTGAGCAGGATGGATGTAAAAAACTGGATGTAAATATGATTGGTCCAGCCTGTCATGTGACCGCATCACATGGACAGAGGGGGCGCTGTGATAGGGCGATTTATGCAAAACTTTAACTCCTAAAATAAAATCAGAAAATGATTTATGTGAAAATCAGTCTGATCCAACCAACACGGTGGTAGAAACTAGTGATAGAAAACAGAACATGTTCTGATACCGGCCACCTTATATTTTTATTTTCATTCTGAAATTCTGCATTTTTGAACGGGTTCCAATGAGACAAAGACTCTTTTTGAAACCGACATCATCGCCCTCTTCTGGAATTTCCCCAGAATTACACCTTTTCTGAACTTACTCATTGGACTCTTTTTTCACAACCAACTTGTTGGCGCCTGGTGCACGCACCACGGCCAGAGGAGGTGTTTCCTCTGCACACGCTCAGTAGATGGACAGTAACGACAATGGCGGCCTCCAGAGTTGCATGTAGACATTCTCCGGGGACTTGGCAGTTAAAGGGAGCAATGCAACATCCTCTTATGTCCAAAAACAACCAACAGCACCCACTAGTGGCCCAACATTAAAACAATAGTTGAAATGCTTTAAGCTGATCGAGGCCTTGGACAAAGCAGCATGGAGTGTGGATGGACAGTGTGAGATCTTTGCATATACTGTTTTCTTTTTTGGTAAATGAAACAAAAAAACGTAGGTGATATACACTGAGGGGGATTCGATGGAACTTTACACTCTACATGTTTAAGTGACTGAAATTTAATTTTAAAGGCACTGTTTGGTTAGCTACAGCTAGTTTGGTTTCAGTAATCTAGTTCCTGTTGTTTTCATATCATAATGCAAAACATTTTAAAGGTTAATTGACAAAGAGTGTAACCGGTAGATGCAGGAACGATGTCAACAGTAAGCAACATGAGCAGATCGGATGCATTGTGATCGTCCTGGATCCACAAAGGGTCACAATGGCAAAGAAGGCCAGAATGTTCCTCACAACTTGAGCCATCTCTTCTGGACGGACTGGAAGCCACAGGGGAAAATGATTTCTCTATCAAGTCCTGGACCGAATCAGGGTTCTCCTCCCAGTTTGTAAAATTTTCTCACATAGAACACCCTTAATTCTCTTTTTTCCTGCTTAGAAAGTCAGATCATAGCAATGTAGTGAACTCATCAATATTCTTGGAATGAGTTTGGCTTCGAAATCACCAGGTGCCGAAACGTCTTGGAGAAAGACACCAAAGTTGCTCCTAATGCTGTGCGATCACACTGGACGTCAGCCATCGCCACGGTGTGAATGTGTGTGAATGTAGTGCGTTAACATTGCTCAGAACCTTCAAAGCCATCAGTTAACTGCAGTGTGTGCCAGCTGCACACTCCCAGAACTCAGAGCAGTGCTAGCTTGGCTCCTACTGTCCGTCCACAGTCCACCATGTGGCATCTGAAGACAGGACTTTGTTTTTACACATTCATACAAGACAGCCAGGCAACAGATTTAGTCCCGTCTGAAAAGTGCAAACCAGCACACTCCACTAAATTCTGACACATTTTACTTTTAATTTTCTCTGACGGGGTGAACATCTGTGACATTTCCTTATCGCGGCTGACACAGATCTCTATCGACAATAAAATGTCAGGCTCAGACATGAAAAAAAGTGAGCTATTTTAGGAGTTCAGGAACAAACTTTCATTCTCTTTTATCCTTCGGTGCCTAAATAGATTGGCTGCGTACTGTAGAGATAAAAACTCATTAGGGACAATGCATAGGGAGGTACAGCATACAGCGAGAAGAGCTCCGAGCCAAACATGCATCCTACAAACATCCTACGTGCTCCGCGCCTCAGCGCTGCGGGCATGGCTTTTATTTCTGTCTGAGGCAAATAAAGCAACACCAAAAAAACCTGAAATAGCCCAGAAAATATACGGGAAAAATATCTGATCAAAAGAGAGCAACACTCCCACAGAGGATTGAGCGCCGCTGACGGGGATGGTCATTTTTAAAACGGAGTGGGCGACGGGAGGGAGTCTCTCGGGGAGTCTCAGCCACTTAATGCTGAGAAGCCTCTCCGCCGTTTTGGGAAGCTAAAGAAAGAGAAACTGATTGCTAATCAAGCGAGCGGGAGCAGGAAGTAATTGGACAAAGCTCAACTGCAGTGTCACCAATTAGCATTCGGAGGCTGTGGAGAGCAGAGGCATAAACGCTGTTTAATTACGGCCATTTTCCTTTTCTCCCCTCCCCTTAATTTAGAAAAAGAATAAAGAGGACGAGGGAAAGTGAGGAAGAGCCAGGATGATGAGGAGCGTCCGCAAACTTCTCAGAATCTATGTCGGGGATTTGAAGAATGCTCGGCCCATAAAGCAGCTGGGATTTATTTACTGAAGCATTTCTAACACAGATCGCTATTGTTCTCAGTGCCAGGACACTGTACTCATGCTTGAAGCTTGATTCTGGTCCATAACCTTGACTGTAATGTTTAAAAATCATAAAACTATCTCTGACAACCATACTGTATTTTCTGGACTATAAGACATGCTTTGTTTTTAGTTGATTTGAATGATTCTGCGACTTATATATCAGAATATACCATGTGAGATCAATAGATGTATGACAAGAGAGCTGATGAGTTATATAGTCTTCCTAACTACTGTATTCGACTTACAGAGCCAGAAAAACATAGCATTAAAACATTTTTTGTTGCTGTAAATGTATAACCATGTTATGGAGGGTAAATATTAAAAGGTCACATTGGTTTCGTCTTTAATTCGTCTCACTTTAAAGGAACTCCTGATGCCTCGTGTCTCCAGCAGCCTGATGGTTCACTCTCTTCACCCATTTCGTGTCTGTTTGTTGTCGAGTTTCTGAACAACCGGAGCACATTTGGTTCATGGAAGCTCGTTTTCCCAGAATGGAGGCAGCTGTCTGCTGCTGCTCAGGTCGGATTGACGGACCTGTTAATGAGCCTCACAGATAAAACCAGGCGAATGAGTTGATGGCTGTCAGGCTGGTTTCAAAAACGTGTGTTTCAGTAGCTCCAAACTCAACTGTCATGTAAACGGTTCCTCAAAACACAATAAAAGTTTTCTGTTTTCATGTTTGCGAGGCCTAAATTTCACAGATTCAAGATCTATTGGAAGAATCACTTGATATTTAATTGATAATCCTCTTTGTTTTAACTCTGAAAAGAGAGCATTCATATAAACGGGCGATGGGCTGCATGATGATCATCTTTTCCCCTTCCGAGGCTCCGATTGTAGGAAACACATCCTGCTTCGTCGTGTCTCAGATTCCCAGGCTGGGGGATTAAAGCAGACCGTACGGTCCGCCAGCGACCGTGGCCTCGCTCTCACGTGACTCCGAACGTCTCCAGGGTGGACGGAACAAACGTGTTGTTCACACAATACTTTCTGAGAAACGTGGCTACGTTACTGGATCATGTGATGAAATAAAAAATATTCTGTTTAATTAGGCAGATCCACGGCATAATGATGGTTGGACCGTCGTGACTGTGATTATAACAGGAAACAGTCACAAATCTGAAAGGTTAAAGTCTGCATTTTGTGTGAGGAGATGGTTTGACACAGATAAAATTGTCACAATGCCAGAAATGGTGACATGACTCACTTTTAAGAATTTCAGTGCTGATGTGATTTTTTTTTCATTTTCTAGGTGGTGTTTAATTTATCTTACATTTGTCTCAAACATTTAGGAAAAAGTGTCTTTATGTCTGAATGACTGTGTGGAGGCGGGTTACAGAAAATGTTGGCATTTAAAAAAAACAAGGATGGATTTCGGTTCCCATGACTAGAATAAACACACTCACACTCACACACACACACACACACACACACACACAAACACACACACACACTCCTGGCACAACTTAACACTGTCCCTTAGTGATGACATCATCCTTGTAAGCCGGCCTAAAGGTCGCTGATGTCCAGAAGCCGGCCCTGGGCACAACAACCACTCACTCCTTCACATGGCTTCACACTAACTATCTGTCACACACACACCCGCACACGCATACACACACACACACTCTTGACCGGTGTCGGAGTCGAGCTGAGTGGCAGAATTTTGCCTGAAGACAGTCGACTTCATTCCAGACTTCTTTCCCAAAACACTCTCATTAGATCCAGTGTGTGTGTCTGCAGGACTGTGACACACACACACACACACACACACAGGTCACATTGTCTGGCTGCGAGTAATCACAGAGAAGAGGGAAATCTTTTTTAGGAATCAAAATGCTTTTTTTTTTTATCTTAAAACAAAAATACAGCTTAATATCATTAAACCTCCTGTAAACAGCAGGATGTCTTTGGCTAAAATATATGCCACTTCCCTTCAACCACAAAGGAAATAAGACATATTCATTATTGAGAGCCAGTTTGAGATTCATTAAAATTTTAGATTTTTAGGTTTCCAGTTCAGCTGTTGCTGCTTCTTTCACCTGAAACTTTGTAAATGAAGGTCAGGAGTAACAGACATGCTGAGTGTCTGTTTTAACTGATGATCTTACAGTTTTTGTCATTTCCCTTCTTCTGTATTTATTAGGATTCATTGATTCTCAGACCTAATTTTAGCTGATTTTAGGTGCAACAGCGCCCCCTCTTAAAATTCTTTTTCTTTTGTGCAAATCCTGAGCAAACGGTCGGAATCATACGCTTAAACTGCATTTCATTTTTCTTCCACATGAAACAAAGTCTGTAACTTCATATTTTAACCATCAAAACAGTATTTTAATTACAAGTGATGCAGTTAACATGTACGGCCACTAGTGGGTGCTGATGCTACAAATATTAACAATGGGAAAGCGCAGACATTTGTACAGACAGATGAAGCTGGACTGCTGTCGCTGTGACAGCCACCTATAAAACCACAGGACCCTCTTTCTCTGTTTCTCTCCCTCCCTGCTCGTAGTGCCGTTGAGCAGATGCAGGAGGCCACGGAGCTGCTGGAGGTGAGGTGTGGCGCCCCGGGCTGCTGCCACCTACTGTAACTCACCCGGCTGTGGCCCAGCTGTGCAGAAACAGCCTCCGGGAGCCTGATAACCACCGAGCACAAGACGCCCTGTGCAGTACAGAAGAAGAAGAAAACCCACTGACCTGAAGAAAGTCACGAAGAACTGCACCAGGTCCATGATGTTGTTGTGCTGAGAGAAGGCGATCTGTGGGGATGAGGCGGGAAAAGCAGTGTCAGGAGAGTGTTTTCAGCAATTTCTTCACATTTACTAACTTATAATGCTGGGGAACAACGTCAAAAGTACAAAATGTTGTTGTTACTGTTTAGGAGTTTTTACAGCCGGTTAGAGGGTGGAGTTAGTTTTTTTTCATTTTCATTCAGTTGTTTAGTGTTTTATTGCATAAAGCCCTTTGAGCTCTTGCTTGATATTGTTGGATTCCCTGAACGGGGCACAGGTTCTTTCTGAAGCTTCGCTTTATTCGAACACGTCACGACGCCGTCGAGGTCACAGCCGTTAAGAAAGCAGTTTGCAGAAAGTACAATTATTTGAATTGAGGGTCGCTTCTGTCTGGCTGTTGTATGGAGATTATATATGAAGCTATAGAATCCATAAAATCCAAGTGCGGCGATATAAGCGGCTCTGCCTTCGACATATTCCAGGGGATCGTGTGAAAGTAAAGCTCTGACGGTGGAGGATTCCCCCCCACACCCCTCCTCCTCGGGCCAGCAGCGCTCAGACCTCCTACAGAAAAACCATTTCCTTTCTGCCAAACGCATTCGCACATGTCCTCCGTCTCCTCGCCTGCTAGCGACACAAAGAGCGCACAGCGAGCCGCCACTGCCACCGCCGCCACGCGGGTCGCAGGTTATTATGAGATTAGCTCTCGGCCTTCTGTGCTCTCCTGGAGTTCTGCAGCACTTCCGCCAGCTCAACTCCTACAGAACCGCCGCACCGTCCGTCATGGCGGATTCTGGGGCGTGGTGCAGCTCGGAGGAGTCCCACGCTCAGATCCGAGTCACGTTCACGCAAACATCCCACAGGATTCTTCTGAAGGGTCAATTCAACACAACTCCTCTGGCTGCCGAGCCTCGGAGTAAAATACCCGACGCCGGTGCCGGTATCGGTACAGCGGTGCATTGCTGACCGCAGTCCAGAACAGAGAAGTCTGAAGCACTCTGAGACACGTGGGAAAAGTCAGTGAAGTCCGCTCATCACAGCACACTGAGCCATGCGGAAAGTTTTCTTTTTTTTTTTTTGTTGGACGTTAGAAATCTGTCATTTCTGCCACCAGGCCTGAATAATGGAGACGAGTCCAAAGTTGGGGCTCATTAAAAGATCTTAAAAATGAAAGATGTGACTTCTCAGACGGCGCGGTGATCCTGAGAACAACTCAACCGTCTTCAAGAAACGAAGCGGCTCTCAGTCCAGGCTGATCAGGTCCCAGCAGTCAACACACACTTGAACACAGTTTCATAAAAACAAACCAAATAAGAAGATATGTTGATAAAAGAAAAGTTTTTAAGGTGGTTCGAGGAAATTGTGGGCAAAAACAAAAGGAGCAGTCATTCCCACTTCTTCTTGAGATGTTTTGCTGCGATCCAGATCAAAATAAACTGATAATCCATTAAATATGACAAAAATGTCTCCAGTTAAACTTTGACAGCTTATCTCTTCATGTTTGATCAACAATAAAACGTGTGAGGATAGAAAATGATTGTATTTTGCTGGTTAGCGTCTCAACTTCTTTGGAACAAGAGCAGTAAGTGATAAACGTATTTACATATTGAACTATTTGCTTTTAATGTAGATATGTTGGTGGTTTTATTTTATGTATCATAACAAAAACATATTTTACTGTAAAGATATTACAATAAATAATTACTTTTATATCATTATTATTACGACAGTAACAATCATTTATCCATGAAAGAAGAGCCAATAAGAAACCATGTTTGTGGTGAGAACGTGCACGGAGCCTCATATTGTCCCAGAACAGATCATAAAGTCTGCGGTGCCATTAAAGAAAACATTATTTCTATTTCACCAGGTTTCATCAGCAGAAAACACCCACTCTCACTTACTCATCTGTATCAGGAGGAAGCAGATTCACCCCTCACCTCCACATATCCTTCATGTTCACTGTGTGTGTGTGTGTGTGTGTGTGTGTGTGTGTGTGTGTGTGTGTGAGTGTGTGTGTGTGTTACCGCATACAGCTGTAGATGCACATTCTGAGGACCGGTTTGGATGTAACGCAGGAGAACTCCTGCCCTCCACCACCTGGAGAGACTCTGGATTTGATGCTCTGCTCCAGACGGAGCTTCATTTTAACACTTTTTGAATTTCTGATTTCAAATCGATGTTTGTTTAAAATGTTTTCCTGCAGAGCAGAAGAGGGCAGAGTTGACCTGGTGGCTCCATATGGACCATATTCCGGATTCTCCAGAATGAACGAATGAATTCTGATTATGATGTAAAAAGTCTGTAACTGGAGACACTACGAGGCAAGAGTATTGATTTATTATTTCTTATCAGACTTTTATTTAAAATGTCGAACTTTTGGTGATTAAATTCTCCATGCTCTGTGGTTTTATCGATTAGTTTAACAAAACTTAACGCAAAATGTCAGCTGTTTTTCATCTGCATCTTTTGATTATTATTTTTCCACTGAATTGCTAATTTATTTATTACCTTCAGTGAGTTTATTAAGGATTTATGAATTACATCTTTCCAAATACTTAATAATTTTTTTCTATTTCACTGAAAAAAAACATTTGTCCTATTAAAGAGTAAATTTCAAAATGTATTTACTTTCATATTATTTACTTTTTAAGATTAAGACGCTTTACTGTCGCTCGTCTGTAAAGTGTTTCTTCACTGAGTTCATCACCTGTTAAGGAGTCTGTGTTGCTCCAGTGCAGATTAACGATCCGTCTCCTCACAAAGCAACAGCGGTCAGACTGACCTTTGACCTTCCTAATCATTGTAATGTAGAACTGCGGCGGTGAAGTTTAACTGCCGATAAATGGGCTGCGAGTATCAGTCCTCCTCTCCTGAAACTTGAAGGCGGTGCTGCCGGCCCGGGCTGCTGATGTGTGAACCAGCAGGTGGCGCTATGGCGTCCCGGCCGGAGGCGTCCTGCCCGAGACGCATTTAAAATCAGGAGACCGCCGCAGCTAGCAGGAGCCGCCGAGTCTGGAAGACACCGGAGCGAGGCGCCACCATACGTCTGACGGCAGGCTCGACATGGGAAACCTGCAGATGGCCCTAATGGCCGGGGAGGCCGCGTCTTCGTCTTGAGTGAATCCTGGGAGACCACTGGGGGGGGGATGGGGAATGGGGAAGAGGTTTACCGGCATTTGTGCAGCAGGTAAGAAAAGAAACAGCCTGACAGTGAAAAAGCTGCAGAAAAGCTGATTTTGGTCCAGAGGGACGCGGCGGTAATAGAGGGCGAGGAAGGGGGATGGGGGGGGCTCACATCATTACCAGCTGACAGTATCAGGAGTTATTACCAGTGTGCAACACGGAAGACAGAACACAACGCACATGCTGCAAACAAATGCGCGCGCACGCGCGCGCACACACACACGGAGGCTTGCAGAGCCGACACATTGTAATCACCGCAATTAATATGGCCGCTTTACTTTCCAACCCCCAAACATTTCTCTTCACTTCTGTCCGCCGCCATCGCCTTCGCTCGCTCGGCGCCGCCGCCGAACAGCCGACATCCGTCCGTCCGGTTTACAACGACTGCAGTCGTTAAACACGGCTGTGATCAATAGGCTGTTTAGACCACACCCTTTTCCTTCCCAGCACACAACACTGCAGGGATGCACTACAGCACACACACACACACACACACACACACACACACACACACACAGTAGATGTGTGTCAAGTTTCACTAAAACAGACGAAAACTGGTCCGTTTGTAGGATTTTCAATTTCAACTGTCATTCAGGTCATAAACATGCACTAAAACAAACCTCATTTTTTATTAAAACGTTTTTCGGCGTCTCTATTTCTGACTTTAACGCCCCGTTTGCACGACGTTTCATTCATCGTTTTTGCGTTCTGTTCCAGAAGAGAAATCCCAGCCTCTGGGGTCACCTCACAGCTGAACACTGGACTCTTATCTGATATTTAATGAGATTCAAGGAGCACATCCTAAAAAAAACAGGCCCTGAATCTGCTGTGGACAGTTCAGCTGCTTCTCAGAGGAAATAATCAGACTTTCTTAACCCTCTTTTGTGGGAATTTCTTCCCTGAATTGACTCATCGCTGGGGAGTATGATCCTCTGGGGAGCTGTTGGGGGTCAAAGGTCATGCTGAGGGACTCAGAGCGATGGCCTGTCCGCTGTGGGGATCAAACACGTGAACTGCCCGATCGGGTGGAACTGATCTGATGGCTGCGGCTGCTGAGGCGACTGGTTTCAACCGAATGAAATGACTCCGGAGGAGGAAGCGAGGGGTCAGAGGTCAGGGAGCTCCGTGCTCGCTGGAACAACCTCCAGCCCGCTGCACAAACACACAACAACAACAACTGCGCCACTCTTTTTCCAGCCACTGCAATTGTTCAGAGGTCAGAGGTCAACAGAGAGCCCAGGCACAATTACTTTTTTCACACTCTCTCTCTCTCTTTTTTGTTTTTTTTTTTTATTATCATGGAGACAGAACTGCAATTACCGCTCCGGACGAGTGTGAGAGTCGGAGGGAGGAACCGGGGGACAGAGGTAAGAGATGAGACGAGCGGAGTGACGTAAAGCGGGCTCCAAGGACCCCCCGGGTTCTGCGGTCCAGTCATTACGGAGGAACTACGGTGGCCCTCTGGGGACAAGCTCAGGAGCTGTGACAGCACCGCTCCGCCTTTTATTTCCCTAACCCTGAACCGGGAGCCGCTTGTTAAAGCCCGGAATGAAGGAAAGTGCTTGGCGAATCAATAACGGGGAAAGAAAAGTGGAAAAAAGCGCTTGATGCTGGAGAAACGGGGATGAATGGAGGGCAGAGGCCAGAACGGAGGAAAGCGGCAGGAATTCTTCTATTTACTGTTCGTACTTAATACTCAACGCAGCCGCTGCAGCTCCGCCTCGTGTACGGCATGTTCTCCTGCAGAACCTTAAACTGTCTTTACACTGTGCACAGTTACAATCAGATTATGTTTTGTTTTTCTTTTTCTCCCTCACAGAGTTAAACAATTTCATCTGGACTGGGCCGGAAAGGGAAAATAGAACCAGGAAAACCATTACATTTAAACTTTGTTGTTGTTGTGGTGGTGGTTCAGAGTTCACATGATGAAGAATCTCAACATAAAGCCAATTTTAATGAAACCTTCAGGTGCAGAAATACAGTCAGATGTCCAAAAAGGTCAAGACGTCCAACCAATACTGCCATAATGTGATGTGTGAGTTCACAATGAAGTAAAAAAAAAAGTGAAAACAGCCAGCCGATAGGGCCGAGCATGTATTCTCAATATATATGATGCAACCGTGCAGAAACCAGAAATGTAATATTGTTCACATTTTAAATGCAGCAACGCCAATAACGTAACACAAACGTACTGAATGGAAGAAAATAGAAAAATACTTTATTAATCCCGGAGAGAATCATGAACATCTTGTTAACAATATACATTAATCAAATAAAGTAAATAAGGCAACTATGTAATAACTTAGCAACAGAGTAATAAACTATTTGAGGAAAGATAATGATAACATTTTGCTAATATTCATGACTTTTGACCTTATTGTCTAGTTTGCACTTTGCTGAAGTTGTATTTAATTAAAAAAAACTATTTTACTCTATTACTCTACACATGTAATAACTGCAGTCAGTAATGTAGTAATGTATAAACAAGGCTGTGTGATGTTCCCTGCTTGTTTTATGCAGTTTTATGATCAAAAATCGGTAGAAAGACAACAACTCTTTAGCACTTTGGGTGAATTATTGTAATATTTGGAAAAATATTTTATTGCAAAGCAGTTAACTTATTGCATTGCTGGTTACAACACCTTAAAATCAATTTTTGATATGCAAACTATGAATACGTTACATAAAACACTTCATGGAGTCTTATTTATGTACATGTCTGGTTTCAGTAATTGCAATCTCATAAGATTGTTTTAAACACTAAAAATCACGCAATAACATCAAAACTAATGAATAAAATATTATTACGATCTATATTTCGTCATATTACTGGCTAATTATTACATTATTGACTATAAAGGGTTAAAGCTTCGGGAAACCACTGGAAATATTTTCACTCTTTTTTTAAACAGATGCTTTCTTCTTGTTTCTTACTTTTCAAAAGAAAACTTCCATTTTCACAGGAAAAAAAAAAAAAAACAGTTTAGAAGTGGTGAACTCCAGAGCAAAGGTCAAAAGCTGTCCTGGATCTTGAACGAGGTTCATTTACACGCAGAAACAACAGGCAACAGGGTGTGTTTTCTGCAGAATTACAGTGGTGAGCGTTCATCACTTTCACCGACCTTTAGATCCATGGTGCCATTTTTATTCCCATGAGCTTCGAAAACCAGCCGAATAAATCCCTTTAATATAACAAGATCCTCATGTATACCTACGATGGTTTCAAACCGGTGAAAAAAGAAGATCCTGTCAGGTTTTGCTCGCTTCTCACCTTCAGCCGCAGGTAATTTATGGCTGATTTAGGGCTAAAACTGCCTGACACTGCTGATTGAAGCCATTATCTAAACCCATCAAAGCTTCAGACGACATGCAGCCTAATTTATCTCTTCTTTTCATGTATTAAAGCCTGTATGAGGCGAAGGAACGTCTGAGGAGGCCTCATGTCATTGGGTTATAAGAAGAGCGCTTTTCATGCTCAGCATGGAATTTCTAACCACTGCTTTCTCAATTTATGTCACATTATACGAGAACTCCGTTTTGCTGTGTTCACCGTTTTCAAATGAGCAGCAGAAAGGATTTAAACACATCTAATGAACGTACAACTGCAAGGAAAAAGAAAGTGAAACCTTAAAGAAATGACCTGTTTTCTGCCTGAGGTGACGATAAAATCTGATTTCTTCTGAACTAAAAAACACCGTGAGCCCATCAGATTCACTCAAAACAGCAAATCACAACACGACTGGTGATGTGGACTAAAATACTACAGCTTAAGTGAAAAGAACACGTTACAGCACGTTGCATCAAAACGTCACCAACATGAGAAAATCATCATTAAAGTAAAGTACGGTGGCGGCAGCATCATGATATGTGGCTGCCTTGCTGCCTCAGCGTCTGGACTGATGGCTTTTACATGCTGCAAGTTAATTTTAACTTATTTCATGTATTTTATGTATTAATGGCCATTAATACGGGAACAAATCTACTACATAGCTTCATAGGTACTTATTTAAATTTAGAAAAAAATTACATTTAACACTAGTTTGTAGTTTGAAAATATTTTAAGACCCGCTTTTTTCAGTTTGTAGCTTTTTAGAATCGGTCTACAAAACAGCTACATCTTGTTTGAATGTGATGAGCAGCTGCTGGAAATTGTAGAGCTCACATAATTCAGTCCCCGTTTACACAACAACGCTAAAGTCAAAACACAAAACTGCTCACGTTCATTGATACGACAACGGAGAACTTTTTGAAAACGCTCCGACTCGGTCTCCGTGGAAAAAAAAATGTCTCAAAAAGAAAGAAAGTCTCAAAAAAGATGCATTTTCTTCTGTTTCCATGGAAACAAGGAAGCAGAATTTCAGAAATGTTGCATTTGAACCCGTTTCCATGGAAACGGAGTTAAAGTTCCACCTTTGGATGTTTTTTTTTCCCAAGATCAGACATCTAAAATGTACCGAATTGTTCCGTTTTCACTCAAAAAGTTGTTGAAGCCTTTGAAACGAGCCTTCATGTACAGTGCAGATTTAGATGGAGGTGTTCCAGTTTCTTCTTGTTTTACCACATACTTGAGACATCCTCAGACGGGGCTGCGGTCCTGCGCTTTCAGGGGATTATATGGAACCCGTGACCACGTGTTAACATCGCCATGTTAACAAATGAAAAGAGATGTATTTACAGCACACTTTTTTTTTCCGGCGTATCTGCATATTCATGAGGACCTAATGACCAGAGTGAGGCAGTTGCCAGGCGCTGCCTCCTCCTACATGTTATGCAGATGAGAGCGGCGTCGCCATATGTGCGCTCTTGTTAGGAGGGCCAACAGATGTATCTCCCTTTAACAGGTGGAGGAGATTTGGTTCCTGCATCAATCCGCAGCTCCAGCGGCGGCGGCGTGATGTGATCCGGGCTGACGTTTCCACTTGTTGCTAATCTCACTTTTCCGAACTGATTTCTCCTCGCTGTTTAGTGTCTTCTGAGCTGTCAGATTCTATTCAGTCGCCCAGCGATTCATTCCCAGAAGCACGCTGATGCAAAGTCTGATCGGAGCCGATCGCTGGATAACTCTGAGAAAAGCTTGTAAGATGTATGTTAGTGGTTTTAGGTCTGTTGTCTCTCAGAACCTGTTTCTAAAACATTTTCAAGTGAAAAAGGGACCATTGCGTAGCATTTCGGGTTTAGACAACGACAGTGATCAGAGGCACTTTTTGAAAAAGTTCAGACACACGCATGCTCGCTACGGTCACGGTCGCAGAACAATGGCGGCCTCCAGAGCAGCATGGCCTGTTTTAACGGTTTATTCAGCCAAAAACTAAAATACACCAGTCTTTCTTTGTCTTTCTCAAACACTACGATAAATGTGAAGAAGTTAATGTCAGTGAGAGGGTAAGAGCCATCAAATACTCACTTATGAGTCGAGGAAAAACCTGAATCTTACAACCTGATCAGGCCAGAAAGATGCAGCTCCTCGCACAGCAACCCACAAACACCCACCTCAGCACCAAAAACAGAAGAGGTCAAACAACACATCGGCATCCATCCATATCGCTCCGTGCTGAGAGCTGCGGGTCATGTTCCATCTCTTTTCTTGTCCTCTTAAGTAGGATTCAATGTTTTTTTTGTGGAGAAAGACTTACACAAGACAAAACTCCCTGGAAGGTCAAGGCTGCCGGGATGGAAATGGTCAACGGTGCAAAGTGAAGTTTACCCGAGTCGAACGTTTGATTCATTTCACCTTCGATCCTGCAGATCAGTGGGAGCACTCTGGTTTTAAAGTTACTCCGCCATCCGATGCACACGAGCTCTATTTATTCCCGCAGCAGCAGCTTCATTTGTCCTGATGCCGATGGCTTCCTGCCAGGCTAACCGAGCCGCCCGCCGCCGAGGCCGCTTCCACCCTATGGAACATAATACCGCCCGAACGACACGCACCGGATGAACTCTGCTCCGTCCGCTGGTCAATCTAAACGTCCGTTTGATCCAATAAAAGGACACTTTGCTGCTGATACGATCAGGGAGTTGTTTATGTGTGATATCTGATTAGGAGAGGCATTCTGCTCCGGCGCAGAGGAGAAGTAAGTGGCAAATCAAATGACCACAGCATCGAGTTCTTCTGCATCCGAAGCGGCCGTTCAACCTCTGGCAGGGGGATTTTAATCAGCCGACCTCCGCGGCGCGTTCAGGGAAGACAGTGAAGCAACTTAAAAAGAGGAGGAAAACGCTTTGGCCAGAAACTGCGGTTATTTCCTCGCTGTCACACTCAATTTGGTGTTTCCGAAAATCATAAAAAAGCAGGAACAAAAGGCTGATTTACAGCTCTTTACGGGCGCTTCTTGCTGAGATAACAGTTTCTGCTAAATTACAAATGGAGACGTTTCAAATTAGAAACGGTTACGGTTTTGAGCAACAACACTTCTGCCTCCTCTGCTGATTGGCTCTTTCCAGAGAAGAAAAAAATGGCAAAAAAGATGAAAAGAGAAAAAAAAACGGGTCATGTTCTTACAATGTTTGTGATCTTAATCAATAAAACATTTTATTTAAACTCTAAATGTATCCAGGGCAGTCCTCATTTGTGGAGAAATTATGTCAAAATAAACAAATATTTGCTTCTGACACACATTGGATCTGCGTTCATGACACTTTAAATTGCGAAATCAATTGAAAAAAAAGTTTGAAAAAATTGATGAATACTGTTATAAATGAGGCGATAAACTCAATATCTTGAAGGTTTTTCTTCCTTTACTCTGCAGCAGAGCTGGAACCACTGAGGAGAGTGGCACCTTTCAGAGAGGCAGGAAGTGGACTCCCGGTTCTTGAAGTTGACGTGTTGGAAGCAGGAAATAATTGGTACAAGTGTAACGATGTGAGCAACTCTGACAAGAGCCAAACTGTGATGGCTGTGCAGCCGGGCGGAGGCATGTCAGGATCCCCCTCAGAGCCGCTGCCGCCGCGGCTCAAACTGCTGAAAACCTTAATGATGGCGATGACAGGAGGGCGTCAGAGCAGTTGGGTTTGCTGCAGGATGGTCAGAACAAGCATTGTTTCCTGCAGAAAGTGAAGAAAGACTTCTGAGCATCGGCGTTCGACCGGGAAGCGATGGAGGGAGGAGCATGTTTGCCTGGACGAGGGGAGTGATGGAGGCGACATGTCTTCCTAATTTGAACGTATGCATAAATTGCAAAAAACACTAAACTTTTGTTCTGTGTTTTCTAAGATCTTGTGAAAGCTACACTCCCACAGAAGAATCTTAGACGAGTGTTTTTCCTCTTGGCAGGTTTCTACGCGGACGATGCCGCGGATGATTCTGCAGCTCTCCCCCCCCACCGTGCACTGCAACCAGGAACGTCCCGGTGAGAGTCGTGCCGTGCCGGTGAACACGAGCGAGCGAGGACTGAAGGTGCAAGGTCAGCGTGACAGAGCCCATCAAAATCTGTTCCGGCAGAATGAGCGATCCCAACACCTCGCTCTGCGCCCGGCTCCCGGCTGACATCAGCCCGCTGCGAGGGACACACTCACAGGTCACGTCAGGGTGCGCGCTCCGCCTTCCAAAAGCCCCGCTCCACTTTGATGAACTGCTGCAAAGTAGAGACGTTTTGGAAAAAAATGACATTTTAAAAAGAGCTGCCGCATTCAACATCGCTGCGTCTTACGATTTATCATTAAAACCTGATGATAATCCACAAAGCTGCAAATGAAACATTTACACGTTTTGCTTTGCAGCACAGCTGAATACATTTCCCCCGATGTAACTAATACCTTTGCAACGTTTTGACTCAGACGGACTCCAGCCCGGTGTGAGTCTGAGGAGGACCTGACATGCAGGACCATGTGAGCCCAGTCTGTGCATCACTGTTGGTGTTTCACTGCCACAAACAATAACATCACACGAGGAGTCACCGCAGCCTGCCGGACTTTCCCACGTGCACGGATGAAGGGCCGTGTCACTGAGAGAATACTAAAAATACTTCTTTTTTTCCCATCAATGCCTGTCATAACATTAAATTACTGGTTTATATGCAGGATCCATGCAGAATGAATCTTTTCTGATTCATATATTTTCATACGACTGCATCCACAGGTCGACAGCTCGTCACAGGGCAAACAACGAAAAACAACTCAAGGCTATTTTCAGTCACTGTTTCATGTCGAACGCATGTTTTTTTTTTCACACACATGGACAACAAGCACAATCTGCGGTAAACAGAGCAGATCTAAACTGGAAAAACTGTGGCTGTGAGGTAAAAGCGCTGAACGCGACACCAGAGAGGGGCTCATGGTCGACATCAGAAGCCATGACGCCCTCCTCTCTGTGGGCTCTGGTTACCAGGCAGCAGCGAGTTCAATCAGTCTTTCATTTTTGTGTCACGGTGGCAAACTGTGTCTTCATATGAGCTCCACACTCTCATATAGACCAGGGGTGTCAAAAATAAGGACCGAGGGCCAAAAATGGCCTGCAGAAGGCTCCAAACCAGCCCACCAAACCACCAAATTGTAAAAAATTGCCTGCGCTGCATCATCCATTCACAAAAAAGAAACTAGTGAAGCATGAATGGAGCCATTGTGGTATTTGTGTGTTTGCAGTGAAATCCCTTAAAAAGGAGGAGGACAACTGGGACGCCGAGGGAGCTTGACGTGAGCACTCGTGTGACTAGTGGTCAATACTGCTTTTCTATTGGTCAGTTAGTTAACGCAGGCCACCGCAGCAGCGTCAGTCATTATCGCTCCAATTTCATGATACTGTCAGAATTTGGTCACAGGTTGTTTGCGGACGCACGACCATGACAAACCGCCGGACTTGAACTGGTCTCACAGTGTGACCCTGGATTTAGAGTCAAGACCAGAGATACCGCAACGACTCTCTCATGACTGTCATCTTTCATGTGGGACAGCCGAAGAGCGCAGGGTGCAGCGGGCATCAGTTTATCACAGGGAGGAAAAGGTGGAGAAAAAAAGGTGTCACCTGAGACACCGTGAAGGGTCCCAGCAGCGCTGTGCTCTCTGTGCAGGCAGAGAGCCTGACGGTAGCACCAGAAGGTCAAACGGGGGTCAAAACAAGTCGAAGCAATCCCCACCGGGAGTGATGGATCCCACGTTCCCTGACATCCGGCCCGTAGAGGTCGAGATTTGTCACTTTGCATTGCTGGCTGTTTTCCCCGCCCGTCTTTCTTCCGCGACCCGCCCGACTGCGAGTGTCTGCAGGTCTCAGCTCGATCAAATACATCAGGCCCGGGTCATTATCAATCGTCGCGACCATTTCTCATCCTCGCCCCGCGCTGGCGTCAAAAGCCACCAAGGTCAGAGGACCGGATGCCGGGCGGCGTCTCGCGTTACACGCCGGCCTGTCCGACATGGTGGCGAGATAAGGCTCGTTGCGGTTATTATCATATCACCTTTCAGCCAGCAGATATATGGGGCTCTGATAATGCAACATTAATGGGAAATGCACATGAGGGGAGCGATCGATGGACAAATGACCCATAACGAGGTGCAGGACAGTCTGCGCAGAAGCGCTGACGTTGATACACACCCAGCCGCTCTGATAACACAACATCACTGGGGCTGAGTTACAAACTACGTCTCCAATTAAAAACCGATTTGTTACTCTGAGTTTTAAAGAGACATATTCAAAGTTATGAGAGGCAATGAATGTTTGCATCCCGGCAGATTACGATGAGGTGCATCTGTGACGGAACGGCCAGTTTAAATGATCGGACACGTGTTAACAGCCTCAGAGCTCTGTTGTTCCTTTGTTCTGTCCTTCACACAGATTGACGTCTCACCAGGACGACATGAGAAGAGCAGGTGGCTCAGTTTGCTCTGTGCTTCCATGACGGTGAGGCGGGTCATGTAGTCAGCCTGGAGACTGACAGATGTCACTTTAATACAGACCTTCAATTTGGGTAGCGGCTGTTGTATCTTATATAGAAATCGCAACTTTTAAAATTGCTGTAAAACGTTTCCTTTTCAATGGAGACTCTTCATTCAACACTTTTACGTCTCGGTGGAGATGATTAATCTGCTTTCAGACTCTTTTATGTGAACTTTGAACAAGTGAACCTGAGAAAGCAGCAGGAGAGAGTTTCTTGATGAAACGTGATGAAAAACAATTTAAAAAAGTGATGATTGAAATAAACATGATTCAAAGAAGCTTTACTATTCCGAGACATTGTTTCAGGTCTTCATGATCAGTTTGTCCATCCATCAGCCCAACACATCTACTGTATAATATACCAACCCACCTACTCCTCCATCCTCCTCATCCATCCATCCTGTTCCTCCATCCTCCTCATCCATCCATCCCCAGTTGCTGCCCTCCATGAATCCATCAATTATTCAGTCTCCATCTTCTCACCGCTGAACATTTTGTCTGTGAAACAGTCTCAACATCAGTTAACCAGCCGGGCTCTCGCCTAATCTCTCCGTTCTGTCACTTCCTGACTCCATCCATCAGCCCACACCCTGGACCCCGCATGACAGTCATCTTAAAATATCACCGCTAAAAGTCTACTTCAATTTAATGGATCATAAGGCCCGGGCGTGAATATTTAGTGTGCGCGGCCGCCGCCTGGAGATTTCAGCCGGTGCTGCATAATTGATGGAGAGACACTGGAAAACTCACAGATCATTAAATGTGATAGCAGATTTGCCAAACACTTTTCAGAATAGTTTATGCTCACCGTCCTGTCAGGGCTATATGTTTTGCAGAAAGACAAGTCCTGAGAAGTGGAGATGATGGTGATCACGATGCACACCGTGCTTTGCACCTCTGCCCGGATGATTTACTCATGCCTACGACTACCGGCGAGAGCCGCAAGTCTCCTCCAAGCAGGAAGAAACGGTGTCGTGTGCAATATCTTTACAGCTCTGCAATCACTGGAGGAAGAAATCTCATCTCACTGCAAGGATGGCATAAAATCCCCCTCGATATTCCCATGAAGAGCCACTGCTACCCCATTAAACTTTTAAAAAGCACTCACTGAAGTGTACTTTAAAGAGAAAATTGGAGAAAATACATTGGACAGATTTCACCCCTTCAGATAAAAAGAGACATGACTTTATTTTTGCATCCAACAAACCTAAATATCATCTTCAAGATGCATTTGAAAACCAACATGCAGCCGCTTGCAGGAAGAAATTCTCAAGTTCCCAAATGTGGCCACCTGCCTCATGAAGGGTTAACGTCTGTTTTTCTCTCTGGGGTTTGTTGTACAGTTGCAACACTCATTGTGCCTCATTGCATGCAAATATTTTTAAGATTCTATCTCGAGTTTCACGCTGCTGACTTTAACTCTGGAAGAAATATTGCATCACTTCTGGAGAAAACACTATTTGTAGCATTTCACCACATTTCTCCAGAAGAAGGATGATTTTTATTGTAAACTGGTGCTCATCTGAAGCTGACACAGAAGCACGACACTTCTGTTTGAGTAACATAACATTTTATTTTATTATCTATTGACATTTAATGCAAAGAACCCAAACTAAAGCACCAAGTTGTTGAGCTCTGGTACGACTTCACTAAACTCCTGCTCACAGGAGGAGCAGCACATCAATACTTCTGAACTAAATCAGTCCTCGTGACGGCTTCACGGAAAATATTCCACTGTACACAACAACCATTAGCGCCAACCCGAGGCCTGGCGTGCTAACTGCACTGTTTCCTGGTTTTGGGCTGTTTCCATGGAAGCAGACATCGTGTGAAAGGTTGTCGTGTAAACGGGACCTAATGAAGCACATGTGGGTAACATGAGGGGCGTGTTTTATGTTTTGAGATATTAAAACTTGAAAAAGAAAGACAGACCACTGGTAAAGAAGCCTTTTACGTTAAAAAAGTGAAAAGCTAAAAAAAAAAAAAAAGAGTTACAATTTGCAGTCTAAACAGTACTGTGCCCTGATTTTAAATCCAACAGTGGAATTTGATGAGTCATTATGTGAAATAAAAAGCATTGAAATGTTTCCCAGAGAACTTCATGCCTTCACATTGAAAGTCACCCTTTGATATCTGACTTACTTTTCTCTTATTAGTAAATTATGGAGCATCTTTCCGCTGACGAGCTGCAAATAATTACCGTGTGATCACAAATGTGTTCTTGACCAATAACCTCGGCTGTTTATTCTGTTCGTTTTTCAGTTTCACTAAACATCTGCATCAAGTTAGACAAAAAATCCCTCTAAACCATTGTGATGGTCTGTGCTTGTGAGAATCGGACAAAACCGAATACTCAGAAATGTGGCCTGAGTTAGCTAAACATGACAGAAGGATCAAATCCATCACTTTGGATTTGATTTCATTCCACGTATTACTGTGGAAGGACAACTGACCTCAGTCGCTGTTAAAAAATTTAAACAACTGCTGCAGTGCAGGTTAAAAAGGAAACATCCTGTGAGCAGAGAGCGAGTCACACCGAGTGTGTGTGTGTGTGTGTGTGTGTGTGTTCTCCCTCCTGAAAGTCAGACCTGTTGCACTACATGTTTCATCTGCTTCACATCACAGGCAGCCGTCATCTTCAGGCTTAACGTCCTAAATCAGGAGCAGAGCTCTCTTTCTGTGGCCGAACACTGGAGCCATGACACAAAGAGAGCGAGAGAGCAGCCCTGCAGTGAGGATGTGGGGGAAAGCTGCGATTCCAGCAGCATGGAAAGGGCTGGTCAGTCTTTCTTTTAAGTGACTAACGTTGTAAATAAATACCCGAGTAGTGAAGTACAGATTTTGACTGACCTTCTCATTAATAAGACGTGTGTCCCACCCAGTTTAACAGAAAATGAGGATGAAATGAGCAGGCCGTGTCCGTCCGCCACTCTCACCTGGATCTTGATGGGCCAGCTGAAATTGGACACGTACACGTAGAAAGTGATGTTGTGGTGAAGCCTGAAATTGAACTTCTCGCAGGAGAAACTGTCTCGGTGCTCCTTGATGTTGGTCTTCGCGATGATGGGCATCTCTTCCCCTGAGATGGTGCCGGCTAAGGAAAAAAGCAGACAAAGAGGCATCAAAATAAGTTTTCTTTCTTAACACCAGCTTGCATTTGATGGGGAAAAAAAAACAACCTCTCTGAAGAAAAAAATAAATGCTTAGATAAGTTTTTGGTGAACAAGCATCGATAAACTGTGGTGACGGGCAGCAGACTCACAGGTTACATCTGCTTAGCTTTCCCCTTATGGTGCAAATCCAACACTGAGGTGACATTTTCGAGCCTCTTCCTCAGATTACACAAAATGAACCGTTAATAACAAAGCCATCTGCATGTAGTTATACAAGCAAGACGAATTTGGCCGCGTTTACACAACTATGTTATTAAGTGAAAATGAAAAATGCAATTTGGAAACAGGGAGAAATGTGACAACAGCACCCACTGGTGGTCTGGCATGCTAACTACATCAGGTTCAGTGTTTTTACTGTTGCCGTGTAAACATGAAACTTTTCTCCATTGAAAACACAAAAACACGCTGCGCAAATTGGGCCTTTTATTGTAGTTATAGCCAATTAATCCTAATTTTCATAGGACAAAAATGCAAGAGATGATTTAAATTGGAAGAGATGAAAGATAATCAAAATGCTCATTGGTTTCCTAGTAGCAATCAAATTACAATAAAATGACAAAAAAAGTGATTTTTACAAACTCCGCATGAGGCCGTCTGAATGGTCGATCAGCTGAGCCGGTTGAAGGCATCTCCACATGAAACAAAATAAAGTGGTGGGCGAGCAGGTCTGAGCGGAAACAGTGTGGATTTGCTCTAAATGTCAAGGCGTGCCGTTCATCTGGAGGAGGCAAATGACTGCTGGAGTATTTTCATGACACCTCGCAGCGATTCAGAGCAGCTTGTAAATCTCCGGCAGGAGCTGAAGTGGTCGGATTTCAGAATCCTTCGGAGCATTATCAGCAGTTCTGCGTTAATGACCGAGTTTTTCAGACGCTGTGAATAAAATATTTCCACCTCCTGCTTTATCGGGGGCCATTAAACACTCGGTAATAGTCCGCGCTCGTTCACACGTTTACTCACAACCGAACCACCAGCCCCCAAACGGAGGAGCCCCCAAGACACGGCCAGGGAGACAACACCCTGCTCCTATCTTAATTGAAATCAGGAGGGAAAATGTATAAAATGCCTCAAACAACAAAATTCAAAGTAGCGTCTGGTGCGTTTTCGATGGGAGGCGAGGGAGACGTGGGGCTGACCACTGAACTTGAAGACGCCGGATAAAGACGCGGGACACGAGCTGAGAGATGCGGTTTTACAGTTATAGAGGTTCACGCGACAACATTTCTAGTGAAGACGCAACAATAGGAACAGTTTTGCGTTTACACGAAAACATTTTGAAAACGTCTGATTTCTGTAAATATCTTGAATATCAACACATTTTTCTGAAGCTATTTTTGGGGCTCCAGCAATAGAAACAGTCATTCTTCACGCCAGTAAAGAGCAGCTCTGTCACCATTTCACTGAAGAGTCTGAGGCCCGGCTGTGGGGAACGCCGACGTTTACCTGTGGAGCTTAAGGACCAGGTGATGTTGAGGTTGAAGTTGTTGGAGGCGTTGATGGACATGTCCAGGTTTTTATTGGCCTGCATTAAAAAAAACAACAGGAAAGAAACAGAGTGAGAGGAGCTTTCGTGGAATATCAGGTAGATGAAACTCTTCTGGTACAAAACATATCGAACCTTTGATTTCATGGATTAATTGTTCACATACTGAAGCATATTTGCTCAAACTTGACTTGATCAGATGTTTTTTTTCCACATACAGATGCTCTGTAGCATCAACTCAAGCTTGAATTAACACTCGACCACATTATCAGTGAAGAAGCGGTAAAAAGCTAAAAACGTCGAAATCTGTTTGGATCTTTTCTTCTATGATTTGACTCCGGCCCGGTTTACACAACTTTTTCAAGTGAAAAGGAAAAACTTTCATTGTGTTTTGGGTGCGGCTGTCAAATGCGGACGAACCCATCAGCATGATTGATTTGATACAAATTATTTGAAGCAATTAACCCATCTGAAGTACAGAATCATTCAAAATCCTGAACGTCATGGGCAATGAATGTTGTTTTCATAATGTTCCCGTGTCAACCTGAAAATTTACATTTCACCGTGTAAATGGTGCCTCAATTCACCAAATCAGTATTTTCTCCAGTTATTTTTGCTGCTGAGTGACTTTACAGCTCGCTCATGTGTGTCATTGATTAGGCGTCGCTGAAGTTGGATTTCCTGGCTAACAGAAACGGTCGATGGCAGCTAATATATATTCATTCATGGTAAAAAGCAGAGCAGCTTCTTGGCTCGGACCAAAAAGCTTTCGACACACAGCAAAGTACTGATTCAAAATACAAACTGACACAAAATCTACGTAAAAATAATCGATCATGACATAATATTCATCAAAATAGGGAAAACGTCAATTAATCCATCAAGGATTACACAGATTTCGCAAATAAAAACATTTTTGTCACAGATTGAGGGGACTTATTTTATTCAAAGTATCAGTATCAGACAATATGAGCAGTGAGAAAACCCGTGGATTCGTACACCACCAGGAGAAAGGTACATACTTAATGAGCACAGCTCGTACTGAATCTTTACCCTCGAGAGGAATGACCAGAAAGAAACACAACCTTCCTGTACACTGGGAGTGAAATGACATGACGGATTCAAAATAATCAGCTTCATGTGCCGGATTTTGACCTTTTCACGTCAGTCTGGTCACTTTGTGATCCTCTATTGTCTTGACAGTTTAATCGTCTGTCTGTTGTTGCTCCTGACCAGAATCCCTGCTGTACTGTCTGTCTGGATAATCCAGATTATCTCTGCACTGGAAACTCCATGACACGTAAGAGGGAGGAGCTGTTACCTGCTCAGGCGTGGCCATGAAGTTGATGGAGGTGTAGTATCGGTCGTCCTCCTGCAGCAGGCTGAAGGTGAACTGGTAATCGATCAGCAGGTTGTCTGGAGAGCAGAGAGCCACACAAACGCATCAACCACAGATTAAACAAGGCTCACTCTGGTTAAGATATTGGAGATTTTCAGCTGTTTGGAAGTTTTTTTGTGTTCCTGGTCTGATTATATAAATTGCAAAAAAAAAAAAAAAAAAGCAGGAAAAAAAAAAAACCTCCCAACCCGGCTGATTTTATCGATCAAACGCAGACAGATTGATGAAAACATGGGAGACGCTGCGCGAGTCGATATCCATTTAGATGAATCCAGCTGCAGTCCCGCGGTTTTGGTCAAAGATCTCAATCAATGACACAACAAACAAGGTGTGTATGGATGCATGTAAACACACACACACACACACAGACGGATGTGTTTCATATACATGAGTGAGAGCGCCTTCGCTGCGGACGGCCGGCCTCTCAGACATGCAAACTGGGCCGATCAATAGAACATGAGTGAGAGTCTGAACGGGAGATTTAATCAGATCTGAAAGGCGAGGCTCTTTGTTGGGAGGGGGACAATGAGGGGCCCAACATCTGGACGGCGTGCCGGAGCCCCGCGGGGTCACCTTGTCTGCCTCCTCCGGTGACGGCGAGGATGCGGAGAGATACAGGAGAGGATCAGCGGCTGAGAGGATGTTTCCTCCGTTAATCAGCGTGACTGCCGAGCGCTCAGCCCCTTTAGGGTAATCCACATGTTTTTGTGAGTGTGCACAAGCATCCGAGGCCAGTTCAGGTTAAACAGTCAACACAGGCGACTCCTTTCATTTTTTTTTTTTTTTAACATTATCAACATTTCGACTGGGTATTCCAGCAATAACTGTCAATCAGACCCCAGCTACGCCATGCACAACAATCAGACCTCATTCCAGCAGGAACAATTACAGGACAACGGTAGAGCTAGACAGGTTAGACGCACCTGACATGAAAAAAAAAAAAATTATATCAGTTATCAACAATGTTGTGCTCGTTTCAGAAAATATCTACCTTAAAAAACAGACTTTAGAAAATGTTGAATCATTTATTTTGAGAAAGACGCTCTACAATGTGGACATTACATATAACGCGATCATGGTTACAGTGAACTCAGTGAATAGACTGAGACAGCCACTCGCAGTTTCTCTTTCAGGAAGTGGAACTAACTTACCAACAGTATAAGAAATATGTTACTTTATTAGATGTTTTTCTCAACTCAGATGGTCAAGAATCATGAGAACGACTGAGTTTCTAACAGGCTTCAAAGGCATCTTTTCTCCACTCATCCAGCCAGACGTCATGAAAACCTGCATCACGAATAAAAACGGCCACAAATGTGTTGTTGCCTTCACACAAACTGTGGATTTTATCCAGCTATCAGTTTCACACAAAACAACTACAGCCTCAACACTGCCGTTCTAAAGCCTGACAGACTGGATTTCCAGCGTTACGGAGTCGACTGAAGCGGCTCGGGCTTCCTGAAGGCGGGCTGTGTTGCCTTTATAGGCGCCACTGTGATGAATGATGAGGATTCTTCAATGCACTCCACCTCCTCTCCGTCGATGGTGATTGGCTGGTCTTTTGGGGAATTGACATACATCACCTGGGTCTCTTTCCTTTTTGATGTAGCGTCTAGTTCACTTTCACAAAATTGCTTATTCAATCAGAATTTTCCTGGAAACGGCGACGGGTGACTGATATGACTGCCAGATCGGCGGCGAAGCCAATGTCTTCCAAGTATGGAGAAAGGCGCAGACGGGGGTTTCATGTGGATCCACGTATTTATTTTAGACAACCACAGGTCGCCGGCACTGCCTGTACTTTCATTTCTTCATCTACCGCTGCTGATTGGAATCGGGTTTGAAAATGTCACTCATCACGACTCGGTAGCTAAACATCACTTTTTTCTTTTTTCTTTTTTAATTACAGGGGGATAAATGCAAGCAGGTGTGTTCTTTCCTGGCTCCATCCAATCAATCGCATTGTTGGAATTTTTAATATGGATCAACGTTGGCTAATGAAGCTCATCCCGGTGGGAGCAGCAGCAGCAGCAGCACAGAGGCTTTTCGGCAGATGTGGAAGCTGCATTAGACAGTGAGAGATGATTAACATACGCAGGTGAAGCACCGCTAGCTCTCGCCGGTGGAAGTCAGTGGAGATGCTGTGGCAGCTTCCCGACTCACACAGCAGGAAAACTCTGTGTTGTTTAGTTAATCACCTTCCTTTCAGCTGCACGATCCCGGGGCGTCACCAAGACGAAAGCAAATTATGTTTGACAAACACCCTTGTTTTGTTCAGCCTTCACGGCAAGTTAGCCCGAACAGCAGATATCATCAGATCAAAGACAGTATTTTCCTCTTAACATCTCTCTCTCCCTCCCTCCCTCCCTCGCAGGCAGACGTGCACTGTTGCAGCTCGGTTGTTTATCCCACAAGGGTTGACAGTACAACTTTAGAGCATTCTGGGTTTTGCTGTACTTTGTGGGTTGAAAAAGGGGACTCGGGTGTGATCGTGCGTTCACCCAGGGTGTGTTTGCACATTTATTCCTCGATGCATCGACGTGGCCCTGCGTGGCCGCCTGCATTCAGCTCCTGGTTTTTGTCAGAGTGTGAACAGGTGTGTGTTTCCCTGCATAGTTAACCAAGCAAATGAGAGCACGGCAGATATCAAAAACATTTAGAAAAAAAAAAGCCTCCCAACACACACTAACGCACAAAAACAAATTAAAGCAGTCCCTCTGTGCGTTTCCACCATGTTTGATTTCAAGGCTGTGAGGAACAAGAGCATCCGCCAGGTTTAAAAGTTCATCTCGGCTAATTACAAATCCCATCTGAGAAATCTGACAGCGGTTTCACTTAGGCAGCCTCAATTACACGCCAACATGTGCAAATTCTTACTCCGGCTGAATTGTATCAAGGTATCACTAAAGGTATTAACGATCCCCACAAGAACCG
Organism: Salarias fasciatus; assembly: GCF_902148845.1. Lineage (NCBI taxonomy): Eukaryota > Metazoa > Chordata > Actinopteri > Blenniiformes > Blenniidae > Salarias > Salarias fasciatus. The sequence goes on from NC_043757.1 coordinate 4,280,615, forward strand.
AAATAGAAGTGGTTCATGCCAATTTCTCAAGTTCACAGATGAGTGATCTTATTACCATAATATGTAAGCTGATTCCGGCTATACGAAACAAAACACTGCGGCGAGCGGGGAGTGAGTCGACAGAAGAGGAAGCTCTCACCCGGAACATAATCTGATCTTCCAGCAGCGGAAATCCAAAACAAGCGTGAACTCACCTCCAGTGTCAGCTTGTCACAATCTCTCGCCGAGGTTTCATTTAATGCTTGTTAACAACTCATTATTTCCCATTTGCAACACCTTCCTGACGGCGTGCGAGCCAGACACTGCACCGTCGCCTCACCGAGGGAGGAAACAAGCGGAGTAAACGCGAGGGCAGCGCGGACTCCGCTGAACATGCCACGGCGCCCGGAGGTCAAGGTGAGCGCGAGGTGGTGTAACGTCAGAAACTCCGACGACGCCATGATCCGAGAGCTTAGCGGGTCGCAGTCGGCTCGCGTCTCGGAGGGATTCTGTTTTCTGATTCTGAGCACACAAACTGACACAGAAATCAATACGTTTTTCAAGGGTGATGTGGACGGTCTATTAGGGGGAGCCTGAGGAGGCCTGCGCACTCAATCGTCTGTGAACGCACTTAAATGGAAAATGACTCGTGTCAGAAGGGCTGAACATGGATATCACCTTCAAGCCCCTGGAGCCGGGACTCACAGGGCAGTCAAACCTTCATCCACCAGGCTCGTGTGTCATGAAACGGGGAAGAATGGCGATCTGAGGGAGATTGGAAAAGACCGAGCTGGGATCCAGCGGCGTCAGAACATCTCCAGAACTGCAGTTCTTTGAGGGCGAGTGTCCAAAAGAAGTGAAACAAATTTACTCTTCTTACACAATATGTACCTCTTAACTGCAGGCTAATGCAGCTGGATACGTTGGTTGTTCTCATTTTAGCAAATAAAGCTCCTGAGAACCAGGTTCCATCACGTCATGAAGGTCTGTTAGTCCATGTTCACGTGAACTGGAAACATTTCTGCGACATTCTGAAAACGATCGTTTCACACATGAAAACGCCAGAAGCATTCTCGTATCATCAGTATCAGTATCTGGTTTGCATCAGTGGTGTAGTCCAGGGTCGACAGGGGTAAACGCACTTACACTTACAAGCCGGGCAGCTGATGAAGCATTGACCTGCCAAACTCTGCCTCTGATTGGCTGAAACTCGCTGCATTCACCGATTTAATTGGTTCCTGTCTGTTTACCGTGAAGCATGAGGGCTGACGAGCCATTCAGAGGCAGAGTAGGGCGGGTGACGGTGAGGCAAACTCTGTTAACAGGTGATTTGTTCCGAAATTTAGTGAGAATGAATAAAATATTTGGAGCGATTTTTACTAAATGAAGTCGTCTCGAGAGCAGAACCACTTCTGCAGGAACCAAAGCACCACTTGTTTACATTTAAGTTATGCTTAAAACGTTGTAATTTAGTAACGATTCCTGTTGAAGTTGTTTTAGAAAACTCTGAAGCATTTTCTGGTGAAGGTGCTGAAGGTTTAGACTGCTGGGAGAGCTAAAGCGCACTCATATTCTCTCCCTTTCCTGCAGTCTGCGCTCTCAATTTGAGCTTCCTGGAATCATCCAGTCTGCAGAAAGTGGATCAGCTTGATGTTCAGTGCAAACTTATTTGCTTGCTGTTTGTTTCTTGGATGATTGCTTGCATCTCAAAAAGTAATAAATGAGTTCAAAAGGTTAAAAAATGGAGTTTCAGTTATTATCTAGTTAAAAAAAAACCAGACTCAACACTTATTGCAATAGTTCAAAAGTGCAGAGTCCATAAAAAGCCTTTCATCATGCAGACTTTTGAATGTGCAGCATGTATGGTACTGCTACATTGTAAAGCAAGGTAAACAAACAGCTACATATCAATTACCAGCTTGATTAAACTCTCCTGCTTATTGGCTGATCCGTGCAGCTGGTGCACTGTCACACACAGACGTACACAGTGAGTCTATTTCAGTCCCCGGAGGAGTAATCCGCCCTAATGTACCTTCAAGGGCTGATTAATGGACCTCAACGTAACTACCGGGTACCTGTCTGAAGGCCACGGCGCTCCACATCTGTTCCCAAGCTGTCAAAGGTGCAGACGTGCACAGTTACCTCGAAATGTCTCTTTGTTTTATTCTGCTTTATTTACAGTGTTTTTAGCTTACGCATGCTGTTGGCTGTAGCAATGAGTTTGAAAACGGGAATGAAAAATACAAATGCTGTTAAGTAAATAAATTGTGGGAATAAAAAAGTAAATTCACAAAAGAAATATTGAAATTGGATTCTTATTGGGACTGTGGACCCAACGAACTTCATCCCATCTTGAGTATGAGGAACAGACCTGAACAAATCACGTTAAGGATTCAAACCCTCCCACTGAATTGTGATTTAGAGTCTTGAAAATGGTTCACAGGTCTTCTCTAGACTGAAAAGGAAGGATATTGTAATTTCAAATTTTATCGGCACGGAATTCTCCCTGAATCCCACAGATTGGACAACGCTCACCCACGCTGATCAAATAATAAGTAAGAATAAGCAATACTCTGTTACGGGCAAGAACTGGAGTCCAAAAAGGGTTTTTTTGGCCTGATAGGACCAATTAGTCTTCATTGGATTGGAGTCCAGACGGAATGCCTGTCAGCAAATATTAAGGCATCCTGGCCCGCCGCCCGACCGCGGCCTAATGAACGGCCTTAAGGCGGGACCGCTGCTGACTGCTGATTACTGCCACGCCGCCGCTGTGAGCCCCGAACTGGTTACAAGTTTCTCCAACTGATGTTTCATTTGCCTTTGATTAAATCTTACGAACGTCGGAACAAGCGCCGGGCAGAATCGCGGTAAAGCGACCCGCCGCTCCCCGACCGCGCCTCACCATCAGCTCTCCTCTCAGACGCCACGTCAGAGTTCAGTCTCATTTCTTGGCGCCTGTTGGCTAATTGTCCTTTAAATGTGAAGGCGAGGTCGTGAGTAACTACTGGAGTGGTCTTTGTTCAGCCTGGCTGAGCTTCCCCAGCAGGCCCGGGGGCAGCGGGCATCGCTGACAGACTGGTGTTCGCTGGTAATTCAACTGACTGCTGGTCCTTTCAGCGGAAAGCGGCGGGACGCTCGGTGGCCGTCCTCTAATTAGACGTCCCTCGCAGCGGACTGTGATGGAATATGACAGTGGTTCATTAAAGCGTTGTCCTGGTGATGCCTGCTCATAAATGCGAGCCTGACTGGGGGCAAACTCATTAAAGAGCGGAGTTGCTTTTCATCAATCGACTGGTGGTTCAATATGACAGCGTTAACTGAAGCAGAGCATCGCTCTTTGTGCTCCGTCCCCGAGTGAGGCGCTGCAGCGCCGCTGTCAGCGGACGGACACGCACATTCATCAGTCCCGTGAAAGCATTTCATTAAGACGCACTTCTGACTGCTGCTCCGCCACAGACGTCGTCCCTCCCGATGAAGATCGGCCGCCTGTGACACGAGTTACTCCGTCACAACAAGAAGCGATAAGATCATTCCTCTGAAATTACTTTCTTTCTTTCCTCCGTCACAAGTTAACAAGTTATCTTCATGTCAGACAGAATTGCATCAGTTCAATGTGCATGATCTGCATGCATGTATGATATAATACCACCCCTTGTGGTCACAGCGCACACACACACACACACACACACACACACAGAATCCAAGCTGAATAAAGACTGGCATATTATCAAAGATAATAAAAGAAACTAGACAGAAAACAATGAAGTCAAAAGTGATTGTGCTTTGTTTTCTTTTTCTTCCTTTACAATCACTACAAATAGACTGATGTACATTTGTTTCAACTCATTGAAAATCCATTGCTACTGTTTCATTGTGACAACACACACACACACGCACACACACACACCCTCTGTTAAGGGGAAAACTGAGCCCACTGTCAGTGTGGTTACAGGGTGTTTTTAATTGGGAACTGGTTTATTCTGAATTAAGTCATTCATAATTTTATCCATGAGCTTTGCGTTTACAGGGGAAAAACGGAATATTAAATCCTCTCTCACGCCGGGGTCTGCGAAGCGTTCTGGGCAGGGGGCGGCCGTGACGTACCGACGTCTCCCGGAAGTAAACAACGTTTTTCTCTTCTTTGTTTCTTGATTAACTTTGACGCTAAAGCTTTGAAAATGTCCGCGTTGTTAAGCACCCATCCATATTCAATTCTCCTAAAACTGCTGTTAAATAAATTGTCTAAGTACAAGTCAAACCGTGGGACAGGGGCCGCCATCTTGGATCATTGCGTCATTACGGCAGAGCATGCGCGGAACAACCGGCACGAAGTCGCACCTAATTTACACATAATTCCACCTCCAAAGGAAAATAAACCCGACGCTCTATTCGGATTTTATGTTTAATTCCATACAAAGTGTTCAGGCGTTTACATTTAGTCATTTTCGAGCAGAATTAGAATTTATTCTGATTTTAACAGGAATAAAAGTGCCATGTAAATGCTCGCCACAAGTAAAACGCCGCCATAGCGCATCCAGCGGACAAACACCATTCACTACAACTGGAGCGATTCCTTCCCCTGCTGCAGCGGTACGAAATGGGGTTTAAAGGCCTCGTTCAAATGACAACAGCAACCACTGCGGCGACGTTTCTGTGGAAGGGTAAACGCAACTTTTTGAAAATGGCCACGGTGGAAGTTTTTGACGATGCTCCTACTCGATCTTCATATGAACCTTGAGAAACAACTTTTTGAAAACCGACTCCATCTCCTTGGAAATGGGGAAAAAAAACCCAAAGTTTTTATGAAACGCTGCTACATATGAACCGGAATGAACGGTTCTTCTGGATGTTTTTTAATTAAAAGAACAGCAGCACCCACTAGTGGTCCAACATGAACACGACATCATTTTCAGCGATTCTGCCACGTAAACGCAAAACATTTCAGAAATGGGAAACATAAAAACGACGCCTTTTCACTTGAAAACCTGTCACGTGGAGAGAACAAGCAAAGAGTAGAGGTTCCTGTTGTTTCTTGCAGATGCTTAAAAGTGACGCTGAAATCTCCAGTCTTCACTAATGACTGCGACCAAAACCAGGCAGGCAGACGGAGGAACACAGACTGGTGAAGACGTCGGGCTGGCAGCAGATGTTGGAAATCAAAATTTAACAAGTTCATCAAATTAAGGAAATTTGAGAGAGCGTGTGCAAACTTTTTGGCATTTATGCACTTTTACAAACAGCGACACTGAAGTTGAAACGGCCGATCTTTGATTTTTACACGGCTAATACCGAGTCCCTGGATTCCAGCTAATCTCTGCGCTGTCAGCCGTCTGGCAGCTTTTCACTACTTCTTCACATCAATAGAAATCCACAGGTGGTGCGGAATTCTCCCCGAAAACTTCTGCTTCAAATCTCCACCGGCTCACACTGAGGAGAGTTTCCTTCTTCTTAATTTCACACACGACGGAGGCAAAGCTTTTTCTTATCAGTGCTTTCCTTCCAATGACATTTAAAGCTAATATTGACCTCTCCCACAATTGCAGCTCTTTTTTCTCAAAGTGAAAGGAAATGGACGGCTTTTAAATCTGTAATTTACACACACAAACACACACTCGCACGCTGCTTTGGATGAGTGTGTGTGCACGTGCTCATCCGAGCGCTCTCATGAAAACACGGCTCACCCCGTTTTATGGACAGCGGGGAAGATAACGTCACAATTATGAGCGAGCATAATGGAGTCCGGAGAGGAGGGAGCAGGCGGCGCTTCGGCTGCAGCCGCAGTGATAAAGAGGACATGCAGATCAAGAGTCCGTCCTCATCACCCGTGCTTGTTTGTTTCCGCGTTTAAGGAGATCTCTCTCAACTCATGCTCCTCACAATGCTGGGGAGGAACGCTGCGTTAGTGCCATCTGGTGTCTTCATGTCTGAGTTCAGAACGCAGGAAGAAATACGAAGACGAAAACTGGCGCTGCACCGGTACTGATACCAGTATTCCTGCTTATAGTACTCATACTTGTTAAGCGGATCCAATGGCGCCGAACCATGCTACATGCTAAAGACTGTCTGTAGCTAGAGGTTGGTACTGGTGCTAAGTGGATTTGTGCATCCCTAATGAAAACTCCTGACTCACTTTAAAGATCAGCTGAAATATGATTATTCTGCCCTTTACAGGAAAATACTTCCCCAAATGCTAGTTGGACAATCAAACCATTAAAGTGCCATATATAACTTCTTTAACTGCAGCTTTTCCTTGAAGGGTGAATTATTCTGAGCAAAACCTCCAATTTGGCCGTCTTGAGAGGAGCTTAAAAACCTTTCTGAGTTAAAGGAAAAGGTGAATCGTCACAGATGTCCTCATTCACCTCAGAGACCAGACCGTCTTTTACTTAGAGGCAGTTTTTTTTATTTGTTTCTGTTAACGTGAGCGGTGCAGTCGGTTTCCACGACTCTTGTGATTGCTGCATCCTCTCAACCCTGCCACAATTGAAACAATGATAGCCCCACTCAAACTAGAGGGCTATTGACATTGACAGGAGTTGAGCTTTCCCCCCAGTGCGTTATAATCGAACAAGTGATGATGGCTATTCGCAGTGGATGTGTGCCTATTTATGAAAGAGAGAGAGAGAGAGAGAGAGAGAGAGAGAGAGAGAGAGAGAGAGAGAGAGAGAGAGAGAGAGAGAAAGTGGGATTGCTTTGCTCGCGAGCCACAAAACATCTGTTTTGTCTGCAGCATTCCTCCTTCGTCTGCCCTTCAAACACAAAACCGGCAATTTGTTGCAAATGAGCTAAAGTCAACGCGATGCTGTGAGCATCTGGAAACAAGAAAAACATAAAGTCCTGATAAGGATCACAGCTTTGGTACTTCATCCACCTCTATCCCTGAAAAAGTCTGAGAAACATACTGGAAACAGGACGTGTAATTATCTTTCTGTGTTAGATTAAGAAACATGTACATGTGTAAGAAAACTTAGTTAAAGTCATTCAGCGTTGTGTGAGTTATATTATACTGAGGGGGAAAACAAGACAATGAGAGCCTTTGTGAAACATTAACAAGAAGTAGTGGAGTCACTTTACAAGCTACTGCAAATACAAAGTAACTAATAAATGTAACTCTCTGAGGGAATCCCTATTCCTATTATTTCTCCGATTCATTTCTCTGAGAAAAAGTAAGTAACTATATGGCAAAAACACCATCATCATGTCCGTTGTTTTCATAACTGATCTGGAATATGAGAATGTCAGCACAAAGAAAACATAAGGTATAACAAATGGAGTTAAATAAGTGAAACTACAGTTGGTGATTTCTCCTCAGACTTTTCATCTCAACCCGTTCTGGTGAGATGTTTCGATGCATTAAAGCTGAACTCAAACTTTAATATCGAACATAAAGAAACACTTTCCCAGAATGTGCTTTCTGTGGCGAAGACAGAGGACTTGCGTTCCTGAGTCTGGATAATCCCCGTGTTTCAGTATTGCTCTACATTCCTCACAGTTCGGCGGAGTCACCGCCAGCAGCTCCCCCGCCATTAACCGCTCCCGTAAGGCTGGCTGATTTCTGCGGCTCGTCCGTAGATTAGAGCCGTCGAGTGTCTCGCTGAACTTATTCTGCCTCTTAGCAGTGAAGTCGGGAGAAGCTCGTGTGTCTGTTGACGTCCAGACGAAATCGTTCAGGCTGCTTCTGGAGTTTAACAGGCGTCAAACCGAAATTACACTGCGGCAGGCTCAACTAATAATACACTCTTTAATATTTGTAACTTCACCCACTGTAGACGTGACCGGCATTCGCAGCATCAGTCAATGCTGTCTTTATTTATAGTTTCCTCCAGAAGTGAAGACATCCTGGTCATGGAGCATCTTCAGCTGAACCTAATGAGCCAATCAGACGTCAAGTCAACACACACACGGTGCCGAAGGCTCAGCATCACCAATAACACACAGGTTCACTCTCGGCACCAGACATAAGTACCTGTTTGGCTTCTCGTCATCCTCAGTGTGTCTGATGAAGATCCTGTCAGGAGCTACATGAAGGCGCTTTGCTATCGGAACCTTTGCAAGTTTTTCAACAATGATAATAAAGCACAAAAACCCCTTTAATGTGTTTTTATTGAGCTGCCACAGTCTAATAATCACTTCATTTTGGTTTGAATTGGTTCTAATCTGTCCTATCGACTTTACCTTATGCATTTATATTGATTTCTTTTCTATTATGATGTTGGAAAAACAAAGTTAATTTCAAATTAAGTTTTTTTTTAACTGAAATTCATTCCAACCAGGTTGATCATCAGCGGCATCTTATAAGGCATACCGTGCAGTGATGGAGATTCAGGTGGAAGTATTTGGGAATACTCACAATAGCAGGTTCCTCGGAGAGGGTTACCAAGGTAACGGTTTTCTGAGTCACATCTGCAGCGACGGCGGAGAAATGAGGGAGAGGAGAAAGAAAGAATAATGACATTAGTATCGGACACAGGTTGAGATTTCTTTAAACATGCTGCATTGTGTTAAACTGTATGTATGTGTGTGTGTGTGTGTGTGTGTGTGTGTCAGCTGGTCTTTTTGCTGGAGGTATCGTCTTCTCGTGACCCTGTCTGGTGATTTCCCCTGACAGTCCTGTCAAGTCCCGTCTTTTCCCCCAGAGGCACTCACACATGCAGACACACAATTATCAGTGAGAAAACTTTGAACTACAGTGTGAAAGGAAGATTGTGTGTTGTAATATTTGCTGCACAAGAAAAAATGACCACATTCTGCTGGTTGAGTTGTGGTTTTAGGAGAATCCAAATGTTTCCAACAATATTCTAACCTGAAGATGCCTGCAATTTCAAACCAATTTGACTTTTGTTTGATGAGAAAGTTCCTTAAATATTGAGAAATCCCAACACAGAACACAGCAAACCTCTTCAGAAAAGTAACAACAGATCCCTGCCGGCCCCTTCACCGCCAGAGGTGTCAAGAAAGTACTTTCCCATGCCATGTTTTCTATGTACCCAGTCAGTTCTCGAAGAGCTGGGCTGATTGTGATCACCTGGGCCCAGAACTGTTTGTTGCAGGTGATTCAAATCAGCCCAGCCCTTTGTTAACTGACTGGGCACAACAAAAACATGGCATGGGAAAGTACTTTCTTGACACCTCTGTTCACCGCAGACTTGAATTTAACAACACGTATACATGTATGTCAGATGGAAACTATAGTTTCCATCTGGAGATCTGCTTGCAGTATATCCTTCACTCCTTGCCTCGTTAAAGTTAACTAAGAATGGGTTGGACGACACGCAGAGTTCCTATTTTTTTAAAGGACAAATGCTAACATCATGTTACGGAATTCTCGGCGGATTGTATCAAAGATGTGCTTCTGAGTTGAGGTACTCGGTGCAGTATCGGACAAAGAAACTGATACTGGAGTCACTATCAGTGCATCAACAGTTATTTCCCCAAAATGATCAATGAAGTAGCCAATATTCCAAAAGGTGGTGAAAGTTGGAAAGTTTGTCAGCTTTTAACTTTTGAAAACCCGTTCAAACTGTTCTGTTTAATCTGACTTGACTTGGATCGCTCAGATGTTGATTTGCGTCTTGGATGTCTAGACTGACAGTAATCAGAGACGTTTATCGGAACACAAGACAGGATGAAAGTACTCATCCATCTTCCGAACGGATTAATCCCACAAAGGGTCAAACCATCAGAACGGAACGCAGAGAAGCCAGCACAGCGCTGTCACCAGCGAACGTCCTCCACATCGTCCCAGCTGGACGCTCAGCGGCGTCCAGAGTCCAGCTGGGAGTTATAATCTGTGTGCCGACCTCAGGATCTCGTCGCAGTTGGCTTCGGCTCCATTTGGATTGGTCCCCAACCGAAGGCAACCGAGCAACATCTTAATGAGGTTTGGAGTCATTTCAGCAGCGAGCGGCTACAATCTGGAGAGCTCAGTCTGGGTTCATGGGGGGAGTGGGGAGGAGGACGCACTTGGTTCTTTCAAGAAAATGCTTCAGCCTATCACTTCAGCACAAGGGTAAGAAAATCAGATACGTCCTCAAACAAACTAAGTCACTTTTGAGAAACTCGTAACATCATTTGGGCTTGTTTGCAAACTACAAGTACTTTCACAAATGTCACAGTGTCACGGACTTGAGAGTCTTGCTTATACTCTTCGTTTTTGATTTAGCAGCACTTTTCCAACAAAATGTACTTTTATGACCATTTAAAACGGTATCATCTGCATAAGTGGAGATGCTTTTCAACATTTGTTGTGCTATCATGCATTCCTAACAAAATGTGTCTTTCTGCAGGTCAAACTTTTTAACTTTACTCTAAAAAAAAGAAGAAGACAAAAACTATTCCTTTCTCTAGCAGATCATTCTCACACAAACAAGACTTCAATTTGACTTTAGATGACTGTTGACTTCTGAACTGGCCTTGGGCTTGAGTGCCTTGTCAGATTTTGCCATATCCTCGGGGGATCTAAGTGCTAACCTGCACTCAGCCTATATCTGATCCATAATGCACACGAAGAATCAGGTTCAACTGTAGATTGGAGGCTTTTCTGTGTTGACTTTGCTCTTTATGGATCGCTGAGGCGAGATTTAAGAGAAATGAATTCACCAGTCTACCTGAGCATGGATGCACATTATTTTGTTCCCCTCAGCATCATCTTAAAGCAGAATTGTGGCCTTGTTGGGGTGTTTTAGCCTATTGATGGACTGGGAACCTGTTCAGTGTCAGATGCATCTAAACTGATGGAGTACGGATGGCAGCCAAACGGACGGATCCATGAACATTTCCTTCTTGGAGAATGAAGTCCACCATCCTGTCTCAGGGAATAAACTGTCGACTGAGATTAGAATTGTTGGTCACACGGTTCAAACTCACCTGACGTACTTCAGCAAGACACACAAACCGTCACATTTCAACTTAACCGCAAAAAAACAACTCATCGTGCACATTTTTCAGTAGACGCCTGTTCGCTGGACGGACAATAACGACTAGACACCCCTCTCGCTCCTCTTTTGTTGACGGACAGTAATTGGCTGTGGCTGAAAAATGTGACCTTTAGGTAAAAAAGAAATGTGTCTAATGACCAGAGAGCTTTGCTGCAGCACAATTAGTCAAGAAAAATATACATCTATTTTTTTTCCTGTTACTTCTCATGGATTTTTGTGAATACATAATGATATTTAAATGCGTTTTAAAGAGTCCTTCACTTCTGCAATGTCGGAGCTGTTAAGGAAAATGTAAATTCAACAGTCAGAACATGAATTAAAGAAACAAATATTAGCATTAAAGTGGTTTTTCAGAAGTTAATGTCAAATATAATGTGTCCATTTTTTAGACTATTAACATGTCAAGATTGAGGATGTGTTCTTGGAGTAGCTGAGCTCAGAGACTGGAGAATTACCAGGTAGACGAAGTTAATAAAAGTGAGACTTCCTGCAATCTGAGTGGAACTGTCTTGAAAGAGCACCTCTATGGGACACTCATCCATAGGACAAGAACAAAAAGGTTTAAGTTGCAACATGTTGATGAAATTTTATATTGTGACCAGACGGAAAGAAGCAAACAGACTTCACTAAATATGAACAATGAACCATCCCACAGAAACCTGGAGTCCAGTCACTGATTCACCGGAGAGCGAGGGAGGATTCAGCCCGACAGCTCCAGGTAGACCGCGGAAGAAAGGAGGAGCAAGCGAACAAGAACAAGAGGGCAAGTAGGGTTTACAGCTGGTGTTTTTGAATTCTGTTGCAGCGCTGCGGCAGGTCACAGAGCAGCGCTGGATGCTGAATATTTCATTCTTCCATAAACCCCCGGCCAAGGACGAGGCCTTAAACCAAAGCGGCTCCGGCAGCGCCTTCAATCTAACATCAGGAGTTTAGAACAACAATGAAACAACAAGCGGCAACAAGCTCTGTTTCTATTATAGAATCACAGAGTCAGATTATAAAGATCAGCTTCAGCTGTGGATGGATATGAGCCAGTAAAACCTGGGCTGGGAGACACCGAGAACAGGAGTTTTGGCCTCTTTGAAAAGCCGAATGTGTTTCTACTGGAGTGTGGCAGCTTTCACTCCTCTCCCAAAGGTCAAGTTCAAAGGTCCTGGTTAATTTAGATTATGAAGTCTTTTTATGAAATCTTCAGTTCATTTCACACATATTTATAATTTTTTTTCTCAACCTTTGATATCATCTTGTTTTACGTCCTGTGTTGAGTGGTTTTATCCACTGAGCTGTCTGACTGCTACACTGACTTTGTAGTTCTGTAGCTCTGATCTATTTTTTTATCATTTACTGTTACATTACTACATTTTTAGGAAATTCAAGGCACAAATGAAAACATAATTCATGTATTAACTCTTTTTTTTTTCTGGTTATTAAATTTCTAACTGGTGCTGCTGTAGGCAAAGCTGAGATATTTTCCACGGAACGGATGTGCTCAGACTCAGAACTGTCCTTGAACACCTTTCAGTGATGGAAAAAAGCACCGCCAATGGCCACTCCACGGCGTCCTTCACTGCCTCTCAATCGATGGCGAAGAAGCAACAAACACTAAACACTCAGGAGAGTCCGGACCGGAAGGTCTCCCTTTTTATATGCTGCTTTGTTAAACTGTGATTCCAACCACTTTCAGACAACACTGGAGCGACTGCGTGAGCACTTCTGTCACTGTTCGCCGTCGCTGTTTCTACACACAGTCATGCTGTTCGTACGTTCCAGCCCAGAGTGTATTGTGTCTGAAAAGCTGGAGAATTGAATTAGGAACACTTACATCACTTCATCTGTGGGGTGACATCCAGCTGCATTTCACCCACAGTGATTATTGTGATAAATAAAAATCAAATCCAGGTAAAACATGTAATTATCCTGCATGTTATCGCTCCGGATTGAAAGGCAGAGCAGAGCGGTTGATTGGAACCGAGCAGGCAGACCGTGAGGTTTGTTTTCTCCTGCTCCGGGTCGACTCAATAGTTATGTTGGCATGAGAACAAAATCAAACTGAAAAAATGAAATTTATCTGTCTGCGCTCTCAAAGTCTGATAAATCTCATCTACCCACTGCTGCGGAGCTCAGGTCGTCTGAAGGCACGTCGATGAACCGCCCTGTTAAAAAATGTAACTACAGCATATATCTGTAAGCTGCTGTTAAAGATTTATGGGTTTGGGCTCGGGGCTGGGAGGCCCACCCACAGCAGGGAAACACTGTAAACCATGAAAAGATTCACTAACACAGTGATAGACGGTGAGAAACACACACGCGTACACAAAATTTGATTGATTTGTAAGGCTGAAGCCAAAGCAAGTTGTAAAGAAAGCTCGGAAAGAGGAGATCTGCCCTTCACAAGAGGAGAACGGAGCTTTTGAGGGGATGGGGGGAAAAAAAAAAAACAAAAAAAAAAAAACAGAAATTATTAAATGAACAGTGTGCAATCCAGAGAGGAGAGTCGCTTTGAGAGGCGCGTCTTCTCAAGAGGAGTCTGTGACTTTAAAAAGCTTTGGAGCGTCTCCCAGCCGGCTGCCACAAAGGAACGGATGGAGGGCCGTCGTAAGCCTGTTTCAGCACAAGGAGATTTAATGTGATAAATGCGACGTCAGAAATGGCCTCGGGCTTTCTGTGGAGCCAAATATGGGCTGAAAAAACCAGTTCCATCAGATATTTTAATCACTATTTCTTCTCGCCGTATTCATATTTTTCAAATATTACACAGATTTGGCCGTCGTCCTCGCCGGCCGTCCCTCCAGAGGCGATTCCAGATCTGCCTCAGCTCTGATAATGATAGCCGATAAGAATTCAGGGGGAGTTTTGGAGCCACGGCGGCCCAAATAAGGCTTCAAACAAAACCACTCCGCTGGATCCACCCTCGCTCTGATATTCAACCACCTGATGTGACCCTGTGTCGATGCCGGGCTCATTTCTAATCAAAGTGATTCTCCGCAGAGCGCGACACAGCAGAGGCCACAATAAAGAGCCATCATCTTTAAATTAAGCCGTTTCATGCTGCCGCACTTCAGGTACAAAAGTCGAGGCTCTTGTTAATCACTGCTTCTTTTTCTTAACACCAGTGTTGAAACTGCTTTCAAGGTTTTGGTGTTTTGATTTTTTTATGTCCACTTCCCCTGCTGAGGAACATCGTCCGGCATTTTTTAATGTTTGTAGCTGACTTTAGTTTGAATCAATCAATCTGTTTTCCCAGTGTGCTTTTCTTTATTTGTGTGAAGTCGGTGAATAAAAACAGGAAGCAGAAGCAGGCGAGACACTAAAACGTGTCATTCTTCACTAAAGTGAGTAAATAACATCAAAAATTGCCAAATTCCTTCAATTCTGATTGTCAGTGCTATTTTTTTTTTGTTTGCATCTCAGTTGGTAGAGCAGTGAAATCTCAGTCTGAAGGTTACAGGTTTGATTCCCTATTTCTCTGTGTCCACATGTCGAAGTGTCCTTGAGCAAGACGCTGTGTCCCAAACCTTGCATCTTGCACGGCAGGTTGATGAATGCATGTGTGAATGTGATCAAAAGTGTGAAGCACTTGGTGTGCATGTAGCTAAAAAGAGGAAATATGTACAGCTTTATATATTTCCAACTTTTATATATTTCCAATGAGATTACTCTCATGTAAAGTACTGAAGTTTGATTTTTCCTTCTGACTGTTTACACAGAACAAGCAGAAGCACAGAGAAGAAGGTAAATTTGCAAACGTCGTCTGTCCGGGACGCAGAGGTCCTGGCGAAAAAGAAAAGGGTGTGTGAGACGCTGAAGCTGCTTACTTCAGCCGTAATGGGGACGAGATGAGGGCCGCGTGAGATCGGACCGCCTCATCACGTAAAACAGAGTGACTCAGCCACACAGCGCACAGAGGACGAGCGCTCTGCGGAGATAAACAGATTCCAGATCAGAGGTCAAGATGATCTCTGTCCTATCTGAGCGGGTAAACATAAATCAGAGCACCGACAAACGTCCACAATCAGACGCTCGCTCCTCCCGGTAAAGAACAGTTTAAGAAGAAAAACAAACGCAAATTGCAAAGTCAGCTCGTCAACCTTTCATTTTGGAGGCCAATTAAAATCAGATCTAGATATTTAAAGAAAACATTGAGCGACTGTGTAACGTGGATTTAACATATCTGACTGCAAATTATTATTTTCCACTAAACTGCAGGTTTCGTACAGGAGACTGTACTGTATGGAGTGTGACGCCTTCTCACACTTACAGCTATAAAAACATGAAGGAAAACTATCTGCCTGAGTCCTGATCTGATTCTGTTCTTTCACTGGGAGAAAATATTGTGTAGAATGAACAAGCAAGTGAAGGAAGTGACCAACACTGTACTTTTACTGATACTATATGCTCACGAAAAAGACTCAAAAGGATGTCAACAGTTTTACCTAATGGTCCCGTTATGCCTCAACATCCAGAAAACAACAGATTTATTGCGACAGAAAGTCTTTCAGGTCTAATACCAGATTTACATGCATTGAAATCACTTCAGTTCTGCATCATTTGTTGTTTCAGGCATCAAAAATATCCAGAAATCTCACACAACGATGGCAGCAGAGACCAAACCTGCTCCACCACTAGAACAGCAGCCTCGTTTGGATTTCTAGAAATTTTTGTTCCAATTCTCAATCTATCCTGTTGTATCCCTGCAGCTGTATGAACGATCCTGAATGCCAACATCACTCCACACATACGACAGTTTTCAGGAACAGGTCGATCTGCACAGAGATTCCAAAAAAAAACAACAACAAAAAAAAAAAAAACCCTTCACTCTGCAGGTATTTTGAAGTCTTGCCAGGGTTTGGGTGATTCCTCGCCAGACATTTAAAGCTATTTATGCGTCCTTGCACAGTTTTAGTGATGCATTCTAAAAGGTGTGAAGAAGTGCTCATGTCCTTGCTCAGCTTGTCCTCAAACACAAGCAGTCGTCCTGCTTCTTTTCCCAGCACATGGCGGCCGCGGCGCGTGCCGAGCATGCGGCCAGTAATCTTGGACGGGTGTCAGATTTCACGGCGCGGGCGGAAACCTTCACAACCTGTGTGGACACAGAATGGAAATGCTGGCCTTTGGCAGCGGGAGCCGTCTCATCTTGCTTTATAAATTCATCATTTTTATTGGTATAATTCAGCTGATCTTTCAGGAGAAGCAGCACTTCCAGCTCAGCCCCCCCGAGGGTCCATCAAAAAAAGGGCGTAATATTAAAGACACACCGTTAAAAGTAGCGATCGACTGAAATAAAACGCTATTTGGGGACGGCGGCGAGGAATCCAAGGTCACGCCGACGATCCGCCGTCTCTCGGCGAGAGGCGGAGAGCGCTGATTGAAGCCGACGGCAAACATGTGGAAAAGCCTCTGGGTGTGAGCGGCTCTGCCTCCGTCGGGCGACGAGCGCAACTGGATCGCTTTAAGGTCACGACGAGGTTTGGAAAAAAAAAAAAAAAAGATCGGGTCAGGGTTCAAGTTGAGGGTCTGAATGTTTGTATAATAAGTTCCATTCAAGCTCAGACTCGCCAGTTTCAGCATGTCTGAGGACTGAAAGGAGAAAACTGGAGATTTTAAAAACCAAAAAGGAAACAAAGGTGAAAAAGTAGGAGTCCACAACCTGCTCAAAAAGTTCCATCTTGGGAGCAGTTCTCAAGAAGTTGTGTTTTCAGTAGCTGAAAGCAGCTAAATTCAATGAAAGTTTTGTGTTTTCAAATTTAAAAAACATTGTCTAAACTCGGGCTAAGCAATGGAAAAATAAAACAAATTCAGAAAAGATGAGTAAAGGATATAAATGTACGTCTGAAATGGACTCTAACAGCAAAAAATTGAAGAAAAAAGTCCCACCATGTTGACAACCAATAATAAAAGAAAGAATCAAAGCAAACCGGAAACAATTAGCAGCTATAAAGTGAAATCTGCTGTGATGTTTTTCCAATCCGGCAAATACAAAAGTGAAAAAAACTCAGCAAATCGAGGCTCAGAGCAGGATTATGATCCACAGAGCAGACGACTATGTCCACATGTGATCTGCGACGCTGGTGATCAATAGAGATAAAAAGGTGATATGGCAGGTTAAACAAAGAGAACGGCCTGTTTTCGCCGTCTGTTCCTGTCGCTGTGCACGGCTGACTGCACGCATGACGGATCTATCAGCGCACGAGCTGTCGGTTGGTCTCTAAGCTGCCAGTTAGGATAACGTAGTGAGACATACAGTACAGTGTAACACACACACGCACACACACACACAGACACCCGTCAGTCGTTTGAAATACTCCCAAAATAAGTTCACTTGCTTCACTTCCCGACCTTAAAACGCACATTTAAACTCCTCAAAGCGTTCAAAGTCAAAGCCAGTCGTTTGTCACCGTGATTTGCGTCCTTTGTGCGTGAGGTGCGTTGGTTAAATATATAAATATCTCTTCTAATCAGATAGCGTAATGATTCAGGGCCCGGACGAGCGTTCAATCACGGCGCACTCACAGCTGACACTGGTCTCCTTTGACGCCCTTGGTGGTGCAGAAGCACTTCCCGGTGTTGACGTGGCAAACGTTGGCGTGGCTGTTGCACTTGCACGCTGCAAAGAGGACAAACACAGATTAAAACGAGAGCTCCTATCTGCACTTTTTTTTTTTTTCTTTAATTAAGTCAGTGTTTTTATACGAGAGCATGTGTGATTCAGTTCAACCATGAAAACAGCTGTTTGCTTTTGTTTTGCAATCTGGTTTTTTTCCGTGTAAATCAGTCCTTCCAGAAAGTTGTGATGCTGCAATTTCAGTGATTTGATTTCAACCAATCTCCATCAATTCTTCGTGACCTTACAATTTTATCAATTTGCAGTGATCGGACAAAATTTTAGTGGTGCGCAGAATTGAAGTAGTTATAAATAATTATTGAAATTGCAGCATTAACGCTTCATGCAGGGACTGAGGGACGCAAACTAAAACCCCCAAGAGGTGCAAGTAAGTCCCAGAAATATAAATTACATGGCTGAAATTATACAAAATTAAAACAGTATTACATTAATCCAAAAAGTTTCTTTTTTTTTTTTGGTCAGTGTAAAAACTTTTTTCTCTTTTTTTTTTTCCACATTTTCCCAACTCTTGCATGGTTTTCTTTTTGTTGTTCCTGTGATTCCTGCCTGTTAATTGTGTCACAGATTTTTTTGGAAAACATGAGGCCAGCTGTCTTGACGATTTGAACCGAACAGGAACCGAGCTGAAAACAAAGCCGAGCTCCTCTGGCTCCCGCCGGCTCTGCCACATCCCAACGGGAAACTGGCAGGAACCCGTCATGACTCCTGTCGGCCTCTGAGCAGAACTGAAACTAACAGACAATCTCCACTCTGCTCCTGCTGAAGAAAACCTGAAAAGTCACAGTTGGCCTTCATGAAATCGGAGAGCTGAACTGAAAGCCACTCTTCTTCGGCTTCAGCTCGTACCGAACGGAATGTGGCACAACGTCTCGACTCCTGTTGGCCTTGGTGTGTTTTAACGTTCAAACTGAAACAAACATTAAAGCTAAACGTTTGCTGGCATTCATCTATGAAATCCTTCCAGTCGGGTATCTCAAGCGGTGCCTGTCTGCATTGATTCTTCGGCTGCTTTTGACCAAATATTGAAATTTAATGAAATTTGACACATTCTGATAAGAACTAAGCAGATTTAGGGTTTCGAAGATGAACGGACGGACTTCAGACAAAAGCAAAAAAACCAAAAAAAAATCCTGTATATCACTGACATTGAAGCTGAACATGCTGGACGGTTCAGTGTGATGATTGGAAAGCCGTCCGGTATTGATGAGATCAACGGAAACCAGATCCTGATCTTTTTAATTGTTTCGTTACACAAAAGCAGATCATGATGCATCCAGATGATTCACGAGGAGTCGAGCCTGATTTAAACACTAAATCACTCCTGCATGCACCAGTGTGTGTGTGTGTGTGTATCATTTGACTTTGTCCTTATTCCTTCCATTTGGCTCGCCGAGCGGCGCTGTAATAAGCGGCGGTGAGCTCGGGTCAAGGTGAAGCCGAAGCAGCGACAGATAATGAGGGGAGAGCGGCCTCCTCTCCGATCGGATCGCTTACACAGGGGGAAAAAACAACAACAAAAAACAGACGGGAGCGCACCTTAAACGTGGCTTTAAATATTTAAATTCCCCCGCGAGCGAGTCGGAGGAAAACACGCTTCTCGCTCAGCGGGGCGTTTAAATGTCAGCGCGCTGAAAGTCGCATTGACGTTCTTCGACTTGAAATGCAGAAACGCGGACGGGAAAAGGTGGCGACAACAGCAAAATACAGCCAATCTATTACTTGAAATGAGATTGACCCGTCAGAAAAACAGAGAACCTTTTCAGAGATGCACGCTGGAGTGCGCGGCTCCGGGAGATAACGGGCCTCTTAACAAAAAGTGACTTTTACACCCCGGATAAAAGGCGAACGGCAGGTGTGTCGGCTCGGCCCGGGTCGCCCCGCTGTTCACACAGTATTGATTCAGGAGGCGGGAAACGCCGCCGCCGCCGCCGCACAAAAGGACACGGCCGATACAAGCGCGGGAATACGGAAATGACACGGGAAGAAAAGGAGTTCTGGGAGAGAAACACACAAACAACAGCGGCGGCTTTGACTACGAGGTCTGAACTTAACACCGCGGTGAATCCAGAGAAGTAATTACAGGTTGGATTAAAACAGACGCGGCGATCTTTACAAGCACCGCGACATGGAAATAGCTTCTCTGAAATCTCACAGCAGTCCTGAAACATAACCGTTTCATTCTCATCCTGATCCTCAGTGACTGTCGTCGTCTCAGAGAAACACCAAGCCTGATAAATGAAGCCACTCTGGATTTCATCACCGCCTCCGCACAGGAATGTTACAAATGCTCCATCTTTGCACCAAGAACTCCGATTCTTTCCTACCTGAAGCGAACTGAACCCATTCAAGAGTCTACGAAGCCAAAAGGCTCTAAATGCTGATCATAAAGTATAAAACTATGAAACCTTTAGATTTGACTCCTGATAGTTAAGGGTCACAAACTTAATTCTGAATTTGTGAATTTTTTCCAGTTCGTGAAAACAAGCAGTCAGATAAATATGAACTCATTTTCTAATTTAGGAAATGACAGACACCATAAACATGACTTTAAAGAGCCCATATTAAGCCAAATTATGTCTTATTGAGGTTGGTTAAGATGGAACGGATGGAATCGATCATGTTGCCACCTTTACAGTGATTCCTTTGGGAACCTTGCGACGGCAGATTTTTCGCATATATAACCAGTGTAGCAGTGAATGGTTCACCTGCCAGATGCAACACTCAGGGTTTTCTCAGACGTTGCTATTAGTAAAATGCTGATAACTCTCAGTTTATTCAATTAAAGGACCATTTCGGATGTGACGTGACGGCATTTTTAAATAAAACCCCCTTCATCTCCCAGACACGCTCTTGATGTGTCGCTCCACGTTTGAAATTCTGAGCGAAAGCTGCTGATCAGGCGGTAAACTCGGCCTTCGGGACTGTTGAAGGTTGCCGCGCCGGTTCAGAGGAAGCCGTTTCATCTCTGAGAAGTCGATACCTCTGAAAGCACAATATTCAAAGCAGACCGGCGCTCAGCCTTCGCCTCCACAGAGGCTTTCAAAACACTGATGCTGGACAGCTGCAGGACCGGAAGCAGCGACGACACGCAGCAGCTGCCCTCCGCATCCCTGAGATCACTGAGTGTAATGTTTAGATTTACACCAAGATGAAGATGTTTTGCTTTCAGACAGATCCCTGCAGGGGGTCTGGAGCCTTCAGCAGCTCCCCGAAGCTTCAAAAATTACAAAACAATCAACACTTTCATCTTGTTTTGAAGAATACTAACGGTGTTTCCACCGTTTACACGGAGACGGCGTTTTCAAAAAGTTCCACCTTGGCTCCAGCGCCGCTGCTGTGTCAACAGTTCACATTCATATTGAAGGAGCAGAGAGAGTGAACTCTGGGAGCGAGGGAGCAGAGGGACGAGTTAGACGGAGAGGAGGGAGCGAGGTGGGCGGAGGGCGGAGCCCGCCGCGCTGCACACTGCTGACAAGACGGGAAAAAGAAACCTGATCTCTTAGCATGAAAAGGCTGATTTGATATAAATCATATTTCCCTTGACTTGTGCAAGCCCCCTGAAGAGAGTACAATTTCTCACCCCACTGCCTCCGTGCACGCACACACACACACACACAATACAAAACAGCGCTGCTGTCGGGGGGTGTGTGTGTGTCAGAAGCAGGTAGAGACGGGAAAATAAATCAGAGGGAAAATATTAGAGAACAAACCTGAGCGAAGCTCTTATCTGTTGCTGCCGCGGCTCCGGCTCGCCCCGAGGGGATCGCAGCAATGAAACTCCAGATCGCTTAATAGGGAGGGCAAATAAAGTAAAAAGTCTTGTGCGGCTGAACATTAGTTTGAAAGGTTTTGTACAATCCACAAAAAGCTACAATCGCATTTTAATCTTTTTTTCAATCTGAGCGCAGGATGGAAACACTTGAATTTTTCAGACTATAGATCACACTTTTATTTTTTTAAACCCTGTTCTGGTAAATAAATACAGCAGTACGACTTGTGTTTTTTTTTTTTTTTTTTTTTTTTGCAGATGTGACTTCTACCCATTGTGAGTTATAGTCCAGAAATCACAACTAACAGCACCCACTAGTGGCCAAATATGTTAACTACAGCATTTCAAAAATGTTTCAATGTTAATGCAAAGGTTTTCTTAAATGAAGACACAGAAATGATGTGTGTCTGAAAAATGACCTTTTTTTTTTTTACTTCAGCAACAGCGGAGCTTGTATCTCTGGAAACTGTTCCATCCTAGCAGGAACTTAGCAGCAAATTGAAAATTCCAAGTATTTCAATCAATCAATTAATACAGAAAAAAGGCTCTTTCTAACGGTGGTTCATTTTTCAGCGTGCAAGGTTTATCGTGCATCTGACAAAATGCTTTTCAGCTCCCCTGACATCAAATGTACTGCTGCAACAGATGCGTTAAAGAAGGAGAGAACAGCTGTCTGCAAACAAAAATGTGCAAATCACAAAATTCACATAATTACATTAACCTAATGTCAAACATGGAGCCTTGTGTTAACGTGAAGGATATTCTTAGTCGTAAAAAAAGAGCTGGAGAAACAAAAATTAATGCAGTTTGGCGGCTAATTTATTTAATTTTTGTTTTCTTTTCATATCCAATATCGAGATGCTTGCAAAATATTTGCATCTCAAACTATCTACTGAGACAACACTATTTAACTTGATCCCAGCCCCGCTATATTATTTTCTTTTCTTTGTGCCTAAATCTGCAAAGAGCCAAGTCTGTTTAAAGAAAATACAACGTGTCTAATTCTAAGTATTTACTTTAAAATCTGAAATTTCAACATTTAAATATCACTGTCATTACTGAGATGTGTTTTAACTCTTTATCAATTAGAAAATGATTAACATAAACGCTCAATGCAGGAAGGAGAACTTCAATGATCTATTAACTATCTGATCTCCCGCTTCAAACCAACCGTGCAGTTTCTCCAGTGACAGGATTTCAGTTAATGACAGGAAACATCTGAAGTCGCCACAATTAGCGGACAATTTCCGGAGTACAGTTACTGAAGGAAGCGTGCTCAGCTGCCAGAGGTGTTGATAAGGACCTATATGTCAGGACGTGTGTGAAAATCATCAAAATACTGTTCATTAAGTGTGTGTGTGTTCTGTTTGCTTCTCCCCTCCTCTTGCTGGTCAAAGCTGTCAACAGGAAGTGAAGTGAGCTGCTGATTAAATGAAGCTTTTTTTCAGCTCACTCAATGATCGTCTACTCCAGGCTGATTTTTTTAAGTTTGGATTTATTTCCTCTATTTTTACATGTTTTATTAATTTTTTTAAATAATTAATTCTTAACTTTTCACCTGAAATCTGTTTGAAAAAAAAAAAAACCTGCAACAGACCATAAAGTAAAACGCTTTCCAAACCTTTTCAATAACTCCAGTAAATCACTGAAGAGTGTAATTTATGAGACGCTGTCAAGCCGTTCTGTTTCTGACTAATGAGCCTTAAAATCCACACCGAGTGCAAAACTTTGAACTCCTGGCTCCTGAGGTTCACTGACGGGATTGTGCTGGTGGGGCGAGGGCGGGTGGGGGTGGGGTTGGTGGGGGGCGAGGGGATGGATTCAAGAGGAGCAAATCACCTCTTTCTCTTTCCGCCATGCAAATCCTGGCTATCGAGTGTGTGAGAGTTCATATTTCCCTTCATCTCCTGCCACCTGCCCTCCGTTTGGCCCCGTGTGGAGGATCTGCCCCCTTCATTAAGCAGAGTACCCCCCCCACTTTACAGCTGGAACAGAGGAAAAGTTGAGTCAGCTGCAGGGAGGAGGTGACATTGATGAGGGAGATGAGAAAAGTGATGGAGATGTGACGGATCATAATCCTGTAAAACCTGCTCCGGCCACAGATTTAAAGAAGACCTTCAATATTATAACAATAGTTTGTTTCTTTTGTTTTTTTGTTTTGTTTTAATGGAATCGATATTACACGTATATAAATACCTTTTGAAAAAAAATTGCATCTAAAGGGTTTAATATAATTTTTAAGATAAATATATTTTAAATATAACCGTTTCTCTGTTGTAACTAAATCAATAGCGGAATGAAAAGATTCCCACAAGGGGATTTTTGTTTGGGTTTCAATAAATGTTCTTTATTCTGGCTTATTCTAAAAATAATGTTTTATTTTTCTTTTATTTTTTTCTCAATGATTTCATTTAATCAAAAAAAAAAATATTTTCATGTGTTTGTTAATTATGGAGTGCTATATACTTATTTTTTTTTTCAATTAGTTCATTTAAGTTAAAATTGTGATATGTTAAAGGTGCATTAAGGAGTTTTACAACCTTAAAAATACTTATTTTCCACCATAAATATGTTCCACATTTTTAATGATGTGTACAATGTGCCCTGACATATTCATTACAAGTACCTCTAACAGCGCTAAATTGTCACTTGAAAGTTGCAGTGCCGGTCCGGCTCCAGCATTTTTTTGGGGAGAATTTTAAAGGAATGACGTAATGCGCGCTCCGGCTGGTTAGGTTTCATTATGTCCACCATAACTCCGCCAGATGCTTAGTGAGCAACAACTGAGCAGGAGCTTCCAGAAAGTAAGAACAGACTGGCTTCTAGCACTGCCACAGCTCCACACAGACTCCACCAGGTAAAAGAAACTTAAATCTTACTTGAGCGCTTCTAAACGAGCGAAGACAGAGTCCCCCTCTTCTGTGCAACGGGAGCCACAGGGACGAGTTTTTCACTAAGCTGCGTTATGCCCAAGGCCTGCAGGGGGCGCTGTTTCGCATAAAACGTGCAAACTCCTTAAGGCACCTTTAAGCATTTGTTATGTATATACGACTCCACACAGGTTTACGCTAAGTTGTATATTCAACATCAATCTTCATAACTAATCCTGTGCTATTATTCATAAAACATGACTAAACATCCAAAAAAAAACTATTAAAAGTGCATGTTCATTGCTGGATGGGAGGATGTCGGGGCGGCTGGACGGACTGTTGATCAAACCTTCACTGAAAAGATTTCAGCTCATTTAAGTGACAGTATCCAAAACATTGATTATCGATATAAATAAACATCAAATTCAGCAGTTTTCATCGAAAAACTAGTCAGTACAGAGTAAATTAACTCACATCTAGAGTGAGGAAACACAAAGATTAAAAGAAAAATTAAAATGATGTGAAATACTGAAGTTTTTAAAAGAACACAGAAGTTGAACGTTTATGAAAATTTCCAAGATCACTGCAATCATCACATCACTTGTATTCAAAAAGTAACCAAGGTTTAGTCGTTTAACAGCAGTTTATATGATGCATGTTTGGATTTGGGACGAGCGGACGAGTGAAACTCGGACTGAAGCGACTCAAATCACGACAGTTCTCAACCTGCAGCTGTTGATCCGCTGCTAACGGAACATTAACCGCCATGGATGGGCATGGACTCTTCAAATTTTCAACAGAAAGAGGGGAAATCCCTTCAAACTTCTGGAATAATTCAACAATTCTACAGTTTAAAGTGGCCAGAAGAAGAGCAAAAATACCAAGAGAAAAGTCAACTAAAAGGGAAAATCAAATCTACTTTTTAAGACTGAATCAATTAAAAACTAATCCAACACTCCATTTTTTACAGGTTATTTCCTTTGGAACTCTGTGTTTAGCAAATGTGCTTGTGTGTAAAGAAGAACACACATTCCTAAAAGCTCACAACGGCCTCTGCTCACTAAGAGCAGTGCAAGGCCGCCGTGCGCAGCGGCTGAAAGCTTTTCCAGAGAAGCAGGAAATGCGATCTGTTAGCACGCTGGTGGTTTAACCAGCCAGTCACATGGTTCAGGTCTGATCAGCGGCTGCAGGAGGACCCAACACTTCACATTCACTCAGAACCGCCAGGTGTCCTGGACTTAGTTATTACCTTATATTTGTGGGTAAAAAAAGATGTTTGTGTCTAATGTTGAGTATTTTTCTCATTTGCGCGGCTCTGTTATTAGCGGCGGCGGCGAGTGAAAGGCTTGTGCAGCCTCCTGAAGAGCCTCTGAAGTGCTTTAACAACCTCGCATTACTTCCACTCTGGTGCTGAGAGAGGACAGACCGTCCATGAGAGGCTGCTTGGCAGGAAAACATAAATATCAGACCTATAAAGTGTTTTTTTTTTCCCATTCCTGAGTTGAGGTAAAAGCTAACATAGAGAATGACAGAGTGCTAAAGGTTTACACGTAACGACACTCTTCTTTTAACTGTCAGGATGTTGTTCAAGGAATTCAGAGTTATTTAATGTGTCTTTGTCTCATTTACAGAGCTTGGATCTCATTGCTTCTCATTCAAGAAATCTGACTCTTTCAATTTGTTTGGACTGGGAAGCTTATTTCTCAGTTCTTTCCGACTTTCTGATATTTGATACTGTGATTCTCTAATGCTGCCGATTGCTTCCACACCACGTGGAAAAGGTGAATGATGATTTCTTAAGACTATCAAGAGTAGTATTTCCCCACAAAAAATAGATTTATGAATGTTGAACTTTTCTTTCAAAAGCCTGGACTGCATATAAAGAGGCCAAAACAGTAGCAAAGAGAACAGTTTTCTTTTCATATATGAAACATTTCTACCTGAATGAACTAATATAGACGTTCTGAAGTAAACTGGTACATTTATCTGCAAACAACACAAAGGGGATCCTTTAAATGAACAGACTCCATCATGAAGTGAACTCTTTTCCTCTTTTCAAGGAGTTTATAAACAACTTTCAACGTGTCCAAATTCAGTCTTGCTTCAAGTGTCCTGGTCTCACATTTACAGATTCTGGGTCTTTTGGTTCTCATTTAAAAGTCTAGGTCGTGTTTGAAGTCTGGATCGAGGTGAACCAGTTTGGAAATATTGTGTTGATTCCTTTTCTTTTCGTTCCAGAGGAAATTAAAGGCTTGAAAATAATGCCAACATGCGTACTGTGTGCTGATCCCGTAGAAACACAAACATTCACTGAATCCTTTGGAATCATTTAAATCTCATCTGAACGCGTTTATTGGTCCAGACGAGGGCCGTCAAGCACATGACAAAGTGGCAAATCACTGTAACAAGACATTCCCTGTCATTTCTCCTGTTCCTCGCGTGTTTACTGAGGATTGCAGTGTTTCACTGAGACATTACTCAACGCGGAGGCCTGAGCCGACGCACCACTGACGCAACAGTGTGTAGCGTCAACATCAAAGACACACTAACAGGGTTTACATGCCTGCTAAAGCTGCAAAACGTTGTAACGTTGCATTAAGTATCAGCTTGTTTTCCATCAGTGAGAAAAAAAATTGCATTCTGAAATTGCTTTTCACCGATGTGGATTTCTGAAGGTCACATCTGGCTGAGCGGCACGTGGCCCCTGGACCAACGTCAGCTTGACGCTCCGCATCGAGATGGAGACTGAAGACGTCCCCTGCAGCTCTACGAGACGAGACGGCGACCGTAGAGGGAAACCTTTCAGGTGAGCAACGGTCCGTCTTCAGGACCGAAGGCAGCCGACAACTGCCTGTCAGACGGTCGGCGTGACTGAAGAGCCGCCGCAGCCGGCCGGGGGAGAGGGTGAGGGGCCGCGGCGGGAGAGACGGAGCGTCGCGGCGAGGCGGAAGCAGGAGGCCGCTGATGTGGATCATGCAAAAATTTATGGAGGCAATAAAGTGTTGGGCGGGAGGAGCCGGCAGCAGCCGAGCATTATGTGTCCGAGGCGAATAACAAGTGTAAGAGGAGAGAATACAAGACGAGTCACGGGGCAGAGCGAGGGCCTGTTACCTCCTCCGCCACGAGAGCCGGCTCGGGAAAACTCACTACAGGACTCTGGAATAATAAAACAGTGGAGTAATGTGAAACGTCTGTGCTAAATGAATATTTTCAGGGTTTTTTAAACACTGTTTGGCAAAGGTTGGCTCAATCTAATCCTCTAATTGTGCTACTAGCGGTTTAATTAAGTGGTTTTTTATCCTGTGTAGTCTAGTAAAGTCTGCTCTGCTCACTTTGGGAGTGTATTTTCAGTCGAACTATCAGGTTTGATTAGTAGTTAACACACTGTGAAAGCCTGACTCAACAGCTGGATTACCGGACACTGTCACATCAGCTGATGTTCAACATGAAGTGGTGATACTGAATATTTACCCAACACGTTACACAAAATGTTCATGGAGAATCTGAAAACTCCTAATTTCCCGTTTGCGGTGTTAAAATATGGACTGCAGATGAAAGAATTAATGCTGTCAGTTTTAATCACGATTAATCCATTGAGGTCTGCCAATTGGGTCAAAGAAAAGAACTAGAGGATAATAGTGTTTTTTCCTGACATTGGGGACTGATTTATGAGGATTAGATTCTTCATTGCAATTAATCTCAACTTTAAAAAAGTTAATTGTTGACAGTTCTCCATGAATTAATCACGATTAATTGCGATCAATGCGATTAAATTGTGATCAATGCGATTAAAACTGACAGCACTAGAAAGAATACAAGTAGTATTTGTCGTCATTTTGGGTTGCAATTGTCTACTTTTTTTTTTTTTTTTTAAAGAAAATATGTTTTCATCAAACGTACTCTGCTCTACAACTAAAGCTTCAAAGCTTTAAATCTTACGGTCATTATGACACTATTTTGCTGGTCTGGCCCGCTCAGGATGGAACTGGGCTGTAAGTGGACTAAAACGTGCCTGATGCACACAGAACACCACAGTCACTATTTTGTGCTGATAATTTCCCTCCAGAGAGATGTTGTTCTACCTTGCAGCAGGTTGTAAAGTCTTGCAGTACATGCCTGCACCACAAGGTGGTGTCCTGAGTCGGTTGAAAAAAGCAGCTGCAAGAATTGGCAATCAAACCGTGGCTGAAGGTACGAAAAGATCCTGTTTGTCTTTTAAAGGTAGTGTATTTATATCTAATCCAGCTTTTCAACAACATCCTGTTTTTTTTTGTTTTTTGAGCCCAGAAAAAAAAAAGCTAACGTCACTCTTTCCTGATATTGTGCAGGAGGAACATGGAGGTGTCAGCGAAGCGCTTGTCGTGATCAACAGGCTTTTAAAAAATCCTCCAGGAGGCTTCGGCGCGTCTGTCTGCTGCAGCGTAAAGGAAGAGAGGAAATCTGAAACCCCCGTCAGGCCTGCGAGTCGCAGCCACATCCAGCACCTCTCAAGGCAGCCGGGGGTGCGCTTGATTTCGTGTGCAGCACAAGGTGAACGCTACAGTCAGAGAAAAAGGGACACTAATGCCCTGCACACACACACACACACACACACACACACACACACACACACACACACACACACACACACACACACACACACACACACACACACACACACACACACACCACACACACACACACACCCACACACACACACACACACACTTCATCCAGATTTGACAAGGTTAGTTAATCATCTGTCACGGGGACGGGGGGAACGGACAGACTCCCCTCTCCTCTGTCTGTCCTCCGTCTCTCCCTCTCTGTTTATCCCTCCATCTCCTCCTCCACCCTCCCTCCATCCAAGGGCGACTGTCCTTTTACGCCGATATTAACCCTTGTGTGTCTCACCGCACGCTTTCATCTTTTTCTCTTTTGTCTTTTCCCCTCATTCTTCCCCCTTTCCTTCCTCTGGGCAGCGCCGCCAGGCGAGGCCTGTCCCCCCTGTCCCCCCCGGTGGGGACGGAGCGCTCCCTCCATCACTCAGCCGCTATAATCGGCCACACGCCGCCGCCTCCGAGCCGTTTGGCTCAAGGTAAATCCACCGGTGCTTTTCATAAAGGAGGAGGATGAATGGACTGAAGGAGGGATGAACACAACAGAGGGGGTCACTGTGGAAGTGTGTGTGTGTGTGTGTGTGTGTGTGTGTGTGTGTGTGTGTGTGTGTGTGTGTGTGTGTGTGTGTGTGGTGTGTGTGTGTGTGTGTGTGTGTTGTGTGTGTGTGTGTGTGTGTCCAATAAAGGAGCTTCAGGGAAGTGATGACACAAACCTGTCGACAAATTCACTTTAACTGGTACTTTACTGAGAGGAGACGGAGCGAGAGGAGAGGGAGAGGAGGAGGAAGAGGAGGGGGGGGGGCAGGTGGAGGAAGAAGAGGAGGAGCAAGAGGAAGACGGAAGACGAGGAGGAGGAAATGAGACAACGACCGAAGTGAAGGAGACAAAAGTCAGGGAAAGGAATAAGAAAAAGCAAAGACTAGGAAAAACAATGAAGGAAGAATAATGAGAAAAAAAGGCAAAGGAATAAAAGAAAGTTGGGAGAGAAGAAGATAAAGGATGAAAATGACATGACAGGAAGGAAATATAAGAAGGAAAAGAATGCAGAGAAAAAGAGGAAACAGGAAGTTAATGGAAAAAGCAAACTGTGAAGTAAAAAGGAAAGCAAAAACAAGGCAGGGGGGGAAATTGTCTCGGGGTAACCCCAACTCATAAGATCTGGTCCTGGGTGGAGGTGGAGCGACTGTCAGTCTGGAGCACGACCTACGACCTCTTTCTGAACCCTCCAAGCTCCCCTGAACGCTGCCTTCACTGCAAACACAGTAACACCCTGAATGTAGCTTCACTTCAAGCATCCGGCCATTTATTTACATTTATATTTATTCATTTATATCCCTTCCTCTTTATGTCACTGTTACGAGACCTGCTGCCGTTTTTATATTTCATCGTAAACAAAAGCTTCGGATTTAGAATGAACTGCGAGGAAAAGGAAAAAGATGACTCAAAAGAAGGAACCGACCCGAATTGGAGTCCCGAACAAAGATGGAGGGGATGATAGAAAAAAAGAAGGCTGAAGCAGAAGAAAAA
Organism: Salarias fasciatus; assembly: GCF_902148845.1. Classification (NCBI taxonomy): domain Eukaryota; kingdom Metazoa; phylum Chordata; class Actinopteri; order Blenniiformes; family Blenniidae; genus Salarias; species Salarias fasciatus. The sequence goes on from NC_043757.1 coordinate 4,310,917, forward strand.
GGTGGCGAGACGGAGGAGGCGTGCATCTATCAGCCGCCGCCGCCGCAGACGGCAGTCAGCTCAGGAAATAAGAAAATGATTAAGAGCGATTTAATGTCACGCCGCCGCCAAACTAAAACGCACATCTGTCACAGCAGGAGTGATGTTACTGCTCCGCCCCCTCACTCATCCATCCATACCTTACACTCACTCACACACACACACACACACACACACACACACACACACACCACACACCACACAACACACACACACACACACACACACACAAAGACACAGACAAAGACACAAAGACGCACTTAATGGTGTTATTTGTCGTTAAGAAAGAACAAGGGGAAGTGCTGATTTCAGGAAAAAGATGGTTTGTTTTCCTGCTTTAGCACCAGAAAACTCCCATTTCTCCTCCATGAAACACGCGCCGGTCGGCTGGATCACGGTTCACCCGTCCTCCGGCACCAGCAGATAAACCAACCCCAGAGATCACAGCTTTGAAACGCTGCCCCCAACAGGCCGCCACGGGCTGACGCAGGATCAGTCACTCGTGATCTGAGCAAGAACGGGGGTTAAACCACAATACACCGTTTAAAACCTGTTTTCAGAATGTTCTTGTTCCAGGAAGCAGAATAAACAGAAAACCCTGCACGTGTCGGGGAAAACCTGGAAACTGGAGGGAGTTGAACCTGCAGTTTTTTTTTCCATTGTGTTGCAGCGGTGAAAACCGCCACACAACACACACTGCGCGCAACAAGTTGGCAGCGGACTCCCCGGGGACTCACCGTTGCACTTGCCGCCGTTGGTGGGTCGCCGTAGTAACCGGCCATGCAGCTCTGGCAGTGCGAGCCCGCCGTCAGGTTCCCGCAGCTCTCACACACACTGCCGTTCACACACCGGCTGTGACCGTTACACTGACATGCTGGGAGGACACACACACACATACACACACGTTACTGGTGATACCGTGTTGATCCTGTTCACTGACCCGGACCGTCGGCTGACTCACCGGGACCACTGATGAAGGCCCAGTTGGAGCCTCTGTCTGAGGAGCAGAGACCCTGGTCCACCGCCATGTCCCGGTCCCGCAGCCGGTCCCGGTCCCGGGGTCCGGCTCGGGGGTGCGCGGCCTTCAGCGGGGCCCCGGTAGGACCCCTCCATGCAGGCGCCCCGGCCGTGTTGCTGGGGTCGCCGCACCAGCCGCACTCCACCCTCTCCAGGCACTCGGCGCACGTCCGGATGCCCGAGCAGTCAGGGCTGCGACCCGGGGACAAAAGACAAAGAGGGACTTTAAAAAGTCTGTAAATAATCATTTATTTAACTTCCGCTCACAAAAAACACTCCACACAAAGTCCAGTCCTGCGTCCGTGTTTTGACTCCGCTCCCTGACCCCCAACATTTATCTAGAAAATGGCTTTTCCTTCCAGCAGAGCGCCGCACGTCCAGGGGAGCATTTGTATTCACAAAGTGGACGTGACATTCAGAAACACTTTACTGGCTCAAATTAAAAAAAAAAAAAAAAAAATGACGCCTTTTTTTTCCTTCTTTTTTGATGGCATGACGTTCAAACGCTCGGAGAAGAAAAGAGAAAAATCTCCATATTGAAGAGATTTTGTGAGGAAAAGGTGACAGGCATGAGAAACGGTGCCGGCGCCTCCCAAAGTTTATTTTACCGATCATCTGCACGTCAGACACTTTCCTGTCGCGGCAGATTTTATTCAGGAGGCAGGAAGACACGCCGTGAAGTACGGTAAATAAACCTTTTCTTATTAGGCTTCATAGTCCAGCGGTGCCAAACTCGCTTTTTCATCTTGAAGGGCCGGACCGGGAAAACAGTGCCATAATAACCTCAACTTTAAACTTTAAAGTTTTCCTTTGTTGAAACACAGACGTGGTGGAAATGTTGATATTTTCACAAAATCAAACAGTTACTATGAAAATGATGAAATCCAGAAAATTCAGACGTGTTCTTCGACGGTAAACCTCTGAAAGTACGAGAGCTCAGCTTTAGAAACTGAAACGCTTCACTTTTCAAGTGAAAACGCCAAAACTTCTGCTACGCTTCGGGTGGTCTGTTTACACCACGACGGCGTTCGGAGTTTCGTCTCCATGGAAAGAAAGAAATGCAACTTCTCTGAAGCGCTGATCCTGATCCTGCAGACCACAGCCGTGGGAACTGATTCACTCGGTGGTTTGAGGGACCGGATTGGAGCCTGTGCTGGGTCGGTTTTGGCCCACGGACCTCACGTTTGCCACCCCTGATCTCAAAGGTGGAGGTCAGGCTTAAAGAATTAGAACCACAGTCTGACTGTCCCGTCAAATCGGTGAGACACAGGCGAGGTTGAAGCACAACAAACGAAGGTTTTGACAGAAACACATTTCATCAGAGATTCAGTTTTTTTTCCAGTCGGACTATTTTCTCTTTGGAACCCGAGCTGTTTCCAGAAGCCACAGATGTTGTGTCTGAAACCTCTCTGTCCTCTCGTCCTCTCTCTCTCTCTCTCTCTCTCTCTCTGTGTTTGCAAACCACCCCGCTCCGCTGCATTATTCAGCTGCAGCAGTGCTGATTCATTTGTTCTGTCTCGTCGTTATAATTACGAACTTCTGCAGCAGATTCACTCTTTATCTCCCCGCCGCACGTTTTTATCCTCCTTTCTCCCCCTTTTATTCACTAAACCATCTCATGCTCATTCGCTGCTGCGTTCGTTGCCATTATACCCTCTCCTACCATTTCCTGTCAGTTTGATTTAATTAGATTTTCTCTGTATTACCTTAAAACACTTTGGGCAAAAAAAATGAAATCACAAAAGATGAAACCTTTCTACTTTCCATTTTTTTTCCTGTCGTCCTCACCCCTCCTGTGCACCTTCTTTTCTTTTTACCTCTTTATTTCCTCTTGCTTTTACTCCTCTTGTGTCTGACGGCTCGCTGGATCTTTCAATACAGTTCAAAGAAAGGCGGCTCAACAGAACATCCCTAATCCAGCACACAGTGGGGCGTCCTCTGAACATAAAGCACATATTTACATTCCCACCCGCAGCTTTTAATATCCAATAAATATACCGAATGTGCTTCTTGCACGGATTGCAGTATTTTGAAGGCAGTTTAATCTAACCACTGCACTTTTCTTCCGCCGACGGCTCGGCTTTCCACTCTAAACACTTTATCGGATCTGATCTGCAGCCGGTTAAAGGCAGAAATCGACCTTTTCGCTCCAAATCATGAAGTAAAGCAGGAACATTTCTCTCAAATACCTGAGATTAACGCATTTGTTAGTGCATTCAGTGTAAATTAGGCTTGATGGCATTTAATCAGCACTCAGTACCAGCAAGTAGCTGAAGGTCAGTACTTGTACTCAGTATTGATCTATCCAGAATAAAGATGAATGATTACAGCACGTAGAAATGCAGATGCTTTGTCTGTATTTTCAGAGCCAAACCGTGTCCGTATCCAAACATGCAAAAAAAATCTCCTCAAGCAGACATGAAGTTTCATTTGCAGCTTAGCAGAAATTGATTGAATATTTTCGAAAGCAGCCGAAATGATCCAAATATGAAAAGAGGATGAAGAGGACAGCGAGAGAGAGAGAGGAGAGAGTCCTCAGATGTTCACTTACATAAGAGTGGTTTGTGTGGATAATATAATTTACCTGCCATGCTCTGTATGCCTGAGCCTTTTTATCTATTTTTAATAGCATTTCCAATTATCAGGCTTCATCTGTGTTCCACATGGAAAGAATTAAGAGGGTTACTGCCTGGTGCAGTCAAGGATGAGGGGTGTGTGTGTGTGTGTGTGGGTGTGTGTGTGTGTGCCTGCAGGGCTTTACCAGGCTTTAGTTTTAGTTAACGGCACCAAAGATTTAGCAGCACCTCACACCATTACATGATCGTAGCTGCAGGGTGTTTGGGGGGCAGATGTCCTCCTGAATGCTGCTGCATGGATTATTCCCCGCCAGGCGGCTGGAAAACATATTTCATGAATAAAAAAAAAAGCAAACACGCCATCCAAACAGGCGGAAGTGTTGACCACCGGCTGCTTTTGTGGCTCCTTTGGGAAGATTTGTCAAGATGTAAAGCACTAAGGGTGATTTTTAGACGTCCAGCGGATGAAAAGCTGATGTTTCTCTGATTCTCAGTCGGAGGTTCAGCTGAGATGAGCTCCGTTGATGGTGGAGGTCACGAGGAAAGAGGAGGTAAAATGCTTCAAGGAGCTGGTTTGTAATTAGGATTATGCACACACTCCCGCAGGGAAAGCAGAATAATCAAGTATTTCTGCCAGTGAGTGGAAATCCACCTGTTCCACCATTCCTCTTCCTTCTCGATTGAGAATCATTACTGTCTCAAGGCAATTCGGTTTATATTTTAACCTTTAAAAAGATTCAAATCTTTTAGAAACAAAAGAGATTTTTCCACCAAATTAACTCATCTGGAAGTCACAGAAGATGCTCATTATTTATAAACCTACAGAAACTGTATCTTCATTTATAATAGAGTTCAGAACAATATTTTTTTTAAGCTTTTTAGTTATTTTATATGTTTCTGGGTCAGTTTTAGCTATTTTTGGGCCCCAGCAGCTCAGCTATTGCATCTTTTGGAGCTCCTTAAGTCATTTTAGCTGTGTTAGCTTTTAAGGTATTTTCAGCCGATTGGTTTAAGAAGTAGTCGTTTCATATCTTTATTTTTAAATTGTTTAAGCCATTTTTATTATTTGTATCCTTTTACAATTCTCTAGACGCTGCTACCGCGTTCAGTTATTCTAGTCATTTTACTGAATGAAGGGTTTTTAAGCTGTTCTGCCTCTTTTGGATGTCGTTGATGGACGACCTCATGTCATACTGACCGGACTGTGTAGCCAGTGTTTTATGAGTATCGGAGCAGATTTACCACACCGATATCCAGTACATCCCGAGTTTAGCTGTTGGAGAACATTAAACGTGAATTACGATTGTTTCCCTGCATATCAAACACAGTGCTTGTAGTTTCCACATTCTGTTTTCTTCAGGTACAGTCAGGCTTGTTATGTTCATGATTAAAATCGAAGGTGTGTGGTGCTGACTTGTGACTTTTCTTTTTTTTTTTTAAAAAAAAAAAAGACTTCTGGTTTGATGAATAGAAATCTTCAGTTTTGGGATGAGATGTGCAGAGCGTGCCACACGGTTCTGTCAGTAACATGAACCTTATCTTCATTTTCCCGCGGTCAGAGTCAGAAAACATTGAATTTGTAGCGTTTCTGTCAAGTTCACACAGATAAATACTGAATAAGTAGGCCAAATCCAAGAGGACGTGAGTCTGCATCTCAACGCTGCCACGGAGCATCACTCGCTCTCAAACTTTTTCGAGTCACTCGGAGACCCGAACGCCTTTAAAGCTCCATCAACAACAAATATTAGACGCAGCATTTCTTCGACGTCGGCTGGAAATGAATACGACTCAAACCACAGGCGGAACTGCTCCTGTTCTTATTTCCCATCACCTTTCCAATATGCAAGCCTCCATTGAAATTGGGGTATAAGTCGTCTTCATTGACAGGAACAACTCAGAGGAAGCCGAAGTCAACAGATGACGGATGTTTGCGGGAAGTCGGGCGATCGGCCGTCGCCGGCGAGGAAAGAATTGCTCGCTCCCGCCGCGGGAATTTACATCCCATCAAAATTCTCCCAGCGCAATCATCCCGGTGCCACGTGGCGTTCATCACGCCGGGCCTGATGTTGCGGCGTCCCCCGGGTGGCGCGTATCGTCTGGCACCGTCTCGAGCAATCCATTCGCTCCGATGCGGCTTGACAGTTAGCATAGCTACAGCCGCTAGCGCCACAGATCAGCGAGCCTCCATACATAATACATCAAGCCACGGAGCCTAAGCCGCCTTCCCTTCGCTCCACGAGCCGGTAGACACCACGAGGGACACACAAACACACACAAACCACACGCACGCACACATACACATGCACACGTGCGTCTTGTGAAATTGCCTGATGAGAAAATAAGGCCATTTCTCTGCAATGCTAAAACCAATATGAGCTGCAGGAACATAACCATCATCTGACCTCTGAGTGTTTGTGTGTGTGTGTGTTGTGTGTGTGTGTGTGTACGCACCACAAAAAGAATCTTCTACAATCATTTCACACACAAACTTCAGAGATTCTTCTATTTACTGCCATCATGCTGCGTTTTTGAAGGAAATATTTAAAATGAGGAAACTTTCTAACATGACAGCCTCTTTTCCAGAATCTTATCCTCCGACCTTCACGGAATATTCACAGATTCTGCATTGATTGTCTTCAGTTTTGCTAAATTTAGGTCCAGATTTCTGATTTTTTATTACAGCATTTAGATATAAACATTTAACAAATTTGAATGCGACAATTTTTTTTTTTTTGGTTTTGGCCAGATTTACGGTATCTGCAGGGAGTTTTTCCAGAATTCTACCTTTCACTCAAACATTCAAGACAAATATTAAACTGGTTAAGGGTGCTGCAGGCAGGATTCCGCATCTCGCCATCTTGCTTAGGTTTACCAAAGCAAGATGGCGATTTGAAACCCAGCACAGCCAATCCTGTCCTGTTTTCTCTGACATCACGCCCTTAAGCAAGTTAAGCCCCTCCCACAAGAACGTGCGACGAACGCCCCTCACCCAATCATGGTTAGAGCCTTAGGGGCTCTTCTGATTGGTCAAAGATACCTGGAGCTGTCGAGATTCCTTTTCAGCTCAGAACAGAGACAGATGGAAACGCTGCGCCCTCGCGGTAGTGCAATTATGCTACACTCCTAAAGGATTATCAATGGATACTCTAACATTTAATCAAAAAGAAAACACAGAAAACTTAGCACTGACTAGCAAAATCCTGCCTACAGCACCTTTAAATCAGGCCATCAGCTTATTTGCATTCTGAGAATTAAACATTTCACTTGAATACTTAGATTCATCTTTTCTTCTGAAGGTTTGCTTTATTTCAGAGGTTGAATAAATATATAGATGAAGGTCATCTATGAGGCTGATATTTCCCTAATGCACGGTTACTAATGATAACATATTTTAGATGGAAGCCGTTATTCCACACACTCATCTTCCGGAGCAGCAGGTGGTAACTCTCCTCCTGCTGGATGATAACAATTCTCAGTTTTTGTACTTTGATTAAAACCGTTCGGACTGAAAAAGGCCAGTGATGTTCCGTTCAGTTCCCTGAGCTGTTTGGGACTCTATGTTTGGTCTCCGTTGGACGAGTCGCGGTTATCGCAGTGGAAAGCTCGGTTCTCGTGGTGAGCGCGGTCCGGCGCCTGGCGGCAGTCATGTTTCCAGGAGTGGTTTCATCAGCGTTCCCTCCGGGGGACGGCGCCTCCTTTGCCGAGCCGTCTGGCCCACAGCTCCTCCGGAGGGCTCGGCCGATACACCTTCGATTCAACGTCCCCGTGTGAAGCCGCGGCGCTCCTTCCAGATCCGGCGCGGAGTAAATTCTAACCGCTGACAGATCTTTGATTCGCCGCTGATGAAACCCGGCTTTGATGGCGAGCTCCTCATTCCGCAGCCTCTTTCAGGCGCCGCAGTGGAGGGTGTTGCAACAGGAGAGCCTGCAGTCATCCAGCCGCGGATGGACGGAGCTTCTCCATCCACCCAGAGCAGCGGCGGCTTCCAGCTCCACGTGTCTGCAGAGTCCGCCGCCAAACGATAAACACGTTTCTCAAGCGGTCGGCAGAGGGGTGAGTGGTGCTATCGTTCAAAGCAGCTGGAAAATTCAGTCTTTACATGACAAGCAGACCTAAGAAAGACTAAGTCAACTTCCTCTTGTTGACGCATGTTCTCGTTTCTGAAGACAGGAAGCTTCTCGAGGTGACTGAACTCTTTCAGCTGGACTCGGCTGTACGTTTTGGAAGACATTGATCCAAGTGACTTCATCCGCTCACGCTGTTCCTTTGACTAGTTGAAAGGTTGGAAGCTCAGTTCCTTAATCTCCTGGAGTGTGTGATCAACCGTGACCCTTTGAAACTGGATTAGAGAATTTGTTTGGCAGACAACAAAGAACAATGTTGTAAATGGTGTAACGATGGTGGCCTAAAGCTCTCTCTCTCTCCTGAGAGTGCTAATTTAAGTCATTTGAGCTAAAGTGAAAAGAAACACTGGAGGTTTATACCACCGCCTCTCTCCCGTCTGCAGCATCCTTCTTTCTTCTTCACCAAACAAATTCTCTAATCCAGCTTCAAAGGGACATGGTCAACCTCAAGAGATCTGCTTCGAGCTGCACGTGACTCCAGCGATCACCTCCTGGGTCCCAGTGGTTCACTGAGATAAGAAACCTGATCCATTAACATGTAAAACCTTGTCAGAGTTCAAACACATGAGCTGTAGTCAACATGAAGTGATGAAGCCGCTTGGAGACGAGACAAAACCTCTTCCAACATATGACCAAGTCCAGGACTGAATTACTTTGACATTTCCTTTACATTCCTTTAATTCTGTTTGTTTTGTGCAATTCAGCAGTTCACTCTATTATTCTTAGGAAGAGTATTGATTCAGCACTCGGAATGCCAGTCTGATGCCAGTCTGACCCAGTTCCTGTTCCTCCGACTGTTTCCAGCTCAGATTGGGGCGGGCCCATGTTGAAGGTCTTCTGCTTGGTATCAAAAGCTTTAAGTCTCTGGATCTCTATACTGATCTGAGAAAAAGGAAAATCAAAACTGAAAATCCACAGTTTTTCCAGTCTATTGCAGACAATTTGCTTCAAATTGTGTTCAAGAAAGATTCAGTGAGACCTGTGGCGTCTCTCTAAAACGAACCAGCCGTGCCACTGAGCCGCCATGTTGCCCTCGCTACCTGTTTGCAATCGCTAAAATGCTGGTGTGTCTGGTTTAAAGGTGCAGTCGACCAGAAAAAGTGCTGACCAGATCCAGTGCACGAGCGGGTGTTTTGGTTCTGCGTGCGCTGGAAGACGGCCCGCCGCCCGTCGCCGTCAGCAGCGGCGTCCCGGTGGAGCCGTCGTTGACTCTGGCTGCGGCGCAGCAGAAGCAGCAGCTTCTTTCAGCTTCCATCCAGCAGCACTGGAAATGGTGTCATACAGCAGCTGCTCATACATGTGTGTTTATGCATTTATGTCACTGACGCTTGAGGAAACGCACGTCGATGTGAATTTACCCCCGCGGGTTTCGAAAAGGCCTGGGAGTTTGTTTGGGTTTCACTTCAGGCAAGTTATCCGTCCCTCAGTCATTGAGTCGTCACACACTAAAGCTAACTCCCACTGTAAATAAAACACAATGAATAATTCAGCTCAAACTAAGCGTTCGGCGGATGTTTGTGATGTGTCGAGTCTCAAAGGACAAAAGAGGCTGAAGGAGCAGAAAACACAGCTGGACTCATGTCGCAATAAAATTAACTCTGTCATTCTTCGTCACTAATAAATCGGCTGGATCTGTGACTGACCAAACAGATAATTGATCCAAGAAAAAGAGAATGTTGTGTTTATTAAGAGCCATTTGAAGTATTTCATCACACCTTCAACGATGACAAAATCGGAATTTAAATATGAAACATCCCGGCAGGCCCGTTAGCTACCTGAGGTCCTCTAAAACATTCAGCTGAGTTCAGTGGAAGCAGATCTTGTGAGGTTGATGTTATGAGCGGTTTTATCTCCACAAAAGGTCAACCTAACTTGAACATGTCGAGCTACCTTTCATTCTACTCATTGTTTTTTTTTAATCTATGATGTGCAAAATACAATAAAAATGAACAGGAAATTGGAAAGAAAAGCATGTGAAATTGCTTTAAAAAAGCCGAAATGGTTTAAAAAAAGCTAAAATATCTTCAAAAAAAATGCAGACAACTGGAGCGAAACTGCTACATAAGTTATAATAACTGTCAAATAACATGAATGTTCACCATACTGAATGCATGGAAACTTTTTAATGCAACATAAGATACAGTTTCTGTTCCTGTAGCAAAATTATACGAAAAACTTCACAACCTGTTTTCCGCCTCATTTTAAAAGTAAAATGTGTTATACAGCTCTGGTTAAATTTGACTGTGGAAAAGTCACAAAAAACGCTCTTTTGGTCATGAAGGGTTGCCGATACCTGATGTATGTCGTAAATAACATGGGCTATTTGATGCCTGGGACACATGGCAGTGATAATGATCACACCATCACTGTACAGGACTGTTAACGTAAGAAAGAACTCAGCTGGAAGGCAAAGCCTTCCTCTGGCCTGGCCTACCGTGAGGGACTGAGGATCATGGGATTGTTGGCACACGTGGCTGTAATGAGTTTTCTTCACTGCAGGTTTCATGAGAAGGTGATGAGTTTGGACATCTGATACTTTCCCTCCATCAATCAATAGAGGGAGGTTATAAATCTTGTCATTCTTTGCTAATCGCCGCCTATTTAAATGCTGTGGAAAAACAAAAAAGGGTCAAATCATGAAAGATTTTCCAGTATTACATGATTGATGTGCTCCAAAGGTTCTTGACTCAGTCGCTTTAACAAAAAAGCAGAACGTTGAAAAGATTTCAGAGCAGACGAGTTGATGGAAATGTTACGTTAACAGACACACCTGCAGCTGCCAACCTCCCCTGTCTAACTGTTCGAGTGACGTCTTTAAGGATCCGATTCTAAAAGCATCGAGGTGTGAGACTCGAGGGCCAACAGCGTAAAAGCTGTATCTGTCACTGGAGACGTGCACGAGCCTCGTTTCTCTGAGAAAATACGGTCCAGCACAATCGCACCGGGGCTGAAGAATTCCCTCAGCCAGCAAAGCAGCTCCGCAGATTCCAGACCTGACATCTGGCGCTGCATCGAGGCGAATTACGTCTAGAGTGTGTCTCCTGCCCCCGGCCAACGTGAAAGATGGGAACGATACACAAATCCAGGAGACAAATCTATCACGGAGGGGAATAAACCATGTCCAGGTCCAGGTCTGTTCTGGAGAGCATGGATGCTTCTCATTTAGAGTAAACAATAAAACTTCGATAGTCTTTATATCGTACGCAAATCTCAGAACTGAACCGGGATGAAGTCACATTCAAAAAACATATTAAAAAAGTTGCAAATACCATCAGATTTAAACAAATCCGGCCGTTCATTGCTACAGAGGCAGCTAAGTCTTATCTTCATTGCATGATATCTCTCACATTGAATACTGCTTCACAGTTTGGTCCTATGCTGGTGTCACTGCACTAAAGCCAATAGAGCAGCTTTTCAAAAAAGCGATTAAGATACTTGATCAAAAACCTCAGTCATTCCATATATGTGCTCTACTAGAGACATTCAAATATTTATCATTCGAAAGTTTTAAAACCTTTAAGAATAATTGTCTGGTATATGGAGTTCTGAACGGCTTGGCCCCGCCACCACTTAATGGATTTATCAAACAAAAGTCCAGCTTAAAGAGCACTCGCTCCACAGTAAGAGGGGACTGTGTAGTGCAATATCGTGATTGCGAATTCTCAAAGAATGTGCTATCCATTAAGGGCTGCTCCAGTTGGAACGTTCTACCGGTCACAGTAAGAGAAAGTTCCACCTATGTCTCCTTCAAGAGACAACTTAAAGAACGGCTATTACAGCAACACTCGTGTGACCATTAGAGAGTCACCCTGAAATAATACAAGGGAATATCAGTTTTTAACTATATGATGGTGTGAGCATGAATGAGAGTGAAAGGTTTGGACTGTGAATGCTATTCTTTGTTTTTATATTGTATGATTTCTATTGTCTTGTTCCTTGTCTTTTTCCTCTTGTTCCATGTGTCATGTGTTTTGTCTTCATTTGTTTCAACTGTTAAACTTTAATGTAAATGTTTGTTTCTTTGTTTCTTATGTATTGTAATCCCGACCCCAGCCCGTTGGGACTACAGATGGAAATTAGCTTCTTGGCTACAATCTGGCATGTTTACTTTTATGTTCATTAACATGCACTGTCCCAAACAAATAAATAAACAAATGAAATGAAATGAAACTGTGAGGCAAGGGGTCAACCCACTACACCACCCGTCAACAGAGAAGAGAAGCAGAAGGATTCGTGTGACAGAATAACATGTTTCATGACGGACTGAAAAAGACCAACAGCACCCTGCACGAGTGTTTAACGAGCAAAAAAAAAAGAAATCAGATTTCACATAATAAGCTTCACTTTAAGCAACAAAAGGTAAAAAAGTAGCAGAACCAAAGCCTCCCACACACCTTCTGCCACCAAACTGAAATATGAATAATAAACGGAGAGAGGAGCGCTGCGTGAGCATCGGAGGTAAAATGAAAGATGGGAAAACAATCTTGGCTGGAGAGCCGTCTGCACGGCTGCCATCAGGAGAGGAGAACACTCAACAGCCAGGAGAGGGAAAAATCTCCACCATTCCGTTTCTCCAACTCCAGAAACGAGAACAAAGTGACTCTTAGTCAAAGAAATGACAGAAACAGAGATAAAGTTCGGCCTCCAGCGAATACTTTAACCATTTCCAAAACACAGAACTGTTGAACCGTAAAATAAAAACCAGACGCTACAAACAACACCAAGGAAAACCACATTATGAAGTGGGTATTATTGAATACAGGCCGCCACAAAACGGTGCCGGCGCTCAGTGTTTGTAAAGAGTGAAAATACTTAATGAGAGATAATAGCGAGGCCAGAAAACACTGCTTTCCCCGAGGAGCCGTTAATATGAGAGGAATGTTCAGAGACAGCAGCTCCACTTCAGACTGGATCAGCTCTGCGATCGATTTTCTGCCCTGTAGCTACAGGAGAGGTGTGTGTGTGTGTGTGTGTGTGTGTGGAGAGGCGGCGCTGACTGCTGATATAGAAAGGGATCGATAGGAGTCTATAACGCCTCTCGCTCCTGAGCGTCGCTCTCCGGCCGCTTCGCTTCGCCGCGCTCGAGCGTTCTGTCCGTCATCAATCTGCATCGCCGTGAGTCCCGTCAGGCTCAGAGGACTCTGGGACGGCGTGGGAGGAACGCATCCAGACAAGAGGAGGAGACAGCTTCACACACACGCAAATTACAGGCACCAAACTAGCATGAGATGACTGAGAAAACTGTTATAAAATTTACATTTTAAAAGCAACAGGAGGTCAAACAGTTTGCCAGTGACTTCAAGTGAAAGCGCAAAACTTTCGCTGCAGTTTGAGTGTCCGTTTGCGATTGTTATGACGGTGGCGGTCGACCCTAAAGCTCCGACTGAGCCGAGGACGGCGGCGGAGTCTCACCGCTGCAGTCCTGCGTCTGCCACTCCAGGCACTGGCCGTACGGGAAGGAGACGACGTACGCCGAGGAGTCGACGCAGCGCTGCGTGCTGCTGCACCACATGCACTCCATGGCCTGGCTGGTGCAGTTGGAGCAGCTGGTGCGCAGAGCGCACGGCGTCTTGCAGGGCCGGGCGCTCTGGCTCTGAGGACTCCCTGAGGGAGGAACACCAAAACAGACAGAGAGAGGTGAGTTTCACAGAGCGGGGATCTCTCTGAGCTTTTTATTGACGGACTGTATCAGATAAAGCAGCGTTTATGAGGGTAAACACCGAGCGGGCTGAAGCTTAATTCTCTCATTCTGCTGAACATGTATCATCTGAGGACAGAACGAGAAATTCACCTCAGAATCTTCATTTTATTGCTAATTAGTTGAATTTTTGGTGTTACACATTTGATGTTTTCTTTTTTCCACCCGTCTCCTCCCTCCTTCTGTTATCATTGATTATTCTTCTGTCCGGCCCTCCTCTTCCCTCCCTCCCTCCCTCCGTAGTTTTACCTGCGGGTTTCTCACAGATCAGCCCGTCGGTGGTGGCGGTGCAGGGGTTCGCTCTCAGCGCCGCCACCTGCGGGCCGTCCATGTAGGCGCAGAACCCCGAGTCGCTGGGCTCGCCGGCCGCCCAGCGCAGGCTGCTGTTGGTGAAGGGGGACAAGTCCTCCCAGCCCCAGTACGACACGTTGATCTTCCTCAGGCCCACCCAGGGGGACAGGCTCTGCTGGAACACACACACACACACACAGGTCAATTGACTCACACTTTAAATAAATAAATAAATAAAAAGCAACAAAAGACACAAATGTAACAAAATGTAACAATCTGATGCCTTAATACTGATGCTATAGTATAATAGTATTTCTAAAATAAACAAATAAGTACATTGAATATTTAAGTCATTAAAGTAAAGATAATAAATCAATGAAACACTAAGTTGCATGAGATAAAACTGAGATAAAAAATCATAACTATCAGGGAGAAAAGTATAACGAAATTTTTTTTTCATAATAAATTAAAGGAATAAATAAATAGTTTAAGCGAATTATTTTTCATATCGAAAATATTTCAACTAAAAACAAGAACGTACATTATTAAAATACATATATTCATTTAATTTACTTCTACGTTGGTTCAAAATGAAATAGATAAGAAACTACAACCAGAGGGGAGAAAAAATAAACTGAACACCAACAAAATAATCCAACATTGAAAGTTTTCTGCTCTCAAAGCCGTAAATCTCAGACAGGATTTGAAAATATCTTTTACAATGTCGGAATAAACCAGATACAGATGGCAGCTTCTTTTAAGAGGTGGAAAAATCAGAGAAACATGGCTGAAGCGTCTAATTTATGTGATCAGAGTCTGACTGAAAACACAAGGAGAAAACGCAGTAATTCAAACTCAAAGCTTTCCACAGCAGCAGGAACCACGGTGAACTCCGGCAAAACCCCCCAAGACTTCTGTTGTGGGCTATTTTTTATTTTTAGACTGCGGATAAAGACGGGAAATAATGAGCTGCAATTGTACGCAGTTCACATCTAGAAAACTGAATCGTCCCAGAAATACAGAGAAGAAAAACGGCGACAGTGAAGAAGATTCCTCCTCCACGAGGAGGAGGCAGAGTTAATGACAAACGCCACGCTCAGGGAACGACTGACAAAACACGTCTGATTTATTTAGTGAAGGCTACACGGGTGTGCAGTGGTTCGCACTCCCACCTCGCAGAGGGAGAAGCTGAGGTTTGAGTTCGGACTTGGGGGGATTTTTTTTGTCTACAGTGTAAAGATCATGCATTTGAGGTTATCTGGTGGCTTTAAGGCCTGTTTACGTGACGTTTCAACTGAAAATGCATCCATTTAGCTTCAGTAAAATTTCACGTTTCTAAGGCAACGTTTTGAAAATGATGTCCGTTTACACCAGAACGACAGAAACACTGAAAATGATGCATGTTGGGTGTTTTAGCAGCATTTCCATAAAGTAGCATTTTTTTCACCCCGTCTCTATTCCTTAGGAGCAATTTTGAAATATCAATGAACCCCCAAAATATGACAAAACTTTGATATTTTCACTTGAAACCAGTGTTGTGTTGACAGCCTTTAAGAGGATCAAGGCTGTGTTTGATTGTCTGTTTCCAAACAACAGTTCTACCAAATTTTTACAGAAATTTCTCGTAAAATTGTGCATCATCATTTGAAAGAATCTCTGCAGAACTAAAACAAGTTCAAATGCAGAGTCCACAAGGAGATGTTAATATTTAGCTTTAAGAAACCTTTTTTTTTTTCTACATGACATTGGAACAATAGCAGGCCTGCAGACGCTGTGACACTTCCACAGAAATACAGAAGTCAGGATGAAGCCTCCAGCTCTGTGTGAAACATCCAGAAGAAAGACTCTTCTGGTTTCTTTTCATTTTTCCTTTCTATTTCAGTGTTTTCAATCAGGGTTCTTCTCAGAGACCCCCGCTGTGAAGAGGCATCGACCTGACCCTCCAACAATTTGAAAAACCTTCACCGATGCCCACAAAAACAAAGGGAAACTCGTTGCCGTCGACTCCTGGGTTTTACGGTCCGCCTGTGTGGTCAAACACATTAAAGTTCATCGCTGAAACTTCAGCCGTAAACATTTACGAGAGGAAACTTCAATCTGCGAGAGAGCCGTCCGTGGATATAAAGGAGTAAACACACTCGGCTGCCAGCTGCTCCGCACACATCTGGATTCACACTTTTATTCCTGATCTTTGATTTTTAGACCTCAGGGTTACATTTTGCTAATCTGAGTTATGGATCACTGCTCCGCTGGTTTGGTTTATTGATTATTCTTTGTGACGCGCTGCTGCTAAATCACTCCGGTTTTACGGTCTCTGCTCTGCTCCGTGATGATAATGAGCGGCTCTAAATTTACGGCGTTAAGGTAACACGATGTCTGGCGTCTGCCATAAATCAGAGGCGCCGTGGTGGATGTCGCGTCAGGGAAAATAAACTCCTGGGATCAGTCCATTTGTCCGTATTAATCCACAGGACGGTATTTTACGGACTGACGGGAAGCGAAGCGGCTTGGTGACAGCTGATCCACCTGTGCTGCCGTCGCATCCGACTCTGGACTGAAACTTAGTATTAATTACATCTTTTTCAGTCAAGGAGAATCCAGGTGGGAAAGATCTGATTTCAGACGTATGAATTACAGATCTGTTGAAACCTTTGTAGTTTCTGGAGCAGAGGATTAGGATTCTTTTTTTCTTTTTTCCTTAAATGTTTCATGGTTGCAACTACCAATGTCCCAATGTAACCTTTAGGAAAACTTAAAACTGTCCAAATTCGTAGAAAATGCAATTTATATTCAAATTCAATTCAAACTGCAAACTTTTTCATTTTTGGTAATTTTCTGGTGTGTGTGTGAGTTTCCTCCATTTGCTAAAACTGCCATCAGTGTATCGTGGATCTTTTCTCATGGGAGCTGTGATTGGCTCCAGCTGTCAGTCAGCGATATCCCGTCGTTCCAGACAGTGCAAAGCTCTATTTCGTGACATGTAAGTCGTCTGGCGTTATAATTCACATGACCAAAAAGAGCAGCTGATAGTCCGGAGAAAACTGCATGAATAGAATCAGAGATTTTCCAAATCATGACGAACGATTTAGTCTGAGATGCAAACAAGAAGCTTCGGTTGCGCTTTGGGTGTCTGTTCACATGACTGCGGCGCACCGAAAGTGCAACTTTTCGAAAACGTGCCGACTCCATCTCCGTGGAAAATGGATAAAAACGCAACTTTTCTGAAAGGCCGCTCCTTTTGCAACACGGACGTAGTAAAACAGATCATCTGCACATTGTGCGAGTAGACAGACACTAACAACGGCTCAGACTGTCATCAAGTCAATGTGGGAAAAGCCACTTTCTGAGAACACTCAGGTTTCATTAGAAAAACAACTAACAGCACCCACTAGTGGCCTGGCATACTCACTACATCACTTGGTTTTAGTCTTTTTTAAAAAAAGTTTAATAAGTTTTTCTGATTCGAACGTAGGGAATAAAAAGTTCTGAAGTGAAAAACAAATCCCTGAGAAAACTCCTTCAGCACAAATATTTTCTCACAGTTTTCCTCCAGAAAGAAACATTTGCTCAGAACTTCGAGCTGACGTATGCTTTCTCACTACTTTTTCTTCCTTTGAATTGAACGACTTTGTTGATTTTATACCTTTGTCTCACCTCGAGGCACAAAGCGAGTGGAAAACAGTGAATATCATGCAGGAGTCCTCTCCCATTTCTTTTATTTATGAAGGCGCTGCGGCGCACAGACCCACCTTGTCTTGCAGCTGATACTTCTGTAGCTCCTCCAGAACAAAATTGACCTGTTTGTCTGTGAGCAGGGAGGCGATGTTTCCTCCCAGGTTTTTGCAGTAGTGCTGGGCGTTATCGTAGCTCTCCCTGCTGGAGTTGATCCTCAGGCAGGCCTCCCCGACGTGGTGCCAGCCCTCCCCGCACAGCTGGCCTGCACACAGGAACGAGCCGGCCGCCCGGTCAGAGCCGCGCGATACAACAGCCATTCTCCATCAGCATTGCATCAGTCAGAAAACATGATTATCTGAGGCGTACGAGGCCAAGTTTGTGTCGTCTGAGGGCAATAAAACTGGAATGAAACAATCCAGACGCTAAACAACATCAGACTTATTTGATGTTGAATTAGCAGATGATTCAGGTCCCGTTTATTCAACGATTAAAGTGAAAAAACAAAAAATCTGTTTTCGTTTCAGAAAAATGATGCTTTCAAAAAGTCCCAGAAAAAAAGCACTTCTAAATATTGTGTTAGCATGTGATGAAAGTGCTAGTTTAATTTTGCGTTCAACTTAAAGTATAAATTAACATGTTGCCGTCACGTATGATCCAGACGGTTATAGAATTTCTCATCATACCACTAAGTAGCTTTTTGAAAGTCATCATGGAGACATACAGAGCTACAACATTATTCATTTTTGCCAAACAATATTTACAAGCTTGCAATTATTAGCAAGCAAAAACTGCAATCATCACTTACTGCTGCACCTGACTTTTCCTCTCATTAGCTTGCTAGCATGTTCACACGCTCACTGGTGTTCAGCATGCAGACTGCATGTGTGGAATATTATGACAATGTCCTGGATATACTGTGTTAAACAACATCTCTTCATCTTTTACATTTTATTTCTCCAAGCAACTCATTTTGGCTCAACATATCAAATCATGCCTGAACTTGAGAGAACTGAACATGCAGCAGGTGCAACAGTCAGACTCTTCGTTCCGAGCGGTTTTACGGGCGTTTACTTGCTGTTGCTGATCGAACTCATGCTTCTCTTTCAGTGTCAAAAATGTGCTTCATGTGAATCCAGGCCTCGGTGATTTATGAGAACATGAGAGCGGGCAGCACATCCAAGGCGAGAGTAACTTTATTTCTCCCATGGGGGAAATTAGTTGTGCAGCCAGTAAACACAACAAACACCATCATGTGTGTCGGAAAAAGCAAAAGAAAAAGAAAAAAAAAAAAAAAAAGGCAATTCGGTTGAATAGACCTGAGATGAACAGTCGCCAGCGGCTGGAAGGAATAAGTTTTGTCAGATTGTGCTTCAGGAAATTTCGCCTTCAGTAACTGAGACATGCAGATCGCCCTGGGCTGTCTCTGTCATCTGATTGGCTGTTAGCAGAGTGTTAGCCCCGCCCACATCACTTCCTGGTTGTACCTGCAGTTCGCTGTGAATGTGTTGTCTTCTTGAAAAAAGAAAAGAAAAAAGAAGGGGAAAGGGAGACGTAGAGGAAAGAAAACGATAGGAGGAGCGAGGAAGATGAGGAGGGACCAGCAGGAGGAGCTGAAGAGAAGATGAAGAGGAGTGGAGGGAGAAGACGGAGGATTAACTTCTCATCCAGGATCAAGCGGCGGGTGAAGAGATGTGCTCGATTTGTTTCAGGAGTCGCCGTCCGGACGCCGCCTCGTCACCCGGTCCCCGCCGACCCACCCGACTCCCACCAGGTAGAAATAATAAACACGGGCCGAGTGGAAGCCGCAGATAAATCCGGCCAGGAAAGGCGTCTCGGCTCTTATCGGGGGTCACTGAGGGGGACGATAATAGCGGAGGGGCCGTTCAATTAGCCGCCGTGAAAGGATGAAAGGAGGGAAAAGTCATTCTGCCTCCGCTGAGCACCGCCGTTTATTTTGGTCCGCCGGTCTGATTACATTCACTGCCCCATAATGGCTTCCATCAGCCGCCTCTCAGGCTGCAGACGAGGAGAAAAAAATACCTGCTTTCTTCATTTTTTCTACCTGCACGCAAACAATAATCGACCGACACGAGGAGAAAGACGAGGAGAAAGACGAGGAGGAGGAGGAGGAGGGTGAAAATACAGATGAACTCAAGAGGGGAAGATAAACATGTCACCTAATTCTGAATAATCAGCTGGAACAGCGGCCTTCCTTTACCGTAAGTTTCAGACTAGAAGTCACTTTGTTTTGTTGCTTTTTTTTTAGTTGTTTGGTTTGAACATAAAAGCTGAGACCACTAGATGTCGCTGGATGACGTTTCGGTGTTACTGTACCGTCGACAAAGGAACTAATTCACAGAAGGTTCAGGAGCAGCCGCTGCTGCATCACGGTCATCAATAAGCGTGATTAAAAAAAAACGTGACTTTATTTGAACTGTCAAGTTTCAAGAGCGCACTGATCAGAAAAGCTTCACGTTCACACGGTAACACTTTGAAAACGATGTCCGTTCACACAGAAATGTCAAAAAGTAGCAACTTGTCCACCGGAGGCGGACGCAGAACGCTTTCAAAAAGTTCCACCACAAGAGCCGCTTTCATAAAGTGTCATTTCCAGCAGCTCCAGAGCACCGTTGTCATAGAAACAGACATCCAAAACACATACGTTTTTCTTTTTTCCACTTGAAAATGTCTTGAAAACGAGGTTTAACACACCTTCCAGTGGAAAACCAACTTCAGGACCAGAGTGAGTCAATAAGAGTTAAATAACTAGACCACACTGAATTATCTTCAGACTTTTCCACTAGCCTGGTGTTAAACATGCAGCCACCAACACACACAAACACACACACGGCTTCAGGACGCTCCCACTCATAAACACCCTCATGCATCCGTACATGAGGATTAACATGTACTTCATACATATTGCCTTGGCGGCGGAGGGAAGGAGGCCAATTAGACGTGTTTACTGGCTCCTCTGAATATGGATCCTTGGCCTGCCCACAAATCCGAGCCCACAATTTTTTTTGCGGCGCGGCGCCGTCGGCTGGAGCTGCTCGGAGTTTGACTTCAGCGGGAGCGAAGTCAAACCTTGTTGTTGGGATCCGGCTCGGCGCCGCCTGGTGCTGAGGGCCTTTCTGCACAGCGCGGCACCGAGGAGAGGACGGCGCTGGACTGGTTCCCTCTCATGTGAAGAGCTCGGAGTGCATGAAGCGCTGAGGGCTCTCACCATGTGCAGAGAGGAACAACGCCTTTGATCATTTACACAACAACTGCAAGATTCTCTCTTTCGTTTGGTGGAATTGATCCAGTTTTTACAGACTTTTTGTTGCCATCGAATTGAAAAGAGTTAATTTTATCGGCGTTAATTCATTTAGTTCCATTGTTCATGTTTGTTTTTGAGATTTGGTAAATCTTTACTCTCTATTTCATTTACAGCTAACAGTGTCCCAACTTTCTGTGAATAGGGGCTGATTTGATTCGATATGGGTCACTTCATTAAAAAAATCTAACTGCACAGTGAGCAAAAAAAAAAAATTGCATTTAGGTGAGAATCAGATCTGAACATCAAGACCTGCAGTGCACACGTGGCCTTTTCTTCAGGTGCATGCATTCGGCATCAATGGTTGGAAACTCAATTTTCTTGTTCAAATTCAACGTTAAATAAGAGTTTGATGATTTTAGCAGATTACAAAGGACCACGTGTAAAATTAGAGTTTTAAAAATAGCAGAAACTGCAGTTTCAAACCGTGCAAAGCTCTTTCCAATTCATCTCTGGATGTTTCTGCCTAATTTTCCCAGTATATTTATTTCAATACACGTCACAGGACAGCAGGTGGACACTATTAAATTACTAATTTCTCAGTCTTTGAATTATTTGAGTTTCATGTGGTTCTTCAGTGGCTCCAGGCAGCTTTTACCTACTTTTCCATAAATAATCCTTGTTTTTAAAATGTAAAATTTGTATTTTCAAAGATAGTTTTATCTCCTAACTAAAATTGACTCGAAAAAGTTAAAATAGCTGAAACTGTTATTCTAAACCGACAGCATTAAACTGGAGCCACGGGGCAGAAAATAGACAAAGATCAAGAGAAAATTACCACTAATAACGCACATGATGGAGGGAAAACAGCGTGCACTCACAGCTGGCAACCACATCAACTGTAAATGGTGAAATAAATATTAACTTGTTTTCCAAAACTCACACCAGCACACTGTTCTCCACCGAGCTGCATGTTGCACACAACTTTTCCCCGGGTTGCATAATGTGCAACAACCTAGAAATCTACAAGGAGAATAAATATCCAGATTGGTTAAAAAAACGCTTTGCATCGGCATCTTAAATAAAACAGCAGTTCGTGAACAGCTTGGGAAAAGTCTGGGAGACTTTTAATAATGTATCCGCCGATGGATCCGTGCGACATCTGTGGTGCAGTTTGAGAAAGTTTATGCATGCATGTCTGCATGTGTGAGATTGTTTACATGGGAATCTGCATGTGGCCTGAATCTACTGCAAAAACACACGTCAGAAACCCAGTGACTGCACGAGTTGAATCTGGAGTTCTGGAAACTGTCGGACGATTTGGGTGACTTTATAAAGCGAGTTTGTTCCTGAGTACGATTGTTCCCGGGCTGTAAGGCTCATCTATCGGCACACAGATCGTATACAAGAACGCTAAATAAAATGCAACTGTTGGCACTCTCAGTGAAAAACGGTTGTAATTCCATTTACACGGCGCCGGGGCTCGGAGCCACTGAAAACACAACCAACCGGTAATGTGGAGGTGTGTGTGTGTGTGTGTGTGTGTGTGTGTGTGTGCATGTGTGTGCGCGTCTCCTCACCGGGCAGCGCCTGACACTCCTGCTGCTGCGAATCCCACTGGCAGTTGGTGTTGAGGGAGCAGCTCCTGCAGTTCACCAGCCTGAAACACTCCTGCTCCTCCCGGCGCTTACACCGGGCCGGCTCCGTCACCGACTGCACACACACACACACACACACACACACACACACACACACACACACACACACACACACACACACACACACACACACACACACACACACACACACACACACACACACACACACACACACACACACACACACACACACACACACACACACACACACACACACACACACACACACACACACACACACACACACACACACACACAACACGAGGAGAACGATATTTACATATCTCATCAGCGGCTTCTCTTCCACAGCAGACGGAATGAAACCAAAGGAACAAACATGAGACGCAACAAACGACAAGACGCGAACAAGATGTTGATGTTGAGGAAATTTATATTGATCCGACTCACATCTCACTCTTCTGGTTTCAATCAATAGATCTTAGATCATCTTAGTCATATATATGCAGGGTTTGAAAAAAAAAAAACGGTAACACTTAATTGTTTGAAGCCGGGGGGTGAAACATAAGGCCCACGGGCCATAACAAGTCCATCTGAGAGTCTATTACGGCCGACCTAATGCCCACACACTGTAACAACTGGAATT
Organism: Salarias fasciatus; assembly: GCF_902148845.1. Taxonomy (NCBI): domain Eukaryota; kingdom Metazoa; phylum Chordata; class Actinopteri; order Blenniiformes; family Blenniidae; genus Salarias; species Salarias fasciatus. The sequence continues at coordinate 4,333,858 of NC_043757.1, forward strand.
TAACAATCTACTTTATTTTTCCCTGATATATTTAGTGGTGATCACGCTTTACCTGAAACAGAGACCTGTGAAAGCGAGTTCATCCCTACAACGGCAGAATTAGCACTGGAGCTACGCTAAAGCTAAGGAGGGTGAGTTTGAGACTTTAGTTTTGTCAACATCAATACAAAGAGAAACACGGTGGCAGTTTTTTTTTTTTTTTTTTTTTTATGGCCAAGAACAGGACAATCTTGGCTCGCGTTCGCTTGACAACATGTAAAGTGAAAACACGTCACTTCAAAAAGTAGCGGCGCCTCTGAGGACCGTTGTTTTCACTTGAAGACGCCAAGAAAAGGAGGCCTTGATTCATTCATTAGATTTTCCGAAGAGAAAATAGAAGCTCGGAATGGAGGAGAGGCTTTTTAGGATGTTCAATGGTTTTTTTTTTTTTTTTGTTTTTATTCACCAGGAGTTAAAAATGACATGTTTTTCATTTTTATGTTTAATTACACTGGTTTAAACTGTTTTTTAAAAGATGTTTGAATAAAACTCAAATTCAATATCATTAATAGTATTGAGAGTTTCAAGTAAATATTTATTTTGCTATAAACTTTAATGTACTTTACAACACAGTCATTTCGAGGCATTTTTACAGAGGAAAACGCCCTTTTTTTCTAATTAAAATCTGTATGAGAAGATTTTTACTGCAGTTTTCTCATAAAGAAGACACTTGTCTTGCATCTCTTGCTTCATTAATAGAGAAATGTGTTGCTACAGCAATCCCATTTGGTTACCACTGGGCTATTTTTACGTATCTTCTGTTATTTCAGGTTTTATATTGCTTATATCTTTTATTTTCATGAATTCTGTTTTTTCAATGTATTTTAGTTTGATGCACTTTATTGTCCCTCATGTAGGATTTCTGTAGCTTCACTCCTGTTTTAAACAAGTAAAAACCAACTTGAATAACAGTATTTTCACAGTATTTTTGGGAAATAGTTCTGCAGTTTAATGCTGTAGAATTCTGATTTATCAATGATCTTAAAGTCTTCACCTTTTTTCAGCAAAAAAAAAAAAGACTTTCATAAAAGGGATTAAAAGGAGTGAGCGAAATGCAAATTTGCACTGGCATCGACCCTGATTTCCATGTAAGCTGAAGATTTGACTCTGAGATGTTTGACCTGAGCCCGACCTGCAGCCCCGACAGGAAGAGGGAGAATAATACACACATGTCCTCTCCTCCGGGCTCCGTGCTTCCACAAGCTCAGCTGATGCTCAGACAACATGGATGGAGGTGGAGACAGAGACAGAGCGCCGCCATGCTGCTGGGCCAGCTCCAGAGTCAGCTACACACACACACACACGCACACACACACAGACACACAAGCAACAAGCAGCCAACACACACATAAACACACACAAAAAAGAAACAAGACTTTAAAAGAAATACAGTAAGTGCAACTTAAAAAGCGTTAAATGCCACAAAAGCGCGTCCTTCCTCTCAGATACAATACGAAGAGCGAACGTCACGCTCGGTGTGTGTTGTTGTCGGCGTGATGGGGGTGTTACCGGCGGTTACTGACCACAGTGCAGTTGCTGGAAGCGGAGATGCACTTCCTGTCCTCGCACCACTGGCAGCCCTGAGTGTTGGCCGTGCAGCTGGCGCAGTCGGAGAACCGGAAACACTGCTCGTCTGTGCTGTCTGCAGGGAGACGAGACGAGACGGGACGAGGCGGGAGACTCACTGAAGACTGGATGGACCAACGGGTGGAAGCCACTGATCTGTGTGACCAACTCTAACTGTGCAGACGACCCACGTCTCTACAGATCAGTGTCAGAATATGAACCGTCCAGAACCCCGAGGTCCTCAGGAGGAGGTTTACTGAAATACTCACTTCTTCTAAAACAGGACTCAAAACACTATATCTGCTCAGGCTTTCCACAAAGCAATGGGTTTTACTTATTAGCTTTATCTCAAAGTTTTTACTTTATCTATTCTCTTTCTCAATCCCTTTGTTTGAATATGTTTCTTTGTAAAGTAGTGTGATTTCCCTTGAGTCTGAATGATGCTGAATAAATACATACTGTGTGTATGTTGGAAGGTATTCAATTGAATTAAAACAATTTCCAGGTTTTGCTAATTTTTCAGGAATTTCATCATTTTAGAAACACACCTTTGCACGAATCAAAACTACAAAGTGCAAAACTGGAGGTGTAACAATATATGAACTCACAGTAGATTTCCTAGTGAAAGTTTTGAACTCCTGCCCCTCACAGCTGATGGCTCACTCTCACCTCCACATATAGAGCTGCTGTGGCCTCGACTCTCCGCCAGCAGGCTGACAGAAACGGTGTGATCACACCTCAGTCACAAAGCTCAACCTGTCGATCAATCTCCCGACGGTTCACGAGGAGTTTGTGAAACAAAAAATAGCCAAAAGCAAGCTGATCAGGCGTTTCACTGGAAGTCTGCTCTACAGCCACGACTTTAACTTCAGTGAATGTACACGCCAGCTTTTACAGGTGAATATGAATCTGTGCATTCATGATAAAACACTTAAAAGCCGAGGAAACATACTGATTGATGTGTCTATTAAATAAACTCCCACGTGCAAAGGTAGCCGGCATGGTGTTTTAATTCCCCGGCACCCATGTGGATTCGTTCTGCAGCTGACAGTCGAAGGATTTCCGTTAATTACTTTCTACGTAAACGGCTGCGAGACGCCCGATGGCCGAAAACCTGAAGAGTGACTGCAGCTACATCTGCTTCAGGCCCGTCGTAATTACTCTGAAATTAGCTAATTGTTCCAAAGTTGACCTTGTGCGTCTATAATTACAGAATGCAAACAGACTTCAGAACGTCGGACCTTCGGAATAATTACCGTTCTCATGAAAACTGAGCCCCGTGGGAAGAACGCTGCTGTGAGGATGTGAGTTCGGCTGCCGTCGGGCAAAATGAGTCCGACAATGGAAACAATGAGCCAGTTTGAGATGAACAGTGGCTGGAAGGAGGTTTAAAACCTGCCAACGAAACAGTTTCCGGGAAACGTTTGTGGCGTTTTAGGTTTCAGTTTCCAACAGCAGTAGGAGAAACTGAAAACACAACTTCATGACAGCGTCTCAGGGTGGAACTTTCTGAAAATGCTCCGAATCAGTTTCCATGGAAACAGGAAAAAAAATGCAACTTTTTGAAAATGCTCTGATTCCATCTCCGTAGGAGAAGGCACGTTTTTAAAAATGCTGTGATTCTGTCTCCATGGGAACCAGGAAAAATGCTACTTTTGAAAAAGCTCGGATTCCATCTCTGTAGGAGAATGGAAAATTGTGACTTTTTGAAAAAGTCCTGATTCCATCTCAATGGAAATGGGGGGAAAAAGGCAACTTTTTGAAAACATTTCACATGGTGTAACCTTTGGGAAAATGCTCCGACTCAGTCTCTGTGGAAAACGAGGAGAACTTTTCTGCTCCTGCACACCTCAGCTGGACTACAGTGTTTTCAGCATTTCTCCCATTTCCGTGAAAAAGAACATCGCGTCGTTGTATAAACACACACGTTTTCCAAAAGCGATACCCTCTCACTTGAGACTCGGTGTCTACCAGTGACCTACCAGGCCGTGAGGGGCAGAAAGGGGCAGGTGAAGCGTCATCCGGTGGCCTCAGCTCCCAGGGGACACATCTGGCTTTGAGCCAGCGGCAGCGCAGACCCGGTCCAGCGCCGGCGCATGCGGCCGGGCTGCGGAAGGCCAGGCAGGAGGGGGGAGTGTAGGCCAGCACGTCGTTGAGAAGAAGACCAGAGAACCCTCCGAAGATGAACATGGAGCTGGCGAAGGAAGCAGACGTAGAGAGGATTACAAACATATGGCTCTGGCTGGAAGAGACACAGTGGAAGTGGCAGCAGTGTTCAGAAACAGCTTTTTAAAAATAAACCTTGACTTTGGAGTGCAGAGGAGGGGGAGGGGAGGCAGCGGTCCAGAAAGAGTGGTTTGAAGCTGGTTTTTGATGTTCAAAGCTGACATTTCAGGGCTCAAATCTGACTTTTTGGTGGGGAAATGGTGCTAAAGGGTCACAACAGTCCCAGCACGCTGTGATGGAGCAAACTTTTCACTTTACCAGCCGGGGAAAGTAGAGAAAGTAGGATTTCATATGAAAGAACATGACACAGGCTCAAAATCACAGATTTCCCAGGTATTCAGTGTTAAACATGCTGGATGTGTGGGATTTAGTTTGTTTCCAGAGCAGTAAACAGAGTTGCACCACTGATGGCCTGTGGGGGGCAGTGTTGTACACTTGAGCAGGGGTCTCAAACATAAGGCCCATGGGCCAAAACCGACCTGCAACAGGCTCCACATCTGGCCAAACGAGCAGGCAAACTGTAAAAATGTCAAGGGAAACTTTTGAACAAATTTCTTTGAGACTGTCGATGAGTTATCGGGATTCTGCCATGAAAGACAGATGGACTAGCTTTAGCCTCAAAGCGATGCTATCAGGGATATTTGGAATTACACGCATAATGAAACAGCGAACTGGTTTTATTGAGGCTGTAGAAGTAATTCGGTTTGGGCGAAGATAAAATATTATCTGCATCACAAAAAAAAAAAAAAAACTTGCAAGTTTACATTCAAATGTTTTACGGCTCTATTTTAACAATCAGGTCCAATCAAGATTAAGTTTGACACACCAGCTCGAGGAGGTATATTAAGTTCGTCTTGGTCACTACAGGTTCTCTTTCATGTTGGAAGGCCGCAGTGAAGTGACGGTTATTAAGGGAGTTTGCAATCTGCTTTTTTTTTTGTTTATTTGTTTTATTTTTCGAGGGGAGCCAAGAAAATAAAATCTGTAATTACATTGAATAACAAATTCTAGGTTGTCTTTCCAGTCATCTTTATTAAAACGGCCATAAAGTGATTAAATTATTAATATCTCATATTTACAAACTGTATCCAATGACCAACCTTCCTGTGGGACTCAGGATGCTGACACAGAAAAAAAAAATAACAGCAACAGAGGTAATAAACCAAACGACTGTGCTGATAAATAAAAAAATCCTGGTGTTTTACACACCGGTGTGTCTACTGTATATATTTAGAAGGTGAAAATAAAGTTACTGGTGAGGTGAAGGAGTGACAGCAGACACTTCAAAACAGAAAGCTTCAGAGAAGTCAGAGAAGTGAGCGGTGGAAAAAAAGAGAAAAGAAAAGCGTAAAGTGAAACTAAATATAACGGTGAGGTGAAAACATTCGCGATCTACACAACAAAACAGGAACCCGAGGAAGGAGGAGAGGCGGAGAAGAAAGTCAAAACCCAGACGCTGAAAACGTAGAGGACACTGTGGGAAAACATCAAGGAGAAGCAAAGCTGTGCCAAAAGACTAATGCAATGTGAATAGCTGATTTACATATAGGGACAAGTAATTTAGTGGAAGCTGGCGTTAAATACAGAGTCTTGAAATGAAGCGGTGCGTGTCCTTATAAAGAAAACACGAGGAGAAACTCACCCGTTGCTCACGACAGCTGAGTGTCCAAAGCGGTTGACGTCGCGGTGCAGCGCCGGTCTGGGGAGCAGCGTCCACTCGTCACAAGCTGAGGGCGAGCAGAAGAACACGTCTCTGAATAACACCAAATTAGAAAGATATCGACTGAGATCAGCACGCAGCGGGCTGAGAAAGTTTCTTCAACTCCACGGAAATGTAGGGAAACACAACTTTTCAGAAACGCTGCCACTGTGCGTGTGTAGCAACATGCAGAAGTAAATAAACAATGTTTTCCTCCAGAGTATCATGACTCTGGAGTCGACTGTCAGCTGTAATTACAATCTAATTTGGTGGTCTGTCCAAATGAATGTCAGTTTACTCGCTACTGCTAATGTTTACAGCGTATTGTTCTCAAACACTGGCATGTAAACAGGCCGAAGGTTCCTCGTGCTCACGGACGTGACTTCAGGTTACAATCAAGCTGAAAGACAAATGAGCACTACTGAAGTGTTTGTATTTTGCTTATTATATAGTTTCCTGATTTGCAGCCCTACTTCTCAGTCAAGTGAAATACACACAAATGATATTGAAGAGCCCATATTAAGCCAAATTAAAGCTAACTGAGGTTGTTTGAGTGTGCTAACAGAGCAGTCTGTTGGCACAGTAATGTAACTCGAAGAAACTGCATCGTTTTGCTTAAAATTGCGTTTTGTATTTTCTTCACCTCTGGAAAAAAATCTGGATTATCACTCTTATCCTCTTTCCAACCATCAGATACACCTACAGCAAAGCTATTGGCTTCCTTCCTATCAATATTTATTGTGACTTCCCATGTGGGAGGTTCGTCAGCAAAGGGGCGGGGCTGGTCGATACTGGCAGTCGGTAATTGGTTGTGGGGTTCGCTTTCGAAAGCCACTGAAAGATGGTCAACAAGAACAACTAGAAGTGATGGAAGAGTTTGAACAAAAGAGTGATACAAACTCTTTTTGTGTATACGTGAAACACAACTCTGTCTATAAATTGCTAAATTGATCATCCATGCCTCAAGAAAAAAACCTACATAGTCCAGAAAGTCAGTATACTATTGTATATGACCATATGAAGCTGTAAAAATCATGTCTTCTTGAAAGAAAGTCTCATTTTGAAAGTTTCAGTGTTCTTGAAAAAGGGCAAAAGCTCTGTTCCATTACATATTTTAGATGATTTTTCAATAAATCCGGGTGGAAGTGAAATTGTGATTAGTGATATTATATGACTGGTGTTAACAAAAACTTTCATTTCCTCACGAACAGGTACAGAAAATGTTGAGGGAAAAACTTCACCGTGTTCAGCCAAAAGAGTTCCAGTTTCGTGTTGAAATATTCCACAATAGGAATAACACATTCAAACAGGATGAGCACTAATATGTGAACCGCAGTTCAACCCGCTTCACCCAATTCCATAAAAAGTCGTGATTTTCACCTTTTCGCTCGAAACGACATGGAGAAGATATTCCGAGAGATGATTTCATAAAACACATCCCAGTGAAGCGCCCGGCTCTCACGTCCTCGGCGTCTTTTACTATATGGATTTTACAACTCTCCAATGTTTTAATGACCTCTGCGTACTCCCATCGTGTTAATATGAAAATGGCTTTCGGTGTGTGTGTGTTTGTCTGTACTGTGCCCGTGTAAACGTGCCATTTACTGTATAAGGCGTCCCGGACGTCAACACAGCCCGTGGAGTTTGGGCAGCGCCAGGTTGCTAACGGCCCCGTTAAGCAGTGTGTTAATTGGGGGCGCTTGTTTTAAGAGCGATGGACCCAGCAGAGGACATGGCGGGGGTAGAGAAGGAGAAAGGAGAGGGAGGAGAGGAATCAAGAGGCCCTGGAAGTGAAGAAAGTTTGTCATTTTCCTCGTTTGCTGTAATTTTTAGCAAAAGTTTGCTCCGACAGGTGATTTTGAGATTTTCCCTTTTTGATGTCATGCGGGGGAAATAAGCACTTCCTCTGGTCGTGGATGCTTCCTCTGACCAGGCAGATGAGTTCTGCGTTACTGTACAAGTGAAGAATTTCAGTAAATCCGCCGTAAACATGAGCACATGGCACTGGGAAGCTGCATCTTCTCCCCGAGACGGGCGAGAACAGACACAGCCTGTTCTCATTAGAACTCACTGGAGGGACTTTTAGACTGGCTGCGATTCAGGAGCAAGGCTGGATTTGGGGGAAATACAGTCTGCACACGATGTTGTTAGACAATCATTAAAAAACTGGATAATATGGGATAATATTCAATATATCAACCAAACCAACCAGAGACAATCGAGCACTTGTAAAACTTCTCAAAAACACTTAAACTCAAAAATGTCTGAGCTTCGATCGAGCTTACAAAGAATCTTAATAGTTTTCGAAGACTGTAACAGTGAACCCGCGAGCCGAACAGCTCATCAGACAGCTGCCATCAGCTTTAAATGGTTCACGCCACTGTGAGGATTTGAACTTGTGATATCCTGCCGTCTATTTCCAGATCTCGCGCACAAGCAGCTGTTTTGTCAGCTAAACATCAATATAACCCATAAGGCCCTGCGTCGCATTGGCACCTCCGCTTACGTGACCGTCACTCATCGGGAGGCTTCACGTTTGCGTGTCTGGGTGAAACCGATAATCCATCCGAAGCTGCTGACGTGTGCGGCGTTACAGGTTTAAATCGTCTTTTTCCAGCACTTTCCACTGGGAGCGCTAAAATAAGCTTCTGCACAGCGAGGTAACGGCGTGTGAACAGGAGCTACTTTTTCCTCAAAACACACCGCCGCAGTCGCCTCAGCTGCAGACAGAAGCCAGATAACGGTTATATCTATAGAGACAATTCAACAATCAGAATCAGTCAAATGTATTTTCTTCAAATCGAGTTTCTTATCGATGACCCACCGGCTGCAAAACACTTGCAATTAGTGCTTGATTGATCGCTGCGGCAGCAATACTTCTGATCTTAGGAAGCTTCTGGTTAAGAACAAGAGTGTTCTGAAGGCTGAGGAGTGCAGCATGTTGAACAGCTACGGTTCCAACTCCTGCATTCGGCACCATTAGCATGCTAGCATAGCATCCGTTAGCGACTCGTCTGCTGCCAGCAACACACCAACATTTATTGCCACATGAACACACGGAAACTGGTGCCGTTCATCGGGTTCAAATGTGAAGGGTGCCCACCTCGCTCCCTAATGCAGTCTAACCATGAGGAACGGAAGGAAGGATTAGAAATATGGTCCATCCCTTAAGATAAACAGCCAGACGACTGTGTTAAAGGAAGTGAGCAGCAGAACAAGTCGACATCCTCGCCCCCATCGTTTGGTCACGATCAAAAGAATCCGATTTCAGATGACGTCTCTCAAAACGTTTGCCTCGGTCTTTGAGGTCTGACCTCTGGGAGGAGATCAAGCAGTGACTCCCCAACATTTAGAAGTGCCGGCGGAGGCGATTCAGGCGTCTGGACCGGATGTCCTCGGGTCATTTTCCACAGACGGTCTATCACACCCAGCCAAGCGGTCGGAAGCCTTGGGGCTGGCTCCAGGTCCGCTGCGCCGTCAAAGACCTGGAGCTCCCGTTCGGATGGAGGAAACTGTCAACAAGGTCAAGATTTAAGACTGGAACAGCACCAATATTTCTGAATTTATGCGAGTGACATGCGATTGAGGAGTGGTACTTTTTATCCCAAGAAGTCCGTTTTGATCCATGTCCAAAAAGATTTGACTTGAGTGAGTAAAAGTTTAGGGTAAAGCAGTTGGTTTGCAGAGCAGCGTGTCATGTTGTTAAAGCTGCGTTAGGATTCTGAGAGTAAATTAAGATCTCAGTTACAGTCAAACATTTCAAAGGCACAACACCTGATCTCCAGTCAGTCACAGTGAGGAGCCGATTCTAAAAGCCTTCAATCCCCGAAGATTACAGCCTCGGTGACTTCTGATCCCGGCTTCTAAGCCCACTTTAACAAGCCTCACCGACGCTGAAGCTGTCAGATTGTCCACCAAAGGAACTGCAGACTCAACAGATACTTATCAGACGAAACACACACATACACACACACACACACACACACACACACACATACACACCAGCACAGATTTTAATTTCCTCTCAGGATATGAGAAAATCTGTGTTAATAATGCATGGTGGGACAGAGAGAGAGATCATGAGTCAACATCGAGGCGGGCGGGCGGGCACAGCGGGCTGATTGACAGTTTGATCTCATCTGCACTAATGGAGGACTTGATGAAGAAGGAGGGGGAGGAAGAGGAGGGGGATTCTTCAGCAGCAGCCTCTGTCTGCTTCTGCGACACATCGGGCCTTCCAACACCCTGCAAACCGGCTCCCAGCCTGCTCAGGGTGTGTGTGTGTGTGTGTGTGTGTGTGTGTGTGTGTGTGTGTGTGTGTGTGTGTCAGTGCGTGGGTGTGCGCCTGTGGTGTGCAGAGCTGGAGAGGACCGCGTTTTTAATCAGAGTTCATTTTCTCCCCAAAATCTAATTAGAAGTGTGAGGGTGGCAGGGTTGAAGGGAGGGAGACGAGGAGGGAGGGGGAGCTGGGGGGGGAGGGGGGGGGGGGGGGGGGGGGGGGGACGGAGAATTAAATCCAAATGAAAAGTGCCTTCCATGTCGACCTGAATCTAATGTGTGGCAGCCGAAGAGCAGGAGAAGCTAATAGCGTCATGTCGCCCCTCCAAGGTTAGCGCAGCAAAACAAAAACAAATTAGAGTTTCGAAACCCCCCCAACACACACACACACACACACACACACACACACACACACACACACACACACACACACACACACACTGCTTACAGCAATCTTGGAGGCAGCAAAGAGCAGAGCAGCAAATGAAGACGAAACAAGAGACGGCGAGAAGTGACTTCCACAGGTGGAACTAATTAATTATCACCTGCAGAGACGAGGCGGACGGCGGAGTTTTTCCACAAGGACTTTGTGAAGAAATATGCTGTGCTGGGTCTGGAATGATTTCCAACACTTGTTAAAGCACATTTCCTGATAGAACTGCAAATTTATCATCACAGATATAATGGATTGTACTTTTCAGACTGCAAGTTGCATTTTTTGGTTCCTGTTGTTTGACTACTCAAGCGACTGATACGTTAAAATAAATCGGTACATACCATCACATGCCATCTTGGTGTCTGTATGTGAGAACAGAGTGCTGCTAAAACACTCAGTCCTGGTCCAGTCCTGCATGTTTCAGATCTGTCCCTGCTTCAGCACGCCTCAGTGTGATGTTGATTTCTTCATCATGCTTGTAAAACCTTCCAGTAACGAGCCCTGATTGCAATCAGGTGTGTTGCAACTGAGACATATGTTTTAATAACTCAGTGTCGACTGGAGGTGAATTTCATAGGTGGGGCACTTCATCGTTCAATTTCAAATAATATTCTGAAAGTTAACTTAAATACTGTGTGTTTATAAACCAGGCAGCGATGGGCGGTATAAAATTCACCCCAATCCACTGCCATCAATTTTGGGCCACTAGAGGGCGCTGCTGCTTGTTTTTGTAATTAAACCCAGCGTGTTCAGAGACCAACATGCTTTAAATATTAATAATGGCGGGTGAACAGACAGTAGTTTGGATAGACGATAAAGATTGATAGTTACTGCTGGTGATTCTCCACAGTTACACTACCAAGTCCCAGGAGTCTTGACGCTCTGGAAGCCGCCATTGATGTTACCGTTTTCAAAAAGTTGCTTTTTCACTGTCTGCTGTCTCTGCAGTAAGCGAGCACTGGCTAGCGCACAATAAAAGTTGGGGCAGATGTGCGCAGTCATGAATAAATTATGATATTTATACAGACAGGGGTGTGTGTTTGCGTAGAGTTGAGGGACGTGTAAATTCACACGTTTACTGCAACTGTTCATGAAGTGGAAAAAAAAAAACCCAAACAAACATCCAAACGAACTCCATTTCCAACTTCATAAAGACCGGCGCCGCTTCATAAACAAAGGCTTCGTTGTTTATCACCTCTGATTTGGCCTTTTTATTCACAGGCTTATTATCTGCTTCATCCGAGCACACCTTTATTGTCTTTAGGTAATTCTCCTCCTCACTCCGCAGTGCTTCTTTCTCTCTCCCTTAATCCCTCCTTCATTTTCTCTTTATTTCTCTGAAGCGCTGAGTGTTTTCCGCTCGCCCTTTCCTCCCTTATTACCTCCACTGTGAGTGTGAGCTTTTTGGTTTGGTTTGTGAGCAGAGGAAAAAAAAAAAAAGTGTTGGTTTGATTTTAATGGCATTTGGTGGAAAGGTGGTGTATGTGCCCAGAAAGATTATTCAGCCCAGGAGATGAATTCATGCATTATTTCTTTTATAACTACAAACGCGCTGTACTTTTATGTTTTACTCTTTCTGTCAAATGTATTGGCTGTGTCCATTCCTACTATTTGTCATTATTTTGAGTTTGTATCGTATCCTATATCTTTTATGTGCTCGATTACTTAAATGCCTTTTAAGTTAGTTTTCATTTGGATTAATCTTGTTGTTCTGCCTTTTGCAAATCATCAGCTGGTGAGCATCCAGCCCACGTGGCTGGATATCGAGCCTGGTATAGAATGACACAGCAGACTTATCCAAATTTAAATGTACACTTTCAAAATAAAACCTTTTACTCTCTCTTTGCGGCCCCTGTGGTACAGCATAGTGTTGTAAAGCAGAGTAGTTTCAAGTCGAATATGGATTGATGGATATCCACCTTAAATCATGTTAAGTTACATATTTTACATTAGTGAAGGTCTCATTGGTATTTTTCCAGTCATGTCACTACGATACGACCTCTCTCTGTGAGTTTATCACCACAGGTAAAGAATTAGTATCACTAACTATTTGATTGAAGGCAGTCAACTTTTAGGATTCATCAGATTTTATTTTCACAAACATGTGGCAACATTAGCACCCGAGATTTAGTTGTAAAAGCTAAAAATGCACAACACCACAGCAGACACTGTTACTTTAAGCCACAGCAGGATCACTTCCGGAACCTAACTAAGTAGGATCGGAACTTTCCAAGGCTGGTGTTGTCAGTCAAGTTTCAGATTGATCCCAGTCCTCATTTGTTTGGCGCTTTTAAATCACATCATGGTTTTCTTCAACAGATGAAACAGCTGAGTTAACGTGTAAACTGCTCTCAGTTGTCTTCTGACGTCAATGCTGAATGGAAACACGTCACGAAAAGCCTCGTGAGGCTGTTTTACATCTTGGGCTGTTTAAAAGTTGTAATTTCTTCCTCCTAAAGGGGGCAGTTTTGGTATTATGAGCTACAGTGAGACTAGATTCTCTTAAAGCGGTCATGAATGCCTCTTTCAGTCATACTTTTCTTCCGGTCCAGCTCTACTTCGTGAATTTGCATCCATGTTTTTCTCTCCTCCTCCCGTCGGTTAATCTTCTTCCACCCTGTTGTTTCCCTCCTGTGAAGAGTTGGTGTAATCCCTCTCTCTTCCTCTCCCAGAGCTCTCTTACTTCCTTCTATTTCTCTGTCCCTGTCAAGGGGTGCAAACATCCTCATGCCATCTGCTCTATGATGCAACTGGGTAGCCTGTAATGGGATCCTTCATCATCCGCGCTCTCCACCTACGTACATACCGCAGCGCTTGCATCCTCGCTGCGAGGAAAGAATGAATGTTTTCTGCTGCCTCTTGGCTTGGATCTGGCGGAGTAGGCTTCCCACTCCTGTTCAGTTATGTGCATTATTTGCCAAACTGCTGCTGCATCGGTGGTAAAAACACGGAGGATTACTCTGTGTGAGTCTCATCTGAGACGCCACCGGTGACAGTGTGTTGACAGGACAGCTCAACGCGTGCAGAGGGTGAGATGGGGAATCAAACCACCAACCCTCAGACTGGAATTCAACTCATTCTACCAGCAAAGTCATGTCTATGGAAAATTATGGTAAAATATAGGTATATGACAGTAAATGATGCCATAAGATAAGATAATGCTACATACTGTCAATGCGATGGTGAATGTTGTTCATGTAATAAGATATTCAGCCAACAAATGATGACTGTCCTGTTGTATAATAATGATGGGTTAGTGTATTCGATGGTATATAAGATGTTTTTATGACAAAATGGTGGTATGACGATAATTAAATGGCATGTATGTAAGGTAATGGTGTAATCTGGTAATATCTTGGTTTATGACAGTATATAAAAGAAACATGAAAGATAAAGGGCAAATAAAACAGATTTCAATTATATTGCAATGGTATATAACTATGATATTTATGCCTATAATGTGACATAATAGTAATCTACATATATACTTTAGTATATAATGGTAGCAATTATATATAATGGCAATGTAATGTGATATGATGGCAAAATATAACCTGAAGCGCCTTCATGGATAAACACCAGTAGCTGTGCATTCATCTTTATCTACAATGAAATCTTGATTTCTGACTCATCCTTACCGATGTCGTACGCCAAGAAGTCGGCGGAGAAGCACTTGGCCCCGTTGCTGAGCGACGTGTCGTTGTGCGTGTTGCCGCCGAACACCAGCATGGCGCCGCTGAGCAGCGCCGCCGAGTGGAGGTAGCGCGCCACGCCGCTCTCCCTGAGGATCAGCCTGCGCACAGACAGGTGGAGACGCGAGGCGGGTCAGCCCTGAGAGCGGAGAGCTATTAGGAAGAGTGTTAATTTGTCAGGCGCTGGGGTCGGTGTGTGCGTGACGGCATGCCGTTACTGATGGTGTCTGGGTGTGTGACCCGGCCTGTGGCGGCCGCCCTTCATACCGGCTGTTCCTCCACGAGAGCAGCACATATGAACACACACACACACACGACACAGACGTGGCAGGAGGTCTCAGTCTGCTGTGTGTGTGTGAGACAGATCTCCCGCGGGGGTCAAAGGTCACATAGTGGAGAGCAACTGTAGTGTCCTCTTCATTTACAGCAGTCGGTCTGAGTTTCCACCGTCTCACAGGTCTAAAGAAAGAACCAGTGACCCACCCTGCACTCAAAAAACACACACACCAAATCTGTCTATGCAGAGCTGATTGATGGTCACTTTTTCATTTTTTTTTTTATCTTATATACCTCCACAAAGTTATACCTCTTCTCCGGAGATTTATGTGCTTTTCAGTTTTCAGTTCTTTATTTCATATTAAAAAAAAAAGTGTCTGGGTAATTGAAATGCATCGATTGAAACCAGAAGAGCGCATTTAGTTTGGAAGCTGACATTTATTAAGAATCCATCAAGTTTGGTCTGAATCTTAAGAGAGGCAATATCACCAACATTTCACCTCATTAAGATCGAGACAAGTCATCAGAGTTCTCAACATTTTCACTGTTACGAAACTTTTTGACGATCTCAGGTCAACAACTTAACTTTTATTAATGAATAAAGTGTAATTATAACAAAATCCTCAAATACTTACAAGATGCAACAGAGAATCAAGTAACTGAAATGGTGAAAACTGCCGTCTCATTTACTACTCTCCCTGAGATCAGTCCTCATCCGATTCGTCAAGGGACATTAAATTACATCCCTTGTACGAGCTCACTTGTCTCAAAAAATGAGGAAATTATAGAGAAAAATTAAAAAAATTGTTGTTAAATCACTGTTAGTTGTTTTTTGGTAATACTGGAATAACAGTTTAAAGAAACATAAGGCGCGGGGGCCAAAATCGGCCCGCAAGAGGCTTCAATGTGGCCCAGGAAACAACCAGACAAATCAAAAAAAATGTAAAGAAAATACAGATTTTGAAGACATTTCCTGCGAGTAGCAGACACTGCACAGACTCGAGCTGACGTATCAGCGATGCTTCCATGAAAGAGAGTGACTGTTATCAAACTAGTCTCAAAGCCGTGCTGTCAGGGTGAGTTTATGAAAACATGCATAATGCTACAAGCTACAGGAGAAGTTTCTCAGACATTTCACTACAAGGTGCCTCAGAATCTTTTAATTAAAGTTGGGTTTATGTTGATTGTGTAGCCATTTTCTTTCACAGTGGGGGGGGGGGGGGGTTTCTGTACAGACAAAATACAGACATTTTCATCATGTATAGTCTGCGCCACAACAAAGAAAACCTTTGAGTTTAAATGCAAAGGTTATTCTTGCACTATAACTTCACTCTTCTTATGTCAGACCAACACACAGGGCTGGACTGTCTATGTGTGCTGGGCTACAGGAAACTGTCAGATTTATCTCAAAAGGCTGTGGCACTGCTGGAATTTCATCAGCTCACAGGAAGGTTAAACAAAAGTTTCAAAACAAAACAGGATTCTGTACAATTTCGGAATTAAAAATGTTGTAAAATATCTTTATATATTAGGAGTGTAACGGTATTTGTATTCGTCCCGTACCGTCACGGTACGGGGGTCACGGTTCGGCACACACAATCACACGACGAATACACCAGTGAGCAAAAAAAAAAAAAAATTCCAACCTTAGATGGCGGTAATGAGCCTAAAAGCTGCCGGCAACCACCATTATCACAGAAGCAGAAGAAGTAGAACAAGCAGGTCCAAACATGAACAAACAAAGAAGAAAGTACAAGCGGAATGAGCGCTGCAGCGTGTGGCGGAGCGGATTAAACGGGAGAGTATTTGTTCCGCGTGCGTTCCCTCATACGGAGTGACGTGTGACGTGCCAGTAAACAGGAAGCAGCACAGTCAAAAAACCAGCAGAGAACGCCACGGTGGTGGAAAAACACTTTTTTAATACAAAACCCCGACATAAAAAACATTGGAGAGGCGAGATGGAACCAAATCGCGCAGCAGGGAGTTGTATAAAGAGCTCCATAGCAGAATACAAGCAATCGCCGGCTGGTGTTATGGATTAAATGGTTCCCGTGTTAACGAATGACAGCGGAGGTCTGTGTAAACACATGCTGATTACATCAGTTGTTAAAGTAAGACTCACAAAAGACTTTAAACGTATACACTGACTGTAACTGTCGATAACCGACGTTCGCCAGAACGACTAGATATTTCAGTCATTATTGGTCACAAGTTAACACGGGCACCAGTTAATTCGAAACATCGGCATGCGGCGCAGAGCTCACACCGAGATGTGCTGCTCCGCACGGCGGTGCTGCGGTCAGGGGAGCAGCCGCTCCTTCAGCAGCATATCATGGAGATTTTGGGACATTATTTGAGCAGATATCAGCAGATAAAAACTCTCTGCTTGGCGCTGAGGACTGCTGCTGCAGAGAGGAAGACCTGCAAGTTCCTCGTGAGACTTTGTGCGCATGTCACAGGGTCCTTGTAAACAAGGATTCATCGTGGATGCTTTGTATGCTGTACATGAATACACTCGCATTTAATACTATTGTTTACAATCGGATTGAAAAAAACACCATGTAAACTGGGCCAATAATGTGTCGCATGGGAAAGGTTGGGAAAAATGTTCTGGTGCATTTGTGAGCTTTTTTTACTTTTTCCCCACTGTACCGAAAAACGTACCGAACCGTGACCCTTACACCGAGGTACGTACCGTACCGTGGCTTTTGTGTACCGTTACACCCCTATTATATATATATATATATTAATTAACATAAAAGAATACCATACACTGTCTGAGTAACATTGCATGTTGTGTCTATTGGCAGCAAGTCTAAATAAAACCTGAGTGAGTGTTTAACGAGCTTCAGAGACGTCCCGAGGCCGGACCAGCTGGAAGCCACTAACATGTATACACACACGTCATGTACGGGACTTTATAATGCCACGGTCCATTTCTCAGGAGCGCTCTGCTGACAGAGGAGTCTGATAGAGTTACTGGGAAGCGCCTGGAATCGTCCGGCCTGGGAATTCCCAAACGTCCAGGAGCTCCACTGACACCTGACTCCAACCACAAATTCCAGGCGGAAAGTGAGAGCCAGGAGCGAGACAGCAGGCGGTGCGTGCACTGCTGAGAGCGCACGTGTGTGGTCAGTGAAGGGAAGAGCCCGAGGTCATCTGAGGTCAAACCTCCTGTCAGGTCCGACTGGCCTCATCATCCTCCGTCTTTGGGATATGAGTGTACAGAGCGGTGACATGATGGCGATAATAACAGAACAATCTCATATTAAAGGACCCCTATCATGAAAAATTACTTTTATGAGCTAGTTCGTGTGCTATAACCTCATGAAAACTTTCAGTTAAGTCGGTGTTTCTCTTCATTCGTGCATATTTGACTAATCTATATGAATATTTAAGACCTCCCCCAACATCTAGCTTTCCACCGATCTACACAGACCGATGGAACCATTCATGAAGTGCTAGACGCACGCGCAGCCTCGTAGCGTACATTAGGAGAACCTCTGACCTTCACAGACTTTCATGCAGTGCAGCTTCACCAACAACTTTCCACAAGATGGCAGCACATAGACATGACCATAGATATACACAATGTAGACCTGGCAGACGTCTCTCAACTGTCAACGTGAGGTCTATGTTTGCCACGGCCATGCTGTTATACAGGTTCCGGGGTAATGTGAAGTCGAGTTAGATGTACTAATAATTCTTAATATTTCTTTCGCACTTCATAGTGCGAGGGCTGCTAAAACAGCTTATTATTGACTGCAGGTGTAGCTCACTGACATAATCACACTGCTGCCACTAGAGGTCACCATGCAGCCAACAATCTCACACAAGCAGGTACAGCGAGGTCAATGCTTATCCATGAATATACAGCTTCAATAAAAACATATGAATTGCATGAAAGTGAATGCTCATGGCTGAATTAATACAAGCCTTTCTGATAAGCACGAAAAAGCTAAAAAAAAAAAAAAAAAAAAAAAAAAAAAAAGACTTTAAGTCTGTCAGAGGCAAATGGGTGGAAGTCATAATTTAAATGATTTAATGAGAAAAGTTAAATGTAAAGAGTGACTCATAACTTCAGCTGACAGACAAATGAAGTGTGGGTTAAAATGAAAGAAATGACCCCCTGTGAGGTGGAGAAGAAGAGTGGAAAATTAATGAAAATGACAACGCCTGCAGCTCGGAGGAGGCGATCAGGTTCAACTTCCCTTTAATCAACCAAAACTCTCCTTTAGTTTCACAACTTTACTCAGCTTTTCTTATTGCTGGTGTGTTGGGTCACAGGTGCCCGTGCTGGAACTGTGAACCTGGTGCATGATGGGAAGAGCGATACCTCAGAGTAACCTCTGACAAGATAAGCTTCTCAGACCGTGAATGACGGGATTCACACAATGATGCAGGCTGGGGATGGTCACCATAGACACCAATGTAATTATCTTTTTGGCAGCTTTGAATGACGCTGAGGAGACGGACAGCCATTTACAGACAAAACGTTCACTTAACCGATACATCAATCAACCAGTCAAGCAATCAAATCACAAACAAACCAATCTACAAACCAACCGAACAGTCTACCAACAATAAACCAATTAACTAATCACACAATCAAAAAAAAATCAATCTAAAATATATAATGAAATAACCAACTTGACCAATTATCAATTGGTTTGCAAACTGGTGACCAATTATCCAACAAAGCAATCAAATGATGAATTAACCAACCATTCTACCAACAATCGACCAATTAACCAAGCACGAAAATAACAAGCCAATCAGTCAATTAGTAAATCAACAGTTAAACAATAAACTAACCAATCAATAAACCAACCATTCAAACAATAAATCAACCAGCAAACCAACCAGTTATCCAACAAACCAACCAATCACCAAACTAATCAACCAACAATCAAGCAATTAACCAACCATTAAGTTCACACCCACCAACCACTCGATCAATATAAAGGAAAAAATAATTAATAATATTAAATGATTGAAAAAAAAGGAGTGCTTTTAAAAAAACTGAAATACACATTTGAAAAAGTGAAAATAAAAAGCACAATGACAATTACTGTAAATATTGACATATTACCATTATGCTTATTCACTGTTTTTACTTTTACCGACCAATGTAACATCTTGAAGCCCTCTGAGGCAACTGTTGTTGTGATACTGGGCTACACAAAAATAAATTGATTGATTGATTGAATAAAAAGTATTAAATAATAAAATAATGTCATGAAATTGTTAAATATATAACAAAAATAAATTTGGGAAAAAAGACAGACACCACCCCCTCTCAAAAAAAAAAAAAAAAAAAAAAAAAGTAGATTTCAGCTTTTGTGGAATCATTTCAACAATTCTAGACCAAACATTTTGGGAACGTCACGTCACACTTAAAAATAAGCCCAAATATTAAATATTCACACTGTGAGCGAACAGGTCAAACATTAAGCTGCACAACTAAAACATGCTTTACGTTACTGAACTACATTTTTCAAAAAAAATCTACTACGAGACTCACTACTAATCTTTGCAAAGACCTGCGTCAATTTTTCTATCAAGCAGTTTGACTGCAGAACCCTGGAAGTTTCAGTCTGATACTGAAGTGATTTTTCACGTTGCTCTTTCAGAGGAAGAAACGGCATCATCTTCTTCAAGGCTAACAAAAGCAAACTTGGGGAAAAATGAAACAGCTTGAACCTGAGTTACAATGCAGAGTTGGACAGTTTCTGCTAAAATGATGAAGCATGATTAAAAAATAAATCACTCAATGTCTCTGTTTTAATTTGGTGAAAGAGGAATAAAATCTTGTTTTTTGGTTAACATGGTCACTGATGTCAGAGCTGGATTTGGAGAAGTGCATGGTGCGGCGTCCGGCTCTCACCAGGTCTTCGTGTGCACGTGGTAGCGGTACAAGTGATCCACCAGGCCGTATTTGTTGTTGTTGAGCGCCTTGTACCCTCCGTGGACGAACACGCAGCCGCTGGCCTGGTCGTAGACGCTGCTGTGGCCGTAGCCGCCCTGGACCACGGCGCCTCCGGGGGACAACACCTGCCACGAGTTGGACCCTGAGACACAGACAGAGCGGACCGGCGTCTGAATCCTGCGGCGGATCAGAACCTGAAACGCTGGGGACGCTTTTGGCGCTCTGGTAGGCTTTTTGTTTTCCTGCCAGAGAGCAAAGCCCTTTTCATTGTGGAGGTGAGACAGAGCGAGGGAGAGAAAATAAGACGAGGGACACGGAGAGCGTGCCAACAGCAAGACGGGCCAAAGAAAATGAGAGTTTATCGAATATAAAAGCGCCCCTTTATTAGGAGGCAAACGCATTCGTTCAGGTGCAGAGAAAATGTGATTAGAAAGAGGATTGCGTCATCCGAGGAGTCCCCGATAACGAAGAGACACAAGAAGATCAACAGAGGCTTTGAAGGAGGAAGAACTTCAAACAAGGCTGAGAAAACACGCCGTCATGTGGAACAGTGCGACGCCGAGCCGAGCGAGAGCGGAGGGGAGGGAAACGTGGAAGAAAATAACTGAAACAAGAGGCAGCGGTGTCACTCTATAGCTCCAGTCGTAAAAACGCTGCTTATAGAGCAGAATTGACCTGTTAAAGGCAGAATA
Organism: Salarias fasciatus; assembly: GCF_902148845.1. Lineage (NCBI taxonomy): Eukaryota > Metazoa > Chordata > Actinopteri > Blenniiformes > Blenniidae > Salarias > Salarias fasciatus. The sequence continues at coordinate 4,354,691 of NC_043757.1, forward strand.
ATTAAGTGAGCAGCAGAACTGGGGGGGGGGTGCATTTAAAAAGAGCAAGAAAGAAGAGGAGAAAGTGATAGAAAACGATGAGCGGATAGGAAGAGAAGGTCAAGTGTTATCTGGTCTCTGGCAGCTCATTCCGGTGAACCCGCCTCTCCGAGCGGTCATTAAATCCCTTTTAAAGTCGCTCGCCACTCGTCTGTGTTCGTTTCCAGGTTGCTCTGATGCTCAGCCGCTGCCTCTGAAGACTAATGATGCAGACTTGCGTTGCGACACCACCGGGGGAGGAAACGAGGGAGGGGAGGGGGAAGAGAGTGATGGACAGATGAGGGAAGGGAAAGGTGAGGCGTGCATGGGGGAGGGATGACAGAGGGGGTCAGAGAGTGAGGCCGGCAGATGAAAGAAGAAGAAGAAAACGAGGGGAAAGGGAGTGAGTGGGAGAAAGAGAGGAGGAGGAGGAGGAGGATGACAGGGAGGAGAGTGAAGGGGAGGCAGCGGATTCATTAATCATTGTCTTCTCCCAGACGCTCCGGCCCGGTGCCACCTCGTCTTAATGACCACTCTCACGGTGTGCAGTTTGTGTAGATGTGCACATCTTTTCTTTCTGTTGGATATCAAACCTGAATATGAAAAATTAGCACATTTCTCAGCGACGACATATTTCAGGGTTAAACTGTGGGATATGGACGGGATTATGGTTGAGTTTCGGGGAATTCTGCAGGAAATGAATGGAAGTCACGGTAAAATGGGCCATAATGGCTCCAGATAACGGTGATGATCTGGTCTGGATTAAGTTGAGGTTAGAAAGAAGTATTACCGGCTGAGTAATTGTGCATTTTGTGTGTGTGTGTGTGTGTGCGTGTGTGTGTGTGTGTGTGTGTGTGTGTGTGTGTGTGTGTGTGTGTGTGTGTGTGTGTATTGTCATTCTGAGTCAATGGTCTGTTATTAGCACTGCAACGCCGCCATCTGCTGGTTCTTCTCAGCTCTGTAATCAATTCCAGCTCCTCTGAGCGGTCAGTCTGAAAAACAAGGTGCTGAAAGTTACACTGAGGGGTAGAAGTGTGTAAATGAGAGTCAGAGTGCAGAGCTGCTCATCTTCCACTCCTGAGATCAGTAGTTTAATCCACCTGTAGAAGTGGGAGACAGATATTTTTCATGACTCTGTATAATGTGACTGATCTATAAAAATTAAGTCTGTTTCCATTAAAAAATTAACCTCATGCCCTGAAAAGTTACATAAATACAAATGTCATGTAGCTCTCTGGAAGACTGATTAATTCAGTATTAAACAGGAGTTTACTGCAACAGTGAGGGACAATACTAAAGCTATCAATGAGGCAAAGACAGAAGCTCAAATGTCCTGAAAATCCTCGAACTAAAGCTCCGTTCAGACGTTTTCAAGAGGAAAAAGGAGAACTTTTCAGTTGGGAGTCACCCGTCATTGCAATGCATCTTTATTATCTGTCCATATGAATGTATGTGTACAAGCTTGTTCAGCGCTGGTTTAATGACATGGTTAGATGCATGTATTAAATGAGATTAATTCACTGCCTTGTGTGTCAAACAAGCTGCAGCGAGTTCAGCATCGAGTGCTGCACCTGCTCCCAAATCCAAACTGACTGTATTTCAACGTTTCAGTACCTATAAAAGTAATAACAAAACAGAATTTCACGTCTTCCCACTCCTTTTCTCAAGGCAATAATACAAATCGGTTGCTTCAAAAACACCAATTACCATCTAATGGCTTCGACAAGCGAAAGACCCCGAGCGCAGATAAGATGGAACGCGCCCTGTGGAAAATGTCAGCGGCCCCGAGAGTCCCCCGTGTCGGACTCCCGTCAATAAAAAGCAATTCAACAATAACCACGGAAGCGGAGAGATCGATGGCGGCGGCACTCACTGATGCTGTACTCCTGGACCTTGTTGACGTAGCTGTAGACGGGCGAGTAGCCGAAGAAGACCAGCATGGCCGGCTCGCCGTCGGCCAGCTCCACCACGTGGGCCGTGTGGCCCTCCAGGCTGTAGGGGGGCGGCGGGGCCGGGCTCCGCAGCGACCAGGTGCGCCGGGGGATGTTGAACACCCACAGCTCGTCCGTGATGTTGGCGGCCGCGGCGGCTTCCAGCTTCCCGCCAAACATGAATATGTCGTCCTGCAGGACGGAGGAGAGAAGAGGAACAAAGGAGCAGAAGACAGAGAATCGCTGAAATGTAGCGGCTCATATATTACAGTGGATTATCGCTAATTATCAGTATTATTAAAAAAAACCTGTCAAACACTTTACATACTGATGTGTCAAATCTATGAAATCCATTTATAATGAGTCTCGATTTCCATTTATAATTTTCAATATATTTATTGCAATTATATAATCTTATTGTTCTATTATATTTTCTAACTGAGTGAAATCAGTACTTTGCTTTTCACAGAATGTCATTTAGTTCATCATTAACTGCTGATTCCTCTCATCAAAAATATCTGTTTTTGTAAATGTCTGCATGTGTATTTTTTTCTTTTACCTTTTCCAACTTCTTTTTTAAATATTTCTGAGCATCATTTGCATGTTTTTGTTTGTTTGTTTTTTTTAATATATATATATATATATATATATATATATATATAATCTATATATAGTTATTTCACTCGGGTGTCCCCAACCACCGGGAAGCGAACCACAACTGGTCCATGGATCATTTGGTACCAGACCACAACCACAGAATAAACAGTATTATTTGTGCAGTGTAGATTTAAATTTCCATGTTTTCACATTGAGTTTTATTTTGAAAAACTCTTCACTTCTTTTTTTTTTCTTTTTCTTTTTTTTTTTTCACTTTATCATTAAGCCATTGGTACGCTTTCCTGCCAGTCTATGGAAAAACTATGTTGCTTTAAAACTGGTCCGTGGTGCAGCAGCCATATGCGAACCACTGTTTAAAGCATATTTCCTTCACTTACTTCATTGCGCATGTGTTTTTAATCCTCCATGCATTGTGCATCTCAAACTGAAATCTGATGTTTCCATTGAGATGGACGTCAACATGTTTTATTTCAGTGCCATTTTTAAGCAGAGATTCACTGAGTGAAAGCCTCTTTCAAATACACATTTCTCTCTACTGATCCCGATAATTCCAGCATAAATTCGAAAATGAAATAATGAAGACACAGACTAGAAAAAATACTGTTTGTACAAAGAGTCTGACGTCTGCCATGAACTGGATAAAGTGAGGCAGAAGATGGATGGATATCTCTGTGCACGGCCATCTCTATCGAGACCCGAAGCACCAGGTGCAGAGGTCAAGTGTCACAGAGAGAGTCTGAAGTGGAAGCTGCGTGGATCAGAAACAAGCTGCAGGCTACAAATCATCTCCAGACACTCTGACCTCCTCCAGATCAAACTTCACCTCCACCACGGCAGAAACAGACATCCGTCTTCATTCTGCCGCCGACCTTCACTATTAAATGACTCCTTCCGCACAAAGACCGGCGGCCGCTCCGTTCCGGTATTTGGACCGGGACGCGTCGTTAGCTGCTCCGCGCTGTGGCGTGATTGATCTATGGGGAGCTGCTGCTTTTATTTCTTTACGGGTTTGTTGAATGATGGCTCAGGAGCACGTTTCCACCGCTGACGCGTCCTTTCAGAGTCCATTCCGGGATTATTCTCCCCGTTAATTGTTTATGCAAAGTCGACAGTTTTATCACAAACTTGTTTGTTTGGATTCCTGAAAACAGGCAGAGGTTAATTAATTAACATGAAGCAAATTAACAGTCCAAACATGGCCAGCTCAGACGAATGGCCAGCGTTTCAGTGATATGTGGGGGGAGTTAAGTTTTCTGGTTTGAATCCCACTGTGGACACGTTCCTGTGGCTCCATGGACCTTCAGCAGGTCCTGGCTCACAGTTTCTGGAGCTGACTTTAACTTTTGACGTGTGTTGTGTTCCTGACCTGGTAGAGAGCCAGAGAGTGTCCGTATCTGTAGAGCGGTCCGCTGCTGGAGGGCACCACGTCCCACGTGCCGCTGTCCAGGTTGTAGCTGGAAGAAAGAATCAAAGCGTTGAGCGCTGGTGGAGGAAAAGGCGCTGCCCAGGCGCTGGGATGCGGGCGGAGTCGGGTGCTTACTTCAGAACCATGTGGTAGTTTGAGTAGTTGAAGGAGAAGCCCCCCACCACCCACATGAGCCCAGAATGCACCAGGGCTCGGTGGGACGCGCGGCCCAGAGACTGGGTGGAGGGTTTGATGCTGGGCAGCACCCAGAAGGCCTCGGTGGAGGGGACGGAGAGCGAGCAGTCCGGACCTGAGGCACAGCGGGGAACAGCAACGCTTTTAATATTCCTGAAGCATCGAGGAATTTCCTGACTTTGAAACTCAAACACACTTTATCAAAAACCCAAAATACAGTGTTGAATGAATGATGTGAATGAAGATAACACAAAAACTACAGCAGTTTCCACCTGTGAGGACTTTATCTCTTACAAAATCTGACTTTATTTACACCAAACAGCTGCTTTTTACTCTTAAAATATAAAACCTTAAGATAGAATTTGGAAGATTTACACCACATTGGTCTGTTTAGAAGAACTTTCGCTTTTGGATTATAAGATTTACACATCAAAATAATGTAAAATGAATTTAAAAAAGAAAAGTAAGAACATGACAATATAATATTGATAACAGGTGATTACAGGAACAAATAAAGTCAAAGTTCCTTTCTGGATTAAAATTAAGACTTGAGTTTAGATTTCTCATCCTCAGTAGTAGTGCATAGAAATGAATACACACACACACACACACACACACAACATATTAAATATTGTCAGATTATGACTGGAGGAACATTATTTTGAGGACAGATGAGTTTCTGTTTGCAGATTATTGCAGAAAATATTGAAGTAATAAGAAGAGAAAAGACGCTTGTATTCTATAAATGTTGAAATCAGATCCCAGAATCATTTATATGAGGAAATAAATCAGATCTGTTTCGGATATGGGCCAATGTGACTGCTGGAACAGGCCCTACATGCTCGCCATTCGGGCTTGTGGATGCTGGACAGAGGCAGAAGGACTGCTTCTGACAGCAGGTGCGTTGGTCCGATTCCTCACAGGAGAAGCAATAGCTCCCCCTTGAGGCCCGCTGTGCGACTGCACAGGTGTGTGCTTGAGAGGGCTCCACTGAGCTCTCTGCAGGTCTGAGTTTCCTCCTCTTCACAGGTCTCTATGGCCTCCAACATGTGGACCAGAACTTCATGTGGGAGGGAAGAACCTGGCGTCTGGCGGAGCCCGTCTTCCCTCCCTGATGGCATCTTCCTGGGAAAACACAGCTGGAGTGCATCCCCCTGCTTTATCTTCTCCTCACGCCATCTCGGCCGTGTTGCCCCATCTGGGCCAAACAGGCCTTTTGAGTCCACCGGGGCATCAGAGGTTCGCTTATACAAAAAAAAGCATGGAGGCCGTCGGACAGGAGGAAAATCTGGCACAGTGGTCCAGCTGAGGAGGTCCCACGACTTCTTAGGCAGGCGTAAATTAGAGTTAGGCAGTAAATCTGATCTGAGCATCAACACTTGCAGAGTAAATGGAACCGAGGACACACACACCTTTTGTATGAATGGAACTGATGTGGATCTCATTATAGATGGAGAAAGTTTGTCAGAAGTGAGGTTCGGGTGGAAGTGGAGCAGTTTACCATAATCACCACCACTGGGCTACTTCAGGCTGAATCTCCCCATCGACATGCAAACAAACACTTTTTGGAGAGGTTTTACAAATCTCCACTTTGGCAGCAGTTTTTCTGGCGTAATCATTCTTGATGACGTTAAAGCGAAACACTTAAACAGCATTTCATTGTTCTACTCATCCAAACCACATCCAGGTTCACAACAGCCCATCAGCCTGTTTGGTCCCTCACTTCAATATATAATTTAAGTAATTTAGAGTATTTTCTGACACACACTATTTCATGGATTGACTAAATAATCCTGAAGCGTTCTGTTGATTTTGTGGTCATAGTTTAATTTATCTCAATGCAGCTCCACTCATGTGATTTTTGAGTTCCCCTTCCGATCCTGTGTGATGGGAATGAGCTGAACATTTCAGGCTGCTTCTGCAGCCCGAGATAACCTGAAATCATTTGCATATTTTAATTATTTTCTGGTATTTTAGAAATCAAACAATTAATAATAAACACATTATCAGATCGAGAAATTAATTATTTGGTCGAGGCCCAACACGACAGCACACTTAATCATTCTGTTTCTATTTGTTGTTTTAATGTTAATTTGTCTCATACAGAGATTTCTGCACATATTTAGAAAAACAAAATTAAAGTAAAAAATAGATAATTAAATGTAAATATATATAGTATTTAACAAATAAAATGAAATTAAACACATGAGAAATAAAAATATATAAAATCCGAAAACATAAAGATTTGTCAATGTTTTTTTTTTGTTTTGTTTATAGACTAAAATATTTTTGAGAACTGTTTTACTTGTATTTACATGGCTTGTCCACTAGGAGTCAGTGCTTTACCATCTATGACAAAGACTTTGTGACGTGTATTGTTTGTCGTGGTTGTTGATTTGACAGATTTCAGGATATTAGTTTAAGTAACAAAGACTTTCTTCAAAAGGAACCCAATTAAAAAGAATAATAAATTAATAAGTATTCACTTTTCCTATTAAAAAAAGGGGTAAATAAATAAAGTTACTTCCAGTGAGACATCAGATCGCTGGAATATTTGAGCTCTCTGATGTGTCTGCATGAGGAGAAAACTGAATTAAAACTTGAAAAAAACAAAAAGACACTGTGATATTTCCCAAAGTGTCACATCAAATGTTTGACGACACAAACCGACATTGAATGAGGCCACAGTGGTGATAAAAGACGTTTCTTTCCCCTTAACTATGAATCACAACAGCAGCATGGGGCTCCTGACGACGGGCATCATGGGAAATCTGCAGAGGTTCAACATAAAACTCTGTGACCTTGTTTGTGTGATCACGTCATAATATCAAGAGCTCACATACAGAGATGGAAAGATCAGAAAAAGTATTTCAAACTTTAATTTTTTAACATCTGAACCATCATGGTCTGGTTTAAATTTTTCAGAAGTACTTCAGGGCGAAGTTTCACTGCCTATATGATGAAATACTGCTTTTAAAAACCATATTCTAATGAATGTATGCCAGTTTTATAGATCTGGAGACATTCATATGCAAAATCAGTGCTTAATGGGATCATGAAGACATTATAAAACACTAAATAATGACTATCTTCTGTTCATGAAGTCTAATAAAGCTGCTCCAGGAGAGAGAAACACTGATTCCACAAAACGCTGCAGGAGCAAGACTTTAAAAGGAAAATTCATTTACATTTTTTGCTCATTTGTGCTAAAATTGATGGGTTTTATCACGTAAGAGCCACACAAGAGGCTGCTAACAAGAGCTCAGACAACCCAAGAAGCCAACAGGGAATAAAAATCATACCACTGTGACACTATGAGAACTTCATTTTGTCTCATAAATTTGTTTTAACTTCAAGTTTGTAAAGAAATTGCATTGCACATTGTAATCAAACTTTTTAAAGGCAGAAAATAGAACAATGTCACTTTAATTCAAAGGAAACCGTTTTTAAAGTAATTTTTCAAAACCTAACATTAAAAGTTTCAAATAAATCTGTATATACTTTGATTTTACCTGAGAAAAATGGCTCATGGTAAGAAAAGAAAAGTGAAAAACCTATATTTTTTGAAACGTCACAACATTTTCAAAACATGTTTTTGATCTTCACGATAAATGAGATTTTAAGAAGGAAATTGAAATCTTTGAAATCTATCAGTTTCTGTGACACTGTTTTACACATTCAATTATGAAAACAAACAACAAACTTGCAATACAATCACATACGAAAAAATATAAAGTTCTTTATAACAGTCTCTTAAATCTTGATGAGCTTATAAAACTGCATCAATGACCCAATAGAAAAACTCAAGTTCTACAATAAATCAGTGTAGAGGTCAGCAACAAATCCAGAACAAACACTTTAAAATGGCACCACTTCTGTGACTGTTGGCTCATCCATCCATTCACACACACGCACACACACATTCATTCACACACACGACGACATATCAGTTCTGTTATTCCTCTGTTACTGCTGCTGAGGCCTGGAAGCGCGCCAGGCCTGCAGAGCGGCCGTTGTCCTGCGCTCTCACCTTGCCAGCTGTCGTTGCAGACGCAGAGCTTCTCCCCGGTCAGGTCGCAGTAGCCGTGGTCCGGGCTGCCACAGTTGTCCCGGCAGTACGGGATGTCGCAGGCGTCGCCCTTCCAGTACTTGTCGCACTCGCAGTAGACGCGGCCGGCGGCGGAGTTGGCCGTGCTGCAGCGGCCGTGACCCGAGCAGTTGTTGGGGCAGGAGTTGATCCTGGGGGGAGGGAAAGTCAAGGAGGACGGCGGGGTGAATGCAAAACGAGCCGGTAATGAGAATCCGCCGACATGGGACCATCACATCAGGGAGACTGGAGCAAAATAAGGTCAAAACCTTCAGGAAAATCTCATGTAAACATTCACCATGCTCACACTGAGCACGGTGACAATAAAATCATTGTGAAATTTTAGATTCAGCTTTTAGCTTTTAGTTTTTATCATTTGCTTGGCGACCAGGACTGGAAGCTTTGTGGGCCGGTTTTCAATTTATGAACAGGCAATTCACTGTTTGAACTGAAGTTCTTTTGTAAATAAATGCTGATTTTTTTTTTTTTTTTTTTTTTTTGGGGGGGGGGGATCAATATTTTTGGGGGGCTTCGGGTCTGCCCATCGAAAAAACTTGAATATTGACTCAAATTGTGTTCTTACTCAAGAGACTTCATGCTGACAGTTTTGTACAGAAGTATGATTAAATTACATGCCTTAAAAAAAAAACTTAAAAAGAACCTGAAGCTACAACAGTAATTAGAGTATTTGTAATTTGTTCCACAACCGTAAAACCACATACCGGTATTTTTGAAAACTGCTTTTCGAAAACGTTCCCACTCATTCGAAGTGGAAACGGGGGAAATGCAACTTTTTGAAAACAATCCAACTCCATGAACATTTTGAAAAATGTTTACACTCTGTCTACATGGAAACAGGGAAAGTGAAACTTTTCAAAAATGCTCCGACACCATCTCGGCTGAAACAAGAGAAAAGGCAACTTTCTGAGCGAACTGGGTCGTCTGTCTAAACGAACATCTGTGTTCTGGAGCGCTGATCTCTGCCTCTTAGTGAATTATTACCTGGCTGATCATGTCGTGTGAAGCTTCTGAAACTGCTGCGCATAAAAGCCTGTAAATCTCCAAAAACATCTGGACTGAAGCACTGGACACCCGTTTGTTTGATATCAATGCATTTTAAAACGTAAGCAGCTCTAGATAAAAGTGTCCAAATCCGATTGAAGGAGATGCAGCGAGGAGGAGCAGAAGGAGGGAGATGAAGGAAAGCAGGCAGCATTTTACAAGAGATAAAGGAAAAACACACAAAGAAGAAGATGGAGGCGACTGAATGTGATTGCATGTTTTAGAGTGTTTTAATCCCGTGTTTCGTGGCTCCTCTGAAGATTAGATGGTGCTTTTCTGAGAAATGAGATAAATTAGATGAAAAAACTGGGGGGGGAGGAATGGAGGACGAGAGGCAGAACATCATTTCTCTGTTAGCACAAAAAGCCGGGATGCTACTCTGTGACAAGGGTCGCCATGACAACCTCCATCTCCCTCATTCCCTCTTTGTGTGTGTGTGCGTCGAGAGGTGGTGACACACTGACAGCACGGCGCTCCTCGCCCTCATTGTGGCTCCGTGGCCCCAATTAAATGAGTCCTGGTTGTGCTGAGACATCAGATTCATTTCTGTCTGCAGAATATTTGTGGGGGGAAAAAAAAGAGGCGAAGCTTTAGAGCGAAGACGAACGCGTCTGATTTTTAAATATTTTCAGACGTTCATCATGTCGGCTGCACTCCAGGAGCTGTTCACTTGCTCCGGTTGTCTCAGGATGAACTGAATGATTTGGAGCTTTTCAGATATTTGGAGCTGGAAACAGGAAGTTCTTCTTGTGTTCAGTGTTTTCCTGAGCGAGCGAACGCAGAGCGGCGTCCTCCATTAGAACTTTACAGCCACGTGCAGAGCCGACGTTAAAACGGATCATGAATGGTTCAATCAGGAGTCTGCAGCACGTGGCGCTTTACTGCTTCGGTATTTGCTTTCTGAAGATTTCAGAAAATTATCTGAGAAACAGTTTTCATCCCAATATTATCTTTTTTCATTTCATTTGCATAATTGTTTTATTTGCAAAAACACTCACGACTAAATTGGTTGAAGGCTAAAACTGCTATCAAAAAAAAGGCTACAAAGTTTTATTGAGTTACATATTTGCCTCATCATGAAACAATAAAAACTTGTTTGTAACCTGGTTGAACAACCAAAACCTGTATGTTAACCTTGTAAAATGTCCCGATTGCGTTTATTTTTGTCTGGTAAAGTATCATTAATCCTGAAAATTCGCTTGAAATGATGACTGAAAACATAATATTTATCTTGAAATATAAAAAAGTCCGAGTTTTAATTCATAAAATAGGCACAAAGAAAAAAAAAAAAAAGAGAAAACAGGGTTTTCACCTTTTAAAACAAAGAAAACGGTCAGCTGATATGTTCTTTATGGGCTTCTTGATTCAGTCACTGTTAGTGCAAACATGTTGAACTCAAACATATTCAGGTCAAAACTGTCCAGTTCTGACATTTGACAGCAGAAGAAATATCTGAAGGAGAGCTGAAAATATTGAAAACATTCAATATTAGAACTCTAAATTAATGTACACCGGTTGTTCTTAGTCAGATTTGTGTTGAAATGATTTTCAGAGTCACTAGTTTGACTCAAATTCTGGAGAAAAAAATTGGTTCAACTGAGCTCAACAGGTTGAATCTGACAATCAGCTGTTATATTTTCATGTGTGACAAAGAGAGAAAACGATGTTAACGTACGAGTATGCGATGTCGAAGCCGGTCAGGTTGTAGGCGGCGTCGCTGAAGAAGTGCAGCAGAGCGTATCCAGAGTTGGTCACCACCTCGGGGACGGTCTCGTTGCCCCTGGACTCCGGGACCACCAGGCCGCTGAGAGACGGGGGACGACACACATGAAGCCCGTTTTACTGCTTCAACCCCAAAACTTTTTACTGTTTTTACATCAAAAATGAGAAACTCTGATCTGCAGATAGTGCCGCTCATACTCCAAATGATGTGATTTTGTGATTTCTATCTGTGGAGGTTTGCAGCTTCCTGTTTGATTTCTGTCACTTCTCACACACTGCAAATGAACTCTCACACTCGATGAGGCCGAGGCGCCTTCGAGCGACACCTTTTTCATGTAAAGTGTGTGTGTGTGTGTGTGTGTGTGTGTGTTTTCCCGTCCTTCCAGGAGGTAATGATGCTCCACAAGTCTCAGCTTTGCATAACCAAACAGCAGATATGTATTTTTTTTCTTGGGACGGTCCAAATTGGCCCCTCCACGGCGGCAGCTCGGCTCTCGGCGGGATGTAACGCGGCGGATTAGGAGTGTGAGGCTGCTGAATTGTTGTTGGCATTACTGTTTTTTTAATGAATTTGTAGTAGCTGAAAGAGCCGCCGCCCACGTGCCTGTGGAATCTGCTTTGAGCGCGGGGAAAAATAGAAAAATAGAAGTGGGATTCGGGGGGATAATGTGCGTAATTGCGATATTTTCTCTCCCTTATCGCCGTGTTGTGGTGGGAGAGTAATTACGGGCTCCATTGTTTGGCTGAGCGTGGAGTCGTTTTACTGCACAAGTGCAAATTTATTGGCGCTTTTGAAGCAGCGCCAAAGGCTACCCGTGTCATTTCCATATTTCCTCCCTCACACACACACACACACACACGCACGCACGCACGCACGCACATACTCACACACAGCGGCTCACCTGAAGACGGCGATCAGCGGGGCGTAAATGGAGTCTCCGTCGAAGACGTACATGTGGTCCCAGCTGCACTCGGTGGCGAAGTGGTTGAAGCGCAGCCTGAGCACGGCGTTCGGACTGGGAGACGGGAGACGGAGACACAACGCAGGAAGACACATTACCTGCAGGCTTCACGGGGTTCTTCCTGTTCGAAGGCGTCTCTGCTCGTTATAAAGCCCACGGTTGGGATCATAAATTGATTCTTGAGGGACTCGGTGAGAATTTCTGCTGCGGCTGGCTCTTTCTTGAAGTCTGTCCTTTTGTCAATGCCAGTCTCCTGGAAGCAGCAGTCGTCTACTTTCTGTCTCAGGTGTTAAAGTAAAATATTAAAGACGCCGAGAAAAAGTTCCTGTCTGAGTCAGGAGTGTGGAACACATTGTAGTTCAGGGATCCGCATGCAGCATCACTTCATCTTCACAGCCATAAAAACCTTTCAATTTAAACCAGAAAGTTTTTCTTGGTTTCACAGAGTTGTGGAAATATCAAAATGTCGATATTTAAAAAAAAAAAAAAAAAAAAAAAAAAGGACTCCAATCTCAACATGAAGCTGTTTGAATTAAACTTTCTGGTGCAAAATACAATGAAATGTCCCTCAATCTTCTCCTGCAGCCGCCTCGTTCTGCTTGTTTCTGCAAACGCACCCTGACAGAATGGCTTTGAGCAGAATGCCAGTTTACTATCGATATCTCAGCTTGGGTCTCAGTATTGTATTGTGTCCACTACTTGAAAGAACATTGGTCTGACTTGGCCCCCAGACCTTATGTTTGACCCTGATGTAAGTTATTCTAAACCAGAACAGCTTGGATTTGAAAGATCTTGATACTTTACTGCCGTCCTCGTATGTTGGTCAACATTCTTTGGTTCACGTCCAGCTTGAGTGTGAACATGAAGATGCATGTGGTTGTGTGTCGCTCTTTATTCTCCCCGAACGTTCCCGAAGGTACAAATATACACAAAAAGCCTCGTTCACTTTGAAAATGCAGAATTTTTCAATGCGTTTTTCACTCGAAACGTCCTGTAAACAGAGTCTGAGTCCCTGCAGAATCCTTTTCTGAAGACACAAAGAAAATCACCTCATTTTAGAATTAATGAGATACAATTTAATAGAAACACACAACAATAGCTCTTTGTCGGTGTGAAGTAATTACCGGGTAGCACAAATGGAAACTTCAGTAATGTGTTTCTGCAATAAAAATAATAAAGAAAATCCTGTGTCTTCACAGCATTTATCGAGTTTTGTTGTTTTTACAACTTCTGGATGCAAAACTTTCTGATTTGGTATCAGAAATACAGCATTAGCTTCAAATGAGAGAGAGAAACACGGTGAATGTGTTTCTGTGTCCTTCAATATCATCCAAGGAGATCATGAGCATCTTCGCCCAGAGCCGAACCCTCACCCCCGAGGACGGGCGTCACAATCAGGACGACGGGGCGATAAAACACAGCAACGCCGCATCCTGTTATCACGGCGTGCGTTCAGCTGCAGCTCGAGACACCCACCCTCTATTTACACCCTAATAAAGCTCCGTTTATCTGAAGCCCTCAAGTCAGGAACAGAACAACGAAACAGAGCAGGAAGCGGGAAAAATTAATAACTATGCACGAGAGATTGAAAAAAAAAGGAAAAACACTCACAATCCCTCGATCAGCCAGGTGCATTTGGTCTTGTACTTGTAGTTGACGGGACCGTCGGTGAGAGAGCCGGACAGGTCTGTTAACCTGGAAGGAAAAAAGAAATGACAGTTCACATGAAATCAGCAGCAGACAGAGGTGATGGTGGGGGGGGGTTTCACCAACCAGACACAGTCCAAATCTGGAGTTTCAGCCTTATCTCGTGATCTAGACAAAACAAAGCGAATCATTCTTCCGTGGCGCTCCAGGGCGCTCCATCACTCAGCGCATGTGACCTTTAGTCGCGGCGACAAGACTCAAGGTTTGATGTCGCTCTCATCAGTGGAGAAAGGTTGTGTTTTCTTTACAGAAAGGAAGAGATGATGAGCAGTTTTTGTTTCTACTACTAAATCTATAAATAAAAAGTGGGGCTTCGGCATATAAGAGGAAGAAGGAAAAACTCATCTCTGAATCGTTAATGTTAACTAATATTGACTCAGAATGTGAAGAATATGATTTATTAACTGGGTTTTCTTCATGTGATGAATCACCACAGTGGTGGTCTGCGGTTTTCCCACCAGACTCAATCTTCACATTGTTCCTCCTCATGTTCGCCATCATTCACGCTGTTCTAAATAATTAACCATCTCCCTTCACCTCATTTCACCCGCTCCTCCTTCGCGCACGCACTGCGTCGGCGTCACTATCGCCCAGCCGTTGCTCACGCTTGCGGCGTTTCGGTGGACCTCCTCTGTCTGTCAGTGGACGAGCTCTTCGTGCATCAGGCACACAGCCAGCACACAAAAAAACCTTTATTATTCAGCCTTTGGGTCAATCTGGGTCACTTTATGACTTAGTACGATTGTAAAACTTGCAATTTTGTGCGACCAGTTGGAAAACCGGAGTCTGCCGTGCACAGATGAGCCATAACATTACAACCACCGAGTGGAAGTGGAATCCTTATCGCCACAGTTGGATCTGCTAAAGGCACAAAAAGAGCAAATTGGAAGGAAATGAATGAGACTGACAGAAGTCGAACTAAAATCCTGTACCTTCAGTTTGCATGAGTTTCGCAGGTGATTTACTGAAGGCCCAAATATCCCTGACAGTGTATACTCCAGTAGAAACAGACAGAGCCTTCTGTCCATCTTCTGCATTCACTGAATTTGTAATTTGGAAGATTGTATAAGAGCTTGCAGATGCGTGAAAAAAAAAGAGCAATACCACTGATGGCCTGTGAGGGCAGCATTGAGTCATGTGCTACCAGCAAAGGAGACAAAGAAGACAACAGAAGCAATGATTTCTTAGAGGAAAGGCTGAATGTGTGCACAGATACAAGCATATCTCCACGACTGCCTCGAAGCATCAAGACCAAGAAGCTTCAGAGGACTCCTGTCAAGTTCATAAACATATTCACAAGCAAAATCGAAACCATAAGGCAACCAAATTATTCTTGTTTTTAGCACATTTAACTAGTTTCATCAGTGTTGGGATGGGAAATGTTGTCCCACATGAAACCTGCAACATGCACGGCCCTATAATGGATGTACTGATTAATATCAACACCAAAGTGAGGGAAGCCTTTCAACATTTGAAACAATTTATGCACGTTGAGGGTTTTGACACTAACAACATGATAAAATATAAACAGCATTTTTATCATATGGGCTTATCTGGAGTCATCATGGAGCGATCGACTGGGTTCCATCCAGAGCAAATATGTGAAGCTGCACAGAAATACGAGATTTTCTCACATTTTCTCGTACAGAAAATGTGTTAAAGTCTGAACACTGAGACAATCTGCAGGAGTTTTCCATATGTAGTAAAACCAATCATTGACAATGCAAACTCTGTTCAGAGGTAGTAAATGAGATTTTCCATGCGACACTAAGGAACTTTCAGTTTTCATTGATTTGAATGCCGTAAAGCCTTTACATGCCGTAAAGCAGTCCGCACATTTGGAGTTTTTTAGTGTGCAGGGTTCCTACCACCTTCCTCACAGCTGCTTAATCCAAGTGAAAGCAATACTGACGCCCTCAGCCCGTGACAGAGGGGTCATTTAACTAGTTGTAAGTCGATGTATCATCACAAAAGATATTAAAATGTTTTATTAAGGTTGAAAAGTTCCTTAGTGTCGCTTTAAAATCTAGCAGCATAAACTCATTCCAGTGTTTTGAGGAATCTGGAACATGCTGTTGTTCTATCGATGTCAAGGCAAATACAGTAGTTGTTGTTATTTTTATCCTCAGTGCACCACAGTAGCACTAATGAAGCATCATAATTCCACCTGTTTTCAAATTCACCTTTTCTTTTACAGAGAAAACCCAACAGATCCACATGGGCACGCAAAAGCGACTGTGGAAAGAAAAAAAACTCCCTTTTGAAAGGAAGAAACCTGCAGAACCAACATCTCAGGACAGAACGAGCATCAAAACTGATGAAAATCCTTTCTCCTGTTGAAATTCCAGCAACAGTGAACATGATTCGCAAGATTTATTTTGTTTTTCATGCTTTGTTGCTTAAGCCAGGCCAGCAAATGTCCAACAAAATTACTGCATGATGCACCCGTTAAATTAAAAAAAAAAAACTAAAACAGACATACAACTTTCTGAAAAGTATTATATATCTGCACAATGTGACATTTTACCAATGAAATCTCATGAAGTTGTTCAGATTTGTATGCTCCCTCCTTTTTGCTTTGACTTTAAATCTGAATGAATAGTAATGTTGGGGGATAAGTTAGTTAAGGCAGGTGACTCAGTGCTAGAAATCAGGTTCTCTTCATCATTGTGTGGATGACTGGGTGTGTGCAGGATTCTAACATGGAGAACATATGGCATCAGGATGCATCATGGGAAAAACGGACGCTTGCTGAGACAGTGGTGCTGGGAAACTTTAATTTTCTTACTTTGACGCACATGCAATGATGAGAACAAGAACAAACACAGCAGTCATAATGCAACGGCTGATCGCTGTACGTACAGCACACACGCCACTGATTATTATTTTCGCAGAAAGGACGGATTAACCAGCGTCTCCGCCCGAGCTTTGACTGCAGGGACCGTCGGCGGCTGAGCGACAATACGCCTGTGAGCAGATAAAACACGACATCCCACTAATGTCAAGGTAAGGCGGCGCGCGCCGCTGTTGCCATAGCGATCCCGACATGACATATTCATGTGGCAAGTGTAATAACCGCGATGATGGCATGTGCGTCTGTGTGCGGTAAACAGCAGTCACACTTGTCAATCAAAGTAATCCCGCTCTGAAGGGGAGGAAGGTGAAACGCGCACGCACACACACACACACACACACACACACACACACACACACACACACACACACACTCACACAATATTAACATTACAGGCAGGGAAGATGTCGCAGCCTGCCTCGGGTTGGACAGTATTTCACTGTCTGCCTGTGTGTGTGTGTGTGTGTGTGTGTGTGTGTGTGTGTTCATTATCTGAGGCTGCAGGGTCACTGTAGGCTGTGTAGTCACATCGGCACACAGCCAGAGAAAAAGAAGAAAAAACATTTTCAGTCTTCCAGGAAAGAAAAAAAAAAAATAAAGAAATGAGAGCAGATTTCCACAGACATGACTCGAATACACGTAAAACTACGTGCAGATAATGTTAATTTACCAATTCTGCTATCACCAGTCTGAGATCACTCATTCAGTGGCTTGTATTTCTCGATCGCAGCGTTACATTGGTGCATGTGCAGCAACGCAGCACTCCCAGCGTCCATTCACTCCCACAATGACACAAATCGCCGAACCCTCGGCGCCCTCGGCTGAACCACGACATCCTCGGACCTCTTTCCATTTTAACGTCCCTGCACTGGCCGCCCGTTAATTTTAGAATGCATTTTAAGGTTCTCTTATTAGGTTTTAATGGCCTGTGAGAGCTCCGAGCTCCTCTGAAAGTGGTCCTCTAATCATACTAAGACCTTAAACCCAAGACATCTTTTCAATACCGTGGCTCCAAACTTCAGGACGGATTACCAGACGACCTGAACTCTGCAAAGTACAATATTGTCTTCTTGCTTCCATTTGATCATAAATCCAACCGGTGCTTCTTCAGCTAATTGTACATTTACATCGATTCACCGCAGCGTCCGCAGGTTTGTTTCATGATCAGAACTGGCGGCCTGGTGTGGAAATTACAGCGTTTTCAGTGTTTCTCCTCCCGTTTATACGGAGAGCATCATCGAAACTCTTCGCCTGTTCATCAGTCAGCGTGTTCTCCATGTACAAGGTCAACCTCCAGCAGACACGCGCATTATTTCAGCTTTTATCTGGTCTGAGATGATAACAGCGCTCATCACGCTAATGACCTCGCAAAATCTGCTTCCACATAACTTCTTAGCCGAAGCTGTAAAGGCCTCGCTGGTTAATATGTTGATCCGGAAAACGTTCAGCCGGGAAGCTAAATGCTAACTTCCAGAGATCTGCACAGGGCATCAAGGCTTAATACTTCTGCAGCTTTAAAATCTGATTCAGCTGTTGAAGATTGAGATTAAAGGCTTAAAATGGCTATATATATATATATATATATATATATACACATGTATATTTAGCTGAGGCTCCGAGCGCCATTGTGGTGTAAACAGATCCACCAAAACTCAACGAAAGTTTTATATTTTTACTTGAAAATGACCGATGTACAGAGAGTACACACAAACTTTGCAAACAATCTGGCTCAGAACTGCTAATCGTGACAGCACGATGGCGGGATGCATTTTAAGGAGGTAATCAAAGTCCTGGAGCTTTCTGAGCAGGTAAACAGTGTGTCCCCACACAACTCACAAACTGGCATAATCACTCATACGCTTATCGATCCCAATGCATCCAAACGCAGATCCTTTCTGCAGCTTGAAAGCTAATAAAAGGATGCAGTGCAGCTGAAACATGAGCTGTTTGTGGAGCCGATTTCCACTTGAACTCACTGCTGCGTCTGTTCCAATGAAAGCATCCTCTGGATAAACGCAGACCGAAACAACTTCGCACTACTTGTTCTGTTAAACCCACCAAACCATGAAACGCTCACAAACAACACACCACTGTGGCCATCAGCACACGAGATTAAGCTTCCGAACGGGCTGTTTCAGAGGGATGAGAGAAAACAAGGGAGCTGGAACAGATTGCGGCACAGCCGGACAGAGGCCACACGGCGAAGGCTCAAATCCTGCCAATAACGCAGCGGCACGCCGACCTCCTGCACGCAGAAACTCAGCGACACACGAGATCTGCGGGAGGTAGAGAAAAGACAAACATGAACGCAGCCACTTTTGGTTCATCCTTTCTCAGGAGCCGCCCCTCCTCTCAGAATCAGCCTCTGCTGATCACAGTCAGATCCTCTGGCTCTAATCCCAGATTAGAAGGCAAACAATCATGTGGCGCTGCTGTAAAGCCGGACTTCAGTGACCATGATATTGACGAAAATGATGGAAATTCTCTTCTTGGTGATAATATGTGAACACTGAACACCATTCGTATGATTTGATTTGTTTTTCTTGATTGTTGCTGCAGCAAAGTCAGCAATGCATAACAAAAGGACTGCAAAAAAAAAAAACTTATGTAGATGATGTGCCACTTTTTAAGACGGTTTGTAAAGACGAAGACACAAAAACAAATAGCACTGTGGTTTCAAGAAAATTCTGCATTCAAGTAAAAAATTGGACAAAATTGGATGTATTTGGTGATGTCTGAAAAAAAAAAAAAGTTCAGGAAAAACATGGAAAACTTCAATTCTCCTCACATGTGAGAGTAACCACTCCACCACACGCACATGCATGTCAATGCCAAAAGGAGGGGATAAAATTTTAATCAAGACAGTAAAAGTTCGTAAAATCCTAATGAAGGTGATATAAAATTTATTGATAGCAGAGCCATTAAAGTAGCTTTTATGTTGCTTCCTAAAACTGTCATTGGAGGTCGGCTCTCTAAAACAAAGAGCACGATCCAAACCGTCAATCCATAAAAAAACACCTCTGAAACTGGACACTTACCATTTGGAAAGTGGGAAGTTTCACAGAGCAACAAGAGGAAAATTTGAACTTTTTTTTTTTTTTTTTTTTTAAATCAATCAGCAATGCCCTAAGCTGAGCATGGTTTTTAAAAATAACCAGTCATGCGCCGATCTCACAGCATGAGCCACATGGTGGCGGCCATGCCGGCAGTTTTTAACTTGAAAACGTCAGGTAAACATGGCTCAAGTGAAAAAAACAACATACATATCAACTTAGAATTAAATGTGTGTTTATTCAAAATGTGTAGAAGAAAAGTTCAAAAACCATCGATACCTCATTGTAGGCATTCTGTTAAATCTGCTTTTGCATTACAAGAAAATCAATCAAACTTTGATTATGTCGTACTTTTCATACGCAGCCCACACAAAGTGGTTTTGGCAGTTATAGAAACAAAAACTCAATACAAGCACAAAATCCTAAACACACACACACACACACACACACACACACAACAGAGGAAAAAGCTATATTAGAGCACGAGTGTTTGTACTGAAGTAGCACATGAAGATATCTTAACCTGAAAAGTGGGAAAATAACCGACATTAAAAATAGGCAATAAGAATAGTAGATAAAAGAAGAAAAGGGACTGAAACTTCCAACTTCTAAAACTAATGAAAAGTCTTAACAGAATCCTCCTAAGATTTTGGACCCACGCCCTATCCCTATCATTTACAAAGTGAGATAAGCTCATAAATACCTTTTTTGTGTCTGTGCGTCCAGCGGCTGGATCCCAGCTGTTAGCATCGTAGTTAGCTTAGCTCAGCGTGAAGAGGAAACAGAGCCGGACTGACGAAAGTGGACAAAACACTCCTTCCAGCGGTCCAGGGGACGGCGTATTAGCACGTGAAGTAAATCTGAATGGTTATAAAACATTTTAAAAGACGTGTTTTCTTTTCAATCCGTTAAAATAACGTTTTGATACACACAGATCTGCACAAGCATAGTGCTCCGCGGAAGGATATACCGGAGCACAGCGGCTGAGTCTATGCTTCTGCTGCTGTGCTCCGGTATATCCTTCCGCGGAGCACTGCGCATGCACAGGTCTGTGTGGATCAAAACATTATTTTAACGGATTGAAAAGAAAACACGTCTTTTAAAATGTTTTATAACCATTCGGATTTAATTCATGTGCTATTACGCCGTCCCCTGGACCACTGGAAGGAGGATTTTGTTCACTTTCGTCAGTCCGGCTCTGTTTTCTCTTCACCTCCAGCAGTTGAGCTAAGCTAACTACGATGCTAACAGCTGGGAGCCAGGGGCTGGACGAACGGACACAATAAAGGTATTTATGAGCTTGTCTAACTTTGTAAATGATAGGGATAGGGCGTGGGTCCAAAATCTTCGGAGTATTCTTTTAACGAAGACTAAATTATAGAACAGAACTTTATTGATCCTTCACATGAAACTGCTTTGTTTCTGCTTTGATCTCTTAACTTTTACTGAAATTATGCCATATAAAACACTGAATAAATATATAAAGACAACTAAATAAAAAAATAAATAAAGAGTTCAATACTCATCTACGAACAGAAGGGAAACAGCTGGGAATGCAGACACAATAAGTGAATCAATCCCAGAAAGTTTATATGACACCGGTCTGAAACGACTCAGGTGTGGCGCTCCGTCTGGATTTCTCAGCTAAGTGGAAAACTCTGTGAGAGCCGGAGTGAAAACGCTCGGCCCATCTCTGAAAATATGTGAGAGGCAGATCACATTCATAGTTAATGCAGAGCCGAGACTCAGACAGCCCCAACAAGCCGCCGCTCCTCACCCTCCTCCCATTAACCCCCCCCCCCCCCCCCCCCCCAAATAAACAGGGATTAATAAATAAATAACAGGAGAGCACAACGTGCTGCCATGAGCAGGTTAGAAACCGTCGCAATCAGAGGAGCAAAGTCGCGTTTTGTCGTATGAATCGGCGTTAGCGGCCGCCTGTGCTGTGAAGGGAGAGAGCGGAGGAAAGGTGACGGCGGCTGAGGCAGAGGACGCCATCAAACACAGACGGCAGCAGAAGGTACGGAGGAAGAGAGTCCGGCACCCTTTGAAATATTCATCTGCTCCGGGTGAATAATTGATGCGGCTCAGAAGACAGATGCGTGAAGGATAGACAGACAAATGGATGGAAGGGGGGGGAGAAGAAAGAAAGAGCGAGAGAGCGGAAAAGACAAGGGAGAGAATGAACCTGATATCTTCAGGTAGTGTCGGTACAAATCTCCCGTTTCATTTTCCCCCCGTCAACCTCTCTAAAGGTCGAGCGAAGCGCCTCCTGCCCCCCCGTCGCCACACACACACACACACACACACACACACACACACACACACACACACACACTCTAATAGAGTGCTCAAGCCCTCCACTCTTCATCTCCTCATATAAAAATGATTATTCTCAAGCGGAGAGTTCTCCCTCTTTCACATCTCTTCCGCAGATTTGATCATATCCAGCCGAAAGTGAGAACAGGCAACATCGCACGCGACACTTTTTCAAGTGAAAGCGCACCGTTTTTACGTTCGTGTTTCTGAAAAGTTTCGCGTTCACGTGGCAACGTTTTGAAAATGACGCCAAAAAACAAACTGAACAATCAAATGAAGAAGAATTTGTTCTTAATGACAAATAAATTAGCGAATGCTCTGCCACAGCTAATGCATCTGCATATATGGGGTTTAATGGACTTTTAATGGCCGTGGCCAGACGTCGATCGTCCTCTCCTTCCTCCACTCAGCCTCAGAAACTCGTGCAGACTCCTGGAGCTGACGGCGACACGAGGGCGCAGCATCCAGAGAGGCCGGAGCACAAAGACCCGCCAGTGACGGCGAGCGGTCAGCTGAGCGCGACGTCGGCGCAGAGACGCACACATGTTTGTGTTTAGCTCCTCTGTTTTCATTCCCGGAGCCTCTCATCATGGCTGCGAGCCCTCACATTACACGCCTTGTTTTCAAACTGTACCGTAAAGTCGGCCATTAAAGCAGCGAGCGCTGCCCAGAGGTGACTTCACCCCAAAGAAATGTGTAAGAAGACAGCGAAAATTCACTGGCTTGAAGGTCTTCCAAGAAAAACACCCCTCCGTGTGCCATATAGTCTAAGATTACCATATTTAGAAAGCAGAGCTCATGAAAGAGACTCCCCGGAATGAACCTTATAATTCACAACAATGCACAACACAGCCGAACTCCCTCCGAGGCCGGTCGAGAGCCTCGCTCCGATTAAATCCACAACTCACCTTCTGCCGCTGCAGCCCACAGCCCCCATCACTTCACTTTAATGCTTCTCTCTCTCGGCCCCGCTCTTCCTCTGCATCCTCATCTAAACTTAAAGACTGTCCGATCGTCGGCCTACAATTAAGATCAGCAACAAGCAAGATGTGCACAAATCCCAGAAGTCAGTCCTCGCTGTGAATTCAACTGAACCGATAGAACGGGCTCTGATTTTAATTCAGTTTGCTTGGAAATGCCGAAAAGGAAGAAAGTCAACACAGAGCCGCGGTGGGATTTGAACCGGAGTTCATTTTGTTGCCCAGGCGGCGCGTAGCCGTCTTTAACTCTGATTCATCTTCATTATTCAGTCAAATGTCAGCCGGCGATTGTTTCCCAGGTGGCGGCGCAGACCGCAACGTCATGAATAAATGATGGTCGGCAAACACAGACCAGACGCAGTTTTACATAACTCTGCATGACAGTGGTCAGTCGTGACGAGGGAACAGGCTGGCTTCAGGGTGCACAGGAGGTTCAGGCCCCATCAACGCAGCAACGTTCTCACCTGAAAACCCATCATTTTTCTGTTTACGTGAGAAAAGTCTCGCATTTGAAAACGTCTGCGTGTTCAGTCAGTGATGCAGTTTATAGCGGTCCAGTGGCAGCAGGTCCATTTCAGTGTCAAGTCAAAGTGAAACTTGTAGCAGCAGCGGTTATTCAGCCTTTCAGTGGGAAGTTTGCATGTTCTCCCGGTCACAGATTACAGCCAACATCTCCATCTCTTCTGAAGAGTTCTTGGTATCACATATGTGCACAGTAGAAGAATTTGCAGTGATCCACAATCCAGAAAATGATGTTCTTTATTCAGACTTAAATGAAAGGTACTACTGGCTTCAGCCAGCTTTGCATCCCACCTGGATTATGTTGACCTGTTGAATTCATGTGCATATTGTTCATAACTGAAGCTTTTGTTGTAATGAATCCCTGCACGATGTTGAAAATGGCCATATAAGTTCAGAAACAGCCTGTTTTCTCATGCACCTACTCGAGCACTTTATGAGGCCGAATGCGATCGAGTGGAAAAGCCGTAAATTTTGCTTGTAGCTGTTTGCGCATGTTTATGACTTTACAATGTGTTTGATGCTGTTTTTACACTGAGAATACACCGTCAGATATTGGCAAAGTGTGCAGAAAAATTGCTGGCACAGCCTGAAACATCCTCAATGACCTGCACGGAACGAGGTCAGCGAATGAGGAGAAACCGATCCTGGAAGAGCCGCTGCACTGTCTCCACCTAATGCAGACAAAACACCACCCAGACGCCCACTTACAGCAGAAAAGAGCGAGAGAAAAACCCCAATAATTTCTTCCTGTCACGATCAATCTTTAAACTGACTGATCTCACTTAATTGCTGTCTCCTGTATGTTTTATTGTGTTTTCACCTCGCCGGCTGCAGAGCTAATTGCCCCCACGGAGGATTATACAAAATGACAACTACTTTATCATGAAACAATTTGAAGCCCCGTTTACACGACGCTGGCAACTATTGGAAAGCGCCATAGAAACGGGGGAAAACGTTGCTACTGCACATGTGTTTATGCTGTTTCCATGGAAGCAGAATGTTTTTTGTTTTTTTTTTACAAAATGCAAAACTTTGCAAAAACAATGTTCTTTCACTTGAAATGTGTAAATGGAGCCTCAGTTGTATTTTACATGTAACTACATGTAATTTCACTTCAACTAATACCATGAGTTTGATTTTCAGTTTATGCTGGTTTTAAGCACAGAAGCAATCAAAATCTCACCAAGTCTTTGCGGTAATCCAGCGTTCTTGGACACACAAACTGGAACAAACAGGTGAAATCAACCTGAAAGCTCACATGAATGCATAAAGCAGTATTTATACGTATGGTCTTGCTTTATTCTCTCACCATTGGCTCCATGTCTGTGTGTCGTGTGGAGGGTTTAAACGGCCCGGATGATAACGGCGGTAAGTAATATTATCTGTGACACCTCTCGAAAAGCTGCGTAAAACTCTCAGAGTGGATAAAACACACTGAAGATAGAGGCAGAGCACATAAAGCCGGTGATGGATAACCAGACAACACACAGATGACGGCTGCATTGTTCAAACACTCGCACGCACACACACACACACGCACGCACACACACACGAAAAGGTGCTGAGCTTCCCAGGCTGGGGCCAATAGGCAAGATTGAGAGATCTGAGGGTGTTTAAGCATATGTGTGTCCATGTGTGTCCGTGTGTGTGTGTGTGAGTGTGTGTGTGTATCAAGGGAAAGGAAAAAAAAAAAAAGAAGGAGATGAATGACCAACAATTGAATAACCTTGACCTTCGCTGCAGATATCCTTTATTAAAAATCAAGAAAAGCCCCTCTACTGGGAATAACGAGGGCAGGGAGTCAGACTGTGTGTGTGTGTGTGTGTGTGTGTGTGTGTGTGTGTGTGTGTGTGTGTGTGTGTGATTGATGTTACTGGGTCTCTATCACCTATCGTATAGTTACGGTCCAGTGGCTTTCACACCAGCGCATCATTCATCGCAGACCCCTCCTCAACCTCTCCTTCCAGTGTGTACACACACACACACACACCTAGTGTGGCTTGTTCATTATTGTAATGAATTCCTTTGTCCCTTAACCTTAACTACGACACATAAAATCATAACTGACCTTAACCTCATTCTAAACCCTTAAAGAGTGTGAAACTGTAAAAAAAAAAAAAAAAGAAAGTGGAATGAAGCTGAATTCTGGTGAGCTTTAAGGTTTACGAGTTCAAGAACAGAGCAAACCGAGGACACACACTCAGGCATGCACACATACTGTACACAAACAGTGACTGTACACTCTTTGATACAAGACATTGCTTTGTCCTCCAACGCCATTTTCACAAGGGAGACAGGACACACACACACACACACACACACACACTACAAACTTCCTGCGCTTCAAATAAGGTCAAAGCAGAGCTAATAGGAACAAGTTCCATTTAAATAAAACAGTCAAACGGAGGAGAGGAAAGCGGAAGAGATACAGGAGAAGAAGAGAGGAGAGAGAAACGTGAGGATCGGGTGAGAATAAAGGTGAAATAAAGGTGTGGAGAGACGAGTGAGGAATAACCAAGAGATTTGAAGAAAGAACGAATGAAAGCTGTCTGGACAGGAAGAAAGGAAAGAAGCAGAAAGAGCAGCAGACATGGGAAAGGATGACTGAAGATGGACGACAGAAGCGATGAAAGAGTGATGGAAAGGTGAGCGATAAAAGAGGAGATAGCGAGGAGCGTAGAAATAAGTGAAAATGAGTAAAATTTCAATGAGAAATGAAGACAGAGGACGGAAAATAAAGTGCAGGAAGTGTTAGAAAGCCTGAATAATTGAATGAATGACTGACATAAAAACGCAGCAGAAGTCAAGTACGAAAATGTTAAAAGACACAAGAAGGAAGAATTATTAGAAAGAAAAAAAAAGGAGTAAAGATAAAAGAGAACAGAAGAAAGGCGATGCAACTCTCTGCCCCCACCACCCCACACACACCACACACACCACCCCACACACACAGCCATCCATACACATGAGGTGACTTTGCTTTGCTGGTGCGCCTCTGCGGGAAGTGAAAGTCACATTGAGATATTCCCCCTCTCATGTCGGAGGCGCCTCAGAGGAACCTCGTCACTGCTTCAAGCTTTAACCCGAGAATCCAGCCAAAGCTCCCTAATGACTCCTCACACACTCCAAAGGTTAATGGACTTTATGTGTCAGTCTATTAACGGCTGCCCCGGGGCACATTAACCAAACTGAGTCATGTAGCACACAGCGGGGAAAACACAGGCTGGACATGAACCGCACATGAAGCGGATACTGTACATGTAACTGTAACTAACAAGATTCACTGCAGATCTTCTAACTGAAAGATGACCAGCTTTTCCAACTGAGCCCTAAAAATAAAAACCAAAAAGTAGTGGAACGCAGGCAACTGCAGCTTTATGGACATACTGCAGTCATTTTGCAGGCACCATGGCGACTGTGGTGATTAAACAACCTGATGGAGATGTGATGGATTGGTGACCTGTGGAGTGGATCAAACAGCCCAGAAAAATGGATTTAAAGATAAAATGAAAAAACTTAAAACCAGAAAAAGACTTCTAACAGGAGGGATGGAAAGAGGAGGAAGTAGACAAGCATAAGGATCCTCATTTTACCCTGTCTGACACATTTTCTTTACACTTTAACAAAATTTAGTCGTGTTTTTTGAGTGGTAATGACTCTAAAAAGTCACAAGTTTCTTTTAAAAAGCATGTCTTGAAGCGTTCTTTTACAAGAAATGAATGTTGACATCACTTCTATTGAGCTGCTTTAATGACACTTCTAGTTATAAAGACATTGAAAGGTCTGCAGTGTCTGAAAAACTAACAGCTACCCTGTAATAATCTGAAAAATTAATTCTTCAGTTTTTCAAGCATTTCTTTCAGATCAGCTCAGGTTTTCATAACAATACACATCCCTAAAAGATCGCAGCTGTGTCTGTTGTTGCTTCTGCAGGTCCTCTTATCTCTATCTCACATTTTTTGGCATGTTTCTCTGCTCCTACACACCTGTATCTAATAAATACGTCAACATGTAGCTCGATAAGGAGACACTCCTTCCGATGAGGAGAGACATCTGAAGCATGCAGGACCGAAGGAGGAGGAGCTCGGGGTGGATGGATGGATGAATGTAGTCACTCAGTCTCACACCAGCAGTCGAGTTTTACATAATGACCTGAACTACACCTGAACCAACACACATCCTCTGCCCTCTGTCCATTTTAATCCAACTCTGCAGTTTCCACCAAATTCCTACCAATTAATGTGAGGATTACAGGTTGTGTAAGCCTCTGAAGGTTGAACGATCTGAAGGTTGCACATGGAGGGACGGAGCTGCATCAGAATGAAACATGAATTACCCAAAAAATCTAAACTCTTACTGCTATACCTGATGGCCTGTGGGACAAAACGCAAACCATATAACTCTACCCTGTAAAAAGTGCTTATTGTTTATGTTTCTTTGTTTTCTCGCACTCACTTTGAGCTGGACCTGTCATCGTTTTGGTTCCACTACAGTTTGTTTAGATGTTTTATGAAAGTTTAGCGATACGTCAAACCGCCACTTCCTGTGCCTCATCTGAATAAAGTTGGATGGATTCTACTTGATGAAAATGAGCTCCAATCAGCTCAACGTAACGCGCCCGGCGTGCACGGCGGTGCGTTTCACACAGACAGTGAATGGGATTGAATGGGATGCAGGAAACTGCTGGATCCTGTGGACACGTTCCATCACTCTGGAGGCCGCCACTGTTGCAACTCGTGCATGTGCAGAAGAACCACCGACTACGACCATGGTGCACGCGTGCAGAAGCAGCCTTTCTGTGGATCGAAATACATGGTAAGTTAGTGTGGTCAGAAAGCTGCGCTTTCCCTCGTTTCCATGGAGACGGAGTAAGAGTTCTTTTCAAAATGTTTAACCTTGGAAGTCAGTCTCAAAAAGTAGCATTTTCAGTAGCTCCAAAAAAACCATTGTCACGTGAACAAACGAGCGAAATGCAACAAAAGTTTCACGTCTTCACTTGAAAATATATTTTAAATTAAAAATATGAATGTATCTGCTCCTGGCTGTTCAAAGGGCGTGAAAAAAACCCTGACTAAATTATTGGTGACCCAACTAAATTATTGGTGCCTTCAGTCGGTCATTGTGGCAATAAGGAACTTCTCTGAGTGCTGATGCAGACAAACAGTGAACGCACATCCAGCCTGACATCAGTGTGCACTTTGTGCTGAAATAGTTGTTTTTACAGTCTGACAACAGAATACTCTATTATTACGGAGTTTGCACCACAGCCCGGCCTCACCACAAGCTGATTACACACTGTGTCCTGCAGCCAGTGGAGGTGTGTGTGTGCGTGTGCGTGTGTGTGTGTGTGTGTGTGTGAGTGTGTGTGTGTGTGTGTGTGGTGTGTGGTGAGCGAGCCCCGTCACATGTGGTCTGCATTAAAACGCTATTGTGCGCTATGAGGCTTGCAAGGCGTTGCCATGCCGACTGGGATCACTATCCCATGTTGTCAGCCACTCGCTCATATTATGGGATGGTTTCCTGTGCTATGTTCTGTGCACACACACACACATAGAAAATCCCTGCACCACACCCAAAGCAGGCTTGCAAAGTCCCGAATCCTCTCTGAAAAACAAGCGTCCTGATGTCATTAAATGAACGTCTGAGAGGAAAATCCAGTTTTCATCACAGTGAAACTTTACGGCCCCGCAGCTGATCTGATAATGGACCTGTACACACACTTCCTCCTGTCATTACTCGAAAGCTGCCGGGCCCGCATGGCGGATTTTTACCAGCGTTTGGGATTAACCGTTTATTTGACATTGTGAACTGAAAGTGAGGCCCGCGGCCGGCCTCTTGCTGGGTACTGCACAGATGAGTCAAACACACTCTTTGCACTGCGTCTGTACGAATGCGGTGCTTTCTGGAAGGTTTTGTTTGCGTAGCGTATTTTAGTGGTCAAATTGAAAAATATTTACAGACTGATTTGATAAGAACCTGTATGAACTGCCATGCAAACAATTCAGAAAAAACATCAGGAGAAACAACAGAACATAAAAGTCGCGGGGAGCCAGCTGAGGAAGTGTCTTTCACCACAGTAACAGCAGCACTTCTGAACTGATTTGATTTTTACCCTTTTTTAATAAATGGCTAAAAAAAACACCGAACCTAAAAAGCAATGCAAAGATTTTCAACTTTTTATTTACTTTTTAAATTAATCTCCAAGTATAAACTCGTGTCAGCGTTTCTGTTGTGCTATTTTGCACCTCTGTCAGATTTGACCCATATCAGATGAATCTTGGAAAAGTACAAAAAACAAATTGTGATTTTGAGAAATCCAACTGACAATGGAGGGGTTGAAAAGTTAATACGATTAATCCCCATTCAACAGCAGAAAAATAACCACAAAAATGTGTTTTAAGAGTCAGTTCGTAAAAAGTTTTACCTCAAAAAAGTTTAGAATTTAAAAATAATTATCATTTATGCTTAAAAAGGTCACCAAAGCTGAAAGTGCTGTAGTTTTTAGCATTTCTGTAAACATTAGTGCTCCATTTTGCTGTCATGTAGTTAAACTCAGCATCTGGTTTGTAAGGAATGTGTCTCCATGTATGCAGATGATGTTCTAGTCAATGTTGAAGTGTTGTTGAATTCATAGAAGTGTTATCTGTGCCAAATCCACCCCATATGTGCAGAGATCACTGAATATATATTCAGAAAGGCCTCGCTCTGGAAAGTGTTCCCAAAAATAAAAATGCATTTTTAGTGAATTTTCATGTAAAAAAAAAAAAAAAAAACGGCAACAAAGCAACTAAAATGTGCAGTTTACAAGTCATGTAAGCAGCGTAAAATGTAAATGACCAATTTAAGATTTTTCTAATTAATTCCAGAATGAAAACTGCCTCTCGGGCCACACGCCGGTTTCCTATGTGAAATAATCAGCATAAGTATCGGATATGCAAACCCGTCATTTGTAGTACAATAGGTGTTAACAAAAGAAAGTGTTGCTCGCTCGTGTTCCCTTTCAAGTAGTACAAGAAACAGGTGTGAATAAAGAAGCAAGCAGCGGAGCAGGCGAACAGCCCGGGGGGGTCGTCGAGCGCCGACCACCTGACAGAAAGTGACAGGACGTGACAGAAACGACTGCTCGCCCTCAGGCAGGGTTTTGTTATTCACCAGATACTTGTGTTTACCACTTCCTATCACATTCTCCTCACAATCGCTCCCCTCCCTCTCTCTCTCTCACACACACACACACACACACACACACACACACACACACACACACACACACACAGAAACACAAACACACACTCCTGGCTGCAGAGAGTGATCCCAACATCACGTCGACACAGAAAAGGGAAAACAGAATCGTAGAGGACACAGAGTTACAGACACAAAATATCCGGGCCCGGCGTTCACTGTAAACACATCCGCCCACCACGTGCACAGCAAGAAACACACACGGCACTTGCCGTCACACAGGAACGCAGTGATTCGGCGTGCTTCAGTGATGAAATCAGAAAATGCTAATCATTGGAAGCAAGAGGAGGAAATGTCTTTTTTTAAAACGGGGATGGAAGAAGAAAAGGGTATGTGTGTGCGTGTGTGCGTGTGTGTGTCTGTGTATGTGTTTATGGTGGAGGGGAGGACAAGAGGTCAAAGAAAAAGAAAGACGACAGAGCGAAAGGTTCAAAGGCAAACGCTCAGAGGATCGTCCACACACTGTCAGGAAACACACACAAGTCAGCTTCACGTGGAGAATGTCGTCATTTTCTGTCCTAATCACAACTCACGCTACCAACGGCAAAAACATCTTCATCTTAACGCATAAAATCACACACTGTTATTCGGTTATTGTTTATTAGTTACGCCACAGAAGTTAAAACTGATCTTCCCGAGATCCAGAAAAGTCAGAAATTCACTACAAAACACACACAGATCACACCTCTAATCCAAAACTATGAACAATTCATAAGCTAGCAGGCTGGAGGAATCCAGACCCTTCAGATCATCTGGGACAAGTTTACACCCAGAGAGCAAAGCAGCGTTCAGTTAATAAGCTCAACACCTGTGGAACAAAGAATCTCAGAGATCTGCTCAGTCAGCCCCTTCAAATCAGCATGAAAGCAACACTGTTTCCTGCAGCTTCTTTTAAACTGCATTCATTTTCACCTCCTTTTATTTTTTTGCCTTGTATTTCATATTAACGTGGGTTTTAATTAACTCGATTAAATTGGACCATGCTTTAAGGTTAAAGCTCAAACCCCTTTACAAGTAAACCAGTCGCAAAAACTAAACCTTGAGGAGTTTATTATGATCCCAAGGCACTTCAAGGTACCTTCAAGTGCTGTTATTCAGTCTATTATTTTGTATAAATCAGGATCTTAGAAAAACAGGCATTTCAGACCCTTCAGATGTAATAGAAGTAACGAGTGACTGAGTT
Source organism: Salarias fasciatus (assembly GCF_902148845.1). NCBI lineage: Eukaryota > Metazoa > Chordata > Actinopteri > Blenniiformes > Blenniidae > Salarias > Salarias fasciatus. The sequence continues at coordinate 4,386,548 of NC_043757.1, forward strand.
CCATCCACCTGGAGGATACCATGACTCCAAATATCTCCAAAATAACTTCCTAACCTTGACCTTGACCTCAGACTGAATGTGGCCTTGCTGTGGGGTCCGGCAGGTTTGTTGTATACTTGCAATAAATTCCAGAAGTGTTTGAATTTAAGATGTTTTCTTCTTGCTGAATAGTTAAAGCTACACCATCTGCATTTTCAGCATAAAAGAGCATCATTTTCAAAACGTAAAACATGAAACTTTTGCTGCAACAAAGTACAAAAATATATTTTTATTTGAAACACTTGAGTAAACGGGGGGTTTTGCTTGTTACCAGCACTTCCTGGTTTGAGGTAGATTGAAGGACGCATGGTGGTGCAGTAGTTTGTTCTCTCTCTCTGCAGCAACAGAACCAAAGACTCTGTGTTTGAAGTCTTCATCTGCAGCGTTCTACATGTCATAAGTGTTTTCTCCAGGTACAGAAGAGGAGGAAGAGCATGACGGAGCTGACAAACAGGAGGGGAGAATGAAGACGAAGACCGAACATCGCCGACCTGCCGGGTGACCTTTCTCGTCTCTGCGACAGCGCGGCAGTCACAGAACACATGGAGCATATTATTCACGTATAACGCACCTACAAATCCAACTCTGTGTGTGTGTGTGTGTGTGTGTGTGTGTGGAGAAAGCACGCGAGTGTGTGGGTGGAGCATCAGACGGCCATCTGTCCTGTGTGAGTTAATCCTGCTATGATGAGAGGAAAAGCAAGGGCAACACACACACACACAAACACACACACGCACGCACGCACACACACGCAGGTTGAAGCCCGTGTCAGCAGATGATGACTCCGATGTCAGAAAAGCACTCTACTCTGTCTCCACTCGGCCCGTCTCTCGCTGAAACACTCCACTGGCTGTCTCGTCCTTGAATGGCTCCTTTCTCTTTTTATCTCCGGGGCGTCGCACAGAAGCAGCAGCTTTATATTTAGGTCCCGCCGTGTCTCCGGCTCGCCGTGCAAACCGAGCGGCTGTAAATTACAGTAAATATGTGTTTTGAGGACACACGCCAGCCTCAGGATCAGCTCACTGATGAGGAAGATCATTCTGCATTCTCAAGCAGGAAATCTCACCGATAAACAGCCCGAATCATAGAAACCCTCACTTGAATCTGTCCGTTTTCAGGCGCAAAAACCGAATCTGTCGATCAAATTGCGTGAAAGTGCAATTTAGCCCATTTTATGCCCTTGATATGGCAGTAAATCGGGCTCAGTGTGTCTTCGTGGCATCACCAGATCAGAGCGAGACGCCAGACGATTTCACTTCCAGAGCTGAAGCTGTAAATTGGACGGCGAGCGGCAGCCTCGTAACGCGGATTTTATTGGACACGTTTTAAAACGACGGAGAAATCTGACATGAGTGAAATACATCCTCAACGTGACACATTTATTTCAACCACATTAGTGCTGAGCAGCCTTCTTATCAGAAGAGCAACTTTACGACCAAAAGGACAGTTTCCATCACTTTCAGCCAAAAAAAAAAAACCTTCCAGTAAGTGTAATTTTTAAAAATGACAATAATACCTCTCACAAAGTTGTAAAGTTTTGTCAGATAGAGAAAATTTGTGTCTTATGTTGGAATTTTTTTTGTTTTTTACATTTTCTGGAGCGGTTTACCTTTTTGGGCATCTATTGCAAAAATTTTAGTCATTTAACTTTTTGCCTAACTCATTGAGATTAGACATATTAATGTAGGCAAATTTTTGTGAAAGCTTCTTGGAGCCACTGCAGAGGGACTGAAGAGCCACATGTGGCCCCAGAGCCACAGGTTGAAGACCAACACATTTTACTGTACCTTTTTTCTTTCGTGTTATTGTAATGAGAACTATTTGCTTAAGTAGTGAATATTAAAAGAACTTATTTTGAAGGATTTCAATTTTCTTTGGTTAAACACAGATTTTAATAAAAAATGACTCTACAAAACAGTTAAACTGCAAATACTGTAAGCACCAAGCGTGGTTTCCTCTAATTTTGCACTTTTAGCTTTTAATAGTCATCTATGTAAACAAAAGAACGATGGGAACATATTGCTTGATACATCAGTAAATCAAAACTGTAAATGGTGCGAATAAAACAGGGATGCACCGATATGAAAAACATGACTGAAGCTTATAACCGGTATTCTAACAGCCGGTGTAGCTGATATCAACATATGTCATGTAAAAAATTACAGTCAGCTTGTACATACTGAAAAATAGAAATGTAGTGAATTTGAACCATTTTCCTTCATTTGTTTAATGCTAAACATGTTTTTGAACAATTTACATCTATGAAATATGTAAATTGAGTGATTTTCTGAAGATATCCTTATCTCCTCCATCTGCCACACTCATCCCTTGCTTTCTGCACATTACATGTGTGAAGCTTCAAGAAAGAATGGAAACACACACATCTGCACCACACCGATCGTTCGTATCAGTTACCTTCTGTTCATCGAACAGATACCGATTTCTTTTTTAAACGGTTCAAATTGTATGATGATAAAAAAAACTCGACTGATTCTCATGTTGATTAAAATGGTAAACTTGATGCTTCAAACCTAAGTAAAAGGGGAAGTCAAAATTCAACACATAAGTAGTTTAAAATCTGATTATTTTGCACAAATTGCATCTTTAATCTGTAACAACAGACAGTAGCCGTCCATCCAGTCCTCAGGAATCTGCTGTTTTCAGCCGCTTTTCGCTCAGAGAGATTGTGTTGTTTGGTCTTTTCCATTAAAATACTTGACAGGTGTTCTGGTGGACTTTAATAATTTACAGCAGTGAGCTGGGACACTCATGGGAACACGGCTGTGGTGTTTCTACCAGCTGAGATCCCACGGAAAACCTATGAAAACAGCGAGAAGAAGGACCCTCCGGGAATCAAACCAGCTTGAGGCAATCTTAATGATTTTTTTTTTTTTTTTTTAATTTAAAATAAACCTGAATATTTCACCGTACTGCCACACACACAGGAGGGATGTGCCGAGTTGGACGGCGACCATAATGGACTCCGACGTCACGTAATAGGATTTCAGATCCACCATAATATCAAAACTGTGCGCCCAGTATTAGTAGACAGATTAAATCAGACGTAAAGTAGAAGGCTTTAAATCCAAAAACTATCATCCCATTTTAGAGGCAGGAATAACATTTTCTCTTACTGCGATGTTTTATTTTCGCTTTCGGTGGAGGTGAAGCTTTAGTTTCACGCCGGTAACTCCTCTGAGGAGCTACATTTAAATCCCATCTCGCAGAACTGAACCCCGAGTCGCCTCGGTCCATTTATCAAGCTCCGCTGTGATGAATACAGCTCGGCTCCAAGTGTCTGAGGCAAGGGGGAAAAGAAACGTGGCTGCAGCTGCTTCACAGCTTTACAGTATTTTATCTTTATTCTATCAATTAGCAAACATCAGCATCCTTTTTTTTCTTCTTTTTTTTTTTTTTTTTTACCCAGAACCCCCTGCTGCATGTCCGCTGGTGGATAATGACTCAAAGTGTTGTGATGAGTTCATTTCGCGGTGGCCTCGGGTCTTTCTGGCTGCCTGCACTTAGCATGCAGGAGACAAAGCGAGATTAATGCAGCGGTTTATTCCAGCAAAACCTCGGGCAAATAGATTTACTTTGATGTGTCGCAGCAGACGGTTTGCTGCGCAGAGTGCCAGGCGCCGCCGCCACGTCGATCTACGGGAGAGTTTTCCCAACGCCGCCGTTTTCAGGTAACCTGTTGGATGAAAATCCTTTTTTACCTTCATCGCTGACGGGCGTGACGGTGAGTTCAGGGTTTGGGCTCGACGGATACACAGCTGATTCAACGAAGGATGAGAAAACGCCACGAAACATGGTGGAAAATTCAATCAATGCCACCTGACTACGAGTGCAAGCAGGGTAAACCCTAAAGCGGCGGCATGTCGGTGCAGCTCGGACCCCAGTTTGCCTTCAGGTCTTCCTCAAGAAACTTCCCCCAAGGCGTTTTGTCCTCGAGACTCGGCAGACATTTGCTCTTCGGTAGACCTTTCTTCACCATAAAAGTCGCTGTTTATCAGCTAAGTGAGAAGTTTTTAAATGTGACATTAAGATGCAGACCAGCGCCGCATTAAAAGCAAAGGAAAAGGTCATTATGCGTCATATTCCAAGAAGGAATTTCTGTGAATGTCAATGAGAAGCCAGAGAGAGAAGAGAAGCCCGGAGAAATGAGGTGTGTGTTGGTGTGTGCCCGTGAAAGATGTTATCAAGTCAGGACGGAAAGAGAGCGAGAATGAAATAGAAGAGAAAAAAAAAAATTGGAAAACAAAGGACGAGCCTGTGGACCAATAAAACTAAACAGAGCACCGATACCTTAAATCAATAGACAAACACAGTCGGCTCCCTATTTCTCCTTTATTGGATCTGTCTGTGTGGATATGAGACATGCGGCACTGCTTGTGTGGTGTGTGTGTGTGTGTGTGCGTGTGTGTTCCAGCGGCCACTAAAGCTTCGGTACACAGTACTTTCAGGCCACAGTAACCAGTTTTCCTCTGTGCTCTAACTGCTGTATCTTGACTGGACGGACACTACTTGGAGATTGGCGTGGAGATTCTCTTCAGCTGCCCCACTGCGCCACAAACACTGACAAACTGCGACAAAAAGCTACATTTTCTATTTTCAAGTGGAACCAAAATCTTCTAATTCTCCACACATACACGGAGAGAACATGCAAACTGCACACAGAAAGTCCCGGACTAACTCGAATCCACAACATTGACTCTATGAGACAAAAATGGGGAAAAAATTACACCACTAAACAGTTTTTTCCAAAACATCTGGCCACAGCTGTAATACGCTTTAAATGACATATTGAATGGATTAAATTTAATAGAGGGTCCATATTTACATTTAACGGCACAGCTAACATGAAGCGGCGAGAGAAAGAGTAACAGATGCTAACCGGCCGCCTGTCCCTGCTCATCCCTGCGGTGTTGTCCGTCGTCCTGCCGACAGCTGTCGTGCGCCGCCGTCTGTCGCTCTCGCAACAATCACATCGATTGAGAAATCGATACGGAGCTCCGGAGAGGAAAGATCAGGCCGAGGTCTGGCCGTTTGCTCAGACACGCTCGAGCAGAGCAGCCTGTAGGCGACTGCGACGAGGCAACCTCATCCTCTCTGGAGAATGTTTGAGGTGAGCGTCTGGATCCGATCGTTCGGGATGCTCGCTAATGCAACACGGCTACGGCGGATGCAGGCAAACACCAAGGCTGCGTTCACTGCAGCGTCTTTCACGCTGCTGCCAGGAGGAGCGAATTAGTTCAGGATTAATGAGGAACTCCTCAAGTGAATGGAAGGTTAACAAAATACTAACAGCTGCTCCTCGCGGGAGAACACAGCTTCCCATAATGCTAATGTCAACAGAAAGAACAAAGAGAGAGACTAAAAACCTCTAAATGACTTCTCAAGATTGCAAATGAGTCTCTTATCTCTGGAGTAAAAGTGTTAGGGAATCACATCTCACAAAAAAAGAAAACCTCAGTTTATGAAAACTCGATTACAGATTAAATTTTACATTCCTGGCTGAAATTTTTGAAAAAGAAATTTCAACAAATACAGTTTTCTGGGTCATGACATCTCATTAAGGTTCTCAAAAACACCACAGCAGCAAACAGCTTCAGAATCTGTCTATAAAGATAGGAACTTCATTGGATCAATTTCAAGTCTGAGCTGAACCAAATCACATGTGGAGTTCCTCAAGGATCCATCCTGGGCCCACCTCTGTTTAACATCTACCTGCTGCCACTGGCTCAGAAGCCAGGTGAACGTCACTCTCTCACCAGGAAACCACAGTTCAAGTTGAAAAAAAATCTGAGTGACTGTACTGAGCAGGTCCACCTTCGGATTTGACAGAACTTTATTCAGTTTAAAGATAAAACTGAAGTCGTTGGATCCAAAGATGAGGGACTGTTTTGAAATTATATGTTCAGAAGTATCACTGGAAGAATCTCGTAAAAGTACTGATGTCTCAGCAGGATTCAAAGAAGTTGATCCAAGCATTTGTCTTCAGTGGACTACATTAAAGCTGCATTCACTGGTCTTCACCGAACAAATCTATCAGACAGTTGATTCAAGACACTGCTGCAGCTCAAGTCCTGACAAGAACCAATACAGGCGACCACATCAGTCCAGCTCTCATGTGTGTGGATTTACTTTCTGTCCCACAAATGATGGATTTTCAAAATTAAAGTTAAATCCATTAAGTGGAGGAAGATGCTCTTTAATCAAGACATTGTTGGTCTAGTGAACTCATTACACGTGGAAGCATTAATAAAACACTTCAGACACCACCAAGAAGCCTCCATCACCAAAACTGCCTCGCACCGAATGCCAGAGGGAAAGCCGAGGAGGGTTCGTACTAAGGTCACATGGCGGCGGAGAGAAAGAAAACAAACAAATGAGAAAGAGCTGGAGCAGCATTTCAGTCATGGCGAAGGACAGCAAAGGTGGAGGGGCCACGTTATTGCTCTATATGTCACTCATGAGTGAACGATGGAGGCTTAAAAGAGTCTTATACAATTAAGCCAAGGTTGCTAATGCATGACATCCACTGTAGATACAGGCTCATGCTAATGCTTCTCACAGTGGAAAAACATTTTGAGATTTTGGTTTCAGTCAGACTGAGGTAGTTCAGAAATAAAGACGCGCTCCTCCTCCGATAAACAGGAGTTTAAGAAAAGGCCACATCCAGCAGATACGTAAAGTGATTCTGCTTCGTTTTCCCTCAAATCGGGCTGAAAATCACCATTAATTATTTTCAAAGTGTGTTTCATATGTGGCAGAAGCACATAACTCAATGATCAGAAACTTCCGCATCACCTGTGCTTCTCCGCACAGGAAGAGGATGGCAGCAGCTCATATTTCAGCTTTTACAGCCAAATAAAATCCCTCTCAGAACATCTCAGGGGCAAGATATCGGCCATGCCATCCCTGAATCTTGATTCATTTGGAAAGAGTACCTGCTGGAAAGCAGACGAAGCAGGTTTAATGAGGCCGTGTTTACAGCTCAGAGAGAGAGAGAGAGAGAGAGACAGAGAGAGACAGAGAGAGACAGAGAGAGACAGACAGAGTGAGAGAGTGAGAGAGCGAGAGAGAGAGGCAGGGAGAGATCCAGTGATGACCAATCTGCTGTCTGAGCTTTAAAGCTGCCTGTTGGCATGTTTAGCAACATGTTTACACTCATTAAAAATGAAGCCCTTGAAACTCTGGGTGGACAGCGCTCTTTCCTCACAGGCTCTTTGTTTGGAGCGTTGCATGTTCTCCCTGTGCGTCAACAAGTTTTTATTGGAAACTGCAGCTTTGTCCTACAATCCAGATTTAATAAGACCCTGAATAAGTTGTGTGGGGGAGAACAAGTGCAATAGAAGAGAGCCGAATGACTGCAGGAATTAGGACGTAGCACAAGATAAAATATCATAACAGAGTCCTCAAATGGAAGTGGTGGTGAGCCAGTTGTGGAAATGATTCTCAGCAAAGTAAAATCATTATTTCTGCTAAAACTGGTTTGTATCTTCTAGCTAGATATGTGAAAAATACACAGCAAATTTTAAAGTGCCATTAGTCAGCAGAGGACTTCACTGTTCAGGGCTGCCGTTGAAGTTTTCCCCTCATTGTTTCTTAATGTAACCCGTCTAATGCTCAAAGTCAGCTGTGTTTCAGTCTGACTCGACCAAGACAGGTGGATGGATGGATGAAGGGATGCTCTCATCAGAGCTGGAAAACAGCCAAAACCTCACTTCAAACCACAGAAGGGGTTGTGTGTTATTGCTATTCAGTGAAACAGAATATCTGACAGGAATAAACACCCAACTGCCATTATTCACGGCAAAAGCGATCCATCCATCCATCTCCCATCGAAGAAGACTTTCAGCTTGCAGTCGAGCTGCAGCCAGATGACTGATCATCTTGGACGGGAGGTGTGGGAGTCATAACGTCACTGTGGATCAATACATCTTCTTCCCTGTTTGATTCAGCTCAGAGTCTCCGGGGAGGCTGGAGATGATCCCAGCTCACGGCTCCCAAAGTCAAACTTCTCTCTAACACTGGCTCTGTCTCCGAGGAAAAGGAAAGAAAACACTACTTTTTGGAAATAAGTAGTGCTGCGAGCATGAACAGTAACGTTTGCCTCTAGAGCGTCATGACTACCAGTCCATCAGTTGACCTCAAACATGGGATTAAAACAGCATCTTAAGAATAAAAAATGCAAACTTAATTTATAAAGAGACCTGAAAGTCTGGACTCAAACCGAGTATTTCCATAATGTGAGGTGAGATTAACCACTACCCTGCTGTGCTGCCCATGAAGTCATCAAGCAGCCATGATTACAGTTATAATGATGCGTTTCCGTTCATCCGTCTCTCCTCTAAACCACTTTATCCGAGTCAGGTTGATGGAGCTGATCCCGGCTCAGAATGCATCATGGCAAGGTCACCAATCCATCACGGAGACAATCTAATGAGGGGCAATTTCACAGTCAGCAAGTCACCGAAGATGTATGTTTGTATTGTGTACAAGGAAACGCGTGCGCAGGGAGAACATGCAAACTACGCAGCCTGGATCTGAACCATGAAAAACAAACATTCAGGGCTCCATGTGGCACCGATCAGCCGTCATATGAGTGTGAGTCTTACTTGAATCTGCCCTGGCAGTGCTGGCACTGATCCCCGACCCAGCCGTGGTCGCACACGCACGTCCCGTTCACGCACGTCCCTGAAAAGCAGCTTTTTTCGCAGGACTTGGACGCGGACGAGGCTTCCGCGCGCAGCACGAGGTGGAGCAGCATCAGTATTCCCAGGTAGACGCGCGCGTCCTGGACGCTCCTCCTGGTCGGGCCGCTCCAGGCGCACACGTGCGCCCCCGCGGCTTCACCCATGGCCGTGTGTGCGCGCGCGGAGAGAGCGAGAGAGGCGAGCTGTCAGCTCACACTGCGACCTGCTGATCTGCCGCCATCCGGGGAGGTGCACTCAATCCACCCGTCACTCCTGTGGGGTGAGGACAAAAAAAGCGCAGGGAAAACCGCAAACACGCGCCGTCAGAGCATGCCGAGCGGCGTGGAGGAAGCTGCGGGACCGGACGGACAAAGCAAAGTTTGATGGGAACAGTTCCGATGTCAGAAACGGATCCCAAACTGCATCTTCTCCTGGTTAAATCCTCCGTTTACGCACATCGCGTCACCGCAAAGTCCTCCAGATAACTTCCAACGCGGTCGAGGATGTAAACACACACACACATGCAGAACGGTGATCGGAAGATGCTCCTTCCGCACGTCAAAAACACAGCTGTAATCCTCCCAGAGGTGAGGCGAAGCCACGCAGCTCTCCGCCTTCCCAGACAAAGACGTGCCCTCCGCTGCGCTGCGCTGCGCTGCGCTCCACCCGGGCTCCGGGATCCGAGGATGCGACAGCCACAGCCGACGACTCTCCTCTCTGCTGCTCTCACTCCTCAGCGTGCACACACACACACTCCCTCCCTCCCTCTCTCTCTCTCCCTTTCTCTCTCTCTCTCACACACACACACAGCTGGTCTGTGACGGGGAAACTCCTGCACAAAGCCTCGAGCATGAGCAGTAACGACCGCGCGGTTAAAGGGCCAGTTCCCTTTCAAGCGTTGAGACAGACAAAGCCTCTGACACCAGCCTGCTGCAGCATCTCACAGACAGACAGATAGATAGACAGATAGATAGACAGATAGATAGATAGATAGATAGATAGAAGCAATAGAATATCAGCTGTTGTCATACCAAAGAGTGTATCTTTGATTAAAAAGTGTATCCCGAGCTTTTGTTTATACCGATCCCTTGAGCCTAACACCATGCGGTTTATAGTGTAAACGTTTCTGACCATTCATAATAAAACCTGCGAATTTAGACGAGTTCCATCAATCACAGCTAAAGTTAAAGGTGGACACACATTATTTCAGCCTGCTTGACACTGCACATGCCAGAAAATGTACAGCCCCCCCCTCCATAATTCTCCTTTATGATTATGCAGAACAAAACTTGCTAGGCTGATCACCAAGCAACAATACAATTTATTATATAAAAAAAAGAAGGATAAGACAGTGTCATGTTAGTCCTGTGAATACTGTTAAATTGGACATATTGTGTTGAAGTTTCTCCATCCATTCACATTCTTGCTCAAGGGCACTTCAACATGTGCGCAGAGAGAGATGGGGAATCAAGCCTCAAATGACAACCGCTCCACCAACTGAGCCACAACCACTTGTATACGAGTGTTTGCTGGAATGGTTTGAGACGGCTGAATCGGTGGAAATGCAGCGTATAATTGGGTGCACGCCATGAACTGTCGCGCCGGTTTGCATGCAACACGTTTGAGGTTAATTGGTGACTCTCCGTTGCTCGTCAGCAGGGACTGGATTCACCCTTCTCGGGTGGAAATGACAGCATGCATGTTCATTTCTTGCTTCCCGCGTCTGTTTATCTCCCAACACTTCAACCTTTCCAGCAGAAATCTGCCACTTCTGAACCTTCTGCAGAGGCTCCATCCTGCTGAAACTCAGATTCTCTCTCCCATTGTGGGGGATTGTTGCGTTTCTGTGTCTAATTGGTCCCTGTAAATTGCCTGTAGGTGGTGTGTGTGTTTGTGTGTGTGTGGTTGTCAGCCTCTGTGATGTTATCTTGTAGCTGGTGTGACCGGCTGCTCACTCTGAGTTGGCTCAGATAGGCTCCATCTCTTCTGGCTCAATAGTCTGCATAAAGCCGGAATGGAATGGATGAACAAAAAGCTTTGAGTGTGAAGGCTACATAACTTACTGTATTGATGATTCCTGCTGTAATTGTTCAGTTTTCAACATCAATTTACTGCCTACCTGTAAAATGAAAGCTAAAATCAATAAAACCCATCTGAGCAACGCCACATTTTCTTAAGCTTTTCATTAACCTGTTTTATTAAAACCGCAGCGTAAACGTGAAACTTTTCTGAAACAAAATTGTTTTATCTTGAGATGTAATGTAAATGGGGCCTCGGTGTAGCCGGCTACCGCAAACGTCAATCCAATCTGAAGTTTTGACCAGAAATATGTAAATATACAGAACCGAAAATGGCTCGCACATTGTTTCTCGGTATCTTCAAGTCAAATATTATTCCTCATTTCTTTTCCACAGAAACTCTTCAAGGCTGAATACACACACTAATTTGCAAATCAAATTTTGCTCCTCAGTCCAGAGAAATATAATAACTTTTCATGAACACACACACACACACACACACACACACATACAATTCCTCCAAGAATCTCACCAGAGAGGGTAACCACAGGGAATGAGCTCAGATACAAACTGCAGCAAATGGTTGTTTTTCTTTCTCCAACAAAACGCCTCGAGAACATTTCAGAGGCAGCACACAGAATCTATCACAGTGGTCTGGTTCAGCTGGTTAATATCAATCACTTCAGCTCATGCAACATCACGGCATTAAAAGGATTATTTCAACCCAAAAACGGAGCTCCCTGAGTTCCCGTTGTGGTGCGTTTGGATGTGTTTGGGTAGATTCAGAGACGGATATGACAGGAACATGAAAACCAGCAGAGGCCTCGTTCCCCCAAACTGTCTGCCTGATTTATAACTTCATCTCACTCCGAGAGCTTTAAAGACACAGAGATGTTCTTTGAAGCAGTGCGGCGCTTTTCGGAAAAACAAAACCAAGATTTGCATCTGCGGCCCCCCCGAGGGTTCAGGGAAACAGGAAGACAATGATCCACAAACCCAGCGCTCCCGAGGAGAGGAGCTGCAACAGTTGCGCATTTGTGCAGATTTGTGAACTCTGACTTGACTTCTTTCCATCAGTAGCAGGTCGCTCTTCAGGGTTTTAAAGCCGAAAACAGGACAACATGTTCAGTGGGGAGCCGGAGATGAATGGAGACACCTCTGTGTAACGTAATGCCCCATCATGCATCCGGTTTGCCAGCCTGTCTCCCTTAATCTGATGAAAATCGAGTGCAGCTTTACATAAATCTAACATATATTAACCCTTGTGCGGCTCACATGCTCAGGAGCTTAACCGCTCAAATCATGCATGACGCACAATTCTCACCCAGGCGCACATGCGGGTATTGAATTGTTTCAACGGGCAGGCGGGAGGGAGGAAGACATCAAAACACAGCTGTGCTCTTCAGCTGGAGCAGAAATCTTTGCTGCAGACTCCCCAACGGTGCGAAAGGCTCCAGAAAGTGCAGCAGAACGGTCTGCTCGTCCCTGATCTCTGCCGCCATACTTCAGTGCTGCAGCTGCTGAGTCATGGTTAGAGAAGAGGGCTGATAGGAAACTGATGGGGCAGATCATCTTCCAGTCCAGACGTTAGAGCTTCGATTCCCCACCTCGCTCTCTTCATAACCGCCCCCCAGCTGGAGAAGACTGGGCTCCAGTGGAAGTGCCAGTTTAACTGAAGTAAAATGTTAATGCCTCATGTAATTCAGTAAAAAACTAACATTTCAGTCAGAAACTACATTATTTTTTCTGTACAAACTCAAATGAAGTACAGATACCTGGAATATCTAACCAGAGTAACGAAGCAGACCTCCATCACACCAGTGCCCCATGTCAGTTACTATATTTACAAATCAAATCATGCTTCTGTTGTACACTGGGTGGCAGTGTTGAGTCATTTAATGCTGGTGACACAGTTAATCTATTACAGGAAGCCACCACTCCGGTGAAATGAATCAGATAGCATGTGTAAAGAGGCGAAGTCACCATGTACAATTCATAAAGCAGAGAGTTGAGTCCATAGTAATAAAGTATTTTCACGAAACATATTGACAAAACACACATGATTAATACACAAATTTGCTGTGTACCCAGACATTCGACTATTTTCTGTGGCGCTGGTGCTCATGTGCAGTAGCAGCTTTGCTACAGTCTACAAGGAGACAGAGTGTTTTTTTACCCCGTTTCCATGGAGACGGAGAATTTTCAAAAGGTTCCACCTTGGGAGTTGCTTTCCAAAAGTTGTGCTGTCAGTGGTTCCGAGCATCATTGTCCAGTAAACCAACACCCATAATGCAACAGAAATTTTGCATTTTCACTTGAAAACCTCATCATGTGATTCCTCATTTGACTCCATACACCCCCTGGTGGTGCAAATTGCAACTACACGTGGTGAGTGGAGTTAGAGAAATGTATTATTTTGGATGATTCTGGTTCCTCTGATTATTCCTAATTTCTTCTTTTTTAAATCAAAACATAACATTACACGTTGACCTTGTATATGGCATTGATCTACAATGGTTGCAATATTTTCTCATCTGAATGCATTCCTGGACACTTTTGTCATTAATTATTAATCCACACATGGTTTTTTAAATTCCACTGCGTTCACGTGATTCTGATTTGGCCTGTGCGTTATCGCACTACAGCAGGTATTCTGGCTCTGGGCCTCGTCTTGAGGAAACAGCTGGGTTATTGCAGGCTGGCGTTTCTTTTCTTCTCCCCTCCTGAGGCCTGCTGCTTCACCTCGCCGCTGCTTCTCCTCTCTTTGCCCCAATTTTTTTTTTTTTTTTTTTTTGCAGCTCTTTTTTTCCAGTCACGAGACCATCTGCTCTGGCTCCAAATCAGGGAGAGCATTTATCAAATGTCCCGTGATGAGAATACTGATCTGGGGAGAGGTGCAACTTTCACACGGGGATATTTATTAACTTTCTGAGAGGACATGAAGGAGAAAATTAACAATTTGTCGGAGTTTGTAGTCACAGCTGTCACAGATTTTATCTTTAACTAGATAGTAATTCGTGGTGGTGTTTAAGACCAATAAATACCAATAAAAAATCTAATTTCCCACATTTCCAGGCTGCCACCTCTGTGCTCAGAGCTACCAATCTGAAGCTCTGAGACAACAAACTGTGGCGTTAACGCTCACTTTTCGCCTGTGGGAAATTGGTTTGGCTTGTTGTTATTCCTGCTGCTTGACTTGAATCCTATTATAGATCGTTTTTAGCCTCCCCCCAAGGGCCAAAGTAAGAATATTGATTGTCTTACACAAAGAGCCCGCTGAGAGGAAAAATGAAAAAAAAAAAAAAAAGGAAGAAAAGAAACAAACTATAAACTAATATTGATTTTTGTCATTTTGTGTATAATTAAACAGTGGGATAACTAACTGCACCGGAGGGAGGCGGATGGATGAGGGTTAGGATATTGAGAATGCAGATGCAGGCATGAACACACACACACACACACACACACACCCACACACACCCAGCTGTGGTGTTTAACAGCGACTGTGTGCTGTCAGAAAGGTGCGTGGAGGCCTTGGCAATGGAGTCAGTCAGAAGAATCACACAGAGGTTCAGAGAGGCTGAGTGGAGGGCAAACACACTGCAGAGAATTAAAGGGGCCTTGGGAAAAGATTACAAACAGATTAGAGCTGTTGACTGTTGTTTGGTGACCTCTACAGTTTCATAACTGCTAATGCAGGAACACTGAAACATGCAATTAAACCATAAAATGATCAATAAATAAAGAAAGTTCTTGAATTAATATTTATTACTACCACTGTTATCATCGACATAAACAATACTGAAAATATGACTTCCACCAGCTATGAGTTGGGTTAGGGTGAAACTATTATTTTGAATATTTATCTATTTCTTATCATTAATTATTCACAAACTGGACTGTAATTAATCAAATGTAATCATAATTTGTGAACCTGTAATTACCACATGAACCCAAAAACATTTTTTAAATCATTTTATGTGAAACAAACAAACCCAGTTATTCCACTGAGGAACCCAGTGTCAATGTCAGTACATGACGACAAAGAAAAGAAACCAGAGCACACCCACATCCTCATGGGGAGAACATGCAAGGCCCCAGCCAGGGTTTGAGCCGGGACCTTCCTGCTGTGAGGTGATTGCTAACCACTGCACCACTGTGTGGACCTATTATAATAACATACAAACAATGTTGAAAGAATCACCTTGATTATAAAATTTCTATTCTTTACAACATTTATTTATAAGTGTAAAATGACAATGATACAACCAGATAGTAACATGTCTGCAATATGACTGGAACAATATGTGTGTTTATTTATTCATTCATTCATTCATTCATTCATTCATTCATTCATTCATTCATTCATTCTCCATTTATATTTTCTGATAATTACCAGTTTACCTACATGATATTTTATATTGTTTCACTTTGATAAATGTTTTGCCTTCTATTTAAGGTGTACTCATTGAAGTCAACATTGGATTTGTCATTCTAATCTTCTAAGATTTTTTTCCTTTTAAAAGAAAGTTTTTCTTTCCACGATCACTGAAGCTTGCTCATGTGGAACTGTAGTGTTTTTATCTATAAAAGCTTCTAGAAATGACTGTGTTGTACAAATAAAGCTGAACTGAACTGAATGGTGAGTCGAGTTATACATTATAATATCATAATAATTTCAATGAAAGTGATTAATGTGAAATAGTGATAATATTTGCATGAAATGCTGAACCATGAAATAAAATATAAGGCACTTTATTGTGCTTTGGAGAGAAAAAAAAAAAATCCATGTTGATACCATTGATGTATATACAATGGTATCAACATGTGGCTCCAAAACATGAAGCCCACCCGGAAGTGCCAAAAACTTGCAATATCACAGTGTCCACCAGGGGCTGGCTCCAAGAGGACTGTGACTATAGACTCCAATTCAAAACGAAACATCAATAAAACTGGATCGGCTGAGTTTCTACAACTCAGAGTTGTTTTTTTCATTGTATTTCATCGTCCAAAAGAGAGATCAGGTGGTCCATCTAAAAATATATTAACACTCATTTTTTTTATAGAGCGTTAAATTTTTCATAATGAGGGAGCGATTGACAGGTCTGCTCTGGAATGACTGACAGAACCTTCCAGCAGCTTCCAGGAAGTTTTCATTGAAGGGACTTCAGGCAACTTTACAAAATTTACCTCAGTGCTGCCGTGATAGGCGCTGTGGGTAACTGCAGCCACCAGCCAAGGCGGCACGGGAGCGCGCACCAACACTTTACAGACTGTCCGTCTTCACAGCACTGCACCAGATGGGCCAGTGACTCCCAAATGCAGCTGAATTTCCCTCCATGAATCAAACACATATCCAGTATTTATTCGGGTGCCTGCCCGGCTTCGGTAATTTTTTTTTTTTTTTTTGACTCACGAGATAACGCTTATAAAATCCTTTTTTTCTTCATGGTGGCACTTTTTGTGGGCTTAGAGTGGATGCAGGTCGTTTGCTGAGATACAAATGGATTCTTCAGCAGCCATCAGTGTTTGAGTGCGTGTCCACGGCGGCCATGTTCTTCCTGTTCAAGAGCTGTCGGCAACACACATACAACGTCAATTTACGTCACATCCCCACAATTGCGCGGGAAATTGGGACGCCGAACTGCAGCCAATTCTGTGGCACACAGCCTGTATAAGGCAACAGATGCGCGGATTGGCCTGTTATTTTAGGTTTTTAATGCTTCACGGCCCATTAGCATTGAACAAACTGGAAAGGCATGTGCAGTTTTTCACAAATCTTGCCTTAAGTTGGGCGGCTGTGGTTCAGTGGGGAGAGCAGTTGTCTTGCAATCGGGAGGTTGTTAGTTCGATTCCTGTCTCCCCTTGTCTGCATGTCAAAGTGTCCTTGGGCAAGACACTGAACCCCAAATTGCCCCCAGTACATGGACTGAGCGCCTTGCATGGCAGCCGCCTCCACTGGTGTGTGAATGGGTGAATGTGATCTTGCATTGTAAAGTGCTTCGGACTCTGTTGATGCCTTGTAAAAGCGCTATATAAGTGTAGTCCATTTACCATTTAAGCTCCTTTAAGGAGCTGACATCTCCTACAATTGTCATTTTAAAGAGTTACTCAGTTTGTTGACTAGTTTTAATTTGTTGCTGATTCATTGTAGACATGACTATAATCTGGATTAACTGCTCTAAAAGACCATCAAGGGATTCTGTTGTCCAGTACTTTCTGTATTTTTTGCATTTATATATAACTGTAAATATGATGTGTTGTGTTCCCCCAAAACATCTTTTTTTTTTTTTTTTTTTCTGAGATGTTGTGTCCTCAACATGAGGTTTAACCAACTTTAAACTAGCAACGGGTTTTGTTTTTCTGGCTCTGGGGTTCTGCTTCGTTTTGGAGCCAGGTTGCGTTGTCCCTCTTTAAACAGCAGCACCAGCAGCTGGGGGGAAACACCGTGAACGGCCAAGGGGAGAGCATCGTTAGTGGCCGGGGAGAAAGAACCACAGATGGCCGGGGAGCCAGTGCCCCTACCCGGGAGAAAACAGCGCCAGCGACCGGGGGAAACACCGCTACGGGGCGGCGTTGTGCCAAGGTGCTTACCCCTGATAGAAAGTGTATCCCCTGTTCGTGGGAGCATGCATAAAATGCCTTTCCTGTGCAGTTTTTTTAATTGCACATAATTAATATATCAAAATAAACAAATCCATTGTTTGAAATGCTTAGTTTTTCAACTGCCGTCCTTTATCACACTGTGTTGTGCCATAAGAAACTGATCTGACAAAGAATCAGTAGTCTTCATTAGTATTGCTCTATCTGTCTTCATACCATGCTCATATGTTGAGTTTTGATTGCTCTTTTTCTTTTTTCTTAGATTAGCCCCCTACTGCTATTTATGATCATCCGGAAGTTTCCACACTTTCAAAATAAAAGAACGTATCCATGAAAAACGTAAAAACATGAGGACTCGACTAGGGCTGAACGATATATCGTTATCGTATCGATATCGGGATATGAACATTCAGGACATTAGTTTCTCAAAATCAACAATATCAAGTTTTCCCCTGCTTGCCCTGCATGTAAGCTCGCCCATGCACAGGTAAGTCCAGCTAACCACAAACCTCGTTTACTGGTTGACAGCTGATGGCAGAGGGCAGTTGCAGAATCTGCACAAACGAGTTTGGTGGTAGTGGCAGTGAGTTCTCATAAATATAACTGCTTTTTTTTTTACATCCTTTTGTATTATGATGTTTTTATTTTTTTTTGAAAAATGCTTAACTTTCACTGAATTCATTGTAATATATCGTATCGATATCGAGATATCTCACATGGATATCGAGATATGAAATTTTGCCCATATCGTTCAGCCCAAGACTCAACTATATTTAGCCTGCAAAAATTGGCATTCCCCCCCAGATTGGTCAAATCATAAACTACCATCATCATGAAATTTATTTTGTGATCATTTCTGTTTAAGATTGATGATATTGGAGAGTTTCAAAGGACTAGCTGACTTCTTCCCTAAGTTACAGGGGGGTACAAATTATTTCAGGGGATACACTTTCTATCGGGGGTAAGTACCTCGGCACAACACCAGCATGGTGCGGCAGTGGATGTTCCTGGTGTTGTTTTTGGTCCTGGTCAAATGCATAAACACTGTCAACATTATCATTGACAAGCAAATGGTATGCAGACACTATGGAAGCAGTTTACAGCAGACCATCATGATCACACAACACCACAGTCCTGGGCTCTCAGTCAGCCCCGCCCCCTGTCGCTCTCTGGCCCCACCCTCTCGCTGTCTTTTTTTCCATCTCTGGCTCCAAAATTCCATCATCAGCCTCTGAGCTGGCCTCACTTGATGATAATACAAACAAATGGGTGACGTCACGAATGCCTGCCTCTTGGTTGATACATTGTTGCCACCTGTCAAGTTCTAAATGACGTCATCGTCTAATCTGCACAGCTGCTCATTTGCATATATTTGCATATTTGCAAGCCGATGATGCCGGTAACTGCAATAAAATAAACAGTATTTCTATTTTTTGTAACAAGTAATCTAACTGATTACTTTTCCAAAAGTTACAATGCCATTACTTCTTCCTAAAAATATGAGACCCAGTTCGTTACTATAATTTATGCTTCAGCTTGTTTTGTTTTTTTTGTTTGTTTTTTTTTTTCCTCCTCAGCTCCATAACCTCTCGAAAGTTGGACAAGACGATGTGGTTCACCTGTTGATGAACTCTCCAAATGAAAAAAGTCCAAATTACATAAGGGATACAAGTTGTTTTACCAGCAGTTTGTCTAGCTCCTCAGCCTACCTGTCTGGGCGTGGCTGCTCCACAGTGTCCTTCCGGTCAAAAACGGACTGGTGAAGAGTCCGATACCCCCAAGCAGTTCCAGGGAAACCAGCTTGGTGTGGCGCCTTTTTGGAGGAGTTTGTCTTTCGGGAGTTGTTGTGGAAGTTGTCAGTAAAGCAGAAGTGCAAGAAAGACAGTCAGAGCAAGAGGCTTTCCTGAAGTACGATAGATGCTGCGCATGCGTATTTGGCGCTTCATGATTGGCTCCACCTACCGAGTTGCTCAGTGGTAAGCCAGTCGTTTGGGGGTGGGGGGGTGGGGGTGGGCGGGGGGGGGGGGTCTTATATTCATATAAATTACTCAATTATGCACAAATGAAGAGAAACGCCTGCTGAACTGATTTTAATGAAGTAATCACACACTGACAATGTTCAAAGTTCATAAAAGGAAAAGGGTCCTTTAAATGGAAGTACATAAATCTATTGTGTTTTATTATTCTCTCACAAATGTATGGATGCCATCTATCGTTACAAGTCAAATTTAATTGGTGTCTTGTCTCATATTAACTTAGCACACAACAACATTTGAATAATTCAATTTCAATAAATCAAACTGAAAACTCATCTTGTTGGACATTTCACCATTTTGCCTTTTCTTTTTCTTTTTTTTTAAGTTTCTGACCCAATAAATCATAATTTGCTTATTTTTATTTTTGTCTATTTTCATAATGTGAACTTCCTCTCTGCAGCATGAGAGGAATTTTCCTCATGTTCTTGCAGCCATTTAACTGAAAAATCTGAGGAGAGCAGTGATTTTTCTCTGTCGTCTTCCCCGGAGTTACAGCTGCGACGACAGCAGCTCCAGTCAGATCTCAGTGAGCAGTGCCAAGCCACATCCATCTGGATACTGTGGGCCACAACCTAAAGAGGAATCATGTGAAGAAACAGAGACACCGCCGCTTTTCAGCTGTATTAAAGGGAGTGACTAGTTTTAGTAATCACTGATGCATCCCGATCCTCCTGAGGCTGATGGGAACATTCAAGGCTGAAAGCTCATTCAAATGAAGCCAGACAAATGTCCTTCTTCCACTGTAACCAGGTGTATCTGTCAAATCCTCAAACATCCCAAGATTCATTGCTCCATATAAACATGATGCGTTTGCAATATTCTTACCTGGCCACAACAAGAAAAACACATAAAACTAAAGGTTATAATGTCACTATTTTACCTTCAGCTAATTGTGCCATATGTGGCTGTTTGACAGTTCTGTTGTAGTGGATCTGGAAATCAAATCCTTTTTAAATTGTTATATTGGGTTTTTGTGAACGATTGCAATAAAATACTTTTGTGTTGAATACTTAAAAAAATGACATCTCAAGATTTTTGGAAAAATCTTAATGTAGAGTCAATTTGGCGAAAGGAGTTTTTTTGCAGTAAAAGTAAAACCCAATGCACGTAGCTACACGAAAGAAATTCAAACTTCACACAGAAACGTCCCAAATCCTGGGCACTACACTACAATAATCTCTCAGATCATGCGCTTTGTGTTTTTTTATTCATCTGTCTTTTCTGTTTCGATCTCAGTGGCTCGCTGTGATTTTTAACTTGAAATGTCCTGCATTAGCCAGCAGGGGGCAGCAGAGTTTGGGATTTTTGTGTGTGATTGAGGTGAAGTCAGCTCAGAAACACCTGCAGGTCACTTTCTACATCTCTGTTTCAACATATTTGAGCATTTCAATAATTGGCCAACATTAAAACTCTGTTCGTGCATTAAAACGTGTGTGTATATTCCAAAAACATCACCATGTCACTGCAGTTTCGTCATTTTAAAGGGCAGAGTGTATTTCTGGGTTCTGATTTCTTAAATGATCTAAATTATCTTTCAGTTGTTGAATGTGGATTTTTTTATTAAAACCATTGTTTGAAATCCAAACCACTGTTATCAAATAATATGAATAAATGCATGTATTAATAATGAGAGCACCACCAACAGTGTGACACAAAAATATGACAAAAAAACAGGTTAACAATTGCGTTTATGTGGGAAAGAATGAGTCGATCAGAGAGGTGTGACGCTTTCATAATGTTGCACAAGGGACTTTGGCGATTACGGAGAGCTATCTGCAGATAAATGCAGTGAGAGCTGCTGGCCTCAGATCAACTCTGTCAGGTACAACGTGTTCCTGTGCTAATGTCACCCCGAGACGGTGGGCCTGCTCGCCCTGCAGCGCTCGCTAACATTAAGCAGACGTCTGACCCTTCATGTAATATTATTATAAATAAGACTAAGCGTGCACATAAATCAATTTACTGGAGCGATGACTCTGTGTATGCAGCCTGTTTCTGTGTATCATAAACACAAAGTGCCTGTGTGTGCAGAAGAATGCAGAAAATCTGACTCCTCCTTTGATGTCACATGCTCTGTCTGGCTCCCTTTTACATGCAGGATATGTCATTTCACCCCCGAAGAGTTGAAAATAATGGCCTAACGGGGGTGCAACCGAAAGGACCTGCACACTTTTAGTCAAATCTGAAGGCTTGACATCTGATTTTTCATCACTTAGAAGCAGAAGAAAGAGGAAAGAAACCATACACAACTTTTACAGAACTCTAAATATTAGTTCTCAAAGTAAATTTTTAATGATGGTTTTGTGGTTTAGCTCAAACAGTACATGCACTGCTTTGATTCTATGTTGAAGATCTTTGTGTGGAGTTTGCATGTTTTATCTCACAATCCCAAAAACATGAACTGAAATTAGATGGAAAATTGTGAAAAGGTGAATAAACATCACCAAGTTTAATGCAGAATTCCCAAGCTTTTTATTCCCGACCTGCAAATTGCCTCTAGGCCAGGGGTGTCAAAAATATGGCTTGCAGGCCAAAAGTAGCCCTCCACAGGGTCCAAACTGGTACATGGGATGACATTGTAAGTGTAAAAAAACCTTTAAAGAGGAAGAAATTTTAGATCAATTTTAATTTTGTACTATTGGTATCATCTTAATGTTGAAATTTTGTATCTTTTTCGATGAAAATTCTATTTGTTCAAGTTCTGTTGGAAGGTATTGATTCAAATCTTTGCATACTTGCACTTATTTACGCTAAAAAAGAGTAAAAACATAATTTATTAATTATTCATGACCTTGGATTTACTGATCTTGGATTGACCAAATCTTCTCAGCGAAGCCTGCCCTCCAAGCGTTGGATTGTTCACCCACTAATCGGGAAGGTGAGCTGGGATTAGACCGTCGTGAGACAAGTTAGTTTTACCCTGCTGATGATGTGTGTATTGAAATAATAATCCTCCGGAAGATCTGTCACTCTCCCCTGAAAGTGGTCCAGGATCTCAGTCTGGCCCGGTCAGCCTGACATGCCATCACAGTAAATGCAGCCCTGTTTTCTGCACACACTGACGGTTACTGATGTCAGACAGTGGTGTAAAAAGACTCAAAGTTATCTGTTTCACTGATTAAAAGAGAATAAATTGCCTCAGAATCTTGAACATTTCAACTTATATGTATAAAAGTGTATTTATTGAAGCATTTCACTTTGAAATATTTCAGAAACAACTGAGTTTGAGCTTTTATGACACTAAATAAAACCCAAATGTCACCAAACACAGCTGGACTGTACAGCAGTGATTATGTAGTTAAGCTGCGTGTGTAATTTGGGATGCTAGGTAATTGGGTTTTAATGGTTTAAAAGGCTGTATTTTTCTCAGTGCATGGTGATTGTGAAAGGTAATGTGTTTGGAATTCCTCACATGCTTCACATATCCCAGCAGCCCTCATTTCCCCCCACTGGTCCCATCTTTTATGGACTTGGCTATTGCCGTTATTGACCGGATCAATGTTCATATTTCTGCACCTGGACTTGCAGGGAACATTTGTCTCCTTTACACTTTTTTTTTCTGTTAAAGCCTTTTTTTTTTTTTTTCTTGCATGCCTTTTTCAACAGTTGTGCATGCTGGTGGCGGTGGTGCAATTTTGGAGCTTTGCTCAAGGGCACCTTGGTTGACATGAACCAGGAGGTTTTATTTATGCATATTGGCCCCCACCCCCTCCTCCTCCTCCTCCTCCTCTGCTCCTAAACGCCTCCCCGTCGCTCGGATCTCTGTCACACCAGGCTCCGATAATCTGACGTGTTTTGCGCATTTCCTGCAGCAGCAGCGGCGGAGCGGAGGAGCGGAGGTATGTCCAGGGGAACTTCCAGCTCCGGCAGCTGTGGATGAGACCAGGCCCCGGTGCAAACCGAGCAACAGGAGCCCGTGCACCCCCTCCCCTTCCTCTCCGGTCCGGTCCGGTCCGGTCCGGTCCCCGCCCCTGCTGCGGTGCTTCCAGCCGCGTCGCGACGTGCGGCCGCCGGCAGCAGCGGCAGCGGCAGCGGGCATCTGGAGCCTCCCTCCCCGCACTCAGCGCAATGCAACACGGCCGAGCGCGTCCAGGGAAGCCCGCCGGAGTTCTTTAATGCAGAAAAAAAGAAAAAGAAAAACCATGACAGGGCGACTCACATCTGGGGCCTTGTTGAAAGCGGTTTCTTTCTCACTTAGTGATCACTAGGATTTGTTTTTACGCAAGTGTTTTTTTGGGGGATAAACACGTCCGCCACCGGTTGATCAGACCCCGCGGCTCTTCCGACTCTGGACCGGATCGTCTCCGGAACCGCCTCGCCGTCATGGTGGTCTTCAACGGGCAGCTGAAGATCAAGATCTGCGAGGCTCTGGACCTGAAGCCCACCGCCTGGTCCCTGCGCCACGCCGTCGGACCCAAGACGCAGACCTTCCTCCTGGACACGTACATCGCGCTCAACGTGGACGACTCGCGCGTGGGCCAGACGTCCACCAAGCAGAAGACCAACAGCCCCGCGTGGAACGACGAGTTCACCACCGAGGTGCACGACGGACGCAGGATCGAGCTGTCCGTCTTCCACGACGCGCCCATCGGATACGACGACTTCGTGGCCAACTGCATCATCCAGTTCGAGGACATCCTGCACAACGGCAGCAAGCACTACGAGGAATGGGTAAGACCCCCCGAGGGCAGAAATTAAAGGGTTAAACCCCCTGGGGGGGGGGCTGATTTGAGGGAGATCAAGACCCTCATGTGGGGCTGATCAGTGCTCACAACCAACAGCTCAGAGTTTTTAGGAAAATGCACAGAAATGACTGAAAACCTGCCCATACCTGCAACCTTCTCTTTAAAAATCTCATCCCCAATTTCAGAGTTATTGGCTGTAATGCGTGATGTGTTTGGTAACTCGTCCAGCTCCATCCCATCACCCACTTTTAAAGGCTCAGAGCTCCATCACAATAACTCCAAATGGTGAATTCAAGTCAACAAGCACAGATAAGGTGAAGTTTCCAGCAGATCCTTCCTCTGTAAACAGAATCTGAAGCAGTATGCAGCACACTTCATGTTCGCCAAACTGCTAAATAGTGTTACAATAATAATTCAAATTTGAACTTTAAAGTGTTTCTTTGTTGTGGTGCAGAGAATACATGATGAAAATGTCTATTTTCATAAAACCAAATGAACATTAAAATAAATCCAAGTGCAAACTACAGTGAAATGAAAAAACTTTACTTCGAGCAGTTGCATTCTAGGCTCACCCTTTGAGGCGAGTTTGATAGTTTGCTACATTTCATAGAAGCATCACTGTTAGAAATGTCACAACACAAAAAAATAAATGTTTTCTTTAAAATTTTCACCATTTGCTCCCAGTTTGCTGGGCTGGTTTTGACACCTGATTGTAGAGATCATGTGTTGGACGTTGACCAGCTTCAGCACACTTCAGTCTAATTAGCTGTCATCAGAAAACCCACTGAGGAGCCTGACTCAAATCCTCCAGGACCCCGAGCGCAGACCCTCCACACACACTGTGAACGTCGCGCTCACAGAAGACTTGAATATTCTGTTCTGTGTTCTGTTGTCAGCACCGTCCCGAAGCAGCAGCACCAGCCAGATTTGCTGTTTATAGGTACAACAGAGAGTCGGCTCCAAAATGAATCCAAACCAGTTCTGTATCGTCAGACCACACTGAAAAATATCCAAACCTCGTCAACACATTTCACATTATGAGCTGGACCCTCATCACACTAATGACTCCCTGTACTCATATTTTAGTTGCGTGAAACTGTTAAATGTCATGTTTTGAAAATAGGGAGACTAAAAACACAGCTTGATTATGAGGTGATTGCATAATATTTGAATCGGTACAGGTAACGCTTGAGCTTTAATTGGATCAGGGTTAGTTTAGATCCTCTATAACAGAGACAGATTACTAATATTTAATGCAATGTCTGATTTCACTACTTTCAGCTAAATGAAAAAAGATGTTACTGAGTGAGAGAGTCTGTAGATTTACATAAATGCTTTATTAATTATACAAGTTATAGACAAGAAATCAGGCTGGCACAGCAAATCTGTGCAAGTTGTTTTTGAAGATAAAATGCTTTGGGTGTTCCTCGTGCCAGAAACCAGCGAACGCTCCAGGACATGCTGCTTATTCACTTATCTTGGATCAGTTGAATATCCTTGATGCCAAATTACATTGTCGTCGTCCTGCTGGCATCCGAGAAATGAGAACATTTAAGCAGAAACAAGACGTGTAATGTGGCGGCTTTGTCTGGAGAGAGGTCCATCTGTCTGCTGCTTGTTGTTAATATGCTTCCATAATGAGTTGTCTTTTCTGGGATGGCAGCTCCTTCTGAAGACTTATAGTTCAATTTAAGCCGAGATTCAATGAGGGCCTCTTATAAACAATGAGGTTTTCCCTGTTCAACCAATCACTTGGATCTGTTGTTTTTCTGGTGGAAAGACCGTGGATGGAGATGTAGATGAATGAATGAATGAATGAATGAATGAATGGATGGACTCAGGGAAGAAAAGCAGGCTCATAAGTGTGATTATAAACCTCGCCATGTTTTGGTGTTTGCACTTTGTCGGAGCCTCAATGGGAACAGTGATGTTGAGGTTACAGTTCTCAAAGTCTAAATATGATAGAAAACCATTCTTGCCGGTCCATATTCTATCCTGTCCTGGATTAGACAAAAAAAAAAAAAAAGTATTTATAAATGGGTTTTTTTCTTCCAACTGATCACTATGAGCTTTAAATATATGTACCACAAAGCAGGGTCATGAGATTACACTATAAAACAGAGGCCTCCTTTGTATCTGCCTGTTTGTAAAGAAAATGACAATTAATCAAATGACTGTTGGGATTTTTTTCCATTGCCCTTCAGGATATTGGTTCATGTCATTATGTTAGCTGAGGAGTTGGAACTGAACAACCTTTAACTCTTTAGATTGATTTTCTACTTTAGTTTAGCACTTGAGGATCATAAAGAGTGTGTATCCTGCTGCGATCTGGCTGTACTGAAAATACAGAGCAATAAAGATGTCCTCACATTGTAAACCTACAGCAGCTTCGCTAGAAAATGCTCCAGTGACCTGAACCAGATTTACATTTACCAGGAAGTCAATAAAGAGGAATTAATCTCGGAGTGATGTGATCTCTGCTGCAGTAATTTGAATCGATCGAAGACTTTCTAAGCAGTTATTTAGACACCCTGATTAGTTTTTAGCGTCGCTCTGACTCAACATGATTTTAGAGACATTCCATGTGAAAGAAAGCAGAATTGTTTAATATGGGAATCGATGACTGTTCAGTGTGGCGTGCATGTTGCCTGTTTACACATCCAGCAGACACTGAGGCGTGCGATCATGCATGTAAGGCCGCAGAGGACCAGGAGAGAGCGAGATCTGCCTCTGCTGCTGCAGGAGCTGCTATCAGATGGAGCTTCAGCACCTGCTCACATCACAGCAAGAACTGCAGCTGAGAGGCGTTAACTGAGGGCTGATCTCCGCACACATCAACCGAAACACGCTCCAGCACCAACATGCACAATATGCATATTGCAAAACACTAAATGATGGTTCCATCAGAGAGAAAAGTGCAATCAATGAACAATCAGTCAACAGCTGCTGTATTAATTCATATTAACTGCAGGAAGGATTACATTTTCACAGGGTTTCTTGCGGATGAAGTGACTGACTCTGTGGATCCTGTTACCTTTTGTCGTCCTCCTGTCGGCTGACCCACGGCGGAGCGGGCGTGGCTCGGCCTCATGCATGATGCACGCCGACTCAAGGCAGCATGAAGAAGCCGCTCATTGTTGTCTGCGACCGCGAAGGCAGACGGGTGTTTGATTGTATTATTGATGAGGCCTTTCGGGTCCATTAGTGGCGGCGCGGAGGGGAAGATGAAAGCGGGGAGGACGATGAAACGGGACCGAGGAGCGAAAGTGCATCAGAGTCGGATCGGAATCAAAGCTGCAGGATGAGAGGATGCGATGCCCCGACAGTGAAGTTGAATTCTTGTTTGAAGGTTTTGGAAGGAGATTAGAGTGGAGCCTGCGGCGGCCATCGATGCTCAGCTGCTGCGTGTTGGTTTGAAATCTACCGGTTTATTTCTGTTTGGCTCATTGTTTCTGTTATTTGGTGCCCAGGTACAGTGCTATGTCAGTAAGCAGTGAGTAGATTTCCAATGTCTCTACTGAAAACGGATCATTTTTTGAGTTTTTGCTTCAGAAACGTTTTGCGTTTATACTGCAGTGTTTTGGAAGCATTTGGTTAGCATTTTGGGCCACGACTTGGTACTGCTGTTTGTGTAATAAAGCCACCACACACACATTTTCTAAAGACTCTAATCAGAGTCGGTTGTCAGAATCTAATCCGTTTTCATCCATCCTGAATGAGAGGCTCGTCCTCGGAGTGTTGCACGTTTGGAGACACTCCCACAGGCCGAAGCAAGTCTGGACTGGAGCCGCATGTCGTATTATGTCATTTCACACAAAGAGAAACTAGATATCATCTTGTGGGAACACAACCGCTTGTGTAATTTCCTAACGTAAGCGGCTGTGGAAAGCTGGCCGAGGAATTCGCTTCCATCCATCGAACAGAGCCGAGACTAAAGTCTTCCGGTTGTCTCTGAAGCCTCAAAGTCATCCCACATGGTGATATTATTGAAAGTGCTAGTGTAATTAATGGGAAGGGAACCACAGCTAATGGGTTCAGAAACATAAAAAAAAAAAAAAAAAGCTTCATCTGCACTGAGAGAGCGCCACTGAAGTTAAAGGCTGGAATCAATACCAGTTTGAAGTAATCAGTAATCTCAGAGTTGATTAGCAGCAGGCGGCCATGTGTTTTGTACAACGCTGGGTAAGAAGTGCACCCAGGAGACGGTGCGCTGGATTCTGTCAGTTTGAATCTCGGACTGAAGCCACAGTTCCATATTTCATGGTGCTCCTGCAGTCTCAACAGGGTGGCGTTATAAGTGGCAGATTCACAGGAGTTTGCATGTCCTCACTGTCCAGTAGCGTGTATTCAAGGCTTTTCCGTGACTCCTCGCCACTGTTTGCACCACGTTTTGAGTAGAAACGCAGTGTTTTTGCATTTTCCTTTAAGTTTCCAGTATTGAAATATGATTATTTAATGACTTTCCTAAACAAGGAAAAGATATGTGGACACTGAAATGAGAGACGTCAGGCTAATTGTGTGTGGAGAAAAAGATCAACGAAAAAGGAAAGAGGACAATAATTCACCATTCGTCCTTGTTCTCCAGCAGAATTTTCCTCCCTTTGCGTAATTCGCTTGGAAACGTCCCTGAATCTGTCCTCCTTGGTTTGTAACTGAATTTTTTCAAAGGTAAATCATTTGAAATTGTCGCTTTCGTTTTTGTAGAAAACAATAAATCTCCATTTAAATGTTGAGAATCCATCACAGAAAAGAAATCAAGCCGAGAAATTAATTGGAAGACCTGAAATAAATGACCCTGATGGAATTAAAACGGCTCCTCTGATTTCAAGGCCTGATTTATTTGTTATTTTTGGGTTCCAATTAGGTTGGACATTCTCGTCTGGTGAGTTCCCACACGAAAAGAACAGCCTTCGTCTGATCCGTGCTGTTACGGCAGAGTCGGAGGCGAGCGGCGTCTGTTTTCAGAGCAGACGCTCCGCAGCGGAAAGTCAGCGGCACATGACGGAGAATCACACGGCTCCGCTTCAGTATACACAATATTTTTCAGGAGAGCCGTGCCACCTGTCCGCCGCAGCGAAAACAAGACTTCCAGGAACAGGCGGCTTCCCCCCGCGGGGGAGAGGCCTTACTGTTAGTCAGCACTTGGTTTTGGAGCAGCTCTCGCTTTCTTTCTGTCGCACAGTACAGTCGATGCGGCGCTTCCCTCCGGGATCAGCTCCAGTTCTCGAGTGTGGATGATCTGAATGATCTGAAAACTGAAGCTGTGGGGGAAATAATGGAGGAAGTTTTCTTTTAAATGAAGTCACATGTCACACATGTTGATAAGGATCTTTGGCCTTTTTACTTCATCAGTTGAAGAGCTGCACAGCTGCTGTCTCTCACTTTAATATTAAAAGTGCTGTAGGCAGGATTTTGCTAGTCAATGCTAATTTTTCTGTGTTTTCTTTGGATTAAATGTTAGAGTATCCATTGATAATCTTTTAGGAGTGTAGCATAATTGCACTACCGCGAGGGCGCAGCGTTTCCATCTGTCTCTGTTCTGAGCTGAAAAGCAATCTCGACAGCTCCAGGTATCTTTGACCAATCAGAAGAGCCCCTGAGGCTCTAACCGTGATTGGTCGAGGGGCGTTCGTCGCACGTTCTTGTGGGAGGGGCTTAACTTGCGTAAGGGCGTGATGTCAGAGAAAACGGGACAGGATTGGCTGTGCTGGGTTTCAAATGGTCATCTTAGATGGGTCAAATCGCCATCTTTCTTAGGTAACCCTAAGCAAGATGGCGGAGATGCTGAATCCTGCCTACAGCACCTTTAAGATTATACTGACTTTAAAGAAAAAGGCACATCTTTATTTTATATATAGATTCTGTGACTGCCGTCATGACTTAGCTTATTTTGTCAATATAATTAATTTTTTACACATGAAACAAGCTCTAATTGATCAATAGTCTCCATTTAATATTGTCTTGGGGTTTTAAACATTAAGGAGAAAAATGCTGCCCCCCCCCCCCCCCCCCCCTCCCCCCTCCCCAAAACGCAACAGAAGTTTTGTGCTTTCACTTCAAAACGTTGCGTGTTCCCCCTGCAGCTTTTTCAGGGTTTTTCTTTCCACTAAAGGGATTACAGTGGGTAAAGATGATTGGTTAATGGATGCTACAGTATGAAAAGTTGTGACTGTCAGATCACCCCCCCCCCCGCCCTCGCGTTGCCATTCAGAAGCAGACGGCTCCCTTGAACGCCCTCTTTGTCTCTGCGCCTCCCCTCTCTCACCCTCTGTCACCCGCCGCCTGGTCTGCAGGAACCGCCACACACACCACGTCTTTCTCTCTCTCTCCAACGACGAGCTCTCCCAGGGCAGCGGCCCGCACTTCAAATATCCATCCTTCCTTTTTTTTTTTTTCCCCCCCTCAGTTCCATCCATTACGCAACACTGTTCAGCCCGTCGCATACCGATCTGCATGTTTCTGGGATTCCTGCTCGTGTGTGTGTCAGTCGGCTGGTGGCTTTGTGCGGTTTTTCAGGAGAAACGTGACGTCGAGTGTCTGCTCAGGTTTTTTGTTTGTTTTGTTTTTCTAATGTCATGAGCTTGTACTTGTCTGAACTTGGTTTAAGAGTTTTGGGCGAACTGAAATATGTGCTGATGTTGCAATTTTCAAGCCAGATTGGTTACTGTAGCACTTGTTCATCCTCTGTCCCAGCTTTTTCTGTGCGCACACACACACACACACACACACACACACACACACACACACACACACACACACACACACACACACACACACACACACACGAGATTTTATCCCAAGTCTCCTTACTTTCTGATTTCAGGAGGAGCTCCAGGAATGCCAGGAAAATCTGTCTGAGGTCAAAAAGTGTGTGAAATCAGGAAAGTGAGGGGAAAGTAATACAGATGGAAACGTCATCTACAGTGGTGTCTTGTTGGGGGCAGATTCTCACCTTCATAATCTCCATCATGCTGGAAAAATGCATAAAATCCAAGAACGTTTCACTGCTGCACAATATGTTGCATATTGTGATATCGATACGTGCATTGCAAAAATTGTTAAAGATTTGAGAAATCAATAAGTTATGATTCGTCTGATTGCGGGAGCCAATCGCAGCTCACGACAGGAGAGGGCAGGAAACGCCCTGGACAGGCGCATTCATTTCACACGAATTTAAAATGACACAATTCTAAACATTAAAAAATAACTGCTTTATTCATAAAACCTGTGCAAACAACTAATAAATGGATTTAATTTGATGTAAGTTGGAAGGCAAAACGTTGAAACGCTGCTTGTAGGGAAAAAAAAAAACACAAAAGAAAACCTGATTTATTGCAATGTTGGATCACATTCTGCCGTGTTCTGTTCACCTGTTCGACCTGTTTCACTGCTTTATTCGCCAAACAGGTTGGACCCATTCTAATATGTGTAAATCAGGACTAAATGTCAGATGAAATGGAGCGAAATGAAGCATGCGGGATGGAAACCTTTAACCAGAGTCGTCCCACATTAACCTGACAACAGGAATACTGTGGAAGTGCTGCGGTCGAGTGGTGGTTTCTGTCATTTCAAGAGCAAATTAAAACGGCCACAGCGTTCCTCATCATGGGTGTCGGTGGTCAGTGAACGCTTCAGGTGATGATACTTCATGTAATTGTTTTTTAAAGCGCTCGCCTTCCTCTCCCTCGTTCGGCAGGACCGCGGTGAGAGCGGCGTTTTGTAAAACCATTGATTTTGAGCTGAGTGGCCGTCTGCTGTGTCGCTGATGCAGGATGACAGTGCTCACTCACATTTGGCCTTATTGAGCGTTCCACTCAACAGACTCCGGGTGTGGAGCAAACGTCCCCCGTCGGAGCCTCGAAATTCAGGTTTCATTCATGTCGTTTCGTACTGAACGACTGGAGCGAGTTGGCGAGCTCACCTGCTTCTGGACTGTGTGTTTCAGTAAAGATCTTTATCTCACCCGTCCTGGGAACGCCGCCTTGTTTGGTTTGGGGGTGAGTCTTGTTGGATCTTCAGACCGGGAAGGTTGCGTTCAGCTTGCAAAACTTAAATCCATCCCTCTTGGTTTTTTTAGTCTCAGCGTGTGTGAAGGAAGAAGCCCAGATTGCCCCGTCGACCACAGCGTGCTTTGAGACCATGTGAGGGGAGCCAGAGCCGAACCCAGACCCCCCGAGACCCTGATTACACGAGGAACCGTGTGATGAGAGCCGTATCGATTTCCGTGTGCGATTCGGTGAAGTTACACATGCAGACGGTGACACCATGCTCATGGGAAGAGTCAGTTTTCCATCATTCCCTCGTCCGCCATTGTTATTGTTGATTAACTTGCTCAAACTTGATCACATGTCCAACTTTTGCACTTTTTTTAAAAAATCTTTTCCCTGTTTCTGTCCAAAATGTTGCACTCAGGAAGCGGTTTGCTGACTCGCAGCGTGACTGTCCAGTTCAGTCTGCCTGGCGAGTGTTTGGTTCTGGTGATGAGTGCAGTGGGAGGGCTGGGGAGTGACAGAACCGCCTTCGCCTGGATAAACCAACTCCAAAGACAAATCCAACGATTCTTCCTGCTGAACAAGCCCGAGTAGTTTTCTCTTTACAGGAGCGTGCATTAATTGTGGTGACAGAGTGGTGTAGTGGTTTGTACTTTAACCTCACAGTCAGATATACGCGGTTTGACTCCAGGATTGGGTGTCTTGATGCATGTTTTTCTGAGGATGAGCGGTTTGGGTGCCACCCCTCTCTCTCTCTCTCTCCCAGACGCCGTCGCCGTGCGGTCGTCTGCGGTAGGAGCCGACAGCGGCCGACGCTTGGAGGGAAAAGTCCGCGGAGACACAGAGCAGTTGACACGCCGCTGAGTTTTTACGTCACTGTGGGGCGGGCACCGCCGCGGCGTGGAGCGCCGTCCAGCCATCCGAGGAATTCCCAGCTCTCCGCCGCGGCGACGGAGCTTTTGTTCTCGTTCAGAGACGTTTATGCAGCAGAAAGGTCAAAAGGCACAAGCGCTGCGTTTTAGCGCCCGTTCTGAACCGCCGGAGCGTCGGTGTTTTGCCCAAAGCACTTAAACAGAACATTGTCTGCCGCGGCGCTCTGGGTTAAACGGTTAACCCCTTAATAGCTCCCGATGAAATTACTGTAGAAACTCTTGTTTGTGCAGCTTTTCCCTGGATTTATGGAGTTGTTGTGGAAAAGTGAGGAACAATGACAAGCTGCCAGTTTTTTTTCTTTTTTCACTTTTTGCTGCTCATGCAGCACCAGAGATGAATCGGGGATTCCAGCAAATCATTGGATTGATATTTTTACACATAAGTCGGATATTTTACCACATTAGTCGGATGAAAATATTTTGTGCTGCTTGACTTTTTCCGCCTGACCCAATAAAAGTTGCCACTTTTCTAAAAAGGCTAAATGTGACATTGTCCGCAGAAGTCCATCTGCTAACGGGACACACTGAGAATCACACTGAAGATGCACAGAATAACACAGGATCAGTTTAGGCCTCATTTACTTGACTTTTTAGAGTAAAAGCAGGAAACTTTTGTTGCATTTTGGGGGTCAGTTTATACCAAAATGGTTCTCAGAGTACCCTGAAACAATTTTTTGACAACTGCTCCTGAGGTGGAACTTTTAGGAAGCACAGCGTCTCCATGGAGACGGCATAAAACGCAACTTTTTCTTGAGCATCACAGATTTGAGGATAAATTCAGCACAAAAATATCTCTTGAACTTGGAGAATTTCAATTTCTTTAATCGCGTCGGCTTTCCGGTAAGATGCCTCTTGAAGCAGTGGAGACCGTATTTGCGTCTGGGATCTGGATCGGACGGATTCCCGCTCCGAGGGACTGGGAGATTTCCACTGCAGCTTCTTTTGGCTTCCTGAGCATCTGTAAACTCTCTTACAGACAGAAAATAGAGGAAGCGCTCCGACGTGCTCCCTGCTTGACCCCGTTTCCCTGCGGGCCGTAGTAGAGGGGCGTCCTGTCGTCCGGGCCCAAGGAAGCGGGGGCCGGCCCGAGCTGTGTTTATGTGTGTGTGTGTGTGTTTGTGTGTGCGCGCAGTTCTAAAAATAGTGGCAGTGTGTTTGAGTCACACGGTAGGCCCTACTTCCTGTTTTCACTGTCCAAGTTTACTTCCCAGAGAAGGAAGAGAAGGATGGCTTTCCAGGTGGCGAAAGCTTCCTCGCTTCCTCCGCTCCTCCTGCTGCTCCTGTCAGCGCCGCTCGCCTCAAACGGCACAAAGCCTCTCGCGGTCCTCCGCCGTTCCTTCGTCACGCACATGATCCTCACAGGCGCTCTTTCTTTCGTGGATATCCCTCCACTTTATCAGGGTTCTGTTTCAAATTGTGTTTAAATCTGTGGATTTAGGTGAAGGATTTTCTGTTTTTATAGAATTAATTCAATCCTGCATGTGGTGAAATATTCCCAGAGGGGTCTGAGCTCTGCGTTTAGCTTCACTGTGTTCTCAGGTGGATGTTTTCAGCGAAGAGCGAAGTTACTATCTCTCTAAACTCCTGTTTGACGTGATTTCACAGAAAAACGACAGTAATTCGGTTGTAGTTACTGTGAGTTTGTCAGTAGCGTAGAGCCGCGGTCTCTCTGCCCTGCTAAAATACCCAATAACAGCATTACACCAGGCGGTTGGAAAGAGAGGAAAGAGAGGCTCTGTTTCTTTTTCCACATTAAGCTTTTTCTTGGAATGTAATCCTGAACTCACGTCTGCCTGCTCACTTGGAAAGATGAGTAACAGAAGCATCACTCTGCCGCCGCTGTTGGTGCTTCTCTCAGCTCTTTGTTGATGTTTCTTCTTGTTGCCATTAGTTCATAACTCTTAAAAAAAAGAAAAAAAAAACTTGAGCAATCAGATTTTCGAGCATCTTCCTCCCAGCAATCGATGTGAATTCAGCAGTACATCACCTGCAGCCAAAATGTTAAAGTTAGAAAAAAGTCTCTATTTTCCTTGAGGAACTGCCCAATGAAATATATTCTCTCTGCAGTTGTGTCGAAACTGAACCAAGAAGAAGTTTAACAAGCCGGAAACAAAGTTTAAAAAAAATTTTGAATTATTAAATGTTCCAATCAGTCAATTGTCTTTAATTATTGCATTTTCAACAAAGAACTCCATTCACCCAGTGCTTCAAATTGAATATCGAGCATGTTAAGGGTGAAGAACAAATAAATGACATTATAAGAATTAAATCCACGTGGAACATCAAGATAAAGCATCTTAGGAAGGAAATGTACGAGGGGGTACCCAAAAAAAACCGGAATTTGGTCAGAAAACAATAATAATAATGAGTTCCGACTTCTGGCCGTCAGATGTGCTGCAGGTAAGCCTCATGCACATCTGTGAGAAATTTGAGCTCCGAGAGTGACACTGACGCCTGTCAGGAGCTATTTATAGCAACAGAGTGCAGAGGTGGTCTGCGATTTTTTCCAAAATGGCGACAGTGACTGGGAAGCCAGAGCAGCGCGTAAACATTAAATTCTGCTTTCTGCTGGGAAAAAACAGCAGCAGAAACACTCACCTTGTTGCAGCAAGCCTACAAGGATGATGCTCTGGCGAAGAATCAGGTCCATAAGTGGTTCGGGTGGTTTAAAAAGGGCCAGATGTCCGCGCGTCAGGTGCGCTCAGCCGTGAAAACAATGCTGAGCCGCTTTTCCGCTGTCCAGGGTATCGTCCACAGCAAGTTTGTCCCTCCAGGTCAGACTGTAAACCAGGACTACTACATGGAAGTCCTCAGACGGCTCCGTGAGGAGGAAGCGACCCGCGGAGTGGCGGAGTGGAGCCCGGTTGATCCACCACGACAGAGCGCCAGCGGACACGGCGCTGCGCCTCACGCAGTTTCTGGTGAAGAATAAGATGAATCTCCTCTCCCATCCGCCTTATTCGCCAGATGGAGCCTCGAGTGACTTTTTCTTGTTCCCCAAGCTGAAGAAAGAGCTGAAGGGACAGCGGTTTGCAGATGTGGAGGAGGTGACAGAAAAATCGCAGCCGGCAAAAAATGGCACTTTTACGCGCGGGTCTGACGACGCATTGGTGAAGCGGGAGACACGGCTGGAGCGCTGCATGAATGCAGATGGGGATTATTTTGAAGGCGACGGTGGTGTTTTATTTTTAAATGTCATAAATAAAAAGTTATAATCAAATTCCGGTTTTTTTTGGGTACACCCTCGTAGGTGAACCTGACGCCAAAAAAAAACACCTTTTCTTAACATCACCGGAGGTGTGTTGTGGATCTGTGTGACTTAATGTGTGAATGAAATGTGGAGATAATTCTTCCTCCTCAGTCCTTTGAAGCTTAATATTTGTGTGTTTGTGTGAGTGGCTGTAGATTTCTTTAAAGATGCAGGCTTCCACATGACTCCAGCTTGACTAAAGCTCATGTGATGCTCCGAAGGCTTTGGGACAACTCGGTGTGTGTGTGTGTGTCTGTGTGTGTGTGTGTGTGTGTGTGTGTGTGTGTGTGTGTGTGGGGAATGCGATTCAGCGTGATTTGGTTAAAGACACGGCTCCCCTCGGTTGGTGACATGTGACTTTGCTGATTTAATTTGAAGCTAAAAACTCCTTGAACCTGTGGACACGGTCGCACACACTCCTTCGTTCGGTGTGAATCAAAGCTGCTGCACTTCCTGATTGGTCCACTGGCAGGCGCAGTGTGCCAGTACTGGGAAGACAACCGACTCGTGAACTCACGTTTTCCGGAGATAAATATTTCAGTTTTCAGTGAATTCTGAGCGTTTTTGAAAAGCCTCTCCTTTTGCGCATTTATCTAACAGTTTATTTATCAGTGCCGCTGAACACTGTCGTGTAAACAAATGAACAAAAAAAACAACAAACATTTTCCATTTTTACTTGGAAATGTTGAACATGAGCTGCGTTATCTTTTTAAATAGGGTGGGAGGAAAAAAAAGCTGAAATCAGGTGAAGCTAGCATAGCAAGGCTGGATAGAGGCTAGCTAGCGCCGCTGGCTGCGGCCGCTGTCAGTTTAACATCCAGACGCTTGAGTCTGTGTGGATATGCATGTTCCAGTGAAGGTTTGGAGTTTTCACCGTTTTTCTCGATATAGCTGTAGATCCTAGGACGCTCCAGCTTCCTGCTTCAGTCCACAGTGTGTGTTTCTAGTTTGTCCAGGGTGCAACCTGCTTTTTACCCAGAGTCAGCTGAAACCCCACAAAATGTACAGCAGCGTCAGTCCGGGTCCCAAATGTTAAACATCTGTCCAAATAACCTGAACATATTTCAATCTGGGCATCAGAAGCAGCTTCATGTTGATCCTCCACAAGCTCAAAACTCTTTTTTTTTTTTTTTTTCCCTAAAGCTGTTTTTTTTCCTCCAGAACAGGCCCAGACACATCCAGTAATTAGTTTTGTCAACTTGTAAATCCAGCCATGAGTTTGTTTGTCACACACACACACACACACACACACACACACACACACACACACACACACACACACACACACACACACTGCTCTGGAGCTCCTCTGCTCTGCAGCCTGCTGCTGTTTAGAAAGGCCAAGCGGCTCCAGGATAAATCTTTAAGAGGAGCTAATAGCCGACTAATGCTTCAGGTATGTTTTGAGTTAGTGCTGGCGGGTGGGGGGGGGGACACACACACAATATGATCTACTGTGTGTCTGTATGTGTGCCTGCGTGTGTGTGTGTGTGTGTGTGTGTGTGTGCGAATATTTCATAGCAATCCGTGCAGGAAAGCTGGAGAAAGTCCAACATATAGTTTGTGCATGCATGTGTGAGGCCGTGCGTCCATAAAGAGCGAGAAAAGAAGTGTGAATATGTGGATGCGGGTGTGTGTGTGTGTGTTAGTTGCAGAGCTCAGTTATGTGTGTGATCTGTTTTCCTGCCTCTTGCTGTCGTCTCTTCTGTTCACACTTTCGCTCTGTGACTCTGGACAAGTAGATTAAAACAAAGCCAGACTGCAACATTTTCTTCTGGCAGGAAGTTTTGTACCAACGCAGAACTTTCAGTAAGAGGTGCAGATTCACGTTAACACGCAATAATATTGGAGAGTATAGCAATCATGATGAGAATCACAATAAATAACGGAAGGCTTCAGGATGTGAGTTTAATGTGTGCTTTCAGAGTTCCAAACAAAATGTGGCTTCTCTCCTTTTTGTACCAAAATCATTTGTTGCCATTTTTCCTGAGCTTTGTGCTCCTCACTTCTTGCTGAAATAATTGAATTTAAACACAGTTGTAATTATTGGATATGGTGCATGAAGGCACAACGCATTGAAACATGTAATTTAATGAAGTCTTTTTTGTGAGTATTGTGATATATTGCGCAGCCATACCTAAAAGCAGTGGAAATAAACGATCAATTTCTGAATTATTTCTTGCTTCTTCTACAT
Organism: Salarias fasciatus; assembly: GCF_902148845.1. Classification (NCBI taxonomy): domain Eukaryota; kingdom Metazoa; phylum Chordata; class Actinopteri; order Blenniiformes; family Blenniidae; genus Salarias; species Salarias fasciatus. The sequence goes on from NC_043757.1 coordinate 4,424,998, forward strand.
ATTTTTCTCTTTGAATTTTGCCAACAAAGCAAGTGAAAATGGTCCATCCTGTTCAGATCTACCTCAAATGTTTGGTGAAATAAAATAAAGAATCACCGATCAATATCTGATTATTTTTTTGAGCATTTCAGTGTTTTTGCTTCACAGTAGCTCCTCTGCGTTTCCTCTTCCTCCTCCTCCTCCTCCATCGTGATCGGCTGAACTGCCGGGAGTCAGTTAGAGGTTAACGCACATGTTTCTCACTTTCTTCTTGTTTTGCAGTCAACAGTCTCGCCCTCCGTCTGTTAGAAACCACAACAGCTGAATTTTCTGCAGATGCACCTTTGAACTCACTTCATAAACTTTCCAACTGGGCCCCGTTTTGCCGTGTGAATAAGAATCCACACTGATGAACTGAATTCAGTGGAAATATTCCAAAATATCTGGTTATACCGAAACATTATCTTTCATTTTTTTATCTTTTATTGTTCCAACTTTCCACCCATTTTGGGTCATTTGTTGACTTGGTGTTTCATAACAGAAGAATGTAACTCTGAAACTCTGCTTGTGGTGAAAACTTTCATCAATCTCCGACAGTTTTAGCTGATATTGTGACTTAATGTTCCATTTAATCCGATTTGTGATACTTTGAGAGCATTCTGAGCCAAAACTAGTGTCGGTTCTCCATTGTTTGTGTACATATTGAACGTTTTTCTGGTTGCAATAAATTATAATAATTGATGGATGCATAAAATATTTTTCCAACCATACTTTTTACCAGCTGTACTGACTAAATCACTGGCGCTCTTACTTTTGCTTTTTATTTATTAGAATGAAATAGATGATTTTTTAAATGCAGTTTCACCAGTTTAGTTGCTGGAGAAAACAGGATCGTCCCCCGTCCTCATAATCCCTGTGATTTTCAATAGAATGAAAGTTTCCCTCTTTAATCATTCAGGCCTCCTGTCACAGTTTCACTGCGGCTGCTGCTTCCAGAGCAGCTCAGAATCTGTCACTTTAGAAAAGGAATCATTTATTCCAAGACTTCCGAGGTCTGAAGCTCGAGGCTAACAGGAGGGAAAAATAGTTAGATTCTCCTATGTTCGGTTTGACTTTGAAGTGACTGATCCGTAAACGCAGGACATTTTAGTGGGAAGGGTTTTAAAGTGTATAAAAGCTCGCTGCTTTGTGTGTGAGGGAGTGTGTGTGTGTGTAATGGTAGCCAGCGTGTTCTCAAAGCTGCAGCATCACTTATTCATCAGCGACAAATTAGGCGCCGACGGTCGTGGCGAAATACGACGGCAGGCCTGAGTGGTCGCAGACTGAGAGGCGGGGGTGTGTGTGTGTGTGTGTGTGTGTGTGTTGTAGCCCATATGGAAAAGGAACCATTGAGTGTTGTGCTGCGGGACGCTGTGGAGGGTTTCGTGTCGCAGGTTGTTTTGAGGTTCAGACACTCTTTCCTATAAATCCACGTTACATTCAGACTCTGTTCACATGACGGCGTTTCCAGGTGGAAACGTGAAAGTTTGGCTTCGTTTCTGGTGTCTGTCTGCAGGACGACGACTCTGAAGCTACCTAAAGGAAACTTTTTTATTAAACGGCTCCCATGTCTTCTATTTAATTTTAAATGTATTTTTTTTTTTTCATTTTGTAGCCGAGGCATCAATACTGACCATATTAGAGTGTACGAGTGTGTGTGTGTGTATGTGTGTGTGTAGTCTGCAGTGTGTCACTTCACAGTGGCTGTGTGCTCCGTGTCACTGAGAGCAGATAAAACAATGTACTCACTGTTCTCGCTCTCTCTCTCTCTGTCTCTCTGTCTCTCTCGGCCCCGTTGTGATTTGTTTCCTCTCCTCCTCCTCTTCGCCTGTTGTCTTTAATCCCACCGCAGATTAAACAGTTGCTCGTGTGTTCAGCACATGCTACCTTTCTGCAGATTATGGAGTTAAAGTCAATCGTCTGATGAACTGACTGGATTAAGTCCCGCTCCGCGTGATCGTCAACATGAAGAAACATGGAATACATTTACAAAAAGTCAAATACGAAATGTTAAAAGTATGTTTGCCGATGATATGAGCATAATAAACTGAGCTCAATATGAAGACACCTCCCCGAAATATTGAATAATAACTGTTAAGTCAGCACAGCAGAATGAAGTGATATGAACTTTTGATGGATTAGTGATTTCACGTCAATCTTTACATTGATATTCATCATTATCGCTTGTGGAGAACATCCGAAGAACATTGTGTGTATTCTTGAGATAAACCGTCAGCAGCAGTGTGTTTACACACACACACACACACACACACACACACACACACACACACACACACACACACACACGCAAATGAAATTGCAGGCTTTAACTCAATTGAGCAGGTTTTCCTCCATCTTGCCTTCTCTCCCCTAATGCGCCTAAAGTGTGTGTGTGTGTGTGTGTGTGCGTGTAGTGCACACACACACATGCTTTTGCAGCTGTTTTCAGCGTTTTTGCCATTTCTGTGTAAACGTACATCATTTTCTAAATATTGTAAATGGAAACTTGTCTGAAACAAAGAAAAGCACAAAAGTCTGCGTGTAAACGAGGCCTGAGACCTCGAGTCCTGTCGTAACGTCGCAGTCGCTTCTTCCTTCGACTCTCTCCAGCAGACTTTTCTTGGGAGGAACTTTTGAGCCAGCTCTGCGCACACACACACACACACACACTCACACACACACACACACTCGTCACTCAGGAGCGTACACGCCGAGAGGCCTTTTCCTTCCTCCTCTGCTCTATATTTAGTGCCATGTGCACCTGTGAGTGTGAGCGTCGGTGAATGGAGGCTGTGACCTCAGAGGAAGTGAGGCGGCGTGTGTTTGTGGTGTCGGAGGTCGTCTTTCCCTCCCCGCGCCGTGACGCCGGCGCTCTCGCTACCTCTGGGTTTATCGGAGGAAACACGGCTTATTCACTTTGTTTTGACTCGTTTTAGCACAGATCTTTGGATTCTCCATCCGGAATCTGTCATGTAATCAAGAGGTTGAACCAACTGTCCAACATATAAGTTTATACATATTTAATATTTATTTACCTGTTCATTTAATTCATGTTTCAGTCATAAGACAAAGACATCATGCTGCCTTCAGAAAGCTAAAAAAAAAATTGTCATGTTGTCACTAAGGTTCTGCAATATATTGCACGTTTATTGCTGTAATACCAATATTGATGAAATACATATTGTAAAAGACTAATCAATTGAAGCAAATCATCATATTTCAACTATACATCGTATCTGGAAACAGAGCAGAAGTGAACATTTAAGAACAACAACAGGAGTGCAGAACCTAACTTTAAATGTACCTTAACAATAACATTTTCCTGGAACATGATTGCCTGAAAACGTCTTTATGTGAGAGAATATACAGGGATATATGAAGCCCCATTTTACAGAACTGCCTCCGGATGAAAACGGAAAACTTTAGTTGTGTTTTATGTCGTCAGTTTACACGACAACCGAAAGTGGAACTTCTCTACTTCCTGAGTCCGTCTCAGGTCAGCTGCAGGTACCGAACTCTGAACTGAGGCTCAGAGGGGACGGAGCCTTTTCTGCCGCTGCCGCTGCATCAGAAACCCCCTAAAAACTAACCTTAAAACACAATTTCTGACTTGTAACCCGGTTTCAGACTCCGCTCCTGTTTTTATTGTTGTCATTGTTTTTGCCTTATGTTTTTATATTGAGTTGAATGTGGAAAACACAGCCGTGTAGACGAGGCCTGACGTCGTTAAAATATTTTCCCCATCTTCTTGGGCCAGTTTCTAATTTTCGGGCCGGGTTTTCCTCTAATGTCCGCTCATTTACTGCAGCTCTGATAAACAGATTTCAGTGTGGAAACAAAGCAGCTGTCAGTGCGGAGACAGCCTCCTCTCTCCACGTCTGACTCAAACACAATGCCTTTAATTCCTCAGACCGACGCTGGAAACTCCCAGAAACAGGCGCGTTGTCGGAGGCGTTGCTGTAATAACGCCATCCGTCCCGCCGGCTCCTCGTCCTCCTCCTCCTCCTCATCCTCGTCAGATCCAGCGTGATTTTCGGCCTCGCTCATCTGTCCATCTGCCTCCACCGCTTCCTTCCTTCCTTCCTTCCTTCCGCTCCCCAGGAGAAATTGCAGATGGATGAGGAGCGTTATCTTGTTAAGCCTGGAGATGTTCGTCTCGCTGGAGCTTCCAGACCCATTAATCCAGAGAAGACGGAGGAGAAATCATCTCTGGAAATCAAAAACCTTTCATTAAAAGTGAATCTCCACTTTCATACCGCTCCCTCTGCTCTCCATCTCACACTGTATACATTACTCAGCCAGGACTCCTGAGTGTGTGTTAGAGTGTGAACGTGTGTGTGTGTGTGTGTGTGTGTGTGTGTGTGTGTGTGCATGGGGGGGGATTACAGACTTTGTGGGTGGTTCAAGATGTTGGTAGAAACTCTGTGAACCCATCAACAGATGCCCACTCTCTCCCTCTCTCTCTCTCATACACACACACACACACGCACACACACACACACTTCCTCACTTCCTAAAACATCTCATCTCGTGTGTGTGTGTGCTCCACAGGATATGTGTGACACACACACACACACTACATTGTGTATTTGTTTCCCTCTCTGACTAAAATATTACCACATCACTGCTTGCATGAGTGTTGCAAGTGAAGCTGCGAGACTTTGGGCCAAACAGGATGTGTCAGCATCTTTCGCTTTCCCACAGGCTGGAAACATGACGGCGGCTCGACTAATTTCTCTCCCCACGAAACAAAACCCTCAGTTTGGGCTCCGAGTTGTTTTTAGACTTTACAGGCCTTTAATAAAGTTAAGTGGAAGTGAATCTTGTGCGGTTCTTGTTCTGATGAGCTGTTCTCTTGTCGGAGGAGGCTGGATTACTGCCCGTCTGGGTGAATGAAGTCAAACTGGCCCGAGTGGCGAGTTAGCACCGCTAACAGCCAGATTATAGAGCATCTTCCTCCTACTCGTTCATGTAATTTTTAATTCGCAGTATATAGTTGAGTTACGTCATGAATGAATGATTCATTTTCAGCAGTTTGTCATCCTCGCAGCATTTTCAGTTTGAGACTATTGATGAGTTAAAAAGTTGATCGTTAAAGATAAATCTAGGCTGCTTTGTCATTTTGGTAAAAATAAAAATCCATGAAAGAGCAGTTTTAACTGGTGCATTTTCTGTTGTGAGTGGATGATGACATATACTCATGTGGAAATAGAGTTCTCAATCCGACGAGTCATTTTTGCATCTTTTCACAGTGATTCAGTTTCCAGAAATCGGTATACATGTACATGTTGAAAAGCTGCAGCATAAAACCTTTTTCCTCTTGATTGTGATCAGTTTTGTTAAAATATTGTTAGCAAGTTCTGCAGCCTTGTTTCCTCAGATTCGCCCAGACAATGTGACTTTTTATTTACGGTCTGCTAATCTGAAACGTGATGCCGACCTCCTTTCTTTCATATTAAACACTCGGTGTGCAACAGGAGACGGACGAACAGAGCCGTTAAATTCAGCATCTTATTCATCAAGTTTAGAAGTTTCCTGAGTTGTTTTTTTTTTCTTTTAAAAGTGCGCTTCGAGTGTCTTTTTGTGTTGTGGAAGTGTCACATTTCCCATATATTAAAGCCACTAATCTAACAGCTGTAACTGAGTAAGTGTTGCTTTGAACATCTTCACAATGAATGAAAATGACAGCTATCCCGGCCACTACACCGGTTTTTCATCAACAAAAATAAAGGTGCTGCCAAGAAATATAGCTTTGTCACATATTTTTACAATGTAGGTTGCTGTTTTTGCATTTTAACATTAAATGCCATTTTCATCTCCTTTTTTTTCCACTCATTTTTTGGTGTCTTTTTGTCCCTTGGTTCTCCTGCAGATCGATTTGGAGCCGGAGGGCAAAGTGTACGTCGTCATCGACTTGTCTGGATCTTCCAGTGAAGGTAAGGAACAAACACTCTTCTGACCCACTCACATTTATCTTTTCCACCTAAACAAAATCACTAAGTCTTCAATAACTCGGCATTTGTTACTTCTGTTTACGTGTTCTTGGTCTTAACGTCAGAGGATTTACTTCCAGCGTCGGTAGCTGACAGTTTGTAACGCCATGATGAGAAGGTTTCCATGCAAGGAAAGACCCCGAAAGCAGCTTTCTAACCGTGATGCTTATAACTTGAGCAATGTTTAAAATCTACAGTGGTGCACAGTTAAAATTAGTAGTATAACATAAAAAAAAAAAAAACAACTTAAAGGAAGGTTTTTGTCTATAAATTTGTAAACTCAGTTTGAGTCAAAACCGAACACTTGGAACAAAACTGGTTCCTTTCACTCTGATCTAGAAGTTCAATCATGTGCACGAATCCCTTCAAAAAGAAAAAGAACCTAATTTCACTGTTGGGTTGCGGTCGGAGTGAGGCTGCAGATTTACTGTTGCTCTCTTTTGTAACCGCGCTCTGGAGTTGAGATTTATCGGCGCCGTGTACGATAACTCGGCCTGTGGGGAGTAAATGAGCAACGGCGCTTAAAAAGGCATGTCGGACCACTAAAATGAGGCATCCTCTTCCTGTAAGTGCATGTTTAATGTATCTGAACATGCTGGAAGACCTTTTTTCTTTTCAATTACAATCACTCTTCCACTTTAGGTGTGCTTGTATCCTCAGCCAGAAGCATTTATTCAGCCAAGCTGAACATACCCAAAGTTTGGCAATATTTATGGATCAAAGACTTTTATTAATTTTGTGGATTTTCCTCCAGTGTTGCTTCAGCTTTGAGATTTATTAATGCATTTTTCTACACAGGTAAGGAGAGGGTTACAAAAGTGGAGATATTTTTTTCTCCAGGTGTGAAGTGGATGAAGTGAAGTGTAGATTTAATGGTGGAGATGGATCACAGGTGAAGGAAACATGATCGGACGTCCGATTTAAAGTGAGGATGGGAAGAGACGTCAGACGACGCCGAGCTTCCTCACTGATCGGTTGATGGGAAGTCGAGGGAGTTATTGTGTGTTGAAGGTGAGAGGTTGATTTTGATGAGATTTGCAGGATTATTTCAGTTCTGTATGCATTAAATCTGAGAAAATGTTCAGGTTCAGGTTAACGCCGGTAAAGCAGTCGACTGAAATCTCGGTTTTGAGTGAAAACGCTTCGTTTCAGAGTTTTCACTTGGCATTCGTGTGGAAGTACCGTGTTTCCAGGACTATAAGTCCAAATTTTATTTAATTTTTTTGTTGTTTGGCCGGTCATATTTTAATAAGTAGATTAGCGGTACATACCGCCTCTCACCACTAGATGTCACTGGATGACAACAGAACTGCTCCATTAAACTACGCATTTTCAATCGTTCTCTTTAAAAACACGGTGCACACCCCACCCCTTGGCCTTCCGGTTCCGAACAGTAACTTCACTTCTAATACATCAACTTTTAGAGCAAACTGCTCAGCCGCTGCGTGACGTTCACCCCCACCTTTATTCACCGCGATGAACCGATATCGACGTGGCTGATTGGGTTATTCTTTATTTAAAGGTTAAAGTAGGACTACTTTTATTTTCTCTTTCCTCCACAGTCCTCCTGAATTTCAACCATCACATCACTAGGACTGGCGTTTGTGTGTATGTGTGTGTTTCAGCTTATATATGAGCGAGACGTGACGGGGTGGAAGGCGAGCGAGGCAGAGCGGGAGTTATCCAGAGGTCGATGGAGGGAGGGATGGAGGGAGGGAGGGGGTTATAAATTGATTAGTAAAGTGGAGTGTTCGCTAATGGACCAGTTACATCATCAGGAGTGAGGCGGAGAGAGGGCCAGATTAGCGCCGAGTGACGAAGCGCTCTCATTTCAACCTTCAGCAGGAAATATTCCTCCTCGCTTCATAAATTGATTCTTGAACATTTCTTCCTCTGTCTCGGCCGTTTCTACTGTCGCTGGTGACATACAATGTATTTATGTATCTCGCCTTCTATTAGTGTGTGTGTGTGTGTGTGTGTGTGTGTGTGTGTGTGTTTTTCATCTGCTGAAATTGCAGTCATTACTTAAATGTGTTTGCGCTGCAGAGAACACATGGGTGAACTGTCAGGCCCGAGAGCTGCAATCAACCTATTAGCTCTAACACACACACACACACACACACACACACACACACACACACACACACACACACACACACACACACACAGTTTTGTATTCATTACTTTCTGGGGACGCTCCATTGATTTATTTGCTTTGCCGCAGACTCTAAACTCAGCCGCTGCTCTGACCTCGCAGTGACCTTGTTCTCACCTTCAAACCCGTCGTCGCATAAAATTGAAGGATCGTCCCCGAGTTTTGTTCCCATGGCGACACGTGTCCCCGTGGGTCATTGTGCAATCAGGTTAACCCCTCACACACACACACAAACACACACGCACAAAGTTTCCATGCAACAGTGCATTGACTTACATTAATTTCCTGCGCTTGCATAACTCTATAAAACATATCATCAGCTGAGAAAAAATACCACTAACTCAATTTTAGCTCCCATAATTCAGGCAGCTTCCCGTAAACATGAGCGTGTTAGCATATTGAGAGTCCCACATCGCACGTAAAAACACACTTTCCCTCCCAGATGTCCACGCACAAACACACAAGACGATTTTGAAACCATGTTTTCTCTATGAATCACTGAAATGATGATCAATCGCTTTTCTTGTGGCGCTCAAACGTCGGTGAAGTTTGCTTTAATGGTCATAAATGTCAGGATTGAAGAAATATGAAACAAGGGCTGCTCCGACACCAGCTGAGTGTATCCGCCATAATTTAATCACGGTTAGCATGTAGCATGGCTGGTGTGTGAGCCCTGAAACTCTTCGGCATGCAGCATGTTAAACCAGCGATCGACATCGGGCTAACTCTCTGCTCCAAATGTCTGTGCTGATTAAGCTGCTGCTGTTTTATGATCTGTCTCTTGATTTTGTTTGAGCAGAACCTCTCTTGTCGGCCTGCAGACGACGCCATTGATGCATGGCGTCACGTAGCGTTGCCTCGTTGTATCTCAGGTCTTTTTTTTCTGAGGACCAATGCTCAGTGCCGGGTCGGACCTGTTACTGGAGCTAGAATCAGTGCTTCCCTCAAGAAGACAATAATCCATACATGTCCAATGACACAGTCCGTCATGCTTCCAACACTTGCATCGTGTATTGCTAAACGTAAACCCTCCCCTGAATTGATGTTACAGTGACCCATAATCAAAAGAGGGTCAGACAGTAATTGAAACCTGTAACGTCCTCTGGGAAAAACGCAGTGATTAAACAGGAAGAGGTAGAAAGAAAAGCAAGAGACAAGCAGGCCGGCTGAAGTGGAAAAACACTGACTGGTCAATACACGGTGTCCTGGCGCCATCTAGTGGCTGGTTGGGGGGAGTCGATCTCTTTCTGACTTGTCGCTCGGTATGAATCGTGGGGTCTCCCTGTTCCCGCAGCGGCGCCGGCCTCGGCTGACAATGAGGAGCGGGTGTTCCGGCAGCGGATGCGTCCCAGGAAGCGGCAGGGCGCCGTCCGCCGCAGGGTCCACCAGGTCAACGGCCACAAGTTCATGGCCACCTACCTGAGGCAGCCCACGTACTGCTCCCACTGCAGGGACTTCATCTGGTCAGGAGACACACGCTCACGTGCACATGGCGGCGGCGGACGTGAACGGTTAACATCACTTTAATCTCTCTTCTGTCTGTCTGCAGGGGTGTTTTGGGAAAGCAGGGCTACCAGTGTCAAGGTGAGACTCTGCTTCTGCTGCTTCTCCAGTCAACCAAACTGTCTACTTGCCCTTCAAATAATGATGAAACTGTGTGTGTGTGTGTGTGAGTTGCAGTGTGCACCTGTGTGGTCCACAAGCGCTGCCACGAGCTCATCATCACAAAGTGTGCAGGGATGAAGAAGCAGGACGACACAGTCGGGGAGGTAAACACACCCGATTCCCTTCCCTCCGCTTCAGTCCCACAGCAGGACATAGAAACCGACGTCTGGAGACGCTCCGTCTCACTGTGTGTGTCTCCCCCCCCAGCCGGTGGGCTCTCAGAGGTTCAGCGTCAACGTCCCGCACAAGTTCAGCATCCACAACTTCAAGGTCCTGACGTTCTGCGACCACTGCGGCTCGCTGCTGTGGGGGCTGCTGCGCCAGGGCCTGCAGTGTAAAGGTGAGGCCGGCGGCGGCGGCGGCGGCTCGTCTGCGCCGCAGCTGTGAGCAAAACCCGCCGTAACCGTCTGCTCCTCCCCCCCCTAGTGTGTAAAGTCAACGTCCACAGGCGCTGCGAGAGCAACGTGGCGCCCAACTGCGGCGTGGACGCCAGAGGCATCGCCAAAGTCCTGTCCGACCTCGGAGTCACTCCGGACAAAATCTCCAACAGCGCCCACAGACGGAAAAAGGTGTGAGAGACGGCGGGGATGTGAAGTTCAGACTGTTTCCAACAAGAGAACACCAGAAACATCCTTCACCTTTACTGACTGTTAATGCTGAAACATGAAAACAGTAAATGTTCATGTTTCTCCTGATGTCACCCAAAATACACCAAATCTTTCACATTTAAAATTGTCATGCCTTTCTGTCACGCTGTTCTGTGGTTAGATTTCAGGATTTATCTATTTGCATCAATGCGTAGCCTTCGCACATCATGTTACGCATGAATTAGCGCTCGCACTCGTACTCAACCTCCCGGCCCCTGATTCAGGTTTTGCCTTTGCTCAGCTTCCTCAGACTCCGGATCCTCAGCAGTCGCTATCAGGGATTCCTCCGCCAGAGGACGACCGCTCCAGGTCTGCTCCCACGTCGCCCTGCGACCAAGGTACGCCCCGTCCGGACGGACTGGAAACGCCTCACACACTGAGGAGTCAGAGAAAACACAGTGAAAGATCTTTACATGGCATGGATCTGAGCACCCCTACAATGTTTAGTGAATGACTGTAGTGATCTTTCCACAGAGGCTCAGTCCTCCGAAACACAGTGAAGGTTAGACTTCTTTCATCTGGAATTCCCACTTCTACAAAAACTGCAGACCTCACTTCTTTTTTAAACAAATAAATGATAGCAGATCTGAGCAGATGATTCTCTGTTTAAAAGCTACCTTATTTTTAGTATTTTTAGTATTTTTCGGGGTGGTTTTTTTTTTCTAGTCTGATCAAATTATTTTTCGGCTTTTGGAACAATCCCAATTCCGAACACAACTAGAAATTCTGAGTTTGAAAACTACTCATCATTCTCAGAAACTCCCATTTCAACTGGATTGAACTAAGGTAGTCAAAAGAAAGGTCAGCATATAAATCAGAATTCCTATATTAAATCATCTGGACTGTTTCAAATTCAGCCCCACAACTCTGAAAGCAAGTGGGAATAACTACTGGAATGCGTATCATTTTCACCAGGCTGTAATAATTGATGAATGATTTGACGAACGTGATCACACCTATAATCCAGGATGCAGAGCTTTAGGGAGTTTCACGCATCATATCCAGAGACGACCTGGAGTTTCCCCGTTCCGAGGATAACCGGAACTCCCCGGATCTGTTTCAGATGTGAAGGAGCTGGAGAACATCCGGAAGGCCATGTCCTTCGACCACCGCGGGGAGGAGCACAAGGCGCGCCCCCTCACGTCCTCGGCGTCCGTCGACGTCCACAAAGGAGGAGGGGGCGGGGCCAACAGCCTCAAAGCGGCGAGCGGGGGCAGCCAGGCGAACGGCGAGGTCAAAGGCCACAGCGTTCCAGAGGCCAAGCGGATGAACCTGCACGACTTCGTGTTCATTAAAGTTCTGGGAAAAGGAAGCTTTGGAAAGGTGGGAGCCACACTCCGACCTCTCTGTGCGCCGGGGGTCGTCCTCTCTGACGGCTGTTCCTGCTCCCGCCCGCTCAGGTGATGCTGGCCGAGCTGAAGGGCTCCGACGAGGTGTTCGCCGTCAAGGTGCTGAAGAAGGACGTGATCCTGCAGGACGACGACGTGGACTGCACGCTCACCGAGAAACGCATCCTGGCCCTGGCCCGGAAACACCCCTACCTGACACAGCTCTACTGCTGCTTCCAGACCAAAGTGAGGACGCACGCACGCACGCACGCACGCACAGGCACACACACATGCATATGCACGTTCACATAGACATACACGATCACACAGGCTTGTTAGCACACAAACACATGTAGAAATGCATGCAAAGACACAAACACACACACACACACACCTCCAGAGGGCAGCATACACCAGATCCTACTCTACAGCTCCAGTCGAGAAGCTGGAAACTTTGACAGAATTTTTACAGAATTGGGAAAAACTTGTTCAGTTAGAACTGGCCGAGAATTTAACCCTCAGAACATCTGTACTAAAGTTTTATTTTCTTCAATTTGAACTATATAAAGATATTTTCACTGATGTTTACTGGAGTCATGATTATAGAAGAACAATGAAGCAGTTTTCCTCAGAAACTAACCAATCATATCACAGAGAACATGCAGCGTTTTCTAATAGTGTATTGAATTAATAGAAACAGGAATTCCTTCATTTTATGTCTATTTCTAGATATATACCTTTATCCTGCAAGTAATTATGGAAAATGTTGAGATAATCTGATGTCCTTGACGTAGTTGTTACTTTTGAGTTTTGGTGGTTTTTGCACAGCGGAGCAGGAAATGTCTTCTATTGTCGCTTTATTTTTCATTAATTCTTATGAAATCAATGAAAACTGTTTGGAAAAGCTCACTGGTATGAAATCAACATGGCGTTGAACTGCACTGTACTCACTGTAACCGCACAGTGAGGACATGCAGGGTCACTTTCAGCTTCCTTTCTGTGCAAAGTTTGCATGTTCCCCCTGGGCCTGGATGGGTTGATACTCTGATCGACCGAGACAAACGACCAACCTGCCGACGGCTGACATTCAGGCAAACCTTTATTTAAAGCTGCTATTGAACCACAGCTACTTTGAATGCTCTCATGCTCATAAAAAAAATGCTGCTACTAATCCAGATAACAGAAAAACATCAGAAAACTGCTCTGTGTTTGCACGTGATCAGTAATCTTTGATTTATTGGGTTGAGTTCTTCCCTGAAGAGCCTTCCAGAGGTTTGGTTTGATATTTCAAGGTGTATTTCAGCACTCGCTGTCGTCAGACGCCGCCTGTCACACTCCCCGGCTCAGCTTTCATCATCTGCTCTTTAAGCTGGTTTATCCATCTCTGGAAGTGGACGGCGATGAACAGGCACACAATGGCCGCCCGTGGGCGGGTCCCCCGCTAAGATGGCAGGCCCCGCCATGTTTTGTCTACGCCATACGTCGCGCTCTGCCTGTTTTGTCTATGAAATGTTGCATAAGTGTTCCCGTCCGGAGACGTATGGCAGCTCCGTACATGTGTGTTTGTACAGTATGCGTGTGTGTGTGCGCGTGGTATTCCCCCGTTGTGTTTTATAATCCGATTTGATGAGCTGCTGACGGAAGCGGGACACATGTCACTGTCTTCTCACTGCAACCTGAGCCTGAGGCTGTTAGCACAGGTGTTAGCATCAATCACCTCGCGTGTGCTGGTGTCGAAAAACTCAACCCCCGGAGACACGTTCAGCAACGAGCCGGTGCAACGAGGAGCTTCAGACATGCATAATAGAGCACCGCATCAAGGATGCAGCTTTAGCGTTAGACGTGTACTGTGATCCTGTGAAGACGGATGTTGCATCAGAAACGCTGCGCCTGGCAGGACTTCACTTCTCTCTGCACATTTTCTGAATGAGTGTGTGAAAGTGAAGGTCATAGGTCACCGGATCAGACCATTCAGTGGTCGAGGCTCCATGTTCAGGAAATTCTTGCATATGGAAATTTGCTAGTTTTGCATGCCTTACCTGAAAGGAGCTTCTTTCACTGAGGAATGTTTCTGCTTTAAAGTCTCAGGCCTGATTTAAGGTAAAATGATCATGAAAACGTGAAGAGAGTTTTCCAGCTGGGAAATCCTGTGGCTCTTTGGCGCCCCCCAGAGGATTCAATCTCCAATTTTCCAAACTTCTAGCACTCATGTTGAAGCTGTTCTGTCTGAAAAAAGACTTGAAAGCTGTAAGAATCTGAGAAAGACATGAGAAGGCGGTGGTTTTTTTCTTTTTGCGAGCCGCGTCTTTTGTTTATTTTCTTCCGATGTTCTGGAAAGTCTGACGCTGATGCTGGCGTCTCCGCCTCGACTTATTTATTCCGGTTATTTCTCCTCCAAAACAAACACGTGTGGGCTGGATGGACGAGACGCGGCTTTCTCTTTTTCTTTTTAATCTGTCCTCCATGTTAGCAGATTTATTTCGTACATCATTTCCTTTATAGACGAACACACACACACACACACACACACACACACACACACACACACACTCACATACGCACACACACACGCACGCGCAGGGCCTGTCGGTGGTGATAGGGAGGGTGTTCTTAGACAAAACAAAGGGACCGAGGCTGTTACATAACCGCTTTGATCCTTATCGGAGACGTGATGCGTGTCCCATATGTGGAGTGTGACCCCACCCTCATCACCTGCCCCCACCCTCCCCCCCGCCCCCCCCTCCTCCATACAGGATTATTTCTGTGCGTTTACGTTAAACATGCTACACACACACACACACACTTCCCCTCTCTTACATAACTGGGGTCCCTCTCGGCCCCCCAGCCGGACTGGGAGGCCCCGCTCTCTGTGGATTAGCTCGTTTAACCTCAGCCTGGCAGGCGGCGTCTCTCTCAGCCGCTGGATGTGGGGTGAAGAGTCGGCCTCTGTTAGTCTGTGGACTCTCTCTGGCCTTCTCAAAGCTCTCACACTCGACTTTGGCGAATTGGGAGGTTTTTTTAGGGAGGTGGGGACGTGTTGAGTCAGGCTGAGGCTGCTGAAGCGTGTCGCATCTCAGTCTGAATGTTGCAAGTTCAATTCCCTGACTGTCAGAGTGTCCATTTACCATCGACTTTATGCACTGCTTAAGCAGCAAAAAGGCCTGACACTGTTAACCACATTCACCCATTCACACACACACTCACACACACACACACACACACACACACACACACACACACACCAATGGAGGCTGCCGCCGTGCACGGTGCTCAGTCCATCTGATGGGAGCAGTTTGGCATTCAGTGTGTTGCTCAAAGGTATCCAGGCCACAGTCACTACCCCCCTTTTCATAACTGTTCAATATTTCAAATCATATTATCATTTAATATTTATCTTAACATTTTTAATTGAAAATGAAAGTTTCATTCATGCATGAATTTAATGTATAAATGAAAATGAAAGAAGGAAAATTCAAATATTGTAAAACTTCAGACAGTATTTTATAGTGCGTGGGAGAGATTCCCAATGTTTCGATTTGATTTCCCGCAAAATGATATATTAAGTATTTGTAAGTATTTTGTCAGAATAACCAAGAATATCAAATAATATCAATTTGTGTTCTCCTACAATTTGTAGAATTATTGGTTTATATGGTCATTATTTCCATTATAATAATTCCATTATTATTATTATTATTTCCATTATTTGCAATTAAAATTGTTAGATTTACTATACGTAATATTCTGAAGATTAAGACATTGTCATGGTTTTTAAATATAAAAAAAACTTGTTGATATGTTTTTACTTTTTGTCATGTTCATTTATTATTTGTATTATCTTGTGCAAATGTGATTGTTTCGTAATAAGATAATCAGAATGTTTAAAAAAATCTGTGTTGCTTTTTCCATTTTTTTAAACATATAGTTAATGAAAAGAAGCCAAGTAAAGAATGCTTTTTTATGTTGCAATTAGTTTTGTCAGATATTTTGGTAAATTCATCTTTAAACTTCATTCCGTATTTTCATAAACCATACGTATTTTTTACATTTTTATTAATAATCATTTCAAACTGGAAAATAATTTAGCATCTATATTTAATTTTATAAAATCTTTATGTGGTCTTGCATTTTTTATTTAATTAAAGAAAAAAGTTCTGGACAGTTTTCTGCAAAATATGTTTTCCTAATTATTTTAATAATATTGTCAGTATTTTTTCCACTATATGTGTTTCGAAATGTGTTGTTATTGCCGTTTTTTTCTCCTCATCTGTGAAAAAACTCTTTATCGCACAGAGACTGTGCCTTAAAGAGTCTTTTGTACTTTGTGTGACCTATGTCCTCCTCCTCCTCCTCCTCCTCCTCCTCCTTCGTCACTCTTAATCGACTGTGGGATCGCAGCCGTTCCCCTATCGACCTAATTACAGCCCAGAAATGTAAATAACATTATACAACAGTAGCACAGCGGCTCCA
Source organism: Salarias fasciatus (assembly GCF_902148845.1). NCBI lineage: Eukaryota > Metazoa > Chordata > Actinopteri > Blenniiformes > Blenniidae > Salarias > Salarias fasciatus. Next base: position 4,441,274 of record NC_043757.1, read on the forward strand.
CTCTGAGGCGAAGCGAGGAAGTGAAGGAGGAAATGCAGAGAGAGGAAGAAAAGGTCTGATTCCTCGAGCTGCTTGTGACAAACTGAAGGAGGAGAGGAGCTGAAAGGTGAGAGGGTTTGGAGCGGCGGCGAACGAGCAGGAGCCGCTACAAAGAGGACAGAGTGCTTTGTAATGAGCCGTAATTGGTGAACATCAGAGGAGGCAGAACGGAGCAGGAGCCGACCAGGTACATTAACGCAGCTTTGTTGTGGGCCGCGGCGCTCGCAGAGGGACACATGGACCGAGACCAGAAAGAAAGAAGGAGAAGGCAGATAGAGATCGGGACGGAGCGAGAGTGGCAGCCATGCAGAGTCGGGAGGCTGGAAACAGAAAGCAGAGAGGCCAGGCATGGCAACGCTGTTTGGACAGCACCTTCAAAGAGTTCCCCGTTTGCAAAGTTGGAACCACAAAGAACACAAATACTTTGACTTTCCCCAGCTGGAGATTCTGGTCCTGAATCCCAGAAGAAACCAGCTGTAGTTGACAATCACAGAGTGTAATTTTTTTTATCACTGGAGGGTGAAAGTGATATTCAGGCCCCGATCCACTCCAGCTCCGTCTCCGTGGAAACGGGGGGAAACAGAACTTTTCTGAAATGCTGCAGAGAACATGGCTGTTGTGAATAGTTCTTCTGCACATGCACAAGTAAATTAACAACTGCAACGTCTGTTGATGTTTATCGTGAGTTGTTCCGTGTGTTTTCATTGCATAAAACAAACATCCCCCTCTAGTGGCCTGGCATGCTTGTAACGGCTGCCAGTTCCATGGAAACGGACACCGTTTTTAAAACGCCAAAAAAAGTTCTGCATCATTGTGCACTAAACAAATAAAAAGAAACTTTTGCAACTTGTACAGATTTCATCCCGCTCACAGGTTCTCCTGGACTGTGCAAAACGCTTCAAATAACCGAATATCATCGACATACGGTGTGATTCACAGCGTCTGGAATTATTTGTGTTGTTTGTGATGGCAGCAGTTTTAACTGGTTCGGAATAAAGGTAAAAGTCAGATCAGCCTTCAGCAGAGAAGCTGCTGTTTTGAGGCTTTTCTGGTCTGTGGACTCGACTCGCAGTGGGCTGACTCCATCGTGAACGCAGCCAAACGAACACGGGAACGACACTGTTTTAACCCCCGTGGCTCATGGTGTCATTCCTATTTTATTACCTATAAAACCCAAACTGAACATGCGATTAACCCAAAAACATGTGAGACGACCATCTGCCCCTCGACTTTCTGTGAAGAAAATACTCACTTTCCCCAACAGAAATCAAGTGTTGACCTCTTTTTTTTTTCTTTTTTGTTACGATGTGGAGATTTGGAGACTCAGCAGCAGCTTAACTCCCAACAGACATGTCTGACAGATTGACAGTGAGAGTGAGTTTAGCGTGTGAAAGCAATGGCCACACTCACACATACACACACATACACACACGCTATCGTCTTGCTCCTCAGCCAAGTATGCGTCAGTTTGAGCTGAGCAGAGTTGTTCTGTTCCAAACGACAGTCATTAGCGGAGGTATGTTTGTTGTTCTTGGGCTTCACTTGCGGGCATACACAAACACTTTAGCAACTTTAGACTTGAGAGGGCCCTTATTGATATAATGCATTCCGAAGACTATCATTTTGAAGAAGAGGTTGGATTATCCAAGCCGCCAAGGAGGTCACAGACTGGAGAAAATGCCTTGAAATCACTCGTGATGTTATGTTTCCGTTCGATTCAAACCGTCGTCTTTTCATGTCAGAAACAGCAGACACAGGTTATTTTACCTGCTGCATGCTGCGGTTTTCTTATGCCTTGTGCAGTGGCATCACTGATATTAAAAAAAAAAAAAAAAAAACCAGAAGTTTTCTTTGAAATTTTGTCAGTTCCCCTGGTGTTTTGCCTCAGGCGGTGGAGACCAGAGAGGACAGCCAAAAAACAACTTTCTGTCTGAGCATGTGCAGAAGAGCAGATTACTGCCGCCGTGGTTCGCCTTCATCCCCAACAAGGCCACAGTGCAGGATGCAGGATGAGTGTATTTATCACATTTCTTCAGACGTGAGGCCCACACTGTCCTTCATTTACACTGAACCCTTGGAAAGATTTACAAAACAACACTCCTGCCACGCACCCGTTCCTACAACCACAACCCTCTGCCATCACCGAGCACAGAAAAAGTACATTTTAGACCTTAAAAAAGAAACAAAAAAGCTGTAAGAATCAACATGAAACTCCTGAGCCACCAGTTTGCCGTCACGTTTGAGAAGAAAACGGCATGACTCAGCGTTTCCACAAAGACGAGCTGAATGAAATCAGCGAGCGCATCGCTGCCAGCCGTCTCTGTGTGGTAATGACTCGCAGCCAAATGGTAATGGTTCGTAATGTTCCGAGGAAAATAGGCCAGCAATTCACTTCTCTTTCTGGACACAAAGCAAAGTTCAAAACACTGCCGTGTTTTGTTTTCATTCGTAGGTCTCTGAGGTTCTCGGTGCTTCACAAACAGAAAATGAGACCAATTAAAATCAGTGCAAGAACGGTTACAAACTTTATGCCATGAAACTATAAATCATAGATAAAAATCACAAATAATAAAGAGCATTAATGCTGTTTACATAACTTTGGACATGGAAAAAAAAAAGTACAAATGTGTTTAGCTTAAAATTATCAGAGTTGAATGATAAAATTGTGTTTATATAACTTCATTTGAACACAACTCAAACAAAATACACAGAATGACCCTTATTGACTTCATATAATAAAAAAAGTGCTAAATATAGGGAAATAAATCAAAACTTTTGCTACATTTTGCTCAGAAATTCACATTTTTTTGCAGTTTTCTCTGTTCTCTGTTTGCCTTTCATCAATAATTTACCTTAATTCGTCCTTTCTTTCATTCTTTGTTCACACAGCAGCCTGAAAACGGAGAATTTTCGTCACACTTTGGTTTCGATTTACATGACAATGGCGCTCGGAGCCACTGAAAATATAACTTTTTGAAAATGTTGGTGTTGTGCATGTTGTGCGCACCTCGGCCGTAGTCAATCGTTCTTCTGTTGACAGTCGCCTGTAAAAGCAATGCAGCCTGGTCGTCTGTCCGCACGGATGTCAGTTTTGCTGGCCATTGTTCATGTTTGTAGCTATAGTTCTCTGTGCGCTTGTGTGTTTGGTGTCGTGTCAAAAACAAACAGCACCCGCTAGTGGCCTGGCATGCTAACTACACCGTCGTCAGCATTTCTGCCAATTACGAGTAAATCACTTTGAAAACAATTCCATTGAAACCATTCTGATACGTGAACACTTGAAATGTTGTCGATAGTCTTGCCTTTTCATCTTCTGTTTGCTGGTTTTTCTCTTTGATACCCTCAATTTTTTCGTCTTTTCTGACTGTTGCTTTCTTATGTATCAGTTTGACTTTCAATTTTCTTGTATGTCATCATGATTTCCTGCATTTTTTTTCCTCTTTTCACACATTTATCTAGAATTTTCAAAGCTAACCTAACCTAAAACTAAAACTAACCGAACCTTAAACCTCAAAAATGACAGAATAAGCTGAATTTAACACCCCTGAACCTCTCGGTGCCGTTTTAGACACAGCTGACCACGTTGAGGAGAATCCGTTGAGACTTCGGAGTCTGATTCAGATTGTCATTAAAAACATCATGCTAGCTGATGAATATGCAGCTGAATCAACAGAAATCATCTTTTGGGAGTTCCTCAGGGCTTTGTGCTCGGTGCTCATCTTTTCAGCCTCTACATGCTCTCCTCATTTTATTTAGCAGATTTTAGTAGCCTTTTGAATCCACTTGGAATGTCTGCTCCCGCTGCACCTGTGAAGAAAGGACATTGAGCCACATTTTCCCATTTAAATGCTCCATAAATACACTTGCCCGGCCTCTAAATAACTATTTAACGACAATGGGCGTCATTGAACAGCGGAGAGTGAGAACAGTAAGAACAGCTGGGACTTTTGTCATCGTGGTTTCAAAAATAAATAGAATAACTTCTCAAATAGAAGCAGGTATTGAATATAATGTGGATGGAGAGATTTGACAAAAGGTCGTGGCTTAGAACAAAAAATGACGACATTTATGGGATTTTCTTACTTGAAAGTATAATTGAGAGTATATTTTTGATTTCTTTGCTACCAGCTGACATGCTGCGTTACGTTTGCAGAGTCGATACTAAAAGCTGCATCATCTCACACACACACGGATTGAACTATTCTCACTTCAGATTGTTCCGCCGGTCAAATCTTGGTGGGTTAATTGCATAATCAGAGGATGGAGCAAAAATGTGACTGCGGATTATTTTTACTCTGTGAGATAGTTTGAGCTTATGTAAGATGCAAGTCGAGACGTGATCCACATACGTTGGAGCAGCGGGGCACGGGGAGGGCAAATAGTTAGCATGCACACACACAGAGGCATCGCACACACGAACACACACACTCAGATAAGCATCAAGACATTGTCTGTGAATCATCTGACTGCCTATAGCAGCGTGTGTGTGTGTGTGTGTGTGCGCGCGCACGCGCGCGCGTGTGTGTGTGTGGTGTGTACAGCGGGAAGCATGTATCTGTACATTTGTAATTACACTCAGGAAATGTTTATTCATGTTTGATTGGGTGGGACCAGCCGGGACTCTGGGTACATTTAAACAAACTATTTCGACATCCTGTTTAAAGTCTCTTTCAGAAGGGAGGGGGGGGGGGATTAAAAAAATGTTGGGGAAAAAAAAAGAAAAGAAGAAAGAAGAAGAAACAAAACGCCATCTGAGGTGGCCTGTCGGCTACTTATGTAAGACGAACACGCCCCCCCCCCCCCCCACCCCACCCACACCACCCCACCACCCCCACCCTCAAAGTGATCCCACAGTCTCAGTTCTGATTCATCCACTGTGCATAACAGTCTTAGTCTTCAGATTGAACACGAAGTAGGTCAGAAAACAAAGAAATTAAGTGAAATGCATCATTTCTTTCAAACTAACGCCACAAGACCAGAAGCTCCAAGTGTCTTCTTTTATTCTTTAATCAAACTACACTTTAAATGTTCGACTCATTATAAAATTAAGTGCCTTTTATCCACAGTAGTATTTTTTCATAAAGGTATAAAGTTGACCACATCTCATATGTAGCTTATAAATGCGTCTAAATTCAAAAAATGTTCTGTGCAAGGTTATAAACGCTTATGTGTAAGATCTTCACTTTTTTTCAACTTGTCGAATAACATTTTTTTCATGATCACCATCAACTCTTTACAGTTAGTTTGGAAGAAACTGGAGAAGAAATGAATAAAAATGGTCACTTACAAGGTTTCATCTGTTTCACAGGTGGTTTAGTGTGTGATTTCTCTTCATAGTTTTTTTTTTTTTATTAAAAGTGTAATTTTTTTAAAGGCTTTCATGAACTTTTGTCCTCTTGTTTTGAGCCACAGGAGAGGATTACTTTCCACCTTTTAAGTAGTAAAAATTAATCTTTGTGTAGTTTCGTAACTTTTCTTTGGACTCCAAGCAGGAACAAGGTGCTTTTTTATGTTTGTGTGTTAATAACTTAATCACAGCGAGACTACAGTGGACTGACCTTTTTCCTGGTAGATAATCAATCAAGTATGAGAAAAAAAGTAAAAAACCTGAACTGTGGAATCAATAAATGGTTCTTAAAAAAGGATTAATTAAATTCGACAGACTTCATGATCTTTTTCAGATGGTGACAGAAAGTCTTCAGAAAGTTGGATAACAGCAGAATCATGTGTAATGTTTTATTGGAGACATTTTTTGCTGTTTGAAGGGAATCTTTGGTTATTTTTTGGTTTTGGTGCTGTTTTATAGAGTAATTGTTTAGTTTTGTGAAAATACCGGGATTTTCATCATGCATCACAGAACCACAGCAAAAAAAATACTCTCAAGATTATAATGTTACTATTTTACGGGTCCAGCCAAACTGGCCTGCATGTGGCCCCAGAACTAAAATGTGTATTGACAGGCCTGCTCCAACAACATCCTAACAAATCCCCAGTGAAACCGTGAATAACTTTAATTCAAATAATTGGAAATTGATACACTTGGATTTTGAAACATATCTCATGTTTTTTTTTGTTTTTCTTTCCAGTCAGTTATAACAGTAGGTCTAAATAATAACACATTTCCAGATAAATCCATATAAAGGTCTTTCGAGCTTTTTACTGGAATTGCGCGACTATTGCAGGCACATCCTAAAATGGGACATTTGGCTGATCCTGGACTATCTCATCCATCACTAATTCATTAATCAATGAAGAGAAGGAGTGAGTTCTCAAGTTTTCACATCCTTTGTTGCAGCTGTGAGGATAAAGAGTGACACAATATATTGATCAATCTCCCTGGACGACGTTCATAATGTGACCAAATCAGGAAAAAATTCCTTTTTTTGCCAGTTTCTTTGTGAAAAACAAATTGATTCATGGATTGTTCAGCACATTCCTGACTTTGTGAGTGTGCGAGGGTGTGTGTGTTTGTGTGTGTACATGACATAACACACACACACTTCTGTTCGGTTGTGTCGTGAGTCACTTTTTTCTCTCCATCTCACCGCTGAACTCTGAAGATGTAAAAGCTTCTTCTCAGGCTCAGGCCTGAGCGAAGCGTTTACAAACCAAACACGGGCGCCTCGTGTTGTGGCCTAAACACACACCGAGGACCACATTTGTACACAAATACACACGTGTGTGTGTGTGTGTGTGTGTGTGTGTGTGTGTGTGTTTCACCTGCTGCTAACAGTGCTAACGCTAACAGCTCGCTCATGAGTGACTGTGTAGGATGGAGTCCTTTCTTATATACAGTGCTGTTTATATCACAAGACACACACACACACACACACACACACACACACACACACAGAGTCCTGCACTGTATACCGCGCCCTCCGGGCTCTATTCTCCTGGTACTGAAAATGGCCTCCGGGGGGAAACTGCCCCCTTCCTGAATTCCTGCTCGCTTTCTTCATATAGGAAGTGTGTGTGTGTGTGTGTGTGTGTGTGTGTGTGTGTGTGTGTGTGTGTGTGTGTGTGTGTGTGTGTGTGTGTGTGTGTGTGTGTGTGTGTGTGTGTGTGTGTGTGTGTGTGTGTGTGTGTGTGTGTGTGTGTGTGTGTGTGTGTGTGTGTGTCCTATGGAAGTGGATACAATCTGTGTTTTTCACATTGCATTCAGATGTGTGTTTTACACCAGGGAAAAGAAAACAACAAACTATCAAAATATCTTCATTACAGTGATTTACTCTCCATGTGCATGTGTGTGTATAAATACATATGTATGAATATATAAACATGTTAAAGTTCAGAAACACTCATGCAAACATAAAAAAAAGCACATTGAAGCTTGAACATTGAAGTAAACTGCAGTAGTGATTATAGTGAAATCATTTATTTAAAGTTTAAAAAGGTTCCACTATTGATGAAGCATTCGCTGTATTTTAAGATAAGCGTCTGATAACACTAAATAATCTGAAACATTAGTTTTTTTCCTCTTGATTATATAAATATTTGAAACATAACATGAAGTAGTACCAGCCAGTTTAACCTTGTAATACCAGTTTGCACCACAAGGTGGTGTTTTGTGTCACTTAAAGAAGCTACAGTAGATGTTTCATGGTGTTTAACGTCCTAACATGATAAATAATGCGCACTTTAACGATGTGGCTTTGTTTGCTCGTTCTCAGGACCGCCTGTTCTTCGTGATGGAGTACGTTAACGGAGGAGACCTGATGTTTCAGATTCAGCGATCGAGGAAGTTCGACGAGGCGCGGTCTCGTTTCTATGCTGCCGAGGTCACATCTGCCCTGATGTTCTTGCACCGGCACGGCGTCATATACAGGTAAGGGCGCCTTTGGAAGCCTGATCCAAGCTGGGAGTTTACCAATCTATCATTGAATGAAAGACTTGAATCAAACACACATAACAAATTCAAAATCACCATTTACCCAAACAAGCATGTTTTTAGAATGACGGGCAAATTCTGTCTGGCACAACCGTGACATCGGTTACCTTGACTGTTGTTGGTTCGATGCTCCTCGTTGGACGCTACAGTCAAAAAAGTGCACAATAAAGCAGTTTATGGAGCTGAGATGATTCAAACCAGCGTTTGAAGGCTCCTGTTTTTGTCGAGGTGAGAAACCAGATCAGGGGTCAGCAGACTGTCTCAGGTGGGGTCGAGGGGGGCTCCAGGAGAAAAACCTTGGTCACCGCTGGTCTAAACCGTGAACTGCTTATTTGAGTTAGCGCTCCCAGCTGAGAGGAAGACTTCTCTGTTACAGCAGAACTCCTGGAAGATGAAAATAAACTTCATGGAGAAAAGTACTGCGAACCTAAAGACACTTAGATAAGAAGAGTGTGTTCAGGGTTAACAATATGTAACACATATGTGCAGGTATACCTAACATGAGTCTTAAATAGTTAGTTTTACATGTTTATTATCTTACGTCAATCACAGATTAAAAAGTTTAATGTGGCTTAATATATTAGCATGATCATATGTAATAGCGTAAGATTATTCAACTATTTTACTTTCATGCTTTTTCATTTTAAGTTATACGAAATGTTAAGATTAGTCTGCATCCACAATAGCGGCTAATGGGCTAACCGTTAGCTTCTCTTTGAAACGCTGCCTAATGGTGGTCTGTAGCTGTTTTGTTGTGACTTTTTCTAATTCACACAAATCCATTTCTTTCAAGAAGTGCCGTTCATAGAGCATCTTCCTACAGCGACAGTTCAGCTGGATTTAAAGAGGGAGTCGTGCGCACGTTGCTAACGGCTCAGCTAATGTGTCCTGGCAGCGCCGCAGTGATCTGTAACCATCAATCTGTCAAGATTTGCTTCTCGTCAACAGAGCAGATGAGGAGGAAACGTCCTGTTAAACGGAACGTTTCGCAGCTGCTGTTTCAAAATCCTGGCGTTTGTGTTCCTGGTCACAATGAGAAGCATTTCTTCCAGATTAAATATTATCTTTGGTGAACGCGGTCGAGCCGGCCGACCCTGGGCAGCAGGTTCAGATCACCTCACCGTGCGTCTGCCTCAGGTACAGTCCGTCCGCACGGACCTCCCTTCAGTCATAATATCATTGTGGACCAATAGCAAACACACAGCTGGTCCCACAAAGGCACCGCGCCGCTCCAATCATAACACCATTGTGATGGATGGAGGTTCAAGCTGTCACATCCAAAAATAACCACAGCGGAAGAAAAGTGTGCTCTTCTTTTCCCTCTGCTCAAACACCACTTCTCCTGAACATGTGGAGGAGTTTCGGACCAGCTCTGTCCGTCGCGGTCCGTTTGTCCTGGTGGTTTCCAAAGTTGTGGTCCTGGACGGAGAACACAACAGACTATAGAGTCCTTCAGCAACTCAGAACATTTCTGGGTTTTTTGACTTTTATAGTGATGATTAACTTCTATTGTTGTTATTATTGTATTTTCATTGAATAAATGGGTCCTAAAAGGGTTAAATCCACTTCGTCAGAAAGCTGCTGTGTTGCCACAGCAACATAATCTCCCCAGAGGGTTTAATAAAGCCTCATTTATCTGCTCACAATGATGTTAGGTATGTTTTCTTATTCTTCAGGCAGTATGAAATCTAACCAACATCAGCTACTGTAGCCAAAGCTCATTAATGACTGTCGAGGTGAAAGATGCATCCTCAGAAATGCTGTTTGGCTTCAGTGAAAGAAAAGGACCAAACTGAGGAGTGTCCCTCGGCCCATCCTGGACAAACGGTAACCTGTGGGGAATTGAGACCCCGTCTTCATGACAATGCCTCTTTTTTGCGTTTTTGTTTTTCTAAAAGTTTCACGTTGACACGGCAGAAACACTGACACTGATGCAGCTTTCACGTTAGTCTGATTATTTTCAACTTAGTTTGGCAAATCTAAACTTAACAGCAGTTTATGTGGAATATGTAATCGAAAGCACAGAGAAAATGTGCCACATGTTATTTTTAGACGCTGAAAACGATTCAGATCTTTCATATCGTAAATTAAGGAAATGGGCAAATACATACAATGAGACCTGTAAATGGAAATATTATTTAAATGTATAAAATACCCCAAAAATATTGTGAAAAATGTGAAACAAAACCAAACTTTTGCATAGAATTGATGCAGGTTTAAAAAGAATCGAAACTTACATAACTCATGTTCCTAGATCACAAACACAGGATGTCAAACACAAGTCAGCACTTTTCCTTTTTTTTTTTTTTTTTTTTTTTTTTATGTAATTGTGTCTTTTAATGTTTGGAATACGTGATCCCGGTCAAACAGTTGTCCCGTCCTGCTGGTGCCTCATTGTTTCGCACAGTTTGCGCGACAATGCCTTTATTAATGAAGGAGGCGGGTACCACCATACAGCTCGAACCCCGCCGGTTTGCATCCGCGGGTCTCTTTTAGCGGGCACAATCACACCAAAGTGGGCCATCAAGATTAAAACCAGAAGAGGGGTCTCGGCGTTATTGTTTGTTCTCTGGTCTCACGATAATGTTGGAGAGATAAACTCCACCCAAAAGCTGTCTGAGGATGGAGGAGTCTGTGAAAGGGCCCTGAGAGAAACTTGATTTCTAAAACGAAGATCAGATCAGTTTCAGTCAGTTTTAAGTTAACCCAAAAAGAGTTTTCTTTTTTGGATTTTTTTTTTAGGTAATTTATGAAAATGTGTACCACTAATTTTAGATAAAAGCACATTTTAAACAAAAATAAAGTTTTTTTTGGAGTGCCTTGCTTGTTCAGAAATGAGTGTTTTCAGCAGACTGCTGCTCACCTGCGACCTGTATTTGCCTCCAGCGGGAGGCTTTTGAAACAGACTGATCTCTGTTTGGTGTGAAGAAACATGGAGATTAATGGTTCACTTTCCCTGTCATCCTGTCATGAAGGTCAATATTAATGTCTGCGGTCTGGCAGCAGCAACACGCTCACCTTGTGTTATTGCATGTTTTCATTCATGACAGCTACCTGATCCCCCCTCTCTCTCACTCTCTCACTCTCTCTCTGTCTCTGTCTCTCTCACGCTCACTCTCTCTCTCACTCTGTCTCTCTCTCACTCTGTCTCTCTCTGTCTCTATGGCCCACTTCATTCCACTTTATTGACCAGAGGAAGATGATCAACAAGTGTTTCGGGAACATTTTGTCCTGCCCTCCGTCTCCTCCTCCTCCTCCTCCTCCTCCTCCTCCTCTTTTTTTCCCCATCAGCCCCGATCCTCTCATCACCAGCTCTCTCCCCTCTGAAACGATCAAAAACACCGTTTCTTAAGCCGTGCAATGAAATGGACTGGATGTTTTGCCGCGGTAATGAGGTCAGGGCAGGTCGGGAACAGTCTCAGATCAGGCGTACAGTCGGTTTGTCGGTATAAACACAGAAAACACTTAATTTGACGCTGTGTGATGATAAAGCCGCTGAATGGCCCCTTTGTTTGAGGTTCAAGTTGTTCTTAAGCGTGACGCACGTGATGTGGTGGATTCCTTCAATGATTGGCACTATGTATTCTCAAGTAGCATATTTTTGTTAAGGTTATTTTCAAGGTGCAGTGGTAGAGTTGTGCAGTGCTGGTAAAAAAAACATATTTTTCAATAATATTAAAATTTTTCTACATTGCCCTTCATAAAATACTGTGTATTGTTGTTTCTCACTATATTTTCGTAACCATAAAATTGGTCATTTTAATTTAAAACTAATGATATTTTCTGGATTTGTAATAAAAGGAAAAAGAAGAAATAAAAAATTTGTGGTTTTCTTTATATGATTTAAGTTCAGAAATTTTAGAATCTCATATATTTGGGCTTTGAGAATTCAATAAATGTTTGTTGTAAATAAAGCAAGGATTATTAGTAGTCAAATGAATTTCCTCCCATGGTTTATTGATTCTGTGGAGCTCCCAGCCTGATCGGCCGATCACGCCGCCACGGATAAATATACCAGTTTGTGTGTATATTCAGGCAGATGTTGGTCTGGAACAAACAGTCACACAGAGGAGGGGACGGAGGGATGAGAGCCGGGAGACGAGCGCCGGGGTTTCTGCTCGGGACGTAATGGAAAAATCACTCAAGATCGCCATGAAACACAGGAAATGCTCTCAATTGAGCTTGATTGCCGCGCGCATGTGAGCGTGCATGTGTGTGAACTCTGACCCAGTGCAGAGCAGCTCCTATAACAGTCTTTTCCATATTCTCTCCATCCATCCCTCCATCCTGTGCTAGTCAGTGGTTGGACTAGTTAGCATTTTCTTGCACTGTTTGAGTTAAATTGGACTGAAAACTCTTTTCATTCAAAGACATGAACATCATCTGCATACATGTTTTTATTTATTGTTAATCCTATTATCATGAAACTCAACATTATCCGATTTTTACATATATTACGCAGCCACTTGCTAACTTTTTTTTTTTAACTTATTTTACTCTACTTACTCTGTTTCTCTCGTTATTTATTTTTATTTCACATATCGGTTTTTATTTATATTTATCCATCCAACCAAACACTTCTTCTTTATTAACATGCTTGTTGCCTCTTTAAAAGATTTACTTATTTCAAAATATACGATTTTCACTAATTGTTTCATATCATGTGGAATGTTTAAAAAAACTATTTGAAGCTCTAGAATAATGGATGAACCTGAAACTGTTTTTTGGCAGTATTCCCATTCTGCTATTTCTGAAATGCTACTTTTTAATCAACAGTGTTGCTCAATGTTAAATTAGGTATTTTTATCAGAAAACATACAAATCGATGTGGCCAAATTTGGACCTTTCTCTTCAGTCCGTGAGTAGTTTTCATTCTCTATTTAAGTGACAGAAAAATGTGAGCGTGTTGAATTTTCTGCCCTGAAGGCATCGCGTGCTGCATGTTTAACATCAGGTCAGTCTTCAGGGGTCAGCTCAGTTTTTAACAGGCCCGACTGCATTTTCTCGTTCGTTTGTTGTGGCTTTTGCACCAGCACACCTCGGGGAGGGTCAAAGGTCAACAACTCATCTTTGATCTGTATCGACTTCAAGTATTTAACCTCAGAAAATAATACTTAAAAGAACTGTGCATTTTTTCCTTTTTTTTTTTCCTTCTCCAGAACAAAAACAAACTAAACAGTGTTGTCGAGTGGAGTTGCTCCTTTTAGATAACAGTGCTCTTTCTCTTTATGGGGTCACTTTTAACTGCACTACAACTTTTGGCTTGTGGCCTTTGGTTTGATGAAATATAGAAATAGAGACATGAATGTGCAGTGGAAGCATATACATACATATACTCATTAAAAGAGAAACAATCCTGACCTTCAACCTAACGAACATCATGAAGACCATCTTGTTTTATTTACTCCAATTGACATCCACTTCCTGTCCTGTGAAGGGTTTTCACATAAATATCATTCCATTAGTGCAGTCGAACACCTGCAGCCTCCCAGTATTGAATTTTTTTCCCAGCAGTGAGGCAATGAGCTGCACCAAGATTTAAATCCAATCACAGATGTATTAAATTCAGCCGCCTGCTGCCCCGTCGCAGCAGTTCAGGCTGAATGTGCCGGGACGCGCCTGCAGGTGAGATATGCGAACAGGCAGCCGGGGGTGGGGGGGAGCTGGGAGCTGATATCCACCGTGTCCATGTTTCCTTCAGCAAGGCACAGAACGGCAAAGTTCAGCTAAACCAGAAGCCCACTGAGGCTTTAATAACTGATCCCGGTATCCTTTCATTTGTGACAGTAATCTGCCATCTAATCAATCCTGCATGCCATGAAAGCTGTTGTGTCTGCAGGACATAACGAAGAGGTCACGTTCCACCTGTTCCAGGCCAATTACCAGGCTAAAGGTTTTTAATTTTTTGACTGCAACTTTTCGTCCAAAACATACGGTACATTTGCATGTAATGCTGTTAAAATACTGTATTTTCTGGACTAGAATTTCCAGACTAATCATTTTTTTAGGCATATGGCAAGTAATGCAGCTCACAATAAAATAGATATTGTAAAATATGTAACAATTAAATTCTTTTGTTTGATTTCTCTTCAGAATGTAACGTTTTCATTACAAAAAGAACTATGACAGAAACTCAAGTGCACAGCACTTACTGATGTCTTGAAATTCATTATGCAACTGTCCAGAAAATTCACAATACAGTTGAACATTGAATACCAGAAGAATTCCCCAAACTTCTGTTTGTATTCTAGACAAATCATGCTGAAAAATTTAGCAATGCTTCTTGGTAATAAATCATATGATATTCATATCCACACTTATTTACATATTTTGTATTTTTTGTGTTTCTAAGTTCTTGTTTTTTTCACCATGCAATTTGGTATATTTTGGTATAATGACTGTTACCATTTTTATTGGCTCTTTTGATGTGTTGAGTAGAAAGCTGTTGTGAGTCGTAAACCTAAATACAATTTAGTTTATTTGCTACCGTTTGTTTTATCAGTGTGTGAATGAAGTGAACTGTTAAGATTTTAGTTGCATGTGGGACTGCATCACTGTCACCAGATATTGCATTAAAAACATCTCATTTTATTATATTTCTTCTGCACTGTTTAGATGAACATATTTCATTTAAACTACAGCTTTTTTGAGATCGCCTATATTTTAAGCCGTTAAGCTTGTATGCACCAATCAGTGGTAGCCGTCGCACAGAAATCACGTTGGGTTGTGCAGACAGCTCTAAAAACCGGTTCATAAGATCTCCTGTTGTTGACGATCTGCACTCCACCTCGGGAACTTGTGTTATTAGGCAGGAACTTGGTTCAGAGCCAGCAGTCAGGCTCCGAAGCACCTCGCATGTCACGTTAGCTTTCCTTGAGACACGGTAACATGCCGTCCATGGCCTCTCTTCACACGAGATGCAGATGCCTGCCATAGCTGCTGTCAGGCTGCTGGACTTCATTCAGACGTCAAACGTGAGGGTGAGCGAGATGGGAGGGTTATGAAAGTGTGTCATCAATATGCAGAGAGTGGTGGTAGTAGTTTCCAGTGCAGCCGTAACTAAACATGACCAAGAAAACCACCAGGAAAAAACTTCAAGATGCTTCAAAACAAAGTGATGAGTCCATTTCTGGGCCTTTACTTTCTGAAGTATCTGAACTTGAGCGGACGACTTTTTCCACTTCTGGAAAAATGCAGCAATAAAAGAGGAGGTTATCTTCATCATCGGTAATAATCGGCATGCTCTGCACCTTTTCTCAACAATACAGTTAGTGAGCTTGTCGCAAAGCATGATGGGACAGAAAAGCCCGGCAGCCAATCAGAGCAGCTCTCAGATGGGATTGTGAAACAGCCTCTTTCTTTCATTCTTTTTTTTTTTTTTTTTGTATTTGTAGTCCTCACAAAAACAGAACACTTGCATAAGCTCTTGATCTGAGCGGCACGCACACTCAGTCTCCTCTCCGGCTTGTTGGGGCGGCTGTATTTTCGAAAACACCCCAGGCTGAATGGCTGCGCGACGGAGATGTTGACATTTTTGTAGCGATCAACCATCAAGCGCTGAGCGGCTGCATTCATGAGGCGAGCCTGTCATGTGTCAGCGCCGTCGCCCTTATCTCCCAGACTCCGCTCCCGTCTCTCCCCTCTCAGACCCCCAAACTTTCTCTCTTTTCCAGCTTCCTCCTGTGAATTTCTCGGTTCCCAGGGACTCGACACTAATCAGGCCGACATCAAGACAATTGTTTCAAAATCCAAACAGTCTCATCCATCAAACAAGAGACAGCTACTGTTATAGTTTTTCACTATTTACACTAGAGCTGTGCGATAAAATGATAGTGATAGCTATCGCGATATTACTTTTCCTCAATAAAATATGAAACATGATGTTTGGTTGGCTGCTTTTTTTTTTTTTTTTTTTCTTGGTTGATCTAATTAAAATCTTTTGGTTTTTTTTGTTGTCTCCCTGCAGAGACTTGAAGCTGGACAACATCCTCCTGGATGCTGAAGGTCACTGTAAGCTGGCAGACTTTGGCATGTGTAAGGAGGGAATCCTGAACGGAGTCACCACCACCACTTTCTGTGGGACGCCAGACTACATTGCACCCGAGGTAAACCAACCCCCCCCCCCCATCTTCCCCAACAACTCAATAACCTCCACTGATTCACCCACAAGCAGACAAGATGGCCTCTCACAAGGATTATTTGATGTTTGAGCTATTTATTACTAATCTGTTGTTCACTTTCTGACACCAAACTGACATTTCCCTCAAGTTCAACCATATTATATCTGAAAGTGCTTAATGTTGTGCAGGGCAAGTCAAAAAGACAAGAGAACAAAAGCCCATCATTGTTACGTATCCAATACCTGTATGTGTGTGTGTGTGTGTGTGTGTGTGTGTGTAGATCCTTCAGGAGCTGGATTACGGCCCGTCGGTGGACTGGTGGGCTTTGGGGGTGCTGATGTACGAGATGATGGCGGGGCAGCCTCCGTTCGAGGCCGACAACGAGGACGACCTGTTTGAGTCCATCCTCCATGACGACGTCCTCTATCCAGTGTGGCTCAGCAAGGAGGCCGTGTCCATCCTGAGAGCGGTCAGTCCGTCTGTCCGGGTCACTCTTCTGATACGACTCTCTCTCCTGATAATAATACTACTGAACATGACCACTGCCATTACCACTCACTGCTACTAGTACTACAATTAACTATTACTACTGAAAACAATAATATTAACTAGGGATGTGCGATACCACTTTTTTTCAGACCGATACCAAGTACGAGTACTTCATCTTCAGTACTCACCGATACCGATACTTGCATACCGATACTTTATATACATAAAATGTAAAATAATGCAATGAGATTATTTTTGAAAATGAATTTTATTTCCAATAAAAGGCAGCCCAGCCACTACGTTTAAGTCCAAAATAATAGTCTGAAAAATAAAACAAGCAACTCTGAGTTTGCACTTATTTAAATGAAATTAAGTGCAAGATAAAACAATTTCTCTGAGTTTTACACTTTACATAAACTAAGGTTTTTAAATGTACTAATTTTAATGATTTTTTTATGAACTAAAGTCAAAGATAGAAAAACCCCTGAGTTTAAAGAGTTGCTCGTGTTATTTGTGCTGCTCTCGGATCTCTGCTCTTCCGTTTCTCGGTCTTCTGCAGAGTTTGCCGTCGAGTTGCTGCCGGAGTTTTCTTTTTTCCAGCACAACAGCGTCAGACTCTCGTCCACAAGCTTCGCCCTGAGGTGTTTAAACAAATTACTAGTGGTAAATGAACAACATCGCGCACCTCCTTTAGCAATTTTAGCATTGCAGAGTTAGCATTCTGCAAAGCTCGGCTCGTTTTCACTTATATAAAAGAATTTCCACACCGGCGGAGTTTTGGTGAGACGAGCAGCCGTTCTGGATTCATCCTGTCGTCTCTGCTCTGGATGAGACTCATGGAGAAGTCAGCCAGCTGCAGTGTAGCCCTGCGCCTGTCAGCGCTCCAGAGAGGAGCTTCTTCCTCTTTCATGTTTGTCGGCAGCTTGCATCCCATCTGGTTGCACTACCGCCAACTGCTGGTGAGGAGGGCTTACTACGCGTGGGGTTTTCTTGCCGTGAGTATCGGCGGCTGGCATCGGTAGCCTTCACGAGTACCCGATACCTTGAAATAAGGCCAGTATCGGCCCGATACCGATACCTGGTATCGGTACTCGCACATCCCTAATATTAACTATGGTTTGTTAGTTGGCTTGGTAGTGGTTAGTTTGTGAGTGGGTGATTGGGTTGGTTGGTTTGTTGGTTGGTTGGTGGGTGGGTGGGTCAGGCTGGTTGGTTTGTTTGTTTGTTTTGATAACTATTGTTGGATGAGTTGGTTTGTTATTGGTTGGTTGGTTGGTTGGGTTGATTGGTTTGTTTTGGTTAAGGTTGGTGGGCTGGATGGTGATTGGTTGGTTGGATAGGTGGTTGGTTGGTCACTTTAATACCACCATTAATTGTTATTTCTAATTTAATCAGTAAGTTGGAGATCTCTTAAAGTTTATGCTCCTTCAGATGGGTTTTTTTTCCCCTTGTCGGTCTGCTTCCGGTCCGTCCTCTCCTAGAACATTGAATAATTTCCCCTCTGTTACTTTTGCCCCCTGTGTGTGTCACTGTGTGTGTCACTGTGTGTGCGTAATGCCACTGGGTCACTGTGTGTATTTGTCCGAAGACTTTTTCCATCACAGGCCTCGGAGTTTACCTTGGCCCTCAGTGTGGTTGGACTGCAAAGCCTTGTGGGAAAGTGCAGTGTGTTTATGTTGGACCTGGTCTTGGACTCTGACCAGTCGCTCGGGCTCGGCTCTGGGGTCTGATTGGACGGGTCGTCCATCCAGCTGAACGGGTTCAGGTCTCATGATGGAGCTTCTCGGCTCGGTGTGATGAGTGAGAGAGCAGCTCGTTCACAGCTGCATCCAAAACGACACAGTCCGGGAAAATAACCAGTGAGTCACAAGTAAAGCCCGAGAAGGAAAACTATTGTCTCATGTTAGAATAATCTAAATAGAATTGTATTAATATTTATATTTCTGTATGCATTTGTTTTACATGTTATTCAACTTTTATGAACAATTTAAGTTTCTGTTATGAAGGAAGTAACTTTATGAAGTGCTCATAATTCTCCACCAAGGACACTGTAGTAATAAAAACTGAAAGAAATGTTTTCTCGTCTTGACTTCATATATGTTGTTCCAGTGCACCGGCATTATTTTCAGGCATTGCAGAATTAATAACCTCAGATCAGTGTTAAATGAGAGGAAGCTGGAAAAGTGGACTAAAACAAACATAAAAAAGAAGAAAATGTTAAGGAAAGAAATCACAGTCAAAAAGCACATCTTAAAATATATTTCACTATAAATAAAAGCAAATCAATCACAAATAACAGCAGCGGAAACATAGTTGGCTGTTTCCTAATCTTCCTTCAGGTTCTCCTCATTTGAGCTATTTTTATTCTTTTTGTGATTACGTGAAAAGCCTCATCTCCTCGACAGATATTAAACATCTGAGATACTAATCAGGAAACTGAACAGCCCTTGTTAACTGCTCCATGCTGGGGGAAACGCTGCAAATTGCACCAAATTGATATTTTCGGCTTTATTTCCTCATGCATACACTGCTGATTTTATCCCTCAGTGAACATCTGACGGGGTCTGAGACACGTCTTTTAAAAAATAGGAGTTCACACACTGCAGAAAATGTGATTTTTCCCAGAGTTTTATTTCTTTTTCTGCTCTTTATCTGTTCCATAGAGCGGTAAAACGAGGGTCAAGAGTTGAACCCCATCGCCTAAAGAAACACTGTAGCGACTCTTTCAGCACCCAAGGAAGTTTTATTACCTCAGAAAATCTGAAATGATATAAAGATTCACATACAGAAAAATACCAAGACCTAGCTGTTTTTCCTCACATCTTGTTCAGTTGCAAAAGTATTTCATAATATGTCAATTAAAAATGGACAACAGGCCGATGATGAACCTCTGCAATGCTTTTTATTTACTGTACTTTCCAGATATAAGTCTGACTTTTGTTAATTTGTTGTAATTTTGAAAAAGCGACTTACACATTGAGGCAACAAACATCCCTGTTTTTGAGTGAATCCACCTCAGGAGCCTTCCAGACCTAGTGGGAGTCGATAGAAGTTGACAGTAATTTTCATTAACCTGACGGCAGGATCAAAAAAGCTTTGTGGTGTTTATGAAACGTTCATACGTAACGTAATGATTTCAACCCGGTGGCCAGTATTACTGATTTGTGAAAACACATCACGACGTTATTCACAGTCGTGAAGCGACAGCGTTTTACTCATGTTTCGTTAAACTCTCCTGTAATTGACATAGTCCGTCAGAAAATATTGTCTCCCAGAAACAAGGACTGATCTTCCGCCCACTTCCGTTGTGGCTTTTTCTTCTGTGTTGATCTTTCTGGGCCACCGTAGATCTGAGATCTGAGTCTTCGTGTTTGTGTAGAAACCGCAGAGGTGGACTTTGAGCGACATTCTTGAAATTTACTGTCAAAGCTTTAGTGTGGAGCTTGTGTTTCCTCCCTGGTACTTTCTAATGACTTTACACCGAGTACGATCTCCAGAACCATCATCTGTCCTCGCAAAGTCCACAGCACCTCGTGCTGAATGTCCTGCAAAGCTGGAATAAGCTTGGACTGAGAAGAATCTCTGGAGCAGAGGTTTAAGGGAAGTGGTTCTGAATCAGAACCCATGCCTCCATGCTATATTTGTGAGTGTTTCTCATCTTTCTTGGTCTCCAGTTCATGACGAAGAGTCCGAACAAGCGCCTGGGCTGCGTTGTGGCTCAGGGTCTGGAGGAGGCCATCAAGCTGCACCCGTTCTTCAGAGAGATCGACTGGACGCTGCTGGAGCAGAGGAAGATCCGGCCTCCGTTCAAACCTCGCATCGTGAGTCCTTCTTCCTTCTGTTTCCACAACCGAGACGAGTACGGTCTGAAGGCGGAAGGCAAACTAAAAAATAGGGAAGAGAAAAAGGAAAATAGTGGAAAAAATAAAACAGAAAAGGAAAAAAATGAGAATACAAAAAAGGGTGAACAGGTAAAGAAGTCACAAGAGAAGGAAAATAAAGAAAAAAAGAAGACAACAAGTTTTTTTTTTCTTTTCAATGTTTTTTCTATATTTCAGATAACTAACAGGTTTTGCTGCTCCAGACAAATTGTACTTGGTGGAAAGCGGTGAAAACAGCTCTTTTGGTCATAAAGATTGCGCCCCTGTTATGGACACACACCACTGAGCTGCACGTTTGTGTTACATTATTGGGGGCGGAGCTTAGAAACATAACCAACAGTTCCTATTGGACACTGATTGAAAGAGGAGTCATTAGTCAAGTGACAGTGTTTCACAGGGAGAGGAAAAAACAGACAATATGATGTGGAAAAAAATGAATATTCGTATTGTTGATGCGTTTTTAGCACGGATCAGTGGATGGATGAAGAAAGAGAATAAATAGTTTTCAGTCCAAGCAGTCTTTAAAAATGATTGCTTCTTCTAAACAGACGTCCCGACATTGATCTGAGTTAAAGCCTGCTGATGCTGTCAGCACAGGTCCAAAGGTTCAAATCCTGAGACATCATCTCAACGCTCATCTTTTTTCTTTTTCCCTTTTTCTGATTCCTCCCAGAAAACCAAAAGGGACGTCAATAACTTTGACCAGGACTTCACCCGAGAGGAGCCCGTCCTGACGCCCGTGGAGGACAGCATCATCAAGCAGATCAACCAGGACGAGTTCAAAGGATTCTCCTACTTCGGGGACGAGACCGCCGCCTAGCACTTCCACACACAGCACGAGTACACAAATCAACACACACAGTATTTAACAAGCTCCTGAACTCCTCCCAGCGCTCCAGGAATTATACCCCACCATTCGTGTTTCTCGTGTTTCTGTGCTGTTGTTCGTTCGATCGTGCGCACCTCCATCGGATCGCGAGGAACGACCCCGGCGGTCCCGAAGAGGAACGCACACACACACACTCTCACACGGGCCGAAGTGGATGGAGTGTGTGTGAGGAAAGAGAAAAGCTGATGTGTGCATGCATGTGTCGTTTCTCTCCACGAAGTGCTGTATCTCGTGTCCGTCTGTGTATCTTCTTCCCTGACTGTGTATGTGAACGGAAAAAAACCCAAAACGAAACAAAAAAAGCGGGAATCATTGAACCAATGACTGTATTTAAAGATCAAACGGTTTTCATTCAAGACTTTTCCGATGAAATTATGACGACGTGAAGATTTTAGTCTGAATTTCTGCCAGTGTTTTGAATCTGCGTTCACACCTGACGACTGCGTAGGAGTTCAACCTTCGGTCTGTGATGCACTCAGTGTGAACACATGCTAGATTTCAGACTGGCAAAATAAACGTTAGCTTCCGAAAAAGGCACCACTTTGGCATTTTTGAGTTTGACGTCAGCTTTATCTTAGCACTGTGACACCATCCGCCTGTTCAACTTGTTAGAAGTTCTCCACAGAAAGCGAAATGGTACGGTTAGCCTCCCGCTAACAGACCGGCCAGATATCATCAAAGTTATTAATCCAGCCCTTTAACAAAAGAAAAAAAAAACTTAAAAATGCAATTTAAGTGTGTGTTATTGCCACTTTTGTTTCACGGATTCTCTTTAATTTGCACCCTGGTCTTTCTCATGTGGCTCCATGCAGTCGGTGACTGCCGGGGAGTCTGGCTGGAGGTAAATCGATGTGGGTGACCTGTAAGATCGCTAAAGCTAACTCCACCGGTGATATTCGTTGAAAATACCAAATAATCCAGCTGAAGCATTGACCTAACTTAAGATAATCTGCACCTCGGGCCCGTTTTTGAGCCTCACAGATTGTAGCTACCTGCAGCGGCGCTAATGCTAACTGCAAGTCGCCTGGATCCTGTTTTAGACTCTTGAGATGCTAAAGTTAGCCCAGTGTGCTAACGTTTGAGGAAATTAGCAAGATGAGACCAACCACAATCGTTCTCCAAAGACCTTTACGACTGCATTATCCTTGAAGTGTGTGTGTGTGTACGTGTGTGCGCGCTGTAGCATACCAAACCTACTGTCTGGACCACTACAAACCAAAATCACTGCGAAGCAAAGATCGTTTGTCAGCTAGCTCACCAGACCGAATGTGTTCAAAAGAATGTATCAGCTCCGCAGTGTGTGTGTGTGTGTGTGTGTGTGTGTGTGTGTGTGTGTGTGTGTGCGCATACATACGCAAAGAGCTCTCATGTCATCATGTTGTTCTGTGTGTGTGTATTTTTTTCCCCCTCTATTTAAAACACCTTTGTTTTTCAGTTGTGGGTGACTTGTTTTACTGGATCGTCTTGTGCTTGCTGATGTTTTGGGAAAACACTCTCGCAGTCATAAAAGCGAACCTTCATTTCAGCTGTTTCTCCTCCTCGTCTGTGCAGCCTGAACACGGACTTGATATAGGTTTAAAAAAGACAAACTTCTCATATGTCAATCTTATAGTGCAGTGAAAAGATTCCTAACGTCTTCAGAGAAACACTCCACATTTAATATACATCAGATCTTTTTTTTTTCTTGAGATATTTATTTTTTATGTTTTAATCTTTTTTTTTTCCTCTGATCTGTGAAGAATACTTAAAATGACCTTCAGATAGATTCAGTATTCTTGATATTGACCTCATGAGACCTGAAAGGAGCTCAAATTTGACCAATTTGGGTTTGAAATATGTACTATTTTCTTTTTGATTTCTGAAATCCTGAAACATTTCAAACATTCTTTAAAAGAATAGTTTTTAGGTGTTTGAGTCTGTCGCAATCAGCCTGTAATATATTTATATGCATGAGTGAAGAATCTGTAGGAAGTACTGATTTATGCAGCGAGTATTCGAAGATTCATGGCGAGGCCACCTTAATGTTTCTGCAGAATTGGACAAAATTTCTGATTTCAAGAAGCTAGATTGAAACATTTCCTCTAAACCCAACAACATATATTTGAAGAACACACGCTGAAGCTTCATAGACCAGCTGAACCCCGCAGGAGAGTTACTTCCTCATTACTCTGAAACCTAATTAATGTGGTGCTAATTGTCAGTAGCATTCAGCTAATGTCAGCAGATTAGCTCAAGTTAAAGGAATTTCTACATCAGGGTTTGAATAAAGAAGTGCAGTTTCAAACGCTGATCAATAAATCTGCAAAAATACTGCCGCAAAATGGTGGCTGATCGGTGGTTCGATCATATTGTTTCCACAAGTTTCACCTTTAATTTTCATTCATTCACCAACTTCGGCGAACACTGATTCTCACGTTGCTTACGATCTGTGTGAAAAGCATGTGAGAATCAGCTCACCGTTCTTTTGCTTTTATTTCCTATCATGAGCAGCGTTCTGTTGAATTCCTGTCTTGGTTCGTCCTGAATCTCATCTTGTTTTTAGCCAGAATATTGGTTTCATTTGACTTGAATTTTACCACTTTTTTAAATTTTGTTTTCTCACATTTCAGCAAATTGGATTTGAAAAAGAACCCTTAAAGAAACACAGATTATTTACAGATAACTTTTCTAATATAACTCGGATTCAAATACTTTTTTGTTAAGTTGCACTGCTTAATGAATGCTCACCGATGCTTCACCAACTCCCCCTTGAATGACCATTTTCTTCATGCTGTTTCTGTTTAAAGGTGAAAAATATTTGCTCGTTACACGAGTGTAGACACACTAAAGAAAAAAAAAAAGAAGAAGCCAGAATCAGTAGTAATTTCTGTGATTTCTCATTCAAGTAGCAGGAAAAAAAAATGTAGCAGCAGAACGTGTGTTCATTATTCTCACGGAAACGGATTGCAGTGTAGATTTAGTGATTGCGAGTGTCATTTCAAAAGAAACGTGGACCATAAAAGTCCCGTTAATCCTCCGAGCTCATGATACGGTAAAAAAAAAAAAAAAGGCAGCAGCAACAAAATACCTGAAACAGCAGCTAAAGTTGGCTAAAAAAGAGAGACGAGAGTGAACTGCTTAAACTGCTACAAACACTAAAGCCCTGTTTACACGACAATGTTTCAAGCGACGGAGTCAGAGTGTTTTCTTAAAGTTCCACCCTCAGTGACTCCAAGCACCGCTGTCGTGTAAATGAACCCAAGAAACACTGAACGTTTAGTTTAAATCATTGCAGAGGAAACGGACCCTAAGAAAGGTATAAAGGAATCAAAAACACTAAAATAGTATCAAAAAATGCGAAGACACTTCAGATAAATAGTAAAGAAAAGGTTGAGAAAACCTTGCGGAAATTGTTAAAAACAGCTATTAGAAATAGTTTCCATCACCAGAAAAGGTCAAATAAACAAGACAAATTATGACAAATAATTTTTTTAACAAATTGAAAAAAAAAAGACTGAGGCGAGAAAGAAAAGGAAATAAAAGCTGAAACGGGTTAAAACAGCAAATTGAAAAGCTGAAATCATAAAAACACAATTTAATAAAATAATGTAATAATTTTATTACATGTAGCAAAATAATGCAAGTTTAAAAGCCGAGTCCTTCGATGTTTTGCGGCTTCATACTGATATTTGTTGCAACGTGAGGGGATTCTTGCGTTTTTGTGATGAGAGTGGAGATCACAGCAGGACGGAGGAGCAGATAATCCAAGTAAACAGTGTTACCGTGCTAATCCTCTGTATCTGTGAAGCTTCGTCTGGACATTTCATGTTTTTATGTGTTTTCGTTGACATTTTTCTTTCTTTTGCGCTAACGTGCCAAACGTACTGTATTTCAAAAGGATGTGAAGGTGTATTTTATTTTTTTGAAATGAATTAAATATCATGTGAAAAAGGAGCCTATTCTTAACTCTCTTTGTTTCAACATTTCTTCCCCAAAGTTACAGAAAATGTCAGAAAGTAATTGTAGTTCTTTTAAACGGAGGTGTTTTGTGTGCAGCCTGGGTCACTGCTGAATCTTCTCCATCTGAGATATTGGAGACTGTGACGGAGGAAGAAGTCGTTATCTGTCTCCGAGCTTCGGAAAAATGCAGCAAGACCTGCTCTTGAAACGATGATTGATGACAAGCCTTTAGGCCTGGACAGAGGTAGTTAGACAAAAGAGCCGTGACACAGGCTGATTCACTCTTTCTTACCGTTCACTCCATCATATAATAAGACGCTAACAGGCTGCAAATGCGCCGCAGCTACTCTCATGCTAACGCTGCTTAGCGTCAAATTTTTTTCGCACTTCTATCAAGAATACTTGGTGACTTTAGAAAGTTTAGCAAAGTTTCAACCATTCAGATCAATGTTTTTACGAATACTAAAGCTAACTCATAACGTGACCAGAACACTGAGAGCCGCTCCAGTAGCATCAAAGTACCTCCGCTGGGTGCTTATTCCAAGCTAACAGCGCAGCAAGCAGGACAGAGACAGCAGCTCAGCAACTCCTTTCAATTATGATAAAAGTAACAATCCCATTGATATCTTGGGAATTTTAATATTTTATCAATCTAGACATGTTTAACTGTTTTGGTAGAAATCCATGCTTCATTAAAATAATGCTAACATTGGGATCAGCTTGTAAAACATAACATTTTTGTAAAAGTTTTTAACAAAAGTAAAAAAAAAAATCTACTTGAAAATCAAAAATTTTAATTGTGCTATTTTGGCATTACCAAAGCATTTAGTTATTGAAAACGAGCTAAAGTTTAAGAGGTTTCTCCTCCAGTCTACAGGGGTTTGGCAAAATACTAACAGAGCTGCTAGTAGCTGGAGACATCTTAACTTGATGCTAATTCTTAGCTAACAGTTACACTAAAAGCAACAAATCCCTGCAAATGCACCTAATTGTAACAGTGTCAGTACTTTTGTGAAAGTCATCTGTCTCTATCAAATGTAGTTTTTCCCTCAACACTTGATCAATATGTGTAGAAGTTCTTTACTGTTTGGGTAGAAATCTATGCTAGTTGAACTAATGCCAATCGAGGGATAACCAAAATGTTGCAAATGTTTTCATCATTGATAAAGAGTGAAAATCCCACTGAAACCTTAAGTTGCAATATTACAGGTCATTTTTCCACAACGTTCCATCTATTTTTTTTTAATAAAAGAAGCTCTGTTTAGTTTCCGTCTTAGAAAAAAAAGCAATGCCAGTTTCACGTAATGCTAATGCTAAGTCATCTTGACAGAGAGACAGCAGCTGTGTAACATTTTTGCTGTTTTTACATTACGTTTATCCACAGAACTGTGCATATTTATCAAAAGAGTTTTACTGCTTTAGACTAGTCAAATGATGATGTTAATAACGCCTAATAGTAACGAGTTCATATCTATGAAAAAATTGACATTACTGTAAAAGACTGTTTATTATCACATGGGAAGGTGCTGACTAAATGATGATAAGTGTGCATGCCAGACTTGCACTGACCTGAAAATAATGGAAGCGTTATTGGGGAAAGTCCGTATCGTTACGAGCTGCTGGTGTTTGTCTTTCATGTTGCAGATGTGGAAAAAACGAACCAACTGACGGGTGTTTTCATTATTTCATTAAAGTGTCAAGAAATGAAAAGACTTTTTGAAAACACTTGCGTGACAAGACGTGAGAACATAAAGTAACACAGGGGATTTCACTGCAATGCAAATATCCACACTGCATTCACTCAACGTTGTGAAAGTGAAGATTTTAGTCTCACTGACCTTGTTTGTTTTTGCCTTCAAAAGCTTTAAATAATGAGATATAGGCAGTTTTACATGTTTACCCACAGATTTTACTGGCACTTAATGTAATTTGTTTTAAATCTTTGCGATTTATAAAGTATTTTTTTTGTGAACTTTTCCTATTATTCCCTATTAATCCTCAACACTCATTACAATTCAAACAGTCTTTTTCTTTTTTTCATTAAGGGATAAATAAACTATCCCATCTCATTTCATTTTAACCACACAGGGGTGCCAAAAATGAGGTCCGTGTGTTTGGACCTGTGTTACAGCATGCATCCTCATATTTTATTCTACCAGAAAAAGGTGTCAAAAAGCATTTCTTATTGACTGTAATGTAAAGTGGCTTTAAACATCTACTCCTGTTTCTTTTTTAACATAAAAACAATTATGTATCTATATTAATGTGGTGCATTTATGTTTTATATTTTATTGATTTTTTGTTTTGTTTTGTTTTGTTTTAGGGTATTCATATTTGTTTTTAGTTTTTCTTGCCCATGTTCAGCACTTTGTTGCCATAGTGTTTGTTCTAAAGTGCTTTATAAATAAAGTTGAGTTTAGTTGAGATATTTATTTTAACAATTTAATTTCAATCACTCATGAGTACAAAACAAAAAAATTCTGTAATAAAATATAGATTTTAAAAAGCGCTATTATTTTTGTTTGTTTGGACTGGCGGGAAAAGACCCCCTTCACCTGTATCAGGTGGGCGTGGTGTGTGGGGGCGTGGCTTGAATATGGGCGGTCGCTCAGCCAATCAGCTGTGTGGACGGCTCGGAGCTCCAGGACCGAGTCGGAGCCGCCTCAGGAGTTTTTTCCCCGCAACCAGCCAGCACGAGTCCGGAGCTCCTGTCAGCGACCACCCAGCGGCCCCCAGCTCAGCCCGCAGCCGGCCTGGAGAGCGCTCTGTGCGGGGGAGAGGCTGTGCAATCCTCGGCAGTGTTCTGAGACTGTACGGTCACCTCCTCCGATCTCCTCCTCGGCTCTCACGGACTAACCGCGCAGGTTTATTCTAACAGGCAGTCTTCCACTTTTTCTCTCTGAAGTTGGACTTAATTCAGCCTGTCGAGGGATTACAACAGAGCAGAAGGAAACATGACGGCGGATAAGGAGAAGAAGAGGTAAGATGTTCTTTCGTTTTCTTCTTTTCTTTTTTTCATGTGATAGATTCTTTATTTGAGGGGTTTTTTAATGAGACCTGTTGCTGCAGAGCTGCATGTGACTTGATCTGTTTTCTGAGAGGCTGATAAAACTCTCACAACCTGCAGATTCACAGCGTTGATGTGTTTCTTTTTATAAAGCCTCTCAGGTAAGTGGGTGTTGAGTTTCGAGGAGGTTGTTTCTGTTTTGTTTTAGCAAAACCTGCTGAAAACAACATCAAGACACTTTTTCTCTTTTAAAAGCTGCTTCAACTTTTACAGATTGTATCAAAATTACAGCACATGCGTCGCATAAAAAAATATCGATCAGAATAACTGTTATGCAAGTATATATTTTTTTTGACCAGATCAACAATAATTGAAAATATTTTCACATTTACCAGAAAATACATTGTGATGCGTCTTCTTTATTATAGAAATGGTGGTGCCTCTTTAGATGTACAGATTTCTCTTTGAATGTGCAGACAGGATGTAGCTCAGACAGTCCCAAACGCACAAATGAGCAGCTTTGCAACATGTAGACTGTAAAAATTGAAAAATAAACCTGTTTCAACGAGTATATGCACCAGGCTTTGAGAGAAGAAACATGGTAAATCTTATTTTTAAACTTTATGATCGCTGTTCTGATTAGATATTTAAAATATGGCTGCAATTCTGCCTCCGATTTGTTTGGTTGATCTTATTGTACTTCAGTTTTTTTTACACTGTGTTCGGCCAGTTGTGTGGGGGAAAAAAAAAAAGGAGGTTGTCAAAATGATTTTTTTTTTTTTTTTTTTTAAGGTCAGAATCTAAATCTCTGACCCTCAACCTTTGGGCTTCTCTGTGAGACAATCATCCATCAGTTAGAAGAGATATCTGCTGCCTGGGGAGGTTTCCAGGAGTGCAGGTATATCTGTCAGCCTGAGTGCTCGCACGCTTTTCCTGCGGAGGAGATTACAGTTGATTAATCACCTGGAGTTTGGCCAGCTGCCCTGACATTTGTGACATTTCCCTTTCTGTGACACAGCAGATCCCGTCATGTCCCGTAAAGCGGCCCGTCGGCGGCTCTCTGCGTCATTAAACCCATCAAAACTCGACTTCCCGCACTCCACGGCGGGATCCGATTCCCAGTCGTCCTTTAGCAGTGCGAGCAGCCTCCTCGCTGCCTCGCCGCTTGCCCCCACTCAGCCTCTCTGCCGGCTGTTAATTGTTCACCAGTGGCGATGAGGCCTCGGGCCTAATCTTGCGTAATGATGCCTCGCTGGTCTCGGCTTGCCTCGGTTTGTTCCGCCACAACAGCCCCTTCATCACCACAGACACATGTGGACGATCCGTCGTTTGGGAGCTCTGATCCGGAGAGACTCGGCTGCTTCGGCCCGCTGCTGAAAACCTGAAGAGGTATCAGGTATTCGGAGCTCTGAGGACAGAAAACTGGCTTCAGGACAAAATAAAAAAGAGCGAGATGAGGGACTTGTTGCTTCCACCAGAGGCCCATCGGCCATTTTAGGGAGCTGTGGAAGTGTGTGTGTGTGTGTGTAAGTGTGTCAGAGTTCACTGCGTGTGGCCTCCTCTTGGATGTGTTTTTGATACACACAGTAGCACATTGTCGCCGCCTGGAAGCTGTGATTGCTGTGATAAGTTGAGTGATTGATGACTCTGCCGAGCCGGTTTCAGACCAGGCGTCCGCTCCGGCTCCTCTCATCCGACCGATCCGCTGTGGTGTTTCTGACACCGTCACCCCACCAAATGAGGATTTTCACTGAGATAATCTAAATTCCAGGAGAAAGTTCACACCAGGCGTCTCGAGAACATATTAAAACGTCTTCTTGATAGAAAGAACCGAGATGAAGCTCCATTTCTACCGTTCAATCTGCATTTAGCATCATTCTCCACCATCACTTTATTTAAAGAAATAAAAACGTTTTCCGCTGAAGTCTTTCTGGTTAATTATTCCAATTTCCCATTAAAAAAAAAAGAAACACGTCTATTTCTTATGAAGATCCTTACTTTTTTTCAAACCTTGAACTTTTTTTTAAGTTCATTTTAGCAGCTTAGCACGAGAGGAGGAGATGGCGGTGGAAGCTGGATCAGCAGGTTTTTGTTTGGAAGGTTGCTAGTTCGAATCCGACAACTGTAGCTGCCTGAGCACAGCCTTTGACTCTCGGCCAATTGCTCTGAGTGTGTTGTCAAGATCATCCATGAGCTATAAATCGAAAATAATTACCCGAGGGGGTCAAAACAGTCACCTTTTATTATTTGTTGAAATGTCTCTGTGCACAGTTTGCATGTTCTCCCTGAGCATGTGTGGCTTTCCTCTCCAAGTCCCAAAACATCTGGTGATTCTTATCAGTGGAGTGCCTCTGTTGGTTCTTCACTGTACGGAGATTAAAACCCGATGAGCTGTCAGACTCCAGGTCAGCTGCCTGAATTCGACGCAGCAACACATCCGCTCCCGTTATTAAACAGCTTTATTTTTACACGCCAGCCGGCCGGTGGCAGTAAAATGAGCGGCGGGCCTGTGAGAAACCCCTCCGGCTTCTCTCAGCGTGCGATTCCAGTGGAAACAATGTCCGAAGGTCAGAGTCCGGGGCGGCTGCCAGCCTCTCGTGAACACGGCACGGCGGCGGAGGCGGATTCGGTGGAGGACCTCTGTCAGTCCGTCAGCACCGTCACAGCGTGCACACGCCACCACAGCTGCCACTTTGTCAACTGAAACAGCTTAATAAAACCTCAAAACACCCCATATTTTGTGTGCAAATGTAAAAAAAAAAAAATAAACAGCAGTTTTTCTGTAATCTCGAGTTTCATCTGACTTAAGAGGATTAATGGAAACATTTATGCACCTTTTGTGTGCATTTTCAGCTTCTCACACTCATTATTTACTGAGTTGTTTTTCATAGTGAAGTGAAAACAATCTCCTGAAACACACAAAGGTCATATTGTGCTTATCTCCTCTTCTTTAGACTTATGTAAGCTTCTCATGTGATTAAATTGTCCAGAGCGATGAGGTACGACATTAAGTTTAGTCGTTTTTGGTGTTTAGACTGATTTATTTGGCTGGATAAGCACCCTGTTCTCCTGTCACACCAGTGAGGCTGGAGTCAAATTACAATCATTTGATGCTGAATGAACATGTCTGTTCACAGAAGCTCAGTATTGGCTGTCAAAACTCGATTTATTTGCATTTAACCTTTCAAAATCGAGAGAAAACATCACCTTCATCTTGATGAACATGTTTATATGAATTTTCAAAGCTTCCTCATGAGGAAAATGATCAAAAAAGACATTTTATCTTCTGTTTCAGTGCATTTTCAGCTTCTTTAGTTCACAGTGGAGTGAAAGTACCTCCAAACAATCATAAAATGTAACTTAAATCTGTGTTTTTTAGCACTTTATCCAGATTTTGATGTTGGCTGTTCAGCTTGCATGTCGCCAAAGTGCTAAATAATGACATTAAAGTCGCTAATTTGTGGGTTGAGGCTGCTTGATTTGACTTGGTTAGCATTAGCTGGTGTCTCAGGGGTGGCTGCTCCTGGCACGGCAATGAAACAGGTGTCAAATTACAAGAATCTTGACCACAAGAAAGTAGTTGTTTGCATTACATTAACCACATGCTCCCATGAGCTCTCCAAAGCATCACATTTCTGGTTCAGATTCCGGCTCTGATTTCAGCAAACCCTCAGTTTGACTCATCTCTGCTACAGATTACAGATTTGCACAGGAGGACCAAGCATCACCCGGCAAGACATTGATGCTGGCGTCAAATTACAAGAATCTTGGAGTTTTACAGAATTCAGTCTTTGAGGATGAGAAGGTTTTATTTTGTTCTTTAATTCAATGGTTAAATCTAGGGGGAAAGAAATTGTGTTATACTAAACACGTTTCCTCATGAGGAATGAGCATCAACTGGCAAGACAGTGAGGCTGGTGTCAAATTACAGATACTTGATGCAGTTTGAGTTGTTTTGGGTGAGATACATGTTGGAGTCGGAGGAATTTGAAGGGACGATACAATGTTTTTTAATCGATTCAAGCTGGTTAAGATGCGCAGGGTTAATTGGATGAATGTGTGCAGAAGAAGAAGCGTCAGCAGGTTGTCTGGTCTTTACGAGGCCTGGCCATTGGTGCTCTCCAGCAGGCCGTGGCCTGATTGGCACGGCGCCGGGAGCTCACCGCGGCCAAGCCGGCCTCCCAACGCTACCCAAACATCACGCCACTCACAGCAACACCAAGGAATGTGAGGCCAGAGGAGAAATTTACTGCCTCTGAGGAGGAATATAAAGTTATCTGCTGTTGACACAGGAGGCTATTAAATACATTTACTGAAGTAGTTTACATCAAGGAAGCGTTTCTTCTTCCTTCTCATAAGCTTAAGGTCCAAGCTACTCTATTACTTATTCTTTCACCTTGAGATCTTGTATTTTAAAGACAGTCACACCAACTGCATATTCAGAATGAGTCAGTAAAGAGACGACAGTTAATCTGTTTTCCATTATTTACAGTTTTTTTAATACAATAATTAAAAAAAGTTGTATTTAGGAAAATTATAGACATTTTCCAAATTCACAAAACAGCAAAATGTTTGAAGCTAAATGTTTTATTTCAAAAACTGAATAAAAACATGTGGCTTTTAAAATTGACGTAGGAATGTGTCTAAAATTATATAAATAATGAATAAATGTGTATATGTGTGTGTAATATAAGTATGTATTATGTTTTCAGAAAGAGAAAATCTTATACTGGAAAATTTGTAAAAACACCATAATTTGACCACAATAACAAACGTGTCTCCAGCATAGATGAATAAATGTATTTAATCAAAAAAATAAAAAATAATTTTAGAAAGAGAGTTATAATATGAAATAATGTTCACAAAAGTGTAAATTATGTCATGGATACTTTTGAATTATTTTAACAATCGTTTAAAAAACATAAAATCTATATTTTGAAGAAATACATATTTAAATATGTTTATCTTGAATATTTTTCAGTGAAAAGAAAAATACAGAAAAGGGCCTGAATTTAATTAAAAAAAAAAAATTCTTTTTTTAGATGTGTTAGCAAAAACATGATGTGAATACAGTTTCTTTTTAAACTAAAACACTCTTTAAATAGTTAATATTTCAATATCGTAGCGTAACGTTATAAACATCTCAAACATCTAAACTTAAACTCTGTTGTGTGACAGTTGGTTGAGCTGGTTTTACATTTAAAAAACCGATTCATGTAAATCATGCATGAGAAAATCCAAAGTGCTGAATGAAGACGTTAAAACCTGAAGGTGGCCCCTCTTCATCATCGCTGTTGGTTCGAGGCCTCTTAAGGAAACTCAGCAGTTGATTTAGATGCTGTGACGGATCTGGGTTTTCCGCAGCTCCGTTTCCCTGAAGTGAACCTTGAACATTACTGACACGATCTTCTTTTTGCCCGTGATGACTCCTGATAAGCAGATTCACGCAGCGCGGATGAACTTTGTCGCAGATCTCCAGTGTGGGCAGAATTTACTGCTTCCCTTCAAGCAAACAGCGTGCCGTAACTCTCCGCCGCGCACACGTGACCGTTTCTCCTGCTTTGGGACATTTTTCTGCCACAATCTGATTAAACAAACAGCAGCTTCAGACCAGCTGGAAGCCACTTGAGTCTGTTTGTCTGTTTGGAGAGTTTGAAGCTGTTCACCGGGGTGTAAATAAATGAGAGGAAGCTGAAGGAAACAAAGGAAACAACAACAATGGGATTAAACAGGCTGAACGCCGAGTGCCGAATCAGAAGCTTTCGGTGAAGAAATGACACAGATAAAGTTTGTTGTTCATCTGTGTCAAAGCTGTGGTCGATAACGAAACCGGTATGGAGTCAAATTCAGCACAGTAGGCGTGAAAGCTCCCTACATGCTGAAGAGCTCCAGTGCTCACACTCCAGCGAGGTGGAGGTGGACCGCGGCGACGCACAGCCTTCACATATCCTTTGTGTGTAGAGTATGAATTAGCTTCATGGCATTTAAGTTCTTGCGTCGGTGGAACTAATACTTCCTTCGCACTGACGAACTCGCTCTGCTGCTCGCTCTTTTACGTCCAACTGTGCCCCCATTCACAACGAATGGAGAAGGCAAACGGACTGGTGTGTGGCTTTTGGAAATGTGTTGCAAAATTATGCAAAATCAATACAACTGTAGCGGACTGGCAGGTGTGGGGCTACAGGTGAACAGTCCGAGATCAGTCTGCAACACCTGCAATCAACTTCTCTTCCTCCTTGTGTCATCTCCACCTTAAAAACTTTCTTCTCTGCTATATGCAGTCATTCCTCCTCACTGTCAATCAGTAGATATGTGTCAACAGTATCGGTTCCTAAATAACTTCTTCCAGGCAAATATCCATCGTGCTGCAGTCCAAGTACCTGTCTCCTCGAAATCACAGGTAGAAATGATGAATCATCTGGACTTCAACACTGTTTTACAGATGCATTCGCAAAATATCTGCATAGAATCTCATCCAAAATATATTTTTATTAGATCAATCTGACCATTGCCTGCAACGATACGAGATATCAGCGAGCTCAGATCAGTTATAGGAGAACAGAACGCCAACTGTCCGGCATCGATCTGTAGCTTTACACACAGCATATGTGCAGACTGTCTGCCAGTGATGTGTTTTATCCAGTCTCAGCATAATGAAAAATAAGCACATGTGTTTCTGGTCCTTTTGTTTTTCCTTCATACTCTTAGTCAAACTGGTTTCTGCCAGCTGAGTGCGAATATCTTCATATAATCTCAAATATTTTACACGATCAGCTTTTCACAATAAATAGTATTGCAGAAGAAATGACATCTGTAAAGCCAGTTTTTTTAAATTATTGATATTATTCTCTACACTTGTCTTTATAGTTTTAAACTTTTGAGGACTGGGATATATTTCACTTTATGCCTAATAAATGTAAAACATAGAATATAGGTGAATGTTTGAATACATTTTTGGGAGAAATGGAATCTTTCAGATGCACCTGAAAGTGATGGAAGTCAAAGATATTAAAATGTTTCATATGCTCCCAATATTTTTCCCTTGTTTTTATACATGAATCGTACTAAATGAGTCCCGGATCCATCTTTCAGGGAGGATCAATAGTCTTTACGGGCACAGTGAGAGATGAAGTCTTGATAATAAACAAAGTGGCGGACCGGCTGAGGACCTGGGTCCGGTTTGGCCCTCAGACTTCCTGCATGCTGATGGAGGGAATCCACAGGGAGCTCTTCTGGGAACCCCGTCTTTCCCTCTCTGCATCTTTCCATTGTTGTTCTCACCTCGTTCATTCTCTCACGCGCCTGGTGACTCACATTTACCCCGGACTCCCCGCCGGGCCTGTTTGCCCCGCTCACTTTGTTGTTGCTGGCCCCCGCCTCTTGGCCCTCCACCTTGTTGCCTCCACCATGTTGAGTTTCCTGACCAAGCCTCTCTGGCCTCCTTCAGAACTCTGTCTCCTGACCGTTTCCGCTCCTCCCGCCCGGCGGCCCTGTCTTCCTCCTCTTCCCCTGCTACCTAATTGGCACGAGTCCACGATGGTCTGTGTGTCACCTGGCCGAGCTCCACGTCTGCTCAGGCTTCCCTCCGTCCACCGTGACGACTTCGCTCCTCAGCAAAGAGGAGGACGGCTCCTCTGGAGAGCGTTCTGTGACTGAAAGTCAAACATTTATCCACCTTTTCTGCGTTTTTCTGTCTTATTGTTCTTCCTCAAAGCTTGCTCAGTTGGGGGTGGATGGATGGGTCAACAAGGCATCAACCTTCAGCACAGGAAACCAAAGTATGTTTCCTGTTTTAAACTGAGACTCTTGTATTATTCTTTTAAAATGCAGGATCACAAATCATCCATGTTGTTATCTGACTGCAGCAAAACCCATCTGATGGAAACTATAATGTTCCTGTGTTTGTTCACGTTATAATCCAATAAATCTGAGGTAAAAAAAAAAGAAAATTTCTAGAACATCTCATACATCATTCATTCATGATTTAGTTTCTTCACTTACCGGACTTTCAAGGTTTCATGCAGCTTTTGTAATAAGAAAGCAACACATTTACTTTTTTACCGGCATCTTTAATTGCACTGTATTTTCAGACACGCCTACATTTTCACATCGAACACGACTCATCATGACTTTGCATGTCTGCTGGAGTCTGCAGCTCAGGGGCTGTGGACACAGCCTGCTGGTTTCGTGTTGAAGAAGTTCTCCTGATCGAAGTGTTTCCCTGCTGCAGGAACGCTGTGTTTCCACATCGGCTTTCTACCTGAATAAATGCTTCTGCTATATTCTGAACATTAGCTGTTGCTCAAGTTGTGCTGCCTGACAATGTCTCCTCCTCCTGTCAGTGTAATAAAGTGTCATGTTCAGCGATCAGCCTGCTGCAAAATATATTGCAGTATGCTAGATAGTATCATGCAATATATTAGGTAATATATTCCCACATGAAGTGTGATATTTATATTTTGCAATATGCAGCAATGCATTTCGACTAATATATTGTAAATATATTTTCTTTTTATAAGGTAACAAAATGAGTGGAATGACTCCTTCCCTCTCGTGCACGCAGGTCGTCCTGAGGATGGAGGCTGTTTTGGTGGTGTGCTTCTATAAGTCTGATTTTTTTTTTTTTTTTTTTTTTGGCCCATGGACCCTTTTAGTATGTATCCTGCACAATGAGACCCCATCTGAGGAATTTCCGTTCGTATCAATCCCAGTATCTATTAGAATAAACTCCACTCTGTATTTGTAGCCATCTGGACCTGTACCTGTCAATCGATATCCTGGAAAATCGTCGGTGTGTCATTTAACGTGTCTGTTAGAAACAATCCTCAGTGCGTCTTTTTAGTGGCTCAACTTCCAGATATGTGTGCAGACTGTTTATCAGTGCTAAATGTCGTGTTTATAGGTACGAACGGTGAAAACGTCGTCGTGTAAACGGAGCCCGTTTTCCCGTCGCAGCTCCTGAACGTTCACGGCTGTCAGTTCATCAGAGTGAACACTTTCATCACTCTTCCAGGGTCAAAGAGGGATTTCGCTGCGGTGTGCTAAGATCAAACAAGACCAAGACGGTGAGCAGCGAAAAGCCACCAGCAAGCCTCAGATTTAGTTTAAGTACCTCATAAAGCAACACTTTCCAGGATTTGTCGTCCACACGTCTGAACGTCTGTTTACGAAGAATTGTGAGCATTTTCAAATATTTGTCTTCTGTTCACCTCAAATCTCAGTATTTTTTTTTTTTTTTTTTTTTTTTTTTTTTTGCGTTTTCTGCCTTGATTTTCCCTTTGCTGCACGCTGGATTCACACTGGTGTGTTGGAGGTTTTTTCTGCAGAAAGCAGTGACGGAGTGAAAAACCAGTGCGAGACTCACATTCCTGCTCTTTAAGTCTCTGTAATCCTGCTCCTGCGGATCACGCTGAGTCATGCCTTCTTTCACTTTTCAGGACACGAAAACTTTCTCTCTCTCTCTCTCTCTCTCTCTCTCTCTCTCTCTCTCTCTCTCTCTCTCTCTCTCTCTCTCTCTCTCTCTCTCTCCTTTATTTACTATGTTTGCATCCTCTTTTGTTTGCATAAAGATACACTTTTATTGCTGGAAGTTGTTTTGGCTTTTCAATGTGCACAAAAGCTGATGTTTCCCCCGAATACGTCCGAGTCATGAAGTTCCAGCGTCTCTCCTCCGCTAATATTGAAAGTTAAGACGTGAGTTGAGCCTCATATCAAAACAAAAACCTCACTAACAGAGTTGAAAAAGGGCATATTGATCAAACAGTCAATGTTTAACTCCTGACAGCTGTCAGTCTTTTTGCTCAGTTGAATTCTCTTTTGACAAAACAAGTCAGACTCATTGACTGGTCTTCTCTAATACGCCTGTGCTTCAATCTGGTCTTCACTTTTGACGCCGCCTTAGCTTTAGCATCATATTGACCTCCAGTGTTGGGGTTGGTGGTTCGATTCCCGTCCTCACAAAGACCAAATGTTTCCAGCTGTAAAGAGTTTTTGCCCACTTTCCACCAA
The DNA here is from genome assembly GCF_902148845.1 of Salarias fasciatus. Taxonomy (NCBI): domain Eukaryota; kingdom Metazoa; phylum Chordata; class Actinopteri; order Blenniiformes; family Blenniidae; genus Salarias; species Salarias fasciatus. The sequence continues at coordinate 4,479,534 of NC_043757.1, forward strand.
AAAGTCTATAAAATATATCAAACTTTCAAAATGATGATGATGAACCTTCAGATCCAGCATTCAGACTTGATTTTTTTTAAATAACAATTAGTTTTAAAATAAAATGCTACAGCTATAAACTGCTGATACAATAGATTGTAAATCGACCGTTTTTGTGAAATCAACGTGTGCATTGTGTGTTTTGCAGTATACCGACTGAGCTGCAATCAAATGGTCTTCAATTTTGAAATCACAGAATTGTTAAGCTCCAGAATTTTAAACATGAAAGAAAATCAAGGTTTTTCAATACATTCACGAAAATCATGCAGTTAACACATCAAAGCATTTTAATGAATCGACGGCTCTGATTATTTCAGACCTCGTGAGAAATGAGCAACATGTCAGAAACTCAAAAATGATCATGAGATATTACAGCCTTTTCAATCCTTTTCAATATCTTCCCTGTTTCTTTCCCTAATTTCTCTCCATGTATCAAATATAAATGCTAACCTGCATCGATAGCAGTGAAAGCAAATAAATCCATGCAAATTGTGAAGTTCACATTTTAAAAATATATTTTTTATTCCTGGTTATTTTACCGAGATATGAAAAGTTATTTAGGTTGACTCACCTCTGAACTATTCTTTTATTTAAGTCTCACATTTGTCTCTAAAATCTGCAAGATAAGAGTCTGTAAGGTTTAATTCTCTGCAGCTAAATTTCAGATGTGACATTTATAGTTTACTTGTGTGAAAAGTGCAGGAGCCACTATAGAGGTGCTGAAGAACGTCGCGTCTCTCCAGCAGACTGGGAAGCACTGCGGAAATGTTCAACTCCACATTCAAAATGCACGTTTGTGCTTCTCTGACTCTTCGATGGGTTAGCATGGAGAATCCAGAGATAATCTGCAAGTTCTACCTGAGTCTGCAGAAGGGTTTTCTTTGCTATTCCAACAACTTCCTCCCACAGCGTCAGATGGATCTGCAGAGAGGGTGAAGGACTGGGGAATGAGAAAATGGTTGAAGTTGTGATTAAGAGACGTCATCTTTAGTGGCTGAGGTCAGCTGGAACTGAGACATGAAGATCTGCTGTAATCCTGCAGATCCGAGTGTGGAGGGCTTTTGGTGTTTTGATGGAGTGTGTGTTGCTCAGCCTCTCTCTCTCTGTCTCTCTGTCTCTCCCTCTCTCTCTCTCTCTCTCTCTCTCTCTCTCTCTCTCTCTCACCACCTGTGGTCTCTGACTCTGTCCCTGTCTGAGCCCCTTTCACTCGGCCAGTCTATCCCACCATCGGCACGGCGTGGGCGGGTTTGTTTGTTTGTGCCAGAGTGCGTGCGTGTGCATGTGTGCGTGCACGTGTGTGTGTGTGTGTGTGTGTGTGTTTCACGGACTATCAGAATCATCAGCAATCTCCTGCATCGTTCTTCCCCTGATTGAGCTGAAGTCGGGGCCCTGTCTGGGATAGCTGTTTGTTCATTCATGTGTGTGTGTGTGTGTGTGTGTGTGTGAGTGTGTGCGTGTGCATGTGTGTGTGTCTTTGGCAGTGTTTCCAGGACTTGATGTTCCCCAGGATCACAGATTAGCCAGCACTGTATTGTTGCTGTGTGTTTGTGTTCGACCGGGCGCCACAACTACAGGAAGACCCACTGTAAGCAAGGAAAGGTGTGTGTGTTTATGTGTGTGCGTGCGTGCATGTGTGTGCGTGCATGTGTACGTGTGTGTGCGTGTGTGTGTTATGGGTGTGGACACACTTCTTGGCCTTTCCTGACCTGAGTCTGCACTTCTGCAGTGGAAATTACCATATTTCATTTTATTTTTATCGTGTAAACATCATTCAGATACACAAATATCACACTTTATGCAGAGATTTAAAAAAGACAAGGTGTTGCTGTTTTTTAAAAATATCTTTCTGTACAGCTCAAGTTCCAAACATCCTGTACAATTTGTAGATTTAAATAAAGCAGGTTGATTCTCATAAATAGTTTGCTATGTTGTCTGATGCATGTTTGGGCAGTGAGGAGACTCGTTTCTGGAGTATTTATCGATGAAGTTTGGGTTTTGTCTCACAGGCAGACCACCTCAAACCACCTCAGACCACCTTGTTGTTGTTCGAGTCACTTTTTCCAGAATTATCGCTGATTTCCTGCAGTTTGAACTCGGTTTTAGTTGTAATAAAGACCGCTGGCATGAAGTGCTGGAGGTTGTCGGCTTCCATTTTTTTGGCTGAGCGCGTTCTGGATTCCTTCCAGAGATTAAAAACTGATACTGATCGTCAAGCAAGTGCTCTGTTCCTCAAAGTGGAGGTGAAGGCGCGGTCACATCATGTTCGGAACGCAGCCGGCGGTCGTCGACGAAATCGGTACATCTGTTCTCAGTGAGAGTGATGAAAACGACAAGAGAAGATTTTTAGCTACCAGGGAGGAGAGCGAACGATCCGCAACGAACACACACACACACACACACACACACACACACACACACACACGCACACACACACACAGCCTGATGCCTGCTCTGGTTTCAGGATCTGTTTCCTATAAGCAACTCTTGGCTTGTTATCACAAAAATCACAGGGACACCAGGACTTGTTTTCCTCGCAATCGCGTGCACGTAATTGTGTGTGCGTGCACGTGCGCTCGTGCACGTGCGTGTTCATATCCAGGTCAGGCCGACTGACCCGACTGGTTGCTGGGCTTTGTAGCTGCAGGTATGAGTGGGAGGAGTCGATTCCTCGGGAGCTGAGTCTTCATTCCTGGTGAAATATGAAGAAATGTGAGGATTATTATCTCAACAACAAGGGAGCCGAACCCGTCGGATGAAGGTGTGAAGCCAGCATGAATTCTACATCACTGTTAATCTCCAAAGACCTTACTGAAATTAAAAAGGAACCTCTTTTATTACTATGATATGCATCACATTGGACCCGATTTTGAAAGACTCTGTATAAATGAACCTCATTTTCTTTTAACTTACCAAAAACATGAATATAATGATGATGATAATATTAGAATTTCATTTAATGCTAGAAACATAACTATATTAATAACAAAATGTGATTTAAAAGTGAGAAAATAAAATCCTCAGATATCTTCGCAGAAGAAATAAATCAAATATAAATCAATATACCAGATAATGTTGAATAAACCAAATAAATCATGTTCACAAACCCAGACTTTGTTATGGCCCTTATTTGTGTCGTTTTGCATTAAAAAAAAAATACAAAGAATGTTTAATTTCCCCCGTCGGCGCATGAGCGATGATGCACTCCGGGTTAATCCTGAACAACACTCGCTCTATGTGCCTGTGTTTGCATGCAGCCGGGAACAGATGAAGCTTTGTGCTTCAGGGGGAGAGTGTATTAACAGTGTCACTGCTGCCAGCCAGCAGAGGCAGAAACAGACACGATGCGCTCCGTTTCTGTCCGGCCGCGCCGTCTTCGCTTTGTTCCCTTCATTTGAATGTAACAGGTGAGATCTTGGTGAAAGCGTGTAACTGCAGGTGCATGTGTCCCTCCCCCACCTTGACTTGACAAGTGAGTGGCAGGCAGGGTGAGAAAAGCCAATCAGAAGGCTGTACGCCCAGGAGACAGGCAGCAGGTGAAAGAGGGAAAACATCTGGCCCAGCTGCATGCTTCAAACCTCGGGTAGCCAAAACCAGTTATTACACTCCAGGAAAAGTTGTAAAATATGGACTTGGCCTTTTAATTAAAGGCATAAAGAGATTGTTAATGCACTACTGTTTGCAAGAATGTGTCAACCTGTAACAGATCAAGGGATATATGTCTACTTGTGCCAGAGTGGAAACTAATCAGTGATGCATTTGTCTTTAAAGATGTTGAACAGAAATCATTATCCGCTTGTTTTTTTTTTTCTTCTAGTAATGACTGTTTAAAGTGAGCAACAAGCTCTGCTTTGTAATGATTGCTTTTAAAGGAAATCCCCCTTGAGATCTGGCCAAGTCACAAGATGAAGTAAAGACTTATTAAATACTGTCTGCACGAATAGCAGATAAGAGCCCGGGAACAGGTAGAAGAGTCCAACTTCCCCCCTAGACCGCCTTTAGTACTGACAGCTTCAACCTGTGACGAGTTACGAATCACGACATCTGTGAATCCAGTCCTGAGTTAAAGGCTGGTTAGTCTCTCTGTGACACATCATTTTTCCACTGTTGACCAGCAGACTGATACCATCTTGACACATGCAACTTTTGCTTGCTTGGTTGGTGGGGGTCAGGGGGTTGCTTTGGTTTACTACAGTAAACCAAACTACAGTAAACCAAACTAAACCAAACTAAACCAAACCAAACTAAACTAAACTAAACTAAATTAAATTAAACTAAACCAAACCAAATTACACTAAACAAAATTAAACTAAACCAAACTAAATTAAACTAAACTAAACTATACTAACTAAATACTAGTTTAAACAGTTAAGTATCCACAAAGCTGCCCCAGGAGCTAGAATGCTGTGGGAAGTACGGTGCACTGAGCCCTGTCCTCTAATGTCTGAATGTTATTCCCTTTAGTCCGTTCATTGCTTTTCACCTGCTGTCCCCCCCTTCGAGGGGGAGTCTTCTCCAGTTTCAGTTGCTGACTCCACTATTACGAAGGCCTATGAACAAGCTCCGTCCGGACCGGGAGGACACCCCTGTCGGTCCTGCCCGTGGACTGGCTTCGGTTCTACTGCTGGGATCCGTGGTTCTTGTGCTGGACCGTCCAACGAACTGTCCTCAACATTGTCCTAGGCTTTACTTCTTATTGTCTCATGCTAGCTGTTGCCAAAGCTGTCCGTCCCTGGGAGAGGGATCCCTCCATACTGTGGTTCTCCCCAAGATTTCTTCTTTTCCCACTGGGTTTTTTGGAGTTTTTTCTTGCCGGATGTGAGGGTCAAAGGCGGTGGTTGCTTCGTTCTGTCTCGTTACTGTAAATATTGACATATTACCATTATGCTTATTCACTGTTTTTACTTTTACCGACAAATGTAACATCTTGAAGCCCTCTGAGGCAACTGTTGTTGTGATACTGGGCTATACAAAATAAATAAATTGGTTGGTTTCATGGTGTCTTGGTTGGTGGGGGTACTGGGAGGTTGGTTGGGGGGTGGTTTGTGTTGGGGGTGTGGTTGGAGTATCAGGGGCTTGCTTGGTTGGTTGGTTAGTTGGTTTGTTGGGAGGTTGGTTGGGGGGCTCAGGGAGTTGGTTGGTTGGGATGTCGGCAGGTTGATTGGTTGGTAGGGATATTGGTTGAGGGGGTTGGTTGGTCAGGGGTTTGTTTTGGGTGCTGGGGGCTTGGTTGGTTGGTTTTTTGGTTGTTTGGAAGCTTGATTGGAGTTGGTTGGGATGTTGATTGGTTGGTTGGTTGGTTGGTTGGTTGGGGGGTTGGTCGGTTGGCAGGAAGGTTTGTTGGTTTGTTGGTTAGCTGTGAGGTTGGTTGGAGGGTGGAGGGCCATTTGGTTGATTGGGGGGGTGAGGGGTCATTTGGTTAATTCGTTAGTTGGGCGATTGCCTGTCACAACCATTTGTTTGGAAAAACCTTCATGATGCTGCTGCCTGGTGTGCAAACGGTTGGCTGGTTAGCGAGTTAGCTGTCGGAGATCACTTGTAATCGGATTTTTTTGTTTTTATGTAATCAATTACATAAGTATGTAACAATCACAATGACTTCTTTGACGTTGAGCTGGAAGGTGTGATAGAGGGCAAAGTCATCTACATACTACGACTGAATGGGACCTTTTGAGGGACAAAAACTGATTAAAATAGTTCATTATTGGCACCTTGTTTCAGTTATAAAAACTTCAACGAATCAGAAATTGAAAAGAGATGAAAGCAAACGGCTCCCGGTTAATGAATGAAAGCTTTGATTGCTGTAGTCATCGACCATCACCTGTGCTCCACATTGAAAGTGAGTCATCCTGGTGGTGTATGTGTGTATGTGCGTGCGTGTGTGTGTTACCTTTGGCCTCATGTGCCATTTTGCCACCTGAACTTGTGACCGACTCGCTCGCTTGCTCGCTCGCTCCTCTCTCGCTCACCCTGACAGCGATGCGTTTTCCACCTTCGAATTCCTCGATGGCGTTCCCGGCGAAGTCGGCGTGGCGGCACGGATTGGGTGCGTCCCCGGACGCCCTCTCAGTCCCGCGGACGGCTGCGTGAGCGGCGAACGATGAAAATAACCTGCGGCCCGCATCGCGCCCGGCTTAAGTTGCCGTTCTAACCGGTCTAAAAGCAGCGAGGATCATCAGGGAGAATCAGAGCAGAACAAGCAATGTTATCTCAGATCTTTGTGTCGAGAACAGACGGATGAGCCGCCTTGTTGTTTTAGCTTCTCTGTCTTTCATTCATCACCGCAGTGAAACTTTTCCATCATCAGCCCAAAACATTTCAAGTCTTGGTTACTTTTTTACCTTTATTCCTTTCGTCATCATTGTAAACCAGCACCTTTACACACATTTAGTTCTGCATTACATAAACTGAACCCTGGTAAAAGTACAAAGTTCTCTCCTTAAAAACTACTCAGTTTTAGTTACTTTTTCACTGATTTCATTTATCTGCATAAACGTCTTTGAAAAGATAGAAAATTGCATGATATCAATTTGTTTTCCATATACATTAGACAAGTTAAGTTACTTATTAGCTATAAAGATGCAATTAAAACAGTTAAAATTTTGAGGATTCTCTAAATACGTATGTTCTATTTTCATTGGAAAACATATTTTTCCACCTCAAACACATGAATGTCAAAAAAATTGGCAGATCAAAGTACATAAATACAGTATATTAGAATATTAAAACTGGTGTTTTTACAGTTCTTACGTAACACAACAATTTTTTTTTTTTTAAATCTATTTACTGTTCATTTACAGAGTTACATAACTAATGAAACAATGAACTTTTTAATACATGAAATCTTGTGCCCACATCACGTGTGTTTAATAATCTACTCGTTAGTTTTATCATTCTATCGTTCTTCTGTTCAATCCGGATTTTTCCATTTTTTGCCGAAGACTTTTTAAAGAAAGAGGAGCATTGACTCTGTCAAAGAGAAAAATGATGGGTCTGAAAACCTTAGAGCGCAAACACAACAGTGTTTCTGCCATAACATGAACATCATCAGTTTGTGGTGTGGAATGGAAATGGAAAGAAATGCTGACATCGCACCTAAAAAGTACTGATAAAGGGTTAACAGCTGCTGTTGGAGGCTAGTTGTTGGATCTGAAAGTATCCTCTGGCTCCAGCTACGTGTCAGAATCTCATCAGGTAGCGGTGCGTTCGACCTTTGTTGTGTTTGTTTGTAATTCTTTACGTATTCGCTTGCAGCTCGAGGTCAGCTGAGAGGACTGGAGAGACATTTCGGCCTCTCAAACTGTCACTGTCTGCGTGCGTGTGTGTGTGTATGTGTGTAACCTTCGAAAGGCCTTTTTAATAATCACAGGACTCTGTTGCGCCCCGCCGGGTGTTGATGGGTCACGCATCCCGCTGGCTGCAGCTCAGAAGCGTCTCGGAGGTTTTGCATGTTTGTGTGAGACACCGAAGCTCAGCGTTGGCAACGTGATCCATGAATGAAGTGTGAACTCAGGGATGCTGGTCACCATTACAGAACCATTTCTTCCTCTCTCTCATGTTTTTTTTAAATCCTTTCTCATCTTCTTTCCTGGTAACATTTCATTTCGATCCTTTTATCCTTGTTTCATTTACCCACCCCATTTTTTTTCTTTTCATGCCACTTTATTTTGACGTCAGAATCACTCCAACATCCTTGTATTTGCAGAGATGCACAAAAATAATCTCTATTGATTGGATTTAAACAAGACAGACCAGTCCCCATTTTCAAATGGGGACACAAAACTCACACAACAATGCAGCAACGGCAAAGGAAGTTTTTGAAAACTCGTTCCAACTTTTCAAACTTTCCCTCTGTCTCCATGGAAACAGGGAGGGAAAATGAATCCTCACAAGGTTCCATGTAAACGTGAAACTTTTCTGAAATTAAATGATGAAAAAATGATGCACACTTACCTGAACCATGGTCTCAGCCACTGCTGTCATTTTTTTTTAACCTCTTTTTGACATATATTTCTACTTCTTTTTTTCATAGCTTCTATGCTACAAATCATTTTCCCCTCTCTTTATTCATTTTTAAGCAGTTTTAATGGGTTTGGCTGCCCGGATAAATCATGCCGTTCCCATTTTTCTCTTTCTGAAACTCTTCTGTCTTGGTTTTTTTCCAGCTATAATTAATCTGCGGGTCTCAGATGAGCGCGGTTTGTTATCCACTCGGGGAATGTTAAGTTGTCTGTGAATGTGTCGTGACACAGCTGGCTCTCTCAGCAACCTGCTGGCATCCGTTTGATCCCGCAGCTTAAGAACACACACTCATTTATTATTTCTTTTTTAATGTGAAATGAAAAATTACTGAACATTTTCACAGGATCAGAATGTTGTTTTTTTTTTAATCATTTAATGTGTTTACTTGTGATTTGTCTTTAAACTGCCTCAGTTCTCTTAATGACAGTTTAATTGGCACAAATACACTTGATGTATTTGTCTCGAATTAATGCTTTTTGTGCTCTTTAAAGGATTATTGTTTTTCTTTTCGCAAAAGCACAACGTGCTTGCATATTTGTCGAGCTTACACCAATCAAAATTCCATGTGCAAGTAAAAAAGTCCTTCACTGAATCCTTCATCACGTCATTAAACTTTTCATCTTTCTGTAATTGCCAGAGAATGTAAAATATCTGAAATAAATGCGGCATTTGGAAATATTCCTAGTCTTCTTTTTTGCAAAGCTTTGTAAGAATGCAGATTTATTTGGCGTTATTGGACAAACTGACGTAGCTCTTTATTTTCCACACGGAAAAATTGTCTCGTCACACAATCCGTCTCTCAAACTGCCTCACAGCGAAGAAAAGCACAGAAATGAAAGAGTAAGGGTCTGGAAAAGCAGTGCTTTCATGCTTCCATCCTAACCTGCAATCCATTCATCCATACTGTAGTTTCTGTAGCGTTGAACTGAATCCTGGTCGACTGCAGGCAGAGGAGAGCTTAACGCGCTCACCGATTGACTGCATTGTTGGAATAAGCTACCGGGATATTGAGAACACAGAGAACGACAGAAATACTTACAGATGCACAGCGAGAAGGATGCAAACGGCACACAGAATCAAACTGGGGCGCATTAAATACACCACTTTTACTCCTGCTGGGTTAAATGCAACAAAATGTGCAAAAAAAAAAAAAGACCAAATTTCAGGAGAGCTGAAAGAGAAATTCTGGAATTTGAGAGTGTATTCAGAACGACCTCTTTGCCCTCCGCTTTGTTTTATTGAGTGGTGGGAAACACCCCTCAGAGATTTCACCACATAGTTGCTCTACATGATGAGAAACAACAATTTAATAAAGGAGGAGGGAATCTCTGGTTGGCGGGAGGTTCAGCGAGTCCATCAAACGGCCCGATGCCCCGCTGAAGCCCCGACGCCCATTGTTTCATATCCTGAAGTGTTCCTCTGAGATCTGCAGCAACAATGGCCTCGCACCATCAAAGAGTGGCACCACACACACACACACACACACACACACACACACACACACACACCCAGCTGAAGTTAGCTGCTCGTGGTCGTCTGCTCGGCCGTCTGCCCAGCCTTCGGTAATGAGGGTGGCCGTCAGTTGGAGGTTAATGAGTTCAGGCCTCAGAGACTCACTGACGGGACGTTCGCTCGCTCCATGGATGAGAAAAAGCTGCTCCTGTGCTGCTAATTGTGCGACGTCGTCTCCTCGGCGTGCGTTTTGCGTGTCGGGTTGTGTGCTTGTGCGTCCAGCTTGTGGCCGGAGGGAGAAACTGCAGCGTTGAACCACTGACCCCGATGTCACTGGTGTCACGCAAACATTTTTCTAGATGTTAAAAGTGTTCCAGTTGCTGTGGTAAAAATAAATAAATTAAAAAAAAGATTCAAGATTTTAGCTGCAGGCCCTCGATTGATTTTCAGATGTAACTTTTTCTAAAGTTAATCAGACACAGTTACCAACAGGCTCTGACAGGCTCGTTTGTTGTTTTTCCTCATTCTCAGAAATGTTACGAAATGATCAGGAATTCTTTGAAATGAGCAGAATGACTCGGAAAAGGTTTCAAGTCAGGTTGATCATTGTTATAAATCCCTGACATTCACATAATCTCACGTGTAATCCACACTCTGTTGGTCGATCAGACGTTTTCTTGGGAAGTGATAAGTGTTTGAAAATAATGAGATACTAATATTCTACTTAATTCCCTCTTTCTTATCAGTATTGTGAATTAAACGCTCTGAACAGACACATGAGTCACATTTGGTGTTTTGTAAGCTGTTTCTGGCGCAGCGTTTGTGTATTTTCTGTACGGGTAAACAGTGAGATTCTCCTCTGCTTTGTTTGCTTTGACTTTCTGTTATGTTTGAACTGCAACAGATTGCAACAGACAACCTGAAGAAATGTGAAAAACAAAGTTTGAAGTGTCGGTTTGGATCCTTTAATCTGGCTCCTATCGTTCATGTTATCTTGGATTTTTATCTCCTTTTTTTTTTTTTAGTTTTTTTGCATGTGTCTGTGTTTGCACATCAGCATTTTGCATATTTGTGTTTTGCCGTTTGTGGTTTCCCTGCAGTCGCTTCATTTTTCGGGGGTCGTTGGGTTCATGCACACGCTGCAGCTCTGAACCGACACAGACGCCTTCGGGTTTGGACAAAAGAATCTGTGTTTATTACTTAGCTGATCATCGGATTAATAGTTTGCTCTTTATAACTCAGATGAAACCAGACTCCTAACATGGGTCGCTGTTCTGCTCTCACTGCGTCTGTTTGAGCACAAAAATCACTCTGATTTCATTTCAGAACCTTAAAATAAAAACATTATCCATGGAAAAATACCCATCCTGCTCGCTGATATCATGAAGTGTTTCTAGACGGTGTTTTCACTGGGGAGAAGTGCTGTGAGATGATTTTATGCTTCAGATGATCGTAAATTTGTTTATATCGCAAACCTTTAGCCAGAATGTCATATTTTTAGCCAGAAATCCTCAGAAGTCTCCAATCTAAGCAGCTGGCCTCGTCCCTGTCCTGGAAATTCTATGACGTGCCGCTGACAGCCCTGGGTAAAAACAATCTTCAGCGAATGGTCTTTTGAAATTTGAATTTCAAAAACAGGAGTCATACAGACGGCCGGCCAGCCGGCATGACAAAAGACTCTGAGACACAGATAAAGAAGAATGAAACTCACACCGCTCCCAAGTCGGAGGAGTCAGCGCAGCTGGGCAGTTTAGAGGAAGAAACCTTGGAAGACAGAAGATTTCCCAGGCCTGAATCTCAAAAAAAAAAAAAAAAACAGTCTTGTGAGTTATTAAAAAACAATGTATCATGAAGCTAACTGTTAGTACAAAAGGAAAAGTCATGTGACTTGACTATTACCAGAAAGAACACTGAAACACTATTTCATTTTACCATAACAGTCCTGATCAGTCCTGTAATACCACCTCGTACCACCAGGTGGTGCATGGAGCCCCCAAGAAGCTGGGGACGTTGGTTGATTACTGCAGATGGAGGCAACCACTTTTAGCCAACTTCTGCTTAACCGACTCACTGCTGCCACCCGGTGCACTGAAGTGACGTTGCTATAAACTTTTCTGCTGCGGCTTGAAGAGCTTCTTTTTCAAAGAAGCGCACGTTGCTTCCACCACGTAGCATCCCTCATTTCCAGAGCTCATCATCAATATTGCTCAATACTTCTTACCTCATCCAACTTCTGAACAAACAAACAAACACTGCCAGACACAGACGTAAAACGGAAAAAACAAAGTATCAACAGAGGGTTTTTAGTCGGGTTTTATGCGCCACTAAATACATAAACAGGCTTTAAAAGAAGATGGAGTTGATTGAATCAGAGTCTCTGATGAAATGATCATTATTGAGACGTTCAAAAACCGCCGAGCTCGCCGCTGCACCAGTGTGCCAGTAATTTGAAAGAAGTAGGGGGGACAGCCGATGCAAACTAGCCTTTTGGCTAACTCGGGTGCATTTACATTTATTTTTTATATATAATGTTTATTAATGCGCAGTGTCCCTCCGAAGCAAATAAAGGAAATGAAATGAGGAGAGAAGGAAAGGATGAAGATGGGAGGAGGAAACACAAGAATAGAGAATTAAAAAGAAGGAAGAGAGTAATGGAGATTTAAAATACAGGAGACTGGAAGGAAAAAGGTAAAGGAAGAGCAAAATGATTTTGGTTAGAGGAGGGACATAAGAATAAATAGAAGAAAAGAAGAAATGAAATTGATGAAGGTCCATTTTAAACTTAAATATTTCAAATTTCGATCAAGAAATTATCTGTTACTTTAGTTTCAAGTTAAGAATGTGTTGATATCCGTCCTGCCGCCTGTAGTTCTGACTCCACTGAAGTTCTCCGTCCTGTAAATCCTCTTAGTGAACACTGAAGCTGGTTGACATGACGATTCAATCTCAGAGCAAACAAACCTTCTCCCGCCTCATCTCTGGCGCTCTCCCAAGGAGGTGCAGAACCTCGGGTTGGCAAACAATTTGTAGCTGTGCTCCGCCCCCTCACCTGAAGCCCCACCTCTCACCTGAGGCTCCGCCCCCAGGTGGACAAACGGAGGTCTTGATGTAGAAATAGAGGAAAATAGAAAAATGTGGCAAAAGACGAACGAATGAATTCAAACCAAGAAAAACTGTTTTGTTTCCTGAAGATTTAAGCTCTGTGATTTTGTGTGTGTGTGACTGCAGGAGCAGCTCGGAGCGCCGGAAGGAGAAGTCTCGGGACGCGGCGCGATGCCGGCGCAGCAAAGAGACGGAGGTGTTCTACGAGCTGGCCCACCAGCTGCCGCTGCCCCACAGCGTCAGCGCCCACCTGGACAAGGCCTCCATCATGAGGCTGGCTATCAGCTTCCTGCGCACGCGCAAGCTGCTCGCCATGAGTACGAACCGCCGCCGCCGCCGCACACATATCACACCCACCACTGCACCTTCTGACAGCCAGCAATGTCCCGAAAACTGTGGGGAAGTGTTGCATAATTTATATCTTCAATGAACACAAATATATATACTGTATATATTTTTTAAATATATGTTTTTATTTATATATATTTTATTTATATATTTTTTTAATATAGATTTTTATAAGAAGCACAGTTTTGTTGACATTAAACATTGGCTGCAGTTAATACATTTTAAAAGGATTTTTTTAATGAAATCATGTGATGTCTTATTAAAAGTTTTACATTATCATACTTTATATGTTAAAAAGACAAAAATGTTGAATTATGAGCTTTAATACATTTAAAAAGAGGTTAATTATTATATTTTTGGCTGTATTACATAAAGTAACGCTACATAACATTACTGACTTTATCAAAGGCCAAAATTCTGACATGCTTAGCGTTATCGGTTGTTACACAAGTTATTCAGTAGACATGCAATAATGATATAATGATAGATAATAACAGTGCTCTTTCTCTTGTCCCCAATTTACAGTGGGCACTCTTATAGTACCTGCCAATAAAGTGATAAAAATAGTGATGAAATATTTGAGCCAGAGTGTTGTGATAATATTTTACCAATAGATTTATGTTTTTTTCCTTCTTTTTTCAGTTTGTTGATATATTATAAATAAGTGGTAAATGAACTACACTTATATAGCACTTTTCATCTGCATTAGCAGAGCCCAAAGCGCTTTACACTGCATTATCACGTCTACCCATTCACACACCAGCGGAGGCGGTGTGTGAAACATCTTTAAACTAGAATTTGGGACTCACTCCGCCACAGCTCAAATCAGTCACCTGCCCTATCTCTCAATGATACAGAATCCTTTAAAAAATTCGTGGGTCCAGACAGTGATCCGGATCATCACCAAAATTTAATGGATTCTAAGTTAGCCCAAGGCCCACCTTTCCACTAAGTTTCATTGCAATCCGTCTATAACTTTTTCCGTAATGTTGCTAACAAACCAACAAACCGCAGTGATTACATAACCTCCTCGGCGGAGGTAAATATAATAAACAAATTGGTTTATCACCAATTATTAATTATTACTGTTTTTATGTAAGAACACAAGAATGTATAGAAACTCCATTATGTGTTATGCATGTGATATGCAGTCGAGTTATTTGGAAACTGTAAAATAGACTGAATTTAACCATTTTTAGATTAAAAGATCATCAAAAAATGCATCTATTTAAAAGGCATGAGCTTTAAACCTATGATTGAATCAGTGTTTCCCAACCTGAGGTCCACGACCCCCTTAGGGTGACACCAGAGAGACAATTTTTGAAACGTTAAAATTCATAAAATGTGTTTAATTGTAATAGCTAGATGAACTCTGAGGTGATTTCTTCGGTGTAAATGAAATGTCGAGTGAGGTGAGAGAGGTGTTGGGTGGATGCGGCCTCCGCTGCCGGGTTTTTGATCGTACATTTTTAAGACGTCCTCTCAGGCGGCGCTGTCTCGCCGACCGGCGTGTTTTCGTGTTGATTTGACCCGTAAAGCTGGAAAACATTTGTTGGCCTCTTTCTTCTCGCCCTCCTTCCTCCTGTTAAAATTAGACGGCGAGGAAGCGACTATTGTTCTGAGATTCCTGGTGTCTCCGAACCAGATCAGAGAACATCACAACCTGGCCAAACGGAATAAAAAATGAATTTCTGTGAAACAAGAGCAACAGAACTGCTCTCATTACAAGACATTAATCTGTTAAACCACTTACACGTCAATTTCAGGTTGGAATTTTAGCCGTTAAACGAGTTCTGACGTTGAATAAATGATCCCTCCGCATGAATCTTCACGCGGCAGCGTCGCTAATCTGATCAGCGGAGCCTCTTGAAGCAGGTCGTACAGCCATTTAACAACCGCTGGCAGCTCAACGAGCCATTGTAATAACAACACGTCACTGGAACAGGAAGGTATTGTGATTAATGCAGCAGATTAGCCTTATCGAGTAATCTCAGCCCTGCTGCTCCAGCGTGCCATTGTGCTCCCCTTATGCAACGTGAAATGCTTTTTTTTTTAATTGACTGCTTGGCATTGTTCGGAGAGGAAACGCCGATCGCTGCCTCGCATTTCGCTTGATTTGTGGCTCATCGTTCATCACTGAGTTAATCAATCAGAACTTTAATGACCAGAAGTTTTAGAAAAACCATAAATACTGGAGCAAATATTGATCACATTTGACGTCCTGATCACATTTTTAAATGTTAATTTCTGCTGAAAACAAATACAAAGCCGTCGCTGTTGAGGTGATGTCAGGGATTGTGTGAAGCTGTTAAAACTGGTCTCCAGAACTGTATGTTTTAAAGATTATCCATGGCTGCAAACATTTTATTAATTGACTCACGCTTGCCATACATCAGAGTCGGCAGTAAACGTGCTGGCACTGGAATATTAGATCAAGTGAGGAGAAGTGTTAAAATCTGACTTTACTGTCATTTGAGTGAACTGCCCCTTTAATTTCCTGAGCCTCATTAGGAAGTGCTTTCCAGGAAATCCAGATTTTGACACAAAAAAAACAATCAAATGCAATTTAACAAGAATTGCGTGTGTTTTATCATCAGTGTACATTATAAAATCCTCATGCAACCTGAAATAAATGTTTTATCAGTCTTTTTTATGCATTTTGAAAGTGGATTAATTCAGTTTAAGGAGTTAAATTACAAGCGTCCAGACTGTGCAGAGCTTCAGTTGTAAATTATAATTATATTAATATTAGTTATATTCCACCTTGAAAAGAAATGTTTGTTTTGAAATGACAAAAAAAGAGTAAAATAACAGTTTCAGATGTGAAATTGTTAATTTAAATATGATATTGAGCACATGCCAGGGAATGTGATAAATGCTTTATGAATAGACTTTACTTACTAATGTTTTATTCCCTATTTATTTGCAGGATTTTTATGACAAATAAATAACATTTGATTGAAATTCATCCTCAGGCTTGCTATATGATGAGAAATGCACATGCATGCATTTTAAAAGCACAGAAAGTAGAAGGAATTTTTAAAAAGTGGAAGGAAGAGCAGTTAAGTTTGTAAAGCTCACTTTGGAGCTGCATCAACAACTTCATTTGCGTGTTTGCTCCATAATTTTGCCTTGTTTTCAGTGATAAATGAACCGGACAAAAAAAGGGAAAAAAAATCAAGTGAAGTCAAAACATGCAAGAAGAAGAAACACATAATAGAGATTAAATAGTGGAAAAAAAACCCAGCAAATTATCAAGTACTGTTCCTTTTAAGTTTTTGAAATTATGAAAGCAGTAACATAACTGATAACCTTTAGCGATAAGAAATCGATGTAACTAGAAACCATAAACGTAGCGATGAGGGAGATGATGGAGGTCGAGGTGAGGAGGAGGAGTGAAGGTAACGAGGGCAGCAAGGCGGAGGGTGGAGGTGGGCGGTGGGAGGGTGGAGATGCGGCGGGCAGATCGGCGCCTTATCGTGTTGCTCTGATTGCTCTGCGATGGAAAGCAGCGATTGGAGAGGAAGCACGGAGCTCTGCCCATCGGTGGGCCGCTGCTGGCTGAGCCCCCGCTAGCCATAACAGCGGGCCGCCTTGGCGCCACGCATGCTGGCACACTGACACACACACACACACACACACACACTCAGTGTGTCCTGAACATGCGCGCTGCTGCAGGGAACACCTCTGTTATGTAAGGTTTGTCGATGCAGAGGCCTGATAAATAAATGACGGCGCTGCAGTTTGGACCAGAACAACCCGGACAGAGTTTCTGAGCACCGAGTGTCTTCCGGAGAGTCTCCTCTCCATCAGTTTGCACGGCGGCGAAGTGAGAGCATTTTCCAAAAGTTCCACCCTGTGAACCGTTTAGCTGCATTGTCGTTTAAACGGACGCTGAAAACACAAGGAACGTTCTGCGTTTCCACCTGAAATCGTGGAAACAGGTATTGAAATTTAATATACAAAATGCAGTTTTTGCCTCAGACAGTAGGGAAACGTTTTGTAGTTGTGGTTATTTTGGGGTAATTTTCACTGCTGTGCCATATTGAAGTTTGAGTTTGACTCCCCTGTGTAAAATATGAAAGTTTACATGTCTGATCGCTCATTTCTCAGTATTTCCCAGTATTCTGTTCTCATTCACTTATGGTTATCTTATCAGGAGTAACTGTAACTCTCATCCTGCTCGCATCAGCAAGTTGACAATTCCTCCTAAGTAAAAACTGAAATAACAAGAAATATGATGAAGATTTAAAAAGAAAAACAAACTGCTTTAATGCTAAACGAGAAGAACAGTTAAAATGCGCCGACACCTGAAATCTCCTCATGAGTATAATAATTTCTCACTGAATTTTTGTGACGAATTCTGTGTTTTAAACCTCTTCTTACGGTCACCTGCTGTGCTCCGGCGTTTGTTTTATAACGTCATTTATTTGCCCTGATTCCCTCTTTCCTTCTCTAATAGTGGAAAAAAAGAAAAAAGCGGTGAAACCTGAGCCGGGCCGCTTTGAGCCCGGATCAGAGCGCCGCTGATGACGTGATGGAGGTTTCCTTTGATGCCTCTTGTTTGGCGTTACATACCCTGAGCTTGCTCTTTTCAAGTTTTCTGTGTGAAACGGCGACGGGATCAGCCGGCGGATCGGCCGGCGGAGGAATGAAAAACAAAGTTTCCTTTTCTGTCGGTGCCTCATCACTTGACTCCAGCGCCAGAGGGTGAACGCCAGTGTGAGAGGAAATGGTTATGGGAGCAGCAGCTGTCCCTATCAAGACTCTGCGTCCCATTATTCTCAATCTGGGGCCGTTATGCAACCGAAAGAACAACAAGAGGGAAGAGAAGTGCAGCTCGGTCCAAATGACCGGTAATCACAGACAAACTATGTAGGCCAAAGGTACTGCTGCTCTTCAGGCCAGGGCCTCCAGAGTCTCCCCCGGCTCCCCGGGGCTCATGAGAAAACTGCCCCCCTCCTCACCCCCCCCCCCCCCCCCCCTCCCCGGAGGACCGACGCTATCTGGGCCCCGCTCCAAACGCCGGCCCCGGGCCTCGCCGGGAGCCTTGAGAACGGCCCGCTCTTATCTCAGGGAAGCACACTGGAGGAATTGCGAGCTTCCCACCCTCCACCCCCACCGACTACTGGGCTTTGTTCGGCGTGAAGCTCGCGTCCTCACACACACACATACACACACACACACACACACTCCCTGCGGAGCCGGGGCCAGCAGGGCGAGAGCAGTGTTTTTTTTTTTGTTGAATTAGCCCTCTAACAACACATGGCGGACAGGACGGAGTCGCTGTGTATAAATGTTTAGATACTGCGAGCAAACACATTTGAGGATAATTGCTTATTGTGTTTGTGGGTTTTGTTTTTGGTACCAAGGCCGCCGCTCCGAACGCTGCTGCACTTTGGGTGTAATTTGTCGGGGTCCCGGGATCAGGAGGGGCCTGAGACGCAGGAAGACGCTGCGATCGTTTGTTTTGTCCCCGAGCCAAGAAGCTCGGAGGAGGGAAAACAAGCAGACTGATGGCTAATGCACACACACACGCACACGCACGCACGCACACGCACACGCACTGATTTCACCTCATTAATAACTTAACGTAATGACATTCTTAACATTCACTCCTAGCTGACCAGATCCTAAATACGCTCATTTAACAGTATTTACGTTCTATAACCAAAATGTAAATGAAAAATAGAAACAAACTTCAGCAGGCAATGACTCCAGACACCCAAGAAGCTTTCAAAGTTTTACATTTTCACTTGAAAACATTGTGTAAATGGAGCCTTACTCAGCCACCTTCATTTACTTGTTACCTAACCCCCCTCCCACTTCACTTCCTCCCCCTCTGCTGGTAAACATTCTTTGGAAAAGACATCAAACCTTCCCCAAGCCTGATCATATTTGTTTATTTCCTCATTTTTTTTTTTAGTCAGGGCAGTTCAAGAAGTGGCCGAGCCGTCCGTACCGTAACCTTCCCCGGTGTTTTCTCCTCCAGGCTGCTCTGGCGATGCGAACGACGAGGACGGACAGATGGACAGTCTGTACCTGAAGTCCCTGGAGGGCTTCGTCACCGTGGTAACGTCGGACGGCGACATGGTCTTCCTGTCCGAGAACA
This sequence comes from Salarias fasciatus, assembly GCF_902148845.1. Taxonomy (NCBI): domain Eukaryota; kingdom Metazoa; phylum Chordata; class Actinopteri; order Blenniiformes; family Blenniidae; genus Salarias; species Salarias fasciatus. The sequence goes on from NC_043757.1 coordinate 4,498,606, forward strand.
TCAGTAAATTCATGGGGCTCACGCAGGTCAGACGCCGCCGCCGTTTTGGCCTCTTAACCCGGTTAATATGCAACCAGGGACAAGCTGCTGTGTGTACACTGAAGACTCTTTGAAATCTAAAGAAATAATAAGATGAATGTTTGACTTGTTTCCTGCGTGGATGAAACGCTTCGGAGAGGTTTGTGTTCTCAGGCTCCAGCAGATGGATGCAGGTGGGGAAAGCTGAAGTGTGGCTGTAAACCGTGACGCAGACGATTCTGTCGTGTTTGTGTGAAATGCCTCTCATGCCCGCTGTGTGTGTGTGTGTGTGTGTGCGCGTGTGTGTGCAGACAAGCACATCTCCAAACACAACCTGTTTTTTCTTTGAAAGCGCTTCATGGAAGAAGAGGGAGTTTACAGTAAACTCTGAATAGTGTAGTCCCTGTTGATTTTTTTTTTTTTTTTTTCCTTTTCACGTGTGTGTTTTGTGAATGTGGAGGTCACTCCTGTCTGCCGGCAGAACACACACTTCAGTCTCAGAGGACATGAATGTAATTTATTCGTTGTGTTGTTTTTGTTGTTGTTGTTGTTGTTTTCCAGGTGGAGCTCACCGGACACAGCATCTTCGACTTCACTCACCCCTGTGACCACGAGGAGATCAGAGAAAACCTCACCCTGAAGACAGCTGGTCAGCGCACGCACACACACACACACACACACACACACACACACACACACACACACACACACACAGGTCAGACTCACTATCAGCTATTTTGTTTCCCCTGTTTACGCACAAAAATGGAAAATGCAACTCTGTGAAAATGCTCCGACTCCGTTTCCATGGAAATGAAGGACAATATCACTTGAAAGGCTGCTGCTGAGCACGCGCACTACAGTCGTACTGATACCTCTTCTGCACATGCTCAGTGACTTGAGATGTTTTCGTTTTAATGGGGCTTCAGTCTACCAGCAGCAGGGAATTCCTGTTCCTGCAGCACCACATGAAAATCAGCCCTGCTCCATCAGCTGACCTCTGTTAACTCAATGTTAAGACTTCCGGTCATTTTCTCTCCTGTTCCTGCAATTTTGCTTCAAAACAAACTCACAACTTGACCTTTGGACATCAATAAATATGAACTTTTGTTTGAATGACTTGTCAAAAAAAATTGCATACTTTTCATAAATTAGAAAATAATTTGTTTTTCACTCTTCTATGAGTGTCTTACAGGCTGCATGTTGCACAGACTCACTTTAAGCCAGGTCAGATAAGCAGCTGAGCAGCTAATAGAATGAACACTGGACTCGTCCATGCAGACACAGGGAGAACATGCAAACCTGGGTTCTCCTCACTGTGAAACAACAGTGCCAACCACTGTTTCACCATGTCGCCTTGTGCTGCTTAGACCCAACTTTAAAAATATTGTTGTTCCTCTTTCTGCAAAAGTAGGTTTTTAAATGTTCAGTTTTGCGATAATGTTGCCTCTCTGCGCTCTGTCAGGATGCTTGCTTCATTTCATTAGTTTGAGGTTCAAACGGTCGACGAGATGGGATGTGAGCGTTTATTTCCACAGTGTCCGTCGTCACACATGTTCCACTCTAATCTGCAGCAGCTACATCTTCATTGTGAGCCTGTGGGATGTGGTCAATGTACGGGAAACGACAAACCATACATGTGCTTATATAATGTTGTATATCTGATGAGCAAGTGTCCAGAACAAACACGAGGACAGAAGGTCAGAGGTGAAATCCAGAGGACCCTAAAGAGAGATACAGTGGACCTGTGTGTGCGTGTGTGTGTGTCTGTGTAAGAGAGAGTTGTGGAGGTGAAGGAAAGATTAGACGAGGAAACACACAATCTGACGTGTGGGTGTGTGTTTCAGAAAGTGTTACGTAATCTAATGCATAGAAAAGCAAGTAAGAAAATCCACAAGTACACAAATACTGTGTATCTGATACTTTAAATTGTTTTTATTTCACTGGAAAAAAGGTGTAACCTGCTGTAGTTTGTCTCTCTCTCACACACACACACACACACACACACACACACACACACACACACACACACACACACACGTCACACTCTTTAAGCTTGATAACACACAAGTGGAAGACAGCGCTGTGTTTTTTGAAGCTTGCCTCCTTTTTAACGGAGCGGCTCGCATGTGAACACGAGCGCCGTGAGATTTATTTCTATGTCGTACGTGGAACTACGCCGAGAGATAAGGACGGACACACTTCAACACTGCGAACTTTGACCCCCGTGATGTAACAGGCGGCCTAATTTCGCGTCCTGTGTGACCGTTTTTCCCACTGACACATGAGAGGGGAGATAAAACGAGCTCCCGGAGACTTTTTAAGACTCGCTGTCACGTTGAGGCACGGAAAGAAATGGAAAATATTTACATTAAAAGTCTCGTAAAATCTAAAGAATCTCATAAGTTTGTGCTGTATTGTTTTATTCTTTTTGCCTCAGTTTAACAAATTAAAGAGGAAGGATTGTCTTCTATTTTTTTCTTCATTTCTCACATTATTAGTGCGTCACGTCTACATTTTAACTCCTGGCTGTGTTTCTGTGTTTTGAAGGGACCGGCTTCGGTAAAAAAGGCAAAGATTTGAGCACGGAGCGGGACTTCTTCATGAGGATGAAGTGCACCGTGACCAACAGGGGGCGCACCGTCAACCTCAAGTCAGCCAGCTGGAAGGTAACACGGGAATCCAACAGTCACTTGATTTAAACAGCTCTTAAAGCTGCTGTAGGCAGGATTTTGCTAGTCAATGCTAGTTTTTCTGTGTTTTCTTTGGATTAAATGTCCATTGATAATCCTTTAGCAGTGTAGCATCACTGCACTACCGCAAAGGTGCAGCATTTCCATCTGTCTCTGTTCTGAGCTGAAAAGGAATCTCGACCGCTCCAGGTATCTTTGACCAATCAGAAGAGCCCCTGAGGCTCTAACCGTGATTGGTCGAGGGGCGTTCGTCGCACGTTCTTTGGGAGGGGCTTAACTTGCGTAAGGGCGTAATATCAGATAAAACAGGCCAGGATTGGCTGTGCTGGGTTTCAAATTGCCATCTTAGATGGGTCAAATCGCCATCTTGCTTAGGTAACCCTAAGCAAGATGGCGGAGATGCGGAATCCTGCCTGCAGCACCTTTAACATGCAGGTGATGTGGATCAAAACGTTACAAAAACACACAGCTTGCCCTAAACCCTCCCGCTGACCCCTGATGGAGCGAGATGAACCAGTGTCTCTCCTCTCCTCGCCCCCTAACCCCCCCCCAGGTGCTGCACTGCACCGGACACCTGAAGATGTACAGCAGCTGCCCTCCCAGGGTGCTGTGCGGCTTCAAGGAGCCGCCGCTCACCTGCGCCGTCCTGATGTGCGAACCCATCCCGCACCCGTCCAACATCGACACGCCGCTGGACAGCCGGACCTTCCTGAGCAGACACAGCATGGACATGAAGTTCACCTACTGCGACGACAGGTACGGGCGCACGGAGACGCCGCGGCGAGGCGCAGGACGGAGCAAGAACGAGTGCACTACGCACCCGGCGTTTCTGACAAACTTTATCAGGCAACTGGATTATTTGAAAAATTCCCCGAGCATTAAATGAAGAAAAACCTGAATTATGACACAGAATTTGAGTTCATGATTTAAAAAAAAAAAATTACATTTTCAATCCTACTCTTTTTTTATTTTTGGATTTCGAAGGATTGGAAAATATGATAATTATTCTATTTTATTTTATTTTATTTTATTTTATTTTATTTTATTTTATTTAGATAAAAAACAATCCTGCTAATTGTCTGTAAAAAAAAACAGCCAATAATTTAATGTAAAAACAATGAAAAACTAATTTTACAAAATTATTAAAAATCTGTAAAATGTGAAATTGTAGAATAAATGAATGAATTAATTAGTACATTTATTAAACATTTAAAAAAAATGTGTAAATGAGAAATAAAATACATACACACACACATACATACATACATACAGGTATGTTTAAATAATTTAAGTTATAAAAAGCTTTTCTTTAATTTCTTTCTAAAAACATAATAAACATTATGTTGTTCCACACAGCTTCTCGCTTTCTAAATCTTTCTGGAATCAAACATTTCTTCAAAAGAAGACAGAAGAATAAAAATCTACATGCAAACTGAATCAGCCATAATGAAACTCATAATTTTCCCTCTTGTCAAGTACAAACTTGGAATTTTGACTTTAAGTAAGGTTGCTGCTTTTCGAGCATCGACTTCTCGATTTCAAGAATAACTCAGAATTCCAGGACAGCTGGAACCAAGAAGCGCAATATATTGGCTGCCACATTAGAGTTGGACAATTGTAGTCTTTTAAAATAAATAAATGTATAAATAATACCAAATTTAGCATATTTCATATATGGAAATTGTACAAAAATATGTTTTGCCCTGAAATAAACAGGGAAACTGCTCAAATTCACTGCTTTTGCATCTTCAAAAGCTGATTATGAGATGATTTTGATAAATATGAATAATCCGTAGTCAAAACCATCCCAACAATACCAACATGGATTTTCCCTATCGGCCAACTTTTTCATATCAGTGAATCCCGAAGTGGAGCGCACCACTACTCCCACTTAAATCATGAACACTGCTCATATTCACAGATCGGAAGTTACATAAGCACACAGACCTGTAATCTTATCAAGCCGCTGGTGCAGTACAAAGGTTTCTTTCCCCCTGTTTGTGTGTCGCCTGCACGGAACTGCGCATGACCGCATTGCGAACAAGGAGCCATTTTCCTTTTTTGTGCATTTTGGTGCAACTTAATAGCCGCCTAAAACTGCTCTCCAATTACGCAAATGAGTTTCCAGAAGGTGGGTCAAACTCTTGGCTCAGCAGGGGCTCAGACTCATTAGAGGAGGGACAGAAAGTTTCTTTAGCTCATGTCTGGCAGCGCCGGAGGAAGGAAAACACAGGAGTCAAAGGAAATAATGAGACGCCAGATCAGGAGCTTTCTGTGTTTACTCTGTTTGGTTCAAACTCTCTGCAGTGATTTCATTAATGACATCATTTCCATGGATATTATTGCCTGTGAGTAGCATTAGCATTAGCCTGAATCTACTATATCTGATTAGCATTAGCATTAGCCTGAATCCACTGTGTCTGATTAGCATTAGCACTGTGCACAACAGTATTTTTTTTTTTTTTTTGTTCTTTTCATTTTCTCTGGCTCATGAATCAAGAAGTGCTGACGTTTAAGAGCATCTTCTTCCGAATAACTTACACATAGATTACTGCCAAAGTAACCGATTACTTTATTTGCAGAGATAAATCAGTGAACTCAAATTTTCATGAGCGTATTCTTGTTTCCTTCCTAATATAGAACAGGGAGATCATAGAAACACCGTCCATCGCTAAATGAAGGTTAGAGATTATAAATTAGAATAAAAAAGACTCTATTAGTGTGATAACATTATTTTAGAAAATGTATGTTAACAACATCCACAGAATAACACAGGATGAAGAATACAGATGTACAAGATATAAAAATAAAAATAGATTGAAACACAAAGTGAATTTATCAAATTTGTACAGATATAAACAAAAAAAAACCCTGCTCCACTTTGAAATCTCAATAAATAAACTTTGAGTTGAGAAATTATGTGAATATCTGTGGATAAGATCCAAAATTTTCTTTTTAGATATAATGAGCAGTTGTTTAATGAAATTATATGATGCCTTCAAACTTGCGTATTGAATTTGTTCTTTCTTTTATGTCTCTGAATCTATTTTCAGATATTTCTTACTCAAGTTGAAAATTAATGTCAAATTTATTCTCCACATTTCCCTCCCCTCAGTTTCCTCACTCATATTTTAAACCTCTCTCTCCATCCCCCCTCCTGGCCCTGCAGCTGTCAGTGTTATGTAATCTGAGGGGACACACACACACACACACACACACACACACACACACACACACACACACACACACACTCACACACACCCTCATCCTCATGAAACCTCCCTGTTAGGAATTTCTTATCAACCTTTTGGCTCGATCACCGAAAAATGTATCTTCTTGGTATCGCTTCGCATTTTTACATGAATTCTGTGAATTCTGTTTCGAGAACGTAAAACAAACCATCGATGACAGATTGAGGGTCGAAGAAACTTTAACTTTGGTCAGAAAAGGCAGAAAAACATCTGAAAATGCTCAAAGAAAAGCTCATTTTAGAGCATCTTCCCCCTACGGACTGATGCGGCTTCAGCTGATCTGAATGAATTATTTATTATCAAGCAGATTTAATGAAAAGTGATCGTAATGATTGGATTTCAAAAGGAAATGCTCGGGAAACATGAGGGACTCTGCGTTCTTTGTCCCAGTTTACCCTCACTGGTCATTTCCTGTGGTAGCTTTGGGTGAAGTTCTCACAGTTTGTAGGAAAAACGCACACACACACACACACACACACACACACACACACACACACACACTCGTGTCCTGTTTCCCTGTTGAATTCACATAAACTGAGAGCAAAATAAAAACACTTGGTGCTAAAACTAGGCCTGTGTTCATGTTGGCGTCATTTAATGTGCCTGTTTTTGACCCTCGGAGCTGTAAATGCCTTCGAACATGCTCCACTGGCAGATTTTCCGATGTGGGTACTCTCAACAGAGCGAACTTGTGTTGGGAGGAAAAGATTATCTGTTCCCAGAAGCGTTGGGAGTCAGCGGAGTTTCGCTCCAGAATGTGAACTATTCTTATTTTTGGACGGGCGTGCGCGCGCCTCTCCGATTTGATTTTCACGCCTTTTGCAGCGCTGCACTTCAAGATGATGTCTTCAAGGCTGTGCACTCGAGAAGGAAATCCCCAAAGGGATGAAATGAGTCAGACGGTAACGCCCAGGTGTGGAAATGTGTTACAGGGTGACGGAGCTGATGGGGTACGCTCCCGAGGATCTGCTGGGACGCTCCGTCTACGACTTCTACCACGCCCTGGACTCGGACAGCGTCACCAAGAGCCACCACAACTGTGAGTCGCCGCCGGCGGTGACCAGCAGAATGAATAAAACCAAACGTGGCCGTAGTTGATGGAGTTAGAAATCAGTGTTATCTTTAATTATTTTCAATTTGCTTGGTGGTTTGTTGAGCTGGACTGGAGCATCCTGCGGGCCAGCTTTGGCCCACGGGTCTTCTGTTTGACACGCCTGGTGCTGATTCATTGGTGCTGATAAATATAAGTCATAGATTACATTTATTTATGTTCTTTGTTTGAGAAGAGGAGAAAAAAAACATAAAAGTGTCAGTTTGATTGGGAAATAAATGGCCTCAATAATTGTATGAAAACCCACCTATTGGAAATATAACATTGTGAGTTTTAACACAGTTCAGTTGAAAAAGTTGTGATTTTTGACTTTTGTTTGACCTGTAGATTCATCAAAGCACTTTCTTTTACTTTCTTCATGTCTGGGCTTTGTTTCAATGTGTGCGTGTGTGTGTGTGTGTGTGTGTGTGTGTGTGCGTGCATGTGCATGTGCATGCGTACAGAGCAGGGGCAGTAAGATGTTTGTTATCAAATTAAACGTAGCCACTGATGCTCTGATGAGGTTTGCACATCTGGTGTCACAAACACAGTGGACAGGGTCCCAGGTGGCCTCTATTACAATCTAATGATACACTCTGTGTGTGTTTGTGTGTGTGTGTGTGTGTTTGTGTGTGTGTGTGTGTGTGTGTGTCTGACAGTACTATATCATTAGAGCCTCTGAACAGCAGTGAAAATGCAGGACAGAAAGTGAAATTTTCCCTCCTTTAAAACCGCCTCTTTAAGATAAAGGAAGGAAGTGTGTGCAGTGCACGCATATGTGTGTTTTACATACACTGTGGGGACATACGAGCGTTCACACACCCAGTTTTTGGGTGACTTGTTTTTCATTTGGGGACAAAAGTTTTGTTCGGCTTTATATTAGGAAAATGACTGAAGTTCTGTTTATGGGTCATACTCATATGATATTTAATGGGCTTTTGTGTGTGTGCGTGTGCGTGTGTGTGTGCGTGTTTATTGGCAGTGATTTTTCTGCCTCTGAACCAGTTTGAGTGTGTTTCCGTGTGGAAAGGTGAAGGAAGTGACATGGAATGAGTTTGCACTCAAATTTCCTGTCCTGTGTGTGTGTTTTCTTCTTCTTCTATCGGTCGTCTGCAGCTGTTAGCTGGGTGAAGTTTGCAGATAGAAAGAGCTCTCTATTTATCTTTTGAACACACACACACACACACACACACACACACACACACACACACACACACACACACACACACATACACACACACACACAGATGACCCGCTCTCACGGCCATCGTGACCAGCCTGTCGATCAGCACATGCTAACAGCCCTCTCCATTTCAACACACACACACACACACACACACACACACACACACAGAGTTGCTGGCCTCATGTACGCTCTCTGACCAGTCCTGCTCCTTTCCCACGCCAGTGCTGATCTCTGGACCGCGGCCAGCACATCTCCTTCTCCGCTCAAAGTCAAGCAGCTACTTTGTCCTGCTCAGAAAAATGAATGCCTCATTTATTTTGTCTGTATGCAAAACAAATCCACACATATTTATTCAGTCAGAGAACCGTCTCATATTCAAGCAGCGAAATTAAGCCTCAAAAACAACACAGACTTTCTCAGTGTCCACTAACTTTACCTGTCAGGACTCTCCATTCCATTTGGGAACAGTCCTTCTCTTCTTTCAAGTGTTTTTTGCTTGAAGGAAACGTGACATTCATCCTTAGTCCTAAGACCCACTCCAGTGAAAATCATGTTTTTCATGTTGTTCACTTGTTCATGTGGCACAAATGGCACATGTTTTGTAATTGTGGCTTAAATACTCATAATCACAATTTAAACACTCCTGAGAATGCTTTAACGTATCTACAGTAGAGGAGTGCAGTGGGACTTTAAAGGTACAGTATGTGATATGTATGTAAAGACAGTTTTGTGCACCAGAGGGCAGCAGTGAGTCCCTGTTCATTAACAATGTCTCCAGTTTATCGGCAAAACCCAAACCGTTCCCTGGATTTCATTAATAATGAGTGAACGCCTCGGCAAGGCCTGAGTTTAAAGGAAATTCACATTTTCAAACCACAAAAGAATAAAATCCGATGTCTTTACTCTGCTGAGTGAATCTTAGCGGCAGACATTATAAGTCTCACCTCTTTCTGTTTCTTTTCATTTCTTTTAAAGAATTAAATAAATAAAAATCAATCAATCAAAATCACTCCTGCTGCTTTCTTCTGTCTGTCTTCATGGCTGTTTTGTGGTTTTCCCTCTGCAGTGTGCAGCAAGGGTCAAGCAGTGAGCGGTCAGTACCGGATGCTGGCTAAGAGCGGAGGCTACGTCTGGGTGGAGACCCAGGGAACGGTGATCTACAACAGCCGCAACTCTCAGCCTCAGTGCATCGTGTGCATCAACTACGTCCTCAGGTGAGCCGCCGCTCGGGAAACGCCGCTTTCATTCTGCCCCACAGAAAACCTTCACCGTCTCTCCTTCCGCCCCGCAGCGACATCGAGGAGAAGTCGATGATCTTCTCTCTGGAGCAGACGGAGTCGCTGATGAAGCCTCGACACATGAGCAGCTTCTTCACCGCCGGAGGAGCGGCCCTGAGCGGAGAGCCGGGAGACGCCCTCTTCACGGAGCTCAAGGAGGAGCCGGAGGACCTGGCTCAGCTGGCTCCCACGCCCGGAGACACCATCGTCTCCCTGGACTTCGGTCAGTGTCCTCTGCTGCAGAGACCAGCAAGTGTCACGCCACGACCAACCCGAGGAGACGAATTAATGAAGGACGGTTCACGAAGTAGAAGAGTTTACTTCATGCAAAAAACAGAATTTAAAATATGACGGAAAGTGTTATTAAGTGTGATTAATTCTCAAAAAATGTGTGATCTACTGGTTAAAAAATATTAAGAGAGCATACACTCATTAGGAAGAGCAAACCTCCTAATGTTTGTATTTGATCAGATCATTTTATTGCGGTGCTCAGCATCGTGTTTGTCTGATATCATGCAGCCTGCATGAAAATTTAAATTGTAAGTAAAAATGTCAAATCAGTCAATCACAGATTTCAGGAATTTATAAGAACAACTCTCAATACACACAGATGATAACCTCCGTTTAAGCGCATGGATTGATTTCAATATTATCAAACTTAATCTAAATTCAGTTAATATCGTTTTTTCATGTCTAAAATCCCGTCTATTGCTAAGATTTCTGCTACTGACCCCTTGTTCACAGGACGTTTGCCTCTATTTCCTTGTTTTTTGACAGTAATCGGTCTTTTTTGCCACGCAGGCCGCTCTCAGTTCGAGGAGCCCCAGCAGCCGACGGCGTACCCGCAGGTGTCTGCTTCAGGCCCTGCCAGACCTCCATCCTGGGCGAGCGAGAGCCACAAGTCCGCCGCCGCCGCCTCGTGTCAGACCCCGGCTCCTCCGGTTACCGGAGACGTGGCGAGCATGGCGGGCACATTCAGCATGAGGCAGAATCCTCCGCCGGGCAGCGCCACGCCGAGCCTGAGCAGCTGCTCCACGGTGAGGACGGTCTGATTGCCGGAGTGAAAGGATTCATTAGTTGTGTCATCGTGTGTGTTGGGTGAGGTCAGTGTGTGTGTGAGAAGAACGGGGGTGGATGGTTTGGAAGTCCGCTCCGCAGTGAATGCAGCCTTTGTTAAAACTCATCTCTTCCTTTGTCTCTGTGTCCGTGCTTGTCCTGGTGGTCCTCTCTGCTGTCCTTCCTCCTCCTCCTCTTCCTCCTCTGCAGCCCAGCAGCCCCGGCGACTACTACAGCCCGGTGGAGAGCGACCTGAAGGTGGAGCTCACCGAGAAGCTCTTCGCTCTGGACACAGACGGAGGCAGCGGCTCTGCAAACACCGAGGTGTGTGAAGGAGACCAAAGCCATCGCAGAGTGGCCGGTTTCGTACCAAATCAGGCATGACGCAGTTCTCTAGTAGTTTAGTTTGATTCACATCTTCTCATGCTGGAAGGTACAGTGTGTGAGTTTTTTAATCAGTGGAAGCATCTGTCTTCTGAGCTTCATTTGTCAAGTTGTTCTTTGCAAGACACAAGTATGACTAACATTGTTTAGAGCAACACTCCTAAACGGAGTCCTCAGAAGCCTCCCTTCCTTCGAGTGAGGTGTTTCCAGTTTGATTGACGCCCTGGAAGCTCAGAGCTGCACGAAGGAACCTCTGATCTGTGTTGTTTTCTGACTCCAGAGAGACTTGAGTGACTTGGACCTGGAGACTCTGGCTCCGTACATCCCCATGGACGGAGAGGACTTCCAGCTCAATCCCATCATCCCTGAGTCCGAGCCGCTGGAGGCGGCCCCCGCCGGGTCCATGGGGGCCAACGGCAACCTGCCCCCATCGCAGCAGAGCTTCAGCAACATCGCCAGCCTCTTCCAGCCGCTGTCCTCCCCACCTCAGCCGCAGGGCGCGTACCAGCTCCAGCCCTCGGCCTCCTGGGGCGCGGGGGACAAGAGGGGCAGCGGGCAGGCGGCCGCCGACACCCACGTCATGTCCTACATGATGGGGCGCATGAGGAATCCGTCCTGCACCCCGCTGTCCTCCATGGGTGGCAGGCAGAACCTGCAGTGGCCCCCGGATCCTCTGTTAACCTACCAACAGCAGCCGCAGAGGAGCTCCAAGCCCTTCCTGATGGACACCCTGTCGGGGGAGGGGCGCCCGTCCTGCCAGCAGACCATGCAGCACCTCATGCAGAAGCGGAGGTGAGGCGGCGGGCCTCCGATAGACCCTCGCTTCAAAACCACGTTGTGTGAAATGGGTCCTGAAATATGTTTTGTGTGTTCAGGTCCGTTGATGACTTTGCACAAGTCTACAGAGACATGAGTCCAGCCAGAGTGGCCATGACCAACAGCATCAAGCGCTCCTTCAACCAGATGGCTGTGGTGAGTATGGAGCGGACCGCACAGGTTGAGGTCTTCATGGTGAAGAGAAGGAAAAGACGCATGTTGTAAGCAAGTGGTTGATCCTCCAGGGGGAGAGTAAGCATCCAGAGACCACATGGAAGAAGATGAGAGGGAACGGCTGCATGGATCGCTCTCTCAGCTCAGGATCTCTGGCAGGTACGTTCCGGTTTCCGTCGGCCGTCCTAAAACGCTTTGCCCCGCCCAGAGCTTAACTGTCAACGCCTCCTCTCCTCAGAGTCGGAGATGAGGCAGATGATGCCGGGCAGCATGTCCTCGTGTCTCAGCTCGCTGCAGCAACACAGGAAGTCTCAGTATCCGGGAAGCGGCGGGATTAGCAGCGCAACGGAAAAAGCCTTCCCCCAGAAGAGCTGCAGCTACACGCAGTTTAACATGCCGCCTTCAAACAAGTCAGAGGGTGAGCCCAACGCAGCGCCCTCTGCTGCAAAACAACACGACTCTCAGCAGAAACCGGCTGGGAACTCATCACCATCATGAGACTCGCTCACAGTTTAAACAGTTTGTTCTTTACCGAACAGAAACTTAGAAACGACCTGCAAATGCTTCAAGAAAATATTCCCATTGCAATGTCTAACTGCCCACCAGCAAGTAACAGAAAAACTACACAACCTGCACCACCTTCGTACTAAAACTGCCACCTCCTGTCTCTGTGCGTCTTCCAGGCATCAGCCGCTTGCTGGGCCCGTCCTTCGAGCCCTCCTTCCTGCCCGAGTTGACCCGTTACGACTGCGAGGTCAACGTCCCGCTGCAGGGCAGCCTGCACCTCCTCCAGGGCTGCGACCTGCTGAGAGCCCTGGACCAGGCCACCTAGAGCGCCTCGCCCGCCGTCGGCCTCCGCCCGGACTGACTCCCACCCAGCGGCCCGAGACTTTTCAGTCCTCGTCTTTGTACCTCGAAGGCCTCGTGAAAGCCGCGGGGCGAAGCTACCTAATGGTATTCATTACCACACCCTGCCTTATTTAGCCTCACCCCCGTCGTCTGTAGACTTCAACCTCTAGATTGTCTAAACAAGCTGAGAAATCAGGGTCAAGCCACTCACACCCCTTCAAAAATCCTCAAAGCTGCCCTGCATTGATAAAACTCATCTCCTGCCCACATATGTTGAAATAGAAGGGGGTCAGAGAGATTTTCTTTTAAAACTTGTGACCTGTATTAAAAAGTCTTGACACTGGGATAACGCCTGCCTCACCAGGGTTAAAGGCCTGGAAGTTAACCCCGGCCTGGTGTGAAGTGGGTGTTAGTGGTGTGGGATTAAAAAAAAACGTAGAAAGGCTCCTTTACATGCTAGCTCTGCCCAAACGTCCACACGGTGGAGAACCAGCGAGCTGCAGCTCACATCCCAGCCCTCTACTTCTACTCTGTACTACCTACACTCTCACTAACAAACACACTGTGTGCTTTTCATGTCGAGTATTTGACCTGCAGCTCGGAGACACGCCGCTCCAGTCAGAGACTCGAGCTGGAGCTGGGTATCATGAGCTGATTCTGAAGTCCCAAAACTCTCTCCTCTCCTCTTGTTGTCTGATTCTGCTCATCGGTTCCCCCAAAGATGACGTTTCTAATCACGACGGTGCAATACGCAGGACTGGAGCACTTTACGATGTGGCGAAATGTAAAGAAGCACTGATTTCTGCTTCTGATTAGTAAATGTAGTTTTATTTAAATTATTGGTCGAGGCCATTAAAGAGATGAACAGAATATAGACACAAGATTCCCCAAATCCTAAAGTTATGATCTCTATGGAGGCCAGCTCCAGTAAAGTCATTTGTATTTTTGTTGTATGATAAAACATCTAATTGTATATAGAAGGTCAACTTGATTTAAAAAGGAAAAAAAAAAAAGTTTTACTTCTTTCATTGTGTCGCTTTGGATGGATTTTACAATCAGAAACAAGCGAAAACCTCTAAACTGAGCTCGTATGTGTTTGCTTGTGGCTCTCCTGTCTCAGATGTAATGTCTTTTATGGGTACATGGCCTTAATGTCTCCTGGTAAATGTTCTCACTCAAGTTTCCCAGCTTGTAGTTTCCTCATCGTGTGGCGGGATGGTGCAGGGCGGCAACGGGACGACTGCGCCTCTGCCAAGTCACAGATGGCGAGTTTCTCGTTGCTGTTTCTGTAACATTCTTTTACTTTTGTTTTTGTCTTTTTTGTTTGTTTGTTTGTTTGTTTTTTGATGGGGTTGTTGATCGTGTGCAAAACCTCCCACCTGGAGGAGCAGTGGATTGTCTGGCTCAGGTGACCCGGCCAGGACCTCCAGAGGTCCAGTCAGCATAACGTAGCAGTTTCCGTGCAGCGCGAGGCGGAAGCTCTGTTAAAAATTTTTAGCTTAGCGTTAGCTTCCGTCTCGGTGTTGAAGTTTCAGAAGTTATAACGTAATCCAACAAAACGTGCAGATACGTCGTCATTTTCCCCGAAGCGACCCAGAAGCTGCAGAGCTCGGCAGAGAACCAGAAGCGGTGAAATGATACCCAGCCCAGCTCAAACCGGCGGGATTCATCGGCCTGCCTCGTCTTTCTGAACCCGTCCCGCCGCTAACCGGTTCACAGTAGCATTAGTTTGGGTCAAATTATAAACATTATATTTTTTATTTTAGAGTTATTATGATTATTCTATATTTCTGTTACTGAATTGAGACATTTTAGCTCCTATCCACCCCCTCCTCACATTATTTAATCCAAATCGACGGGACACTTTACGTATCGATCCTGCTTTGTTTTGTTTTTTCTTTTTGCATTTACTTTCTTCTTACTCAGTTCACCAGATCATTAAACATATATTGCCATACATGTACTCTACTGTAAGTTGAATATTGTTAAGTTTTGTTTATTTTTTTCCATCTTTTCTTCCTAAATCTCTCTTTTCCTCGTCGGGTAAGTAGCTTTTGTGTGACTACAGGGTTTTTTTGTTTTATTACTTCTTATCGTGCAATTATTTTTGATGGAACTGAAGCCTTAGGCAGTGTGTGACGAAGCTACATTCATCAAACGGATAGCGAGTGTGTCCTGCACATGCTGTGAGGTTTTATGTCAGCTGACACCCACCGAAACGGACATCCGGAAAACACAGAGGTGTGCACAGATCAGGAGGTGACGGGGGGGGACAGGGGTCAGCTGGCATGCATGAATTAGCGAAAAAAGACGAAGAAGCAGATGTATTAAAATCATATTGATCAGTTACATAATAAGGAACAAGATGAGTCCCGACGGGCTGTTTTCTTGTGATATTATACAACATTTGCAATAAAAGAACACATTTTCAATGTAATGGTGCATTGTTTTTGTATGCTGCAGGTAATTTCCAACGAGCAACCCTGAATTATGGTTCAAGTAATACCAATTCAGTACACAAAAACAGAAAAAAAAAAGCTTTTTGTTTAATTGGACTAAAATACAAGTGATTAGGTATTACATTTAATTAATGCAGTCCTATATATGTATTATCGCATTATTGGCTACAGTTTCTGCAATTCAACCTCAGAAATGTGAAAACTATTGGAACGTCACCGCAATATCAAGTTTATTAACATACTTTTGGTTGCTCACAGACAAATAATCCCTCCATCTGTGCACACCACTCCACACTCACTCCATCAAGTGTTTTTTTTTTTTTTTTGTCCTTTACTATTATCAAAAGGCCAGTTGTTTTTACACGAAGTACCTGCAGATAGCAGAAAGCTTCTGACGATTTGGTTTGTTACTCAGACTCTGCCCTCTCCCCGCTTTTCTCTCTCGCTCGTCTGTTTTTGTGTGGTGACCACTTCTGGATATGAACTATAGAGCTTTGTACACATATATAGTTGATGTATTTAATGAGAGAGCTAATGCAGAAGACAGTGTTTTCTTTTATTTTGAAGTGTTCTTGTGTCCTGGTACTTCGCCCCTCTCATCCCTCCCTCTAGGTGCAGTTAGATCAGGTCTTTTGGCAGCGCTGTCTTCCCCCCTCCTCTTTTTTTGGTGTTTTTTATCCATCTTTCTTTAGAGTTTTATCCTAAAATACCTGTTTTAATCTGTTGGCTGGCCAGTACTGTTGTTGTTAAAAAAGAAAAAAAAATACTATACATTAAAAAAACTGAGATTTAAAAAAAGGTAAAATGTCAGTTTTACTAAGTTCCACTTTTCAGATATGTAGCATTTTGAATATTGTAATAAAAAAGTAAATAAGAAAGACAGTAAGAGGCGAAGTTGCCACATTTTAATCACATAGTTTTCCAGTTGCATATATATAAAGGCTGTGGTGCTTTATAGACCTTATATAAGTCATTTTTAGAGCTTTTATTGGATCCACTAACACTGTTTAAATGTTTTTCTGCCTTAAGATGTGCTGAGCTTCTCTTTAAAGTGGGTTTTAATCTGTATAAACGTGCCTTATCGTGACTGTAGATTTACCCTTCCAGCACACAGTTTGTTCAGTCCGACCTGTAGATGAAACTCTGGAGGTTTTTTTCTTGAACTGATCACTTTTCAAGTCGCAGTGATTTCAGTTTAGAAAAAAAAGAAAAACCTTCTGGTTTGCTAGCTCACACCTCCGTTTCGGTTCCCTCCTTCTTGAAGATCATTTATTTCCACGTAGAACAAGCAGACCGTTTAGTGGAAGCCTCTTTGCTTTTGTTCACTCTTGTGGTGCGGATTCAGATGTGCTTCGCTCGGGGTCCCAGTCCACATCCCTGGTGCACTCCGAGTTCAGATGTCCAACGCCACAGCCCTCCAACTGAGTGTGAACACCTTAGAACACATTAGAACACAACGTAGATCTCCTGGTGACTTTGCGGCTTGAGGTTTTAAAGGAAACCGTTTCCCCGGCGGCCCACGGAGCCGCTCGATGGGGTCTTTAAGGATTAGCTGGAAAAGAATCGACTGTACTCGTATAAGTTTGATGAGTAGTGTCGCACCATGCTGCACATGCTGCTTTGATTGTGCATGTGAGCTTTTCTGGCACTAGCGCTGCGATGTGGGTGATGCTAACCGCGTCCGTGGGATGAAATCTCAAAAAAAAAAAAAAAAAAGAAGACGGCTCATTCTTTGGTAATTTGAAATATGTTCATTAAACTGTGCTCACGAGCTCTCGCAACATGAAACCCAAACCAAATGCTTTGAAACAGCTCCCAAACTAATTGAAAGTTTTGCTGAAATGATTGTTTGCTTTATTTCCTTCATACATTAAAATCGAGAGGTTAACGGTCATGTGATGGAGTTATTTCCAGCACAATTTACCCACTGACATTCGTTTCCCCATTCATCCACTCACAGATCACTCCTATTCCACGATTTTATCTCCCGAAACGTATTTTTTTTCACAGCTTAAAAAAAAAATGTGTACATGTGTTCAAATAATAAAATTGGAATTCCTTCATATTTGAATTTTTAAAGCCAATGAACCCATTCCTTATTGCTGGATCTTAAAAAAGCACCTTATAGCATGTTCAAAATGATCTTTTTTAAATTGTTATATCTATTTTTGGATGCAAATTTAAAGTGCAATATGGACATGTTATTGGAACGGTTGATTTTCGGACGCCAAAGATGATTCAGCACTACAGCGTTTAATGCACACTGAAGGAGACGGATTGTTTTTAGCAACTCATGAGTTAAGAAACAAATCGTGTTAATGTAAGTGAACAGAGTTGGCTAGATGAAAGTTGATTTTAAATTAAAAAAAAATAAAAATAGACAGAAGGGACGTTCCACAGCTATTCTGAACTTGGCATTTTAAGGAAAAGACGGTTTGTTCTATCAGAAACCAAAACTGGGTGTCAGCTGTCCTGAAGGACAGAAGAAAGCTGAATTATCTGAGAATGCCGGTTTGAACAGTAGATGGGACTCTCTGAACTGTAGCAGGTTTCTCACCGGTGGTAGCGCTCGACATTCTGTGCTGCTTGAAGGGTCCAGCTCAAAAAAAACAAAAAAAAACAAAACCTGGAGTCCATCGGCTCCACTTGGTCTCCTCTTTGAAGACAACATCAGCATTTTCTCTTTGGTTTTGTGTAACAACAGGGTTTTTTTTTCTTGACTTGTATTCTGTTTTTGTCAATGTCATATTAGCTCATTCAGATTTTTTTTAATATGCTAAAAATCCATATTGATCTTATTATTATGATATATTGTTCTCATTGTTATTACTATATGGGAAATTTAACCCAATAAGAAGTTTGTGTTTCTGCACTGATATCTTATTAAAGCATACTGATCTTACCCTCCCTCACGGCTTCATATCTTCTTTGGACCTACTTTTGTTTCCATATCATATTTTAACTAATTAAGGGATTCTGTGACCTTTGAGTCTCATTGAAGAGGAACAAAAATGTGGTTAACATTTCCTAGAGATTCAATAAATGGAGAATTTTTTTACATGTTTGATAAAAATATGTTGACGTGATTTGTACGTGATGAAAATGTCCATATTTTCACAAAAACCAAACAATTTCCTCAGAAAATGAAAACAGTGTCAACATGGAACCAATTTTGATGAAACCTTCTGGTACAAAGTAAAAAAAAAAACAATAAAATGCCCCAAGAAACCAGGCCCATGGGCCAAAACTGGCCCATGGGCCTTATATTAGACACCACTGTTGTAGCTTAAGATACAAGAGGTGTCCAACATGTGGCAGGCGGGTTTGAAACCCAGTCCGATTTTAACTTTTCCAGGGGCATTTGATTTAAAAAAAAAAAAAAAAAAGAGTCAAAAGGATCAAATTTTACAAGTTTGTTTGGAAATTTAAATGTTTTCCTGTCAGGCAGCTTTGTTCAGGTGCCTGTCTCCTCGGACCCCCAGACCGGCTCCTGCCAAGTGTTTTGTATGTAACAGGTGGGAGTGTGTGAGCGCGAGCGTGAGCGTGCACGGCTGTGTTTGTGTTGGTCCGCGGCCAGCGCCGGGCTCAGTTCAGGCCCATTTAGAAGTTTCAAACAGTTTAATTAACAGAACACGGCGTGACTGTTTGTTCTGTCCTCCCTCTTCCTCGCGGCCGGCCCATTCAGTGTGGAGCAGAGACTCGAAGAAGGGCGTTTTGCTCGGCTGTTTTCTGTCCTCTGCAGCTTGAGATGGGGATTGAAGATTAGCGGGGCGGGTTAGGCAAGAGCTGCAAACAGGCAGCGGCCTTGTGGAAGGTCATGACGGAAACTCCATATTCTCATTTAAATATTCTGAGTCTTTCACATTTAAACTCTGAGAGGGCGTTGACTTTTGAGTGTGGTGGTTTAAAAATGATCAGAATCAACGAAAAATCTCTAAATCTTTCAAACCGGTGATATAGCTCAAGAATGTACGAAGGGATGTTTTTGTTGAGATGCAAACTGATTATTTCTTTCCATCTCTGTGGAAAAGCTGTTGATGAGAGTCTGAGCTGCTCCGAAGCCTTGTTGCTCATTGCTTTGGTGTGTGTGTGTGTGTGTGTGTGTGTTGCATTGTGACGCACATCCTGGATTCGAGTCTGGAAGGCAGACGGATCGACACAAATACACGGTGCACAAAAACAACCTGTGAGATTCTGCAGGTTTTCAGGATGCAACACGATCAGAGGAAAACCCGGAGACGCAAACAAAGCACAAAGCCGATGGTTCGAACCCGTGTCTGGATGCGTTTAGCTGCTGCACATCAGGGCCTCATCGCCGGTGATTAATCTCATTCATCTGTAGTGATTTTGTGTGTCTGTGAGCATTCACAAAGTCGTAGAGATTTCCAGGTTAAGCTAATTCTGTGTGATAAAACGGAATAAATGGGGGAGAAAACAACTAAAGCAGCTTAATGAAACGGCTGAAATGTAACATTTTCTCAAAAAAATGCCCCCAAAAAACTTGAAAGTGCTAAAATAATGATAAAATGTTCACTATCCTGGATGGTGAAAGAAAATTCATAAATGCAAAATAACATATAGTTTTGGTATGCACATCAAAATTACATCTCAAACATTAGAAGCTGTTTTGATCTGACAGGTCAGACATGTTTAGTGGCTCCGGTAGAAAGCGACACGATCCTTCTGGTCACAAATGTTTCAGACACCTGCTTCAGACGAATGTCTGGGTTTGGGCTGAATTTGAAAACACTTGAAATTCGGTCTAAATCCCCAGTGATGGCGGCTCCTCACCTGCTTCATCTCTGAGTGTGTGACTTCTGATTCTTGACACCGGTGGAGGTTTGGCCGTTCTGCTGACGGGGGACGTTGTGAGACGTTGTGAGACGTTGTGAGACGTTGTGAGACGTCGTGAGACGTTGTGAGACGTTGTGAGACGTTGTGAGACGTTGTGCCAACACATCCCGACGAGTCGTCGTGTCAACAGACGGCTCTTCTTTTGTACGTCTTCCTTCCTCCACACAAAGGCAGGAATCCAGACCGCACGGGCACAGAATAACATGCGAGGCAGTAAACAACACACACACACACACACACCTCTGCATCCCTTTGTTGGAGCTGATTCGGAGCCTTTTGTTTCCTTCAGGTGGGGAGTCAGGAAAACTCGGTGGAGGTAAAAAGGGAGGAACCGGCGCCTCGGCTCGGCCGGCTTCCTCCGGCTTCGGCCGTCCGAGGAGAGTCTTTCATTTAATGTCTGCTCTAAAAACTTTCCAAAAACTCAAAGTGTTCACCTCGGACTGCAGGACATGACTTTACTGCCGCATTGAGCTCGTTTGTCTCCTGTAAGCTTTGACAGAAAAGAAGCACAAGGCCATGTGAAGAGTTTTATAGCTTCAGATGTGGATGTAGGCCAATGACACCAAAACAGTTAAAAAACAAAAAAAAAAAAACCCTTCGGTCGGCACCAGAAATAGATCTGGATTCAAGAGCCCCGGTCTGATTCCAAGCTCGAGCTCATCTGCGTCTAATGAGTCTGAAAAACCAGGTGGAGGTCAAAGAGGTCAAAGAGTCAGGATGTGGTTTGAATAGTAAACGTTACTCAGACGCCGACTCTGGAGTCGAGGTCTGCTGTGAGGAGCCTCAGACTCTTTTCACACGACAACGTTTCATTGGTACTATTGGTTGGGAACCTGGACCGGGACCAGGACCAGGAGAATCTGGACTGGGACTCATGGAGGAAACATTATTATCCATCGCATTGCGCATGTAGAAAAAAACTAGCTCCATGGAGACCAAGTCCGAGTGTTTTCTAAACTTCAGTTTTCTCTCCTGAAAAAAACCCTCCCGGATCCTCTCTGGTTCTCTTTGCTAGCTCAGGACGGTTTCCCCCGGAGAAATGTCTCCTAAAAATGTTCATGACCCCAAGAGCGGAAGCCGCTTCAGCTCATCTCTCTCCACTTCATTTAGCGTCCCTGCCTGGAAACTGTTTTTCCTCCTCGTTGCTTCATTTTTGTTGTTGTTGTTGTTTCATCAGCCGGTCATCAGTGTATGAATCTGTAAACATCCCTCAGCAGGCGGGTCAGCGGCGGGTTCAAGCTCCACCAGACAGTCGGATCCATCATCTGAAGCTCTGCATGCAGAACAAGGGTTCCATCTGCTCGTGCAGAGGAACTTTGAAGAAGCAGCGTTTCAAAAAAAGTTGCTTTTTCCTCCGTTTCCTTGGAGACTGAGTGTCTTGAAGAAACCCTACCTTGGGAACCGTCTTCGAAACAGACTCACAAAACACGACAAAGGTTTCCCGTTGTCGAGGCCTCATGAGGCCTGAGTGAACCGAGTCGTAGAACCGACTCTCACACTCCGATTTACAGTCATTAACTGAGCTCGAACGCATGTTTCTGCACTGTCCTCTATCTGAGGAAACTACCATTGAAAAAAAAGCAATAATAAGCCAGATTTAGGCCACAGCTGAGCACAATGACCATCTGACGTCCGACAAATATTGACCACTGATTGTACTGCATCTTTGTTTTCTGTGGGAATATACTGTATATTCATAAATACAATAGTGGGCCAAATCAAGCCTTTCCAGACTACAAGCGCCTTCGGCAATTGTTCAAGTCTGGGAAGGACGGAGAAAAAGCTGTTATGCAACCAGTACTTCGAATGTAGAGCCAGAAATAATCCTTGTGACGGTGACGAGGTTCTGGAGGGGTCAGCGATTCTTCACCGCCGATAAATAAAATAACATCGCATGTCGAGCGGTCAGTTCGTGCCTCACAAATGACAAATATACACGTTTCTGTGGAATGATAAAATTACCGGCCAGCATATACAGAGACAAAAAGTTTATTTTCTGGGTTCCTGTTCTCTCGTTATGTAAGTGCTGCAAAATCGAGCAGCAATAATGGGCTCAGTTGGGATTTGCAGAGGCATGACCGACTCTAATTCCAATGATCTTCATAAGCTATACACTAAAGTTATGCTGAGATCAGTTCAAAAGATCAGGAAACCTTTAAGTTGTGAGCAAAACTTAGCAACGCACACATCTCTGAGCGAAGAATAACACGTGTGATCGAGCCTGTGAGTTCCTCTTCAGAACGGTTAGAGTGGAAACTTCACGGTGTGTTTATATGTGTAGGTTTAATTTCCGCACGCTTTGATTTTCAGAACAAAAAAATAAAAGAAACAAAGACGAAGAAAAAGAATCACACACGGCTGCGTTTTCTGATCTGTGAGCGACCTTTTGCCCTCCTGTCTGTCTGACTCCTCTAACCCCTCAACAACCTCGAGGGCACTTCCTGAGTGGAAGGAAAGCACACAAACATATAGAGAAGAAGGCGTTTCGTCCTCTGAACAGTGTGTGTGTGTGTGTGTGTGTGTGTGTGTGTGTGTGTGTCTCTTTGTGGGACCGAAAAACTTTACGCATCACTGAATTTTTTTTTTGTGTTCCAACATCCTTAAACATACGTTTCGCCCGTTTTCGAGGGTGAAAATGTGGTTTTACAGCTATAGTGTGTGTGTGTGTGTGTGTGTGTGTGTGTGTGTGTGTGTGTGTTAGTGAAAACCACAGACAGTTCAGGCTGTATGGCTTCCGCAGGGTAAACATCAGCTTTCTCATGAGAACGTTAGTCTCTTGACTTGTCAGATCCTGTGTGTGTGTGTGTGTGTGTGTGTGTGTGTGTGTGTGTGTGTGTGTGTGTGTGTGTGTGTGTGTGTGTGTGTCAGTACAGTACGTGCACATCAATAGGCATTTTAAAGTATGTTGTAAATTGCTTTGTGATAAAAGTTTTTATCGCTGCATTTAAATCTCCTCACTGTATCAATGAAAAAAAACCCCTCAAAATTCAATTAAAAATACTTTGAAAAAGAAAAGAAAAGAAAAGACAAGCGAAGCATTTTGAGTGATTATGTGCAAACAATCTGTAATAAATTGTAAAATTAAAAATTGTTGCTTCATAAGGATTATTTTCTTATTTTAAATAAAAGGGTCAGATTTTTAGAGGGAAAGTTTGTGAATGAAATGTAAACTTAAAGCACTTTTCACACACAAATAAATACATTTAAAGAGTCTTGACTTGATGATTGGGGGCAGTTTGTTGATTGAGTCGTTTCAAGAAGCTTTTTAGCATGAAGCTACAGCACCATCTACAGGAGAAACCTTCAAAGTGCAACAGCCTTCAACACTGAAAAATAAACTTCACTTTCTAACTACAAGAAACTATGGTTTGGAGTTAAATACACTTTTTAATTAATTTACCTTCACTCTATGATCAGGATGAACTCCGAAACATTCTTGAACAGCATCCTGTTTTACGATAAAGCATCTTAAATCAGTTTTCACTTGTTCCATTGGCAGATTTAGATTTTTCCACTAAATTTAAAGTATGTTTAACTTTTTCTGTCTTTTTCTACCTCGACTTGAGTTAAAATGCTCTTGATTTAAGATACATTAGATTGAAACAAGACTCTTTTATCTTGCTGAAATATACTTTTTAAGTGAAGTCGTCTAAAATCTAGTAGAATGAAACATTTTCCATAAAAACAAGTCTCAAGAACGGGGTCAAATTTGAGTTCCGGGTGTTTGATTGATGGAGCTCAGTTGGCAGTGAACTGTGATCCAGCCATGTTTTCTGGTGACGCTGCGTTACTGCAGGGTGGATCTGTCTCTCGTCATATGATTGATTATCTAAATTCAACAATCGCCTTGTAGAAACAGAAATAATCCTATTTTTGTTATCTTCTTGTTAATCCAGATGGAGCAGCCACATACAGATTGCAATCTATAAATAATTAAAATTCCCATTGTTTATTTGTTTTGTTACAAAGAGGAACAATTTTAAAGATTTTTCTGAAAAGATGTAGATATGATTCAATATAAGATCAGAATTTTGTGACCCAGTGGCCTAAAGGATAAGGCACCAACCTCCGGAGCTGGGGATTGTGGGTTCGAGTCCCACCTGGGTTGTTCTCTGGGTCTGTAAAGACAAATGATCCTAATTTCTATCTTTAGGATTGCTTCAATGATCATCATCACATGAAGAGCGAAGGTTTTCATTGCGGACGTGGAAAGTGGTTAGCTGTGTTACCTCAGGCCTCTGAATGTGATGAAGATTCTTGGCCGGGTCCAGCAGGAAGCCTGATAACGAGCCTCATTACAATCAGCTGTGTTGAAGCTTCGGCCCTCCAGGAGCCAGTTTGACGCCTGTGCCTCAGGACCGGTGTGCAGACTGGACTCCTTGAAGTGAACCGTAAGAGCTGGAGCTGGCTTTCCATCATGTTGACCTCTATTCTAACATGGCAGGCTCAATCTCAGACAGAGGGGTTCTGGGTTTGAATCCCGCCTGACTTTATTGCACTTCTAATGAACCGACTCTTTTGAATGAGTCGACCTGAAAGATCCAAATCTTTGAAATGATTTGACCCAAAAGAAGCAAGTGTTTTTTTACAATTTCAGCGTTTGACACCCCAGCTCTGATGAATGCATATGAAATGCAGAAATGTTCACTTTAATCCTCTTATTTGAGATCAGTCAGAGAGTAAAATCTCCGCCACAGCCTCCCCTGTTTTCCAGAAGCCTTCATGTCTTTGTGCGGGTACATTTGCGCCTGTGACGGTGCAGTTTAACAGACTCGTGGCGAATTAACTTTCTCTTCTCAGGAGTCAAATGAGTGAAACCAAACTGTGCTTCCATGATGTTGTAATGTTCAGGTAACTGCCTCACAGTAGCTTTATCTGGCTTTCAAAATGCTCATTTGTGCAGTGTTCAGGATTATATAACATGCTGAGTGAACTATTTAATCCTGATAAACAGCAGCGAAGTTACACTGTGGCAATGAATGCTTCAGAAATGTTAAAGTCTGGGCTGCTTGATTAAAACGTCATCAACAGAAAACAGAGGGGAAAATGTAAAAAAATAAAAGACAACTGGTAAATAATGAAACTGAATAAGGCCTCTTGTAGCGGTGTGTCTGACAAATGTTGATGTGAAACTAGAAAATGTCAAATATCTAATTATTCCTGCAGTTTGATTTTACCTTAAGCTAATTTTTAAAAAAAAAAAACAGCATGCTTGAATGTATAAGCCGAGAACATAAAATAGTACAAGTAACAAAATTTACTTTCACAAATATCAAATAGTCCACATTTAAGACGCTTAAGTTTAAATCCAGAAAGAAATCTTTCCTAAACTAAACATGAAGACTCATATGAGATTTCACTTGAAAACAACTGATGAGGATAAAAAACAGAATGTTCTCTTTTAAAGTGGTGCAGAAGAGATGGAGGTCGTTCTTCAGTTTTCCATGAGGTGGCAGAGTTCAGCCACTTCCACATCCGCCTGAGTTTTGGCTCTTTCGTCTGGTCTTCATCAATCCCCTCCAGCTCCTGCTGCTTCTTTTATCGACTCAATGCACCAACTAGTGGTGAAAACCTGCACTGCGGCTCAAAAGAAGCTGGAAACGTGCTGCAAGTGGTGAATAATGCTTCAGTTTATTGCTTTTTAACAGGTTAAAGGGAACACAGATGAAGGGATTTATTCACACTTTTATTTATGTATTCACACTTTTGCCACCCACATGTTGAATTAGTTATTTATTAGTTATTTATCTTCCACATTTGAACCATACAGTAAAATGTGTTTGCAGTGCATCGACTAAAAAAAAATGTGCAAAAAGCCAAACAACAAATCTACACAAAGTATTAAAAAATTATTGAGGTATAAAAGAAAACTGTAAAACATATTTGCACATGTGCCTTGTTCTGCTTTATGGAGGTTCTGTGGCTCGTAGGCTGTTAGAAACTGAATGTTCTGTTTCTGAGGCTTTGGATCCTTTTTGGTCCTGCAGTAACAGCCCAGAGTGGTGGTGGGAGGTGTCACTGGTGCGATTAACCCCTGCAGGAAGGGTTTTTTCTGCAGTCTTGTGGATGAAGGGAGTGAAGGTCTCTGGATCTGCTCTGCTGTCTTTTGCAGAGACTTGCAGTCTGAGATATGAACACCCTGGAATCACACTGTGCTCCTCATATCCTGCTAGTGATTCCTTCAGTATAAGATTACTTTTTTTATATCATAGAACATGTTGGGTGAGTTGTGCATGTTTACAACTTCAGCGCCGACAGCAGCAGAATACAAAATTAAAAAGTTTTGTTTGATAGATGCTGTTTTTGTTGGACTTCCAGTTCTGAAATTATTGGGAAATCACTGACATATCAATACAATATCACATCAATATTACTGTGCTGATAAATATACAGATCAATAGCATATAGATGCAAGATCAATGTCATATTGATGTAATATTAATATAATGGCAATACAATATTGATAAGAATCAATACAATCAATGATATCAATACAATATCAATTGATATTGATGCAGTATCAATGACATCAGTGTATGTGGTTAAAATTCAAATTACAGCAATTAAAAGACAGTAAAGAGCATTCCTTTTTTTAAAAAACTCCACTCTAAAAGTGCCGATGCGGACTGTTAACCGTCATACGAACACATTTCAGCCTGTGACATGACAGTTTTGAGGTCCAACATGCCAAAATAACAGGATGTAGCTCAGCACAAATTCATTCACAATGTATGACCAAGCAGCAGAAATGGAGCGAACTCAGATTAGAATTTTGTTATTTTACCAAGAGAATCAAAACCAAAACTGACTGATACATTTCAGGCGAATGCATGAAAATACATGGAGCGCAGAAATCAGACGAAAAACAGCAAAGTCAAGCAAGAGCTGTGCTTCTGCAGCGCTGGACATGTTAATGAGGTGAGCTGATGGATGGATCACAGTCTAAGCTGCTCCATTAAAGTCCCAAACCCTTTTCTCTGTGAGTGAACCTGAGTCACCTCTGATTAGACTGAGTGTGCTTTTTAATCCCTCTAAAGAGCCGTGTGTGTGTGTGTGTGTGTGTGTGTGTGTGTGTGTGTGTATGTGTGTGTGTGTGTGTGTGTGTGTCACAGTCTGGTCTCCACAGTCTCAGTCACACTCCGGGGCCAGGCCACCAGTAGGCGGCGCTCCTGAGCTATGAGCACCATCAGACTGATGTTTGAGGTCACCCCAAAGTAGAAGATGACCTCCACCCAGCTGGAGGAGAAGGACAGCGGCGCCCCGGCCTGCCAGTCCTCGCTCACACTCTGACGGACAAAGAATCCCAAGACGTCCAAGACCAGCAGGAGAACCGCGTGCACGGGAACCTTCCCGCCTCCTGCATGGGGGCGCGGGGGTTCACAGGAAGCAGCAGTCAGATGAGTTGCAGTTCCTGCAGATTATCATCATCACACGCAGGTGGAGCAGATTCTATATCTATAGGTGTGAATGTCACCGCTGCAGCCGCTGAGCCTTTCTCCATCTCACATGACTGATGAGCTCCACACCGATGGAGCCGCTCCGAGCTGCTAAAACCGTTAAACCCAGACAGGGACGGTGTGAGGAGGAGATGCTTCACACGTCAGAGGAATCCAGTGCAATCAGTCAAATCAAGTATCTCCTTCATGATCAGGAGAATGGATGCTCAACATTTAGCTTAAATAATGACAGATGTAATACCTCAACATCCCCAAAAACTTACATTTTTCAGGAAAGTGTTTCTTTGAATAAGAACATTCATGACATTCTACTGATGTTTATGAACTTCAGTGATTCAATTTAATTCAAAAACATGAATCATAAATTGAAAAATAATCTTGTTCTCCAGTGAAACAAAGTCAATCAGCCTTTTTCAAAATGGACTTAAAAAGTTTAGCATTATTGCCATTAACATTTCAATTGCCCGGTAACATTTTGAAGGATTGTGTGTGATGGAGATGCATGACCATTCATCATTTAAAAAAATGAACCTGTTTTTCTTTCTTTCTTTTTCAACAAAATTCATTAACATATTTGTTAAGTGAGGGAATTTATTATCAGTGTCGCTCAATGCCCATCTGAAGGTGGAGTGTCATTTAAACGGTAGTACATGTTATTTATAAGTAACTTTTTAATTTTTTTATTTGCTTAAATTTTGAACTTAATCCACTGAGAAAGTTACTTTTTTTTTTACTTTTTATTTTTTTGACATTTCTTTTTAAATCAATATAGCAACTTGTTTTTTTTTTTACCATGAAACTGTTTATTTGTTAGGTAAACTTCTGAGTTTTTTTTTTTTTTTTTCAATATTTGAACTTTTTGCATGAATTCCAAAGAATTATCTGGAAATAAAGTTAAGATGCGTCTCCATGTTGTAGTCAGAAGCAGTTGTGGAGGCTGCACACCGTTGGCCAGGTTCCTGAGGATGTGAACAGCCAGAACGATGGCGGATGGCGGGCAGGCCGAGGCTGAAGGACAGCCAGCTGATCAGCGTCACTACCTGCACTGCGGCAGGTGAGCTGCCTTCTTCCCACCGGCCGGCTGGAGGACAGCTGTCGTTCCCCGGTCACTGTCAGCCATAAGAGGCAGAAGCAGAGGCTATTTCTGTAATCAGCTGTTTAGATGGGAGCACACAGGACCCGTGGAGGTTTCAACAACCAGGAAGGACCACAGGCTTGTTCCAAATGATTCAAATAATCTCTGCATTAACTTTTACGTCTTTGAATCGTCTCTATAGATGTGTTATTCTCTCTAAGTGTGCTGGGATCAAAAGGGGGCATGTCGGATAATGATTAGAATGTGAATGCATTATACAACAGTTACAATATTCGGCTAGAGTCACTGGACAACACAAAAGTACAGATACTAAATTGTCGAAGCTTTCATGGTACCTATAATTAGATTAGTTAACTTTGTTTCAAACATTTGAGAAAACAAAGTGAACAGTAAAAAAAAAAAAAAAAAAAGAAAAATCAGATCATCCAATTACATGAGCAAAATAAAACACTGTCTGTGCCAATGTTTGTCACATGCACGGAAATGAGCAGGAAGAAGTACTCATTGAATCCTACCTCTTCACATCATTCACATTATTTTAATTTACAAAAACAATGTAAATTTATAACTATCATCACTTTCAGTGCATCAGAACACTGCGAGCATACTATAAATATCATCAGTTAAAACACACCCAGTGCTCAAACAGCACCATAAACAATCAATCCTCATGTCATCGCCAACCCCTGAACCTTTTTCACAAACATCTTATCTCCACTAATGATATATTCCCTCATTTTACGGCACAGTTTGTGACACAGACACTTTTTAGAGTGGTGCGGACTTCATGAGTTTTAAACCATTAACTCTCTGTGGTGGCGGGGCGTGGTCGAGCTGGATGCATGGCAGAGAGAGGGAGAGAGCAGGAGGTGCAGGGGGAGATGATTGCTCTCAGGTGTGAATCGTCAGTCATCTCTCCCTCCTCCCTCTCCCAGGGCTTAAAGAGCAACTCCAGCAGCAAAGTCCAGGACCCAGGGACAAAGACAGTCATGGACAGCAGAGACAGCAGAGACAGCGGTCTGAATCTGGTGCTGTCGCAGGCAGCTGTTTTGGTTGCAGCCTGGAGAGGAGCCAGAGAGGCTCTCCAGGAGTGTGTTTTTGGGGTTTTCAGGGTTTTGTGTTTCTGAATTAAAAGAATGGAAACACTGACCAGGCTGGCGCCGAGCCCACAGACAGGCAACAGCCTGTCCATCGCGTTCTCCTCTTAAATAATGATTTTCTCTGTTACACGCCAGTTTTTTAATATTACCCAGTCTTAAGGTATTCTTTACTTTATGAATTATTTGAATAGTTTTGAACTCCACAAAATCCTTGAATGTTTAAATTTTTGATTTTGTAGAAAGTGGATTTGTATGTTCTCGAAAGCCAACCTCGTGTACAATTCTGTTTGCTCTTTTATGCAGAATAACAATTCTTTTTGGGGAACTTGCATGAGTATTTCCTCGTATTTTTACACAGTAAGTTAGCTAAGGCAGGATTAGTACTTATTAGTGTACAGAATAAGGAGAGATATCTGGTCTAGCTTTAGTCAGGACTGAGACGCTTCTGGATATTTTGTTTTGAACTTGTTTTATTTGGCATTTCCAGCAATTTTTTTCTTCTGTCAGAACCAGAAAAAATTTTGATTCACCATTTCTATAACTACACCCTCTATCTGTACCTTAGCCTGATTATTTTACATTTTCCAAAAATCATTACTTTAGTTTTACATAGATTTATTAACTTTTTTTTCATCAAACCATTATTTAATTTTTTTCAGTTCTGAGGTGGATAACTCCAAAAGTTGCTGAAAACTTGTATGATCAGCAAATAATATCAATTCCACCATTTTAGAAACTTTACAGACGTCTTTGATGTATTGTATAAACAGTTCAGATCCCAAGACTGAGCCTTGTGGAACTCCGCACACAATATCCAGATGTTTAGAGTGACAGTCTTAACAAACTGTTTCCTGCTCTCCAAATAGCTTCTCAGCCACTTCAGTACAACTCCCCTGATTCCATAATTCTCCAGTTTATTGATTAATATGTCATGGTTTATGGTATAGAATGCTTTTTTAAATTTTTTTAATTTTTAAATCAATTAAAATGCCAGCTGTAATTTTTTTTTTTTAATCATCAATGTACTTAGGGCATGTGTAAAGGAACTAATGTGATGTATATAGTGGGTATTTACTGGTACTTAGGTGAGTGTCCAGATGTAATCCTACATGGTGTCAGAAGGGAAGAAGCACATCTCAGGAAGAGATTGAAAAACGATTGGAAAACTGGCAAATCGCCTGCACACTCCAAAAACACCTGTGCTGTACGAGAGGCAGAGTGTAGAAATTGTAGAAAACAGGGACATTTTGCAGCGATGTGCAGATCAGGCAGATCAGTGTCCAACTTCACTCCAGCCTACTTGTGCCCACTAACTCAACCAGAAACCTGGGTGTCATGATTGATGACCAGCTGACCTTTAAGGTTCACGTGGCCTCAGTTCCTCGGTCTTGTCGTTATGCCCTCTACAACATCAGGAAGATCAGACCCTTCCTGACCCAACAGGCCACACAGCTTCTGGTTCAGGCTCTCGTGATATCACGCATTGACTACTGCAACTCTCTTCTGGCGGGTCTCCCTGCATGTACAGTCAAACTTCTACAGATGATTCAGAATGCAGCAGCACGTCTGGTCTTCAACCAGCCCAAAAGAGCTCATGTCACTCCTCTGTTCATCTCCCTTCACTGGCTTCCAGTTGCAGCCAGGATCAAATTCAAATCTCTCCTCCTGGCTTACAAAACTCTTACAAGAACGGCTCCGGCCTACCTGGACTCCCTGATCCAGGTCTACTCTCCTTCACGCCCTCTTCGCTCTGCGTGTGAGAGACGTCTGGTGCTTCCAGCCCAGCACGGCTCTAAACCTCCAGCCAGACTCTTCTCCTCTGTTGTTCCCAAATGGTGGAACGAATTTCCTAACTCTGTGCGTTCCGCCGAGTCTCTTTCTACTTTCAAGAGACAATTGAAGACTCAATTGTTCAGAGAACACCTAGGGACTTAGTCCGACCCCATGTTTGGGGAAGAATAGGTCAGGTGTTCTAAAACCCAGCACTTATGTACCACTGACTAAGTTGACACACACACACACACACACACACACACACACACACACACACACACACACACACACACACAAAAAGGGGGGGGGGGGGGGGGGGGGAATAGTGGCTCCTCTTCTGCAACTTGATGGCAGCTCCCTTGACCAATCGCACTTGAAGCAACTGAAGCATTTACTAATGGTTTCTTTCTTTCTTATGTCTGTATTCTTGCTTGTGTTGTACGTCGCTTTGGACAAAAGCGTCTGCTAAATGAAATTGTAGAATTGTAGAATTGTAGGCAGAGTGGGAGCAGTCCTGGAGGAAAGGGACAACACACTGTTTTAAGGAGCAGAGTCACCAGGAACACAGCTCAACAATTTGAAAAAAAAAAACTATTTGAAGTTAATGGGAAAAATGTGAGTTTTAAAGTGGATACAGGAGCTGATGTAAGCGTAATACCAGCTGCCACCTACTCAATAGACCTACATGGCCCACTCACCAAAGCGGAGGAGCCCCTGTGTGGTCCCAGTCCAGAAGCCCTGAAAGTGAAAAGTTAGCTCAATGCTTTTATGAAATACAAAGACAGAGTGACAGCACGGCCAGTGTATGTCATACAGCTACTATCTACCCCTCTGCTTGGCTTTCCAGCTATCTCAGCCTTAGATCTGTTGCATCCTGTAGTGTTAAAGAGCTGGAAGCTGACATGTAAAAGTTGTACCCCAAAGTTTTTACAGGCCTTAAAGGGGAGTACAGAATTAAGCTAAAGGGTGATGCCAAACCATAGGCATTGTTGTTACCTCGACGAGTACTACTGGCATTGTATGACAAAGTGAAGTTAGAACTTGAGAGAATGGAGATAGTAGAAGTAACTGAGGAACCAACAGGTTGGTGTTCTGGGACGGTTGTAGCCCCAAAACACAATGAAAAAGTCAGAATCTTTTCGGACATGACTCACTTCAATGAAATTGTTTGCAGAGAGCGCCTCACACCTCCTGTTGTAGATGAAACTTTGTCAAAATTCGCTGGTGCAACAGTTTTCACAAAATTGGATGCTACGGCTGAATTTTGGCAAGTGCCTCTACAGCTAGACTCAGTTCCATTGACAACATTTATCACCCCCTTTTGGGAGCTACTTCTACAAAAGGTTGCCATTCAGAATCTCATCTGCACCCGAGCGCTTTCAAAAGAGACTAACCCAAATGCTGACAGGACTGGAGGGGACTGTGTGTCATGCAGACGACATACTTGTTTTTGGCTCCACCCAAGAGCAGCATGACCAACGACTGCACAGTGTGTTAGAGCGGCTCCAACAGGAAGGACTGACTCCCAACAATGACAAGTGTCAGTTTGCAGTTGAAAAAGCCATGTTTCTGGGTCACGTTGTAACAGCACAGGGCATTGAAGCAGACTCTGACAAAATCAAAGCCATCAAGGAGATGCCTAAACCCAAAGATGCCACAGATGTGAAAAGGTTTGTGGGCATGGTGAATTATGTTGGAAAGTTTTCCCCACGCATAGCTGAACTCACACAGCTGCCAAGAAAACTCCTCAAAACAGACACCACTGGGGAAAAAAGGACAGCACAGCACCGTGCCTTTGAGGAGATACAGCAGGAACTGAGCTCGCCCATAGTCCTTGCCCAATACTGCATGAACAGAAAAACAAAAGCTACAGTGGATGCTTCTTCCTATGGATTCGGAGGGGTTCTGTCACAAAAGCAAATGACGGGTGAATGGCACAAAATAGTCTTTATTTCATGCAGCATGACAAACGCAAAATGCAGGTTTACCCAAATTGAAAAAGAGGCACTTGCACTGACCTGGGTATGTGAATGATTTCAGTTTTACCTGGTAGGAATGGACTTTTTGATCCAGACAAATCACAAGCCTCTCATTTCCCTACGAGGCAGCAGAGCTCGATGACTTGCCACCTCGTATTCTGAGGTTTAGGTTACGACAACTGAGATTCACGTACAAAATAGAACATATCCCAGGAAAGAACTTGATCACGGCGGATGTACTGTCCAGAGCCCCCATCCAGACTCCACCCACAATGCAGGACAAGCAGTTTGAAGAACACGTGTGTGTGTCTGTTAACCAGATATTGCAGCAGTTGCCAGCATCAGAAAATCAGACAGGCACAAGAAATGGGCAGTACATGTGGAAAACTGAGGGAGTTGTTCAAACAGGGTGGCCTATCAGCAAGAAAGCTAAGTGTGCTGGCAGTAAAACCAAGAGCTTCATGTTGCAGGTGGACTTTTGATGAAGAGTGACAGACTTGTCTTTCCAACCAGTATGCAGGAGGAGCTGCACAACATGGTACATGAAGGCCACTAGGGCATGACAAAATGCACTGCAAGGGCACAACAGTCCATACGGTGGCCTGGACTAAGCAAACAATTCAAACTCACAGTTTGTGCGACGGAGGTTCACAATGTGCCAGAGCCTCTCATGATAACGCAACTCCCTATAGGCCATGGCAGTACATGACATGTACCTGTTAGTAATATATTTCTATTCCAGATACATTGACGTAGCAAACCTTACCTCTGCCACAGCCGTCTCTGTGGTCAACATAATGAAGGAGTTTGCGGTCTTTGGGGTCTTAGGGACAATGATTTCAAAGTAACTGGAAGATCTTCCCCCTCTCCTGAAGAAGGGGGAAGATCCACACAAAGCTTTCATGGCATACAGAGCCACACTCTTGGCACAAGGCTCGTCACCTGCACAGTTGCTGATGGGTCGCAATATTAGAACATCCTTGCCCATCAGTGAGAAGAAGCTTCAACCAAAATGGAAAAACCTTCAACTGTTCTGGAGCAAAGAACAGAATCAGAAAGACAAACAAGCTTGCTGGTTCAACAAGAGACACAGAACACAAAGAAAACAAGAGCTCAGACGAGGACAAAGGGTCTGGGTAAAGAACAGCGACAGCTCAAGGACTATCAGCCGCCCAGCTAACACTCCACGGTCCTTCAACATCGACACGTCATCTGGATGTCTCAAGAGAAACACATCTCACCTGAGAGTGATTTGTGAGGGCTCCACGATCACTAAGTCAGGGGGGATTGTTCATGCAGCTCTGGGGACCAAGGTCTCGACCCGATCCCCTTGACAGGTTCAAAATGTTTGTTAAACGGTTGCATTCAGAAGTGTTAACAAAAAGGAAGAGAGAGAGAGAGAAGGAGGAAATGAAGTGAATGAAGTTTGAGAGTAGATAATCAGGCAGTGTAGGTTTGCATATTGAAATTGACTGTGAAGTCTTTACTTTAGGGTTGAAATTTAACCATATTTCAGTGTAACAGATCAAATCTACCCTGACACCAAGAGTTTGAGCCTGGTTATTTCCCACACCTTGAATCCTCTGATAAAGGCCAAATAAAAGGATTATATAAATTCACTTTATTAATTTAAAATCTGAAATAAAATGCAGCTCCAAAACTGGAAAATGATTCAAAGGAAGCAGCAACTTATTAAATTCCTCTCTTTTATGATCAGTTAAAGGAAAATAGCTTACTTTTCTCTCACTGTTATGCACCACAAAATCTGTCATTTGTTTTTATACATCCTGCAGCTGAAACTACTCTCTCTGTTAGACATTTTTACGTTTCTGACACCACAAACTGAGGCACAAAGTCATTTCATGGTTTCAAATGCATTCAGTTTCATAGTTAATGAAATTATTTCCTCCCTCATGTTCAATAAATCAAAGTAAATCATCTTATCTGTGTGAGGCTCCACCCGTGGAAAAATACCTGTGTGATAAAAACTGGTTTTTAAAATATTCAAATGGTTCAAAATGTCAAGTCTTTCTGAGTTTAGGCAGTGTCGGGGTATTAAATGTCTAATAGCGTTGCAAAAGTTTTTTTTTATGACATCCTGGGGAGCACTTATGCTTCCTTATCTGTGCAGAACTCAGCTGGCTGCTTTGAATGAGGCCCGGCAGAGCTGAATATTTATCAATATGCATCTTTCTGTGTCCCTGCTAATGCACAAAGTCACCGTTTGCATGAAAGACTGACACCAATATCCTGCAGTGAGCCTTCATCCCAAACTTGTCTGCTCCTAAAGAGGTGCTTCATGGGCATCATGGCAAAGAAAAGTTCTGAAAAAACAGACAAAAAAAAAAAAGAAAAAAAGAAAACGGAGGCTTGAAAGCTGAAGAAAACGGTTTCAAATTCATTTCAGTTCAGGGGAAACATACAGCTCGAACAGAGTATATGTGATGAAACTGCCTATACTTGTAGAAAAACTATAAAAAATGAAGTCCTGAAAATGACTACAATCTCAACACAAATTCAATTTTAAAGAAACCTTCTGGTACAAAATACAGTGAAATATCTGAGAAACGTCTCCTAAAGCTGTTGCATCATGCATGTTTTTCCAAACTCAGCCTGGCAGCGGCCTTTGAGGCTGATGTTTGATGTCTTCCATAACAGCAACAGTGATATTTCAGCTCGGACCTCAGAGTTCTGTTGCATGTGTTCTGTTCACTACTGTGAAGAAATTTGTTTTTTAAAAGAAATCTATATTTTTTTAAATTTTAGCCGTTTGCTTGGTGGTTTGGTGGGCCAGTTTGGAGCTTCTTGCGCGGCAGTTTTGGTCCACGGACCTTAAGTTTGGCACCCACGTCGGCCTCAGTTTACAATTTTCAGAGGGCAATGTGTAGATCAGTCTAAAAGGTAATATTTGTGCTTGGTTAAATCATATAAGTGTCCTTTACTGATTTCTCATTATACTGTTCATTTAACTCTTGGACTGTGAGCATGTAGTCATTCTGGCTCAAAGAGGTTTACAGCTAAGTTCATCTGAGTAAACTGCAATTGCAATTTTTGAATAAAAATGTAAATCCTTTTCATAGCAAAAAACCTTGGAACTCTGGTATGTTATTTGACTGTTTCACTCAAATATTTGCAACTAACCTATGGCTGTGTTTTGACAGGTGTGCATTGTGTGCCTTGCCGATAGGTTAGCTGGGATTGCGGACAGCAGCTTGCAACCCTGAACAGAATAAGCGGAATTAAAGCGGAGGGAAAACAAATTCTTTGTTTATATTCATTTTTTAATTCTTTGCTTGTATAACTTGAGTAACGAAATGGTACTGAGTAGTCCTCAGGTAATGTGGTTCAGCGGCTACTAACACTTGGAAAGCACAAGTTCATTACACTTGCTATTCTTGAGTTCACAAAATAGCACATACAGCTACGTTCTCAGCAATGAAGTAAACTGAACTGAAGACTGATGGCTACATTTACTTATGAGTGCAACGGGTTTCCTAGATTTATATAAGTAAGCTCAACTTGTCACATTTTACAGATGCCACACACTGTACGGCTGTTGGAGGTGGTCCAGAACATTTGCATTTGGAGTATGAACCAGGCTTTATTTCATTAAGTACCCAGTATCAACAGGTTTAAAAATAGTGCTATTGGTCCACTCTAAGCAAAAGTGAGCCCTTGTTAACAGATACATCTAACTTTTTTCCTTAAGATACAGTGCAGAAAATAGAAAAAGCTCCCTGTGGATATCTGACCTGTGTGTGTGTGTGTGTGTGTGTGTGTGTGTGTGTGTGTGTGTGTGTGTGTGGATACAGTTTCAGGGGAGGCCGGGATTGGAGGGCAGCTGTCTCTGAAGAGCGCTGGAGAGGCCCTGGCATGGGCTGATAGAGGCCAAAGCTTCACATGAATGAACCCTGATTAGACGACAATGTGTTGGAGCAGCCGCCGTCCTGCTCAGTAGTAACTCCAATCACTGACGTAGAAAACACTAAACAGAGGTAACACATCGTTCAGTGTGAGTCGCTTCACTATTCCACGTCTAAAGGTGTTTCATGTTGAGATGAAATGTCTTCCTGAGATTTGAGGATGCCAGGTCCAGGGTAGGTTAGTTAGTTTACTACTAGTACAAAATGAATCCGTGAATTTGTTGTGAAACCGTGAGAATTCCTCGTCTTTCCACGGTCACGCCCGCTGATTACCCTGCACTGATCCAACTGTGCTCCGTGACACCGAGTGAAGCAAAGCAAACACGCTGCCGGCGCAGGTTAAAACAACCCGGCGGACACAAACACACATTTCAGACCCTCCCGCTGTGCCCCCGGGATGCTTTTGTTGTGTAATCTCAAGCACTTTGTAATCTGGAGAATGTGATAACAGAGCGAGTGTGGCATCCTGCCGGTGCAGAGCCGAAGGTGTTTGACACTGAACACTGTCTCCTGCAGCGGGGCGGATACTCGACCCGCCGACGGCGCGCTGAGGAGGTGTCCTTGAGCGAGACCCTGAACCGCGGGTGACCCCCGCATGGCAGCAGCTGTGGATGTGGAAACGCCACGAGCGGTGGAAGACTGTAAATCGCAGGCGGTCCGCGTCTCGTTGACAGCGACACTTTGAAAACATAAATGTTTCATGACCGCTAACATGCAGGGGAACATAGAGGACATAGCAGAACAAATATATATACTCCTTGCAATGAATCAACTCATGATGAGGCTAACGTCAAACCAGCAGGCTAACAGGAACTCATGCACACCTTCCTGAGTACGTGGAAACATCCACGTGCTCACAGGGAGAACATGGAACCTCCCCACCTAACCCGTGGGTCGAGCCAACCACTGCTCCACCGCCGTGTCTCCTGTTGAAATCTGATCACCTGCGACCATCAGTGTTAATGTGATTACAGTTACTGCCAATAAAAAGTTATTTGTTACTTAGGAGAATGAGATTATTGGCGTTACTGGTCCGTCTTTCTAGCGTTCACACACACAGCTGTATTACTGGAGTGTTGCTGACGACAATTAAATTCTGAAGTTCCGTCTGAGATTAGTGCAGTTATTGGGATTAAGATGCTCTTTAATACAACTTCACCCAATATATTCCATTTAATTCAGTGTATCCGGACCTATTTGAAGCCTTAAATAAATAATTTTCAGTTCTGTAATCCTGAGTTTATGCGCCTCCCGTGGAGGGATTATGTGTTTTTATTTTCTACATTAAACTACAGACAAACTGTTCTTTTTTTTTTCTTCTTTTTTTAGCAACAGGAAATCTGTTAGTTTTTCATCTGCACTGGTTTAAACTTCATTTGGCCTATTAGTCGCCTGGTTCTTCTTAAGGCCAATAACATTGATAACACTGAGATAAAAGGATCAATAGAGTTGAAGTGAAAAGAACAATCTGATCACGAGGTTTAAAATAAACCCACTGGAGATGAATGATGAGATAATGAGACGGAAAAGGAAAAAGAATGATCAGCGGGGGAAAGTTCGTGTCTGGAAACTCAGACTTCTTGATAATTCATGTTTAATTAAAGCTTTATGGGGCACTTCCAGCTTTAAAGCCAGAGATTATATAGCAGTTACATAATAAGTCACTTTTCTCTTTTTTAAAAACTCACATTCTGTAGGGCATTAGCACCACGTGGTGATGAGAAGAATGAATGTCAAAAATTACAGGAAGGTGCTTCAATTTGTCATTTTCAATCAATTTAAATGAGCGTCCTCTAAAGTGTGAAAGGCCATTATTAGTTACAGTAGCCTGAATGTCCGTGCCACCGTGGTTTACAACAGAGAACAGAGAACTTTGATTAAACCAAAGCTGTAAATTGCCTTTGACAGATCTCCCACTGAGCTGAAGAATAACCAGGACATCAGCTGTTGGTGTTCTTGGAAAACATGAAAAGAAGTTACATGCTTTGAGAGAAACTTGTGTGGCCCCCCGGGTCCCCCCGGCTCCCCCAGTCCCCCCCGGCTCCCGACCCGGCTCCCGACCCGGCTCCGGCTCCTCTCACTCAGGTCTCATCTCAGCTTTTGTTCCTGTCGAACAAAGAATAAAGAGATTCTTTGCAGGATGATTATAACAGTTTGATTCTGCTTTCGTCCCTCAGATTGTGAGTGATGACGTCATTCCATGCTTTATTATCTGTCTTTTTTAGATTATTCTTTAATTTCAACAAATCTTTAAATAATAACTCCAAATTATAAAACTTCAAAATATTTTTGATTGATTGGAGGACTGTTTTTTAATAGTATCAGTTTTTTTTTAGCAGAAATATTTCAGTGCTTGTCTGATCTTTATCTGTCCTTCTCTAAAAGCTTTCCATCATCCATCCATCCATCTTCTCTGCCTCTCCGTCCAGCTCGGGTCTGTATTGTGCTGGAGCGGATCCCGGCTCTCTATGGGATAAACCTGGAGCAGGTCTCCTATATGAACCATTTATGGTCACAAATTAGTCTTAATATGGTGAAATATTACTGCAGCGAGTGCTTCGGGCCAAAAATACATCGGAGAACTTCTGTTCTGTGACGAGCCATCCAGATCTCTCAGATCATCTGGATTAAACCTGCTTTCTGTTCACAGACTCAATCATGCAGAAGCTGCTTTTAGCTTTTATGCAACAAATATTTGGAACAGACTGCAGGATGGAGTCGAATCAGTGACGGCTGAAGGTTTTATTCTTCTAGTTCTCCTTTCCATTGCTTTGCTGCATTCGATTTTATTGTGTTTATGTTCATTCATGTCAATCGGATAATCTGGTTTCCTGACGTTCTGCTGCACTGCTTGATGTTGGACTCCCTCCTCCCTCCATCAGCTGATGAAACCCAGCGGAGACGTTGCCGGTCCCCCTGAGGTCGGCCCGCTGACGGAGCCGGGTGCAGTCCAGGTCGGCTCTCCGCCCCTTCAGTCGCTCCGTGTTCCCCACAGGTCAGACTCTGATCCGGCTCCAGTCGTCCCTCCACAGGTCGGAGCTTTCATCTCAGGACATTCGAGCTTCAGCCACCTGCCAGGCCTCCCATCCTCAACCCCAACCTCCTGCCCCTCCTCCACCTCCTGACTCTCCTCCTCCTCCTCCTCCTCCTCCTGCCCCTCCTCCACCTCTTTCACCTCCTGCCCCTCCTCCATCTCCTGCCTCTCCTCCACTTCTTCAAATTAAAACCCATAAACTGTCTGATGCCAGCCTGTCTGCTGCTGTCCTCTCTGTCTTGTCCCTTTTCTTCTTTTCCCGTCGGTTCAATTGCAACTTTCTCTCCTAATGTAAAGGTGCTGTGAGATGGCCATGTGATACTAAAACAGGAGAAATGAGCCAGAATCATAAATCACAATAATGTCAACCTAATTCTCTTAATTCACCCTGCAGTAGAACAGCAATATCTGACCACTAATCTAATAAAAATGAATCATATTTGATATATGACCTTACATGGCAGCAGGCTGTGATTTGCTAGAGGGATAAATCTCTCCGCTGGTCTCCTCTTCTTCGCTATTTTTACTGCTGAGGGGGTCGTATTTGCATGGATGCAAGTCAGAGGCTTTAAAGTTGAAAGTGTCACTCTTGCAGGTTTCTGCAACTGACATCTGTAAGAGTTATTACCGGCTTGCATAATGTGCTGTTTTATTCAGCTCTTTATTAAACAGTATTTCTGTCACAGATGCTCACATTCACAACAAAGG
This sequence comes from Salarias fasciatus, assembly GCF_902148845.1. NCBI lineage: Eukaryota > Metazoa > Chordata > Actinopteri > Blenniiformes > Blenniidae > Salarias > Salarias fasciatus. The sequence continues at coordinate 4,539,780 of NC_043757.1, forward strand.
CCAATGAAGACTCCTTTATCTATTCAACAAAATCCAAACACATGCATAGGGTTAACATGCATAATCCACTTAGTCAGACTCCAAATTAGACTCAAACTGATGTTATTCTTGTTCTGAAGTTGTCTAGCACCTCACCGTACAGCCTGTGACATCGAATCCATCTTAATTTATAAAGCACCGAATGCAATCACAGGGACAGAAAGTCTAATTTATTTCATTTTAATAAGATGCAAGGTTGTAAAAAGCTTCCTGCTTCAATCTGCACTCCTGTAGTACACCCTCTTCTGTTTTGATTATAAAAAATGAGATGCAATAACAAAAACAAAATGAAATTGGGTAAATTTCATATAAAATCATGACTTCACATGCTGAAAAATTGAAAAACTCAAACTATCTTCTACTAGTAAAGCCTACATTATTACGAAATCTCTGCTACAAGAATCATTATGGGCTTGCATGTCACTTTTTCTGCATCTCATCAGTACATCCATCTATCTTCTGTATGTCCAGATATTGATATTTAACTGGGGCAGGAGGCTCCAGCGTGGAGATTAGAGCAAATATTTACATTAAGAGTCAACACGTGCGCATGCACGGGGATAACGTCCAAATCCCAGTAAGTAAATAACCTCAATTTGACATGAAGTCAACACTATGCATGAGGAAAAATGGGCAAAACCTAATGATATTTCTCTGTTAAAACCTGCAGGAATAGTAACTGCCAGTTATAAGAATCACTGTGGGCTTGCATTTTAACTTTTCTACATCTCATCAGTACATCCACCGTCTTCTGTACTGTTTTATCCAGTTATTTCTGCTTAACTGGAGAGAGGCTCCAGCATGGAGCTGATCCAACCTGGCTGGAACACATTCAAGCTACACAGTCACATTTGCATTTAAGAGTCAACAATTAAGAGAAAAATGCATTCATGCAAACTCCAGAGAGGAAAAAAACCTCAATTAGACTAAACCCACATCACGCAATTTATTTAATTGTGCTTTAATTAGAGGTTTCTATGGAGCATCGTGGTTTAATTAACTGTATATTTCTGTATTTATTGCCACCCTGTACTACTCCCCCTTCTGTCATGTCCGTAAATTGCACCCTGAGAGATTATAATGGGGAGGAAATGTGAATTTGATGTGAAATGAGTGGTGCGCACGCAGGAAAATGGATCAGATCTGCAGATCTTGAGAGTGAGAGTGCGTCTGGAGTGTTGGGATTGTGTGTTTCACCTTGACAGAAGGCTCTCCCCCCCCCCCTCCCCCTCTCCCCCCTCCCTCCCTCTCTCTCCCTCCCTCTCTCTCCCTCCCCCCTGCAGTACCGTGCGCCTCCGCTCCCGTCCGCTGCTCTCTTCTTCCATTACGCGTCGGCGAAGCAGCAGCATCCAGCAGGCAGGCAGGCCGACACGCGCTCCCGTCGGTATCCTGCGGCTCCATCATGGCTCTCAACATCCCCGGCGTGTCCGTCATGATGCTCTTCTACCTGCTGGTGCTCGGGATCGGCATCTGGGCCTCCGTCAAGTCCAAGAAGGAGGCGAAGAAGGGCCAGGGGGACAAGACGGAGATGGCTCTGCTGGGAAACCGGGGCATCAACCTGGTGGTCGGCATCTTCACCATGACAGGCGAGTAGCCGCACGCAGGAGGAGCGACCGGCTCTAATCCCGACAATAAAACACCATCTGCCTCGTTTCTCCTCGAAATGACTGTCCGGGATTAGACATTAACGCGATTTTGCCGGATCCGGAATGAAATGAATTATAAGGAGGACAGAGAAGGTGCGCGCGTGTCCAATGCAGATTTCTAACTAAGAATAACTCTGTAATGTTCTCAGTTATAATATCATTTAATCCATGATGATTTCTGCATTTCGAACCTGCTCATATTATCTGAAATTACAGGAAGTTTTTTTTTTTTCTGCTGTCTCATCATGCACGCGCTCGTTTTATCATAAGAGGTCATTATCGCCTCCCATTGTGCGCACACATATATACATATATTCAGAATAATTAGCCAGACTGTCCCCATTTAAGTTTAATTTGCTATTAAAGTTACAGTAGAGCGGCGGGTTGGTGTGATCAGGTTGCAGCAGGTGCACGGTGTCCTCCTCAGCCTGTGTGTGAATCATATGTCTCTCTCTGTGTGTGTGCGTGTGTGCGTGCGTGTGTGTGTGCGTGTGTGTGTGTGTGTCATGCAGCTACGTGGGTCGGAGGCGGATTCATCGTGGGCACTGCTGAAGCGGTGTACAACCCGTCCATGGGGCTGATCTGGGCTGTGATGCCAATAGCTGCAACCATGTGCTTCATCATCGGTGAGCGTGGTGGTGACAGAGCAGCACTGCAGCCTCTCACCCACTGGTTTCCACTCACATGTGCTGCCTGCACGCTGCACTGTGAATGAAGGAAGAAAGAAAAAAGGAAAGAGGAGAGCAGAAGGAAAAAAACCCCTGCATTTTGTTGTTCTTAGATCTCTTGCAGCAGTGATAAGCAGGATTGAAAGGAAAGTCGTCTTCGGGGAAACATCTGCTGCTGGAATGATTAGAGCAGCATCCAGACTGCGACCTTTAGTAACCTCTGCTGTGAATAATGATCACAAGCGCCACTGTAGTGAGAGAGACCAGGCCAAATCTGACAGGTCGGATCAGGACACCGTCCCAACGGAGGTCTGGTGTAAATCCGGTCAGTCGTGCGTTTCATACTTTCGCCTCGTTGCTGGAAGTGAGAGTGATGCAACTGCAGTTGGCGGGCGGCGATGACAAAAGAGGAAATCTTATATCACTGCTGTGGGAGAGAACAACAACCAAAGAAAAAAGGATGTACAGTATGCCTCGTAGGAAAATTTGAGGGTCAAGGTGGATTTTTTTTTTTTCCAGCTTTTTCCTTCCACGCTGGAAACAATGGCTCATGTTTTCCTCGTGTTTGCTTTGGCACAGGTTTCTGCATTAGATGCCCTGAAAAGCTCCGGCTATACACTCACTTCTGCATCCTGATGAATGTGCTTCTCTTACAGCGCGTAGTGAAACCATACGCGAAGTGCAGAGTCAGGGGGATTTCCAGAGTGTGAAACTCTGTAGTATCACAAGACGGCTCTTTCACATGACACCCAAACGCGAACCTGAGCGGCCTCCAAATGTCAAGAAATGCTATGAATGAGTGATTCTGCTCCGCTGTCAGTCGCTGATGATCCTCAGCGGCGCTTGTTAAATATGCGTGACGGCCTGGTGATTAAAATCTGCGATTGCATCATCCTGCTGAAGAAAGGAGCGTTCAGACTCAAAGCTTAATTCATCTACTTTCTGATACTTTTCAAACCTTCGCAGTACTCTTAGCGTTATGTTGTGTGATTTTATCAGGTTTGATTTCACCATGAACAGGAAGAATTAAGGAAGAAATAATGAAAATCAGAGAAACAAAAGAATTATTTCCGAGCAATTTGTCAAATTTGTTTTCCAGTCAAATCTCCTGATGTGGTCTTTATTATGTCAATTCAGCACGTATCTAATGGCCGTCATAAAATATTGCTGCGAGTGGGACATGCCACAGTGTAGTGGTTAGCACTCTCCTCTCACAGGAAGAATATCCTGGTTTGATCCCGAGTTTTGGTAAACTTTAAGAGAGTATGCAACAAAACGGGAAAAAAATAATGATAGGAAAAGAACAGAAAAGAATCCAGTCTACTGTTTACTTACCCCTTTTAACCTTATATGATTTCATACAGATAAAGACTGAAAATATCTAAAAATTGCTCAAACTATTAAAATTCTAATAGTTATAATGGTTGAAACAGTTTTTACTCTTTTAGATTTAGAAACAGTTAAAACATTGAAGAGCTGAAGCTGCTGTTTGGGCTAAAGAAGCTATGACAAATCAAGCTAAAATATATATAATAAACGTACAAAAGCACTGAAAACAACTAAAAAAACAGCTAAAATACTGTAATGCTTTAAAGTAGGGTGTCAAACATAAGGCCTGTTGGCCTAAACTGGTCCGCAAGAGGCTGTAATCCGACCCGCCGAGCCTCCAGACAAATGATAAAAATTTCAAAGAAAATGCTGACTTTTTTTCTTCAAACAAATCTCTTAAGAGTAACAGACACGAAACAGCTGAGATATCATGATGCTGCCAAGGAAGCTGTTGATCTATCAAACTCGCCTTAAAAGAATACTTCGAAGATTTTGGACCCACGCCCCATCCCTATCATTTACACAGTGAGTTAAGCTCATAAATACCTTTTTTGTGTCCTTTTGTCCAGCCGCTGGCTCCCAGCTGTTAGCATCGTAGTTAGCTTAGCTCAGCTGCTGGAGGTGAAGAGGAAACAGAGCCGGACTGACGAAAGTGGACAAAATACTCGCTCCAGTGGTCCAGGGGATGGTGTATTAGCACGTGAAGTAAATCCGAATGGTTATAAAACATTTTAAAAGACGTGTTAGCTTTTCAAGCCGTTAAAATAACGTTTTGATATAGATCTGCACAAGCATCGTGCTCCACGGAAGGATATACAGGCGCACAGCGGCTGATTCTATGGCTTCTACTGCTGTGCTCTGGTATATCCTTCCGCGGAGCACTGCGCATGCGCAGGTCTGTGTGTATCATAACGTTATTTTAACGGCTTGAAAAGCTAACACGTCTTCTAAAATGTTTTATAACCATTGGGATTTACTTCACGTGCTCATACGCCATCTCCTGGACCACTGGAAGGAGGATTTTGTCCACTTTCGTCAGTCCGGCTCTGTTCCCTCTTCACCTCCAGCAGCTGAGCTAAGCTAACTACGATGCTAACAGCTGGGAGCCAGCGGCTGGACGAACGGACACAAAAAAGGTATTTATGAGCTTAACTCACTGTGTAAATGATCGGGATAGGGTGTGGGTCCAAAATCTTCAGAGTATTCCTTTAAAGCCGGGATGTCAGTGTGAGCTTGGAAAAACGTATAGTGAAACCGTATTTTTTTTAATTAAAACTTGCTTCATGTCAAGATTGTTGTCATTTTCAGCAGTAGTTGTTTAGTTTAGACATTTTCATCACAGCAAAGGCTTATTCTGGTCCTATTTACCGGTCTGACCCACTCAGGATGGAATTGAGCTGTATCTGACCCCTGAACTAAAATGTGTTTGACACTCCTGGTTTAAAGTGTTCCTCAGGCTAAAACCGCTGGATTGTCTGACGCAGCTAAAAACAGAAAAGAGCAGAAACCCTTTAAATGGCTAAAGGAGCCACAGCCGCTCAAGCTAAAACACCATCAGTAGCTTAAACAGCGACTATAAACAGAACACTGTTGAGGGAAACGGAGTAAAGAAATGTCTGAAAGGCTGCAGACCCCCTGCTCCCTCCCCCGATCACAAACTGTAAATATGGGTTGAATATGACCCCGGTTTGTTGATGATGAAAACATATTGGTGTATTTTTAGCAGCGTTTTGTCGCGTAAATGAAGTGTTGCAGGTATGAAATCTCACACGCAGCTTTTCCAGCTCAGCTCCACTTGGCTGAACTTTGCTTGGACTTAAGGTGCAGCTGAGGCCGACGGGACTTCGGCCGTCAGACGTCTGCAGACTGGAAGCTGCAGTTTCACAAAGTTACAGGAGTATTGCAGAGAAGCTTAACTCACTGTGTCCCAAAATGATGGATTTCAAGAGCTTGGAGGTGTTTTGTGATGCCTTTGAATGAAATGGGAACTTAACAGGTTACAGAACTTTCTGTATTTGTGGAGATTAGCAGGGGAAAACAACATTCTTGCCCACATGAAAATCACATGGGAAACAAAATATTTATCCTCTTAATCCCGGCTGAATTCAGATTGACCAAAAAAAAAGAAAAAAAGTGGGCTGTGAGGGGAGACAAAACATTTTACTGTTTCTGTAGATTGGAAATTTCCAGCTTTTGTGTGGCGAGCCGCCTGCGACGGCAACGACTGGAGTCCATCTAAATTACTCCACACTCTCAAGACTGGAATAGAGTCAATTATTTCAGGATGTGAGGTAATGAATAATGTCCTTCTGCTCTCACTAAGGTGGGCTTTTCTTCGCCGAGCCCATGAGGAACAATAAATACGTGACCATGATGGATCCCTTCCAGATCAAATACGGAAAAGTACCGACAGCCGCTCTGTCGCTGGCTTCACTCGCCTCGGAGATTATGTGGGTGACAGGAACACTCATAGGATTAGGTAAGAATGTTTCTATATGCAACCCCTCCTGTGTGTGTGTGTGTGTGTGTGTGTGTGAGTGTGTGTGTGAGAGAGAGAGAGAGAGAGAGAGAGAGAGAGAGAGAGAGAGACTCGGCCTGGCAGCTGTTGATTGCAGCTCTTTGCTGAGGTGCTGAGTGAAACACAAGCCTTTGTCTGAAATAACTCCCCATCAGGAGGAGCGAGGGCTTCAATCACAGCAGTAATCAGCACCGTGACGATCTGGAGACTTCCGCCCGTCACATCCGCACACAGGAAAAGCACTTTTCAACTTCCACTGACTCACGCAAAAAAAAGAGGGGGGATTATTTCCTCTTTGAGAACTTCCTCTTTGGGAACTTCTCCAAGCACATATTTGTCCCTTTGACTTACTTCATTCATAAAACCGCCCCTCTAGTTTTACCCTACCAAAAGTAAAATATTAAAATACCTTTAGACCTGCATTTCCCATGTCAAGAGATGATTCCAGATTCTAAAATAGGCTTTGCTGCAACAGTTGAAGGCTAAATATAAAGATGAAACCAGCAGTTATGCTTTTCTTTGCCAACAGCTGTCAACAGAGAGATATCTCGCCATGTGAAAAACTTCATGAAGTGTTTTTATTTAAATAGAAATGTGTGAACAGAGCCTTAAAAGTACTTAAAATGACTGTTAAAACAATTATTTTTATACATTGGGAAACTAGTTCACAGACCACAAAGTAGTCCTAGGGGGTGTGTCAGCGGTCCAACAACATCTGAATTTTCTTTTGTGTTTTATGAGAAAACTGATGAAGAGTTACAGAACTGAATAAATAAAATATAAAGGGGAAAAAGTAAGAATCCTCACTAAATCTTTCTTCTTGGTCGGTGGTGAAGTGAGTAGTGTGTGAGAGGAGCAGGAGTGTGAAACATGGCCTGCTGTGTTTGACAGGCGTCACCATGAGTGTGATCCTGGATCTGTCCTACACCGTCAGCATCTGGATCTCCGCGGCCGTGGCCATCACCTACACCCTGCTGGGGGGGCTCTACTCTGTGGCCTACACAGACATCATACAGCTCATCCTCATCTTCATCAGCCTGGTGGGTTTTCCTCCCTCGAGCTTTAAATCCCTTATGTGGTTTTTAAATGAGCTGTTCTGCTGTTGTAGTCTGTCCTCGCCTGTAAAACTGCTCCAATTGAGTCCTTACAGCTGTAAACGACAATAATGTGATTTAACAGTGAAATATTTTATAGCCAGAATTGAGAGACCTCAGTGAGTGAATACTATGATTTATGTTATAAACTAACAATTATTGATGGGAAAGCTGCAAAATGTGATTTATTTCCAAGACATGCAGTTAAATTTTGAACTTTTTTTTCCCAACACTACTCAGATAATGTCACATGTCATATAATTATTTTTAAATGGTAAAGTAATTCCTCCACAGTATAAAAATAAACACATTTCTTCAAAAAACATCAAAATGGAGCATTTAAACCTGCAGTGTGGAGGTAAGCTAATAAAATGAAGTGGTCTCGAAGCAGGACGCTTGATTTAATTCCAGAAAGCGTTAAAGTGCAGAGTCCGTATCTCTGCTGCCGTGACGTGACGGCCGTTTCATGCTGCCGGTGTTTTTACGAGCCGCTCCGCGCCCTCCCTCCCACAGTGGCTGTGCGTCCCCTTCGCCCTGACGAGCCCGGCCGTGTCGGACATCACTGAGACGGCCTACAACAACACCTTCCAGTCCCCGTGGGTGGGCACTCTGGAGGCGGACCGAGCCTGGAGGTGGATCGATAACTTTCTACTTCTGGTGAGGCTGACGTGTTCTCCGTGCACCAGACACCCTCTTCCCCTTCACTCTGTGTGAGACTCGTCTTTTTCAGTCAGGGACGGCCGGGCGTCTAACGCTGGACCAGAACAGAGGTGTTCAGTCCCGGTCCCGCCGGTCCACATTCCTGCATATTTTTTAATAGACGTGCAGAGATTACTCACTATTCCCGTTTCAGAACACCATGTAGGATGTTCACCGCGTTACAGTGCTGAGTATGGTGATGACTTTATTATAACACACTCACAGTTTCGAGAACACACTCCTATTGTTTACCCAGTTGTCACGAACCTAATCCACTGTATCCCATCATGTATTGTGCTAAAAGAGAAAAGTGACTATTGCACACTCATAAGAGATTTTCATGAAAATTTGAGTTTTATATCAGATTTTTTAACAATTTACAAATGTTTTTATATTTCAGCTTAACAGTTATTACAGTTTCCTTTTGCAGATTCTCCATACAGTACAGATTCTGGCTGAAGTTGCATTAGTTTTGGGAGAAAGATGCTCTTTAATCTGAAGTTTGGTGCCTGTAATGAAACAATGACAAAAAAAAAAAGCATGAACAAAAACAGCAGTGAGAAGTTATTAATAAGAGAAGCTAATGCTTTATTTAAGGTTGCTAATTCCTCAGGAGCAACTGTAGACACTGGCTAACGCTAATGCTACTTATAGGTGGATTTATTCCCTGCGGCTGTCAGGAGGATGAGTTCATTTATAACTGATGAGGTGGGAGTTTATTGTAATTGGAAGGGTTGAAGACGTAAAGTGGAGGCTTTAGGTTAAAACTAAATTTAAATTCCTCCGCTTGAAGTCATTCCCAACACAACATGATGACCTTGAAAATACAACTCATCAGTGTCTAATTCAGCTTGCCAGAGGAAATTTAAGGAGTGTGTTTCCCAGCAGAGCTCATGAGAACTCCTCAGGTGGTGAAGGATTTCGGGATACCCGAGCTGTTTCAGTCGCAGCTTGGGTCAAGCGTCTTCGTTTGCCAAAAGCTACATCCCGCTGCGGCACAGAGCGTCCCCGTCCACCTTCCTCCCCGTCTTATTTTCCTTACCTCTCGTTCTCTCGCTTCCTCGCAGGGTTTGGGGAACTTGGGTCTCCAGAACTTCCACCAGCGGACTCTGTCCGCCGCCTCCTCGTCCACGGCGAAGATCACCTGCTTCGCCGCCGCGTTCATCGTTCCCACGTTAGGCATCCCGCCGATCCTCCTCGGAGCGGCGGCCGCATCCACAAGTACGCCTCAGGAAATTAAACAAGCAGATCAAACATTGTAGAGGGAAATTAAAGAGGAAGTTAAACCTGGTGAAGCGAGAATTAAACAGGCACCTGCTTCACTTTCACAGCATCACGCCACCTCACCAGATTGTTTGATTCGCAATAAGCTCATAAACTTGAAATTTAAAACATAAAATGAGTAAAAACATGTTTAGTTTTGTTTTTCTTTTGAACTGCTCAGACTGGAACTTGACCACGTACGGTTCTCCGTCCCCGTTCGAACGCCACGAGACGGGGCTCGTCCTGCCGCTCGTCCTGCAGCACCTCACGCCCACCTACATCTCCATCATCGGCATCGGCGCCGTGGCGGCCGCCGTCATGTCGTCCACCGACTCGGCCTTGCTGTCCGCGGCCTCCATCTTCACCTCCAACATCTACAGGAACATCCTGCGCACGCAGGTGAGGCTGCAGGGGGGAGGAGGAGTCATCACTTATCGCATGTCTGTCTGAAATAGAAGAAGATTCGCTGTTATATTTAACTCAGTGGTGTAAAATACATTTCAGTCCAGAGTTCATTTTATACCCAGGAGGTTGGACCAGTGGCACGAAGGCTGTTTTTCTCATCAATTTTTAATTTATTTCCTTAATTTCAGTGCAAAGCTTGAGTTCATTATGAAGAATTGTGCATTTTATTTAATATGTTAAATAAAGTGAACATTTAAGGTAAAAATAGGTGCAATTTCAGCATTCTGCCATCTTAGATAATTCCTCCTGGCATTACAGTAAAATGTAACAATAACAACACAGCTTTGTAGCCGCCATGCACAGTTTTGCGTATTGCAGTATAATTTTGATGCTGATGATCCAGTAAAGAAGAAAATTTTCAGTTATCTTTACATATTAGAAAGTCATCCTGATGTAATCCTCTGCAGAGCAGGTTTCAGCCCTCAGGCTCTTTGTTTGACATGACTGATTTCATGGTAAAAAGAAATGCTGAAAGATCCATTTATCCATCTTTATAACCCATTTTAAGGTCTGAAATGGAGAACAAAGGGAGATCCTCAGTGAAGGTAACACAAGGTCAGAGAGTTAATGTAATCTGTGATGCCTCATCAATTCTGAGGCAGCTCATTGTCTTCTTTTCAGTGAGGAAAATTAACCTTGACACCTTCATCAAGTAGTTACCACTACCTTTCTTTGTATGTGTTGCACATTGTCGACAGTTGTTGTGTCTGCCTCTCCGACGGAAGAACATACAGTTCAGTTCTAGGTCAAAGGGGGAAAGAGCGCAGTGGGCCTGTTAAAGGGGGACAGACAGATACTGCTTCCAGGTCTATAACAGGAGAGCAGCAGAATAACGCTGTGGAAACTTGGAAACGTCATGATAAGGCCGGGAGAGGCTGAAGCCAGCCCCAGCTGATCGACTGACAAGCAGAAACCGGGACAAACATGATACTGAATGCAGTTGAGTCTGAAAGACGAGCTAAACAGCGCACGCTATCCAGACCGCGCATTTACCGTCATGAATATGGAATATCGCAGCTTGTGTTACAATCCTGTAAAATATCGGAAGCAGTTTATGCTGATGGATTGAGTACAAAATGTAACGTTGTGCAGAGTTTCACAAGTCTTTTTTTTTTTTTTTGCTGTCATTTTGACTGACTCCAGTCTTTTTTTAGAGCCTTCTAGCATCTCAATGCAAACTGAATCAGGTCAACTGGACTTGGACGACATTTTTTATGCTTTTGATCAAAGTGGCTGCATCAGTTCATGCTGTTCACTAGAATCGACTGGTTAGTCTGAGTAAACAGAGGAAAGCTCAAATATTTAGGTCCCGTTTACAAGAGAATGTTTCAAGTGAAAGTGTATCGTTATCCATTTTTTCTTCAGAAAGGTTTTGAGTTTACACAATATTGGTTCACACGTGCACAGAGATCAATACTCTATAAACATTAACAATGGCAAGTACATGGACATTCGCAGGGACATGCAGCAATGTTGGATTGCTATTACAGTGACTCTCAACTATGGATTTAGTGACTCAATGCCATAAAAGAGAATAGATTTCTTTGTCAATTTCCTGTTTATCCAGGATTTAGAGAGGAACCGAAAATGCATTTCTCCCTCACTTTGTATGAGCAACACATCGGAAAGGATTAGAATGAGTTCAAATTAAAAAAAGTAAAATACAATAAATATGTAAAACGCAACACTACAGAGCCACACCCCTCCCCCACCTCGCCATCTCCCTCGCCCGTTCATTCACCTCCCTCCGGAGGAAAGCAAAGCCTCAAACAAAGACAATAACAACATGGCCCAAGGGAGCGCTCTCTCAGTTTCCACAGGACTATTTGGGACTTCTTTGTACACCATAACCTCCAGGCTTATACAAACACTGTACTTTCCTGCATCCAAAACTGTGTAGACACTGTTGAAAATGACAGATTTGGGTTTTTCTGAATCAGAAACATTGGATGACCAGTGAGGTCCAAGCTCTCCTCAAACACCACCTTCAGGTCAGGGAAAGGGTCACTGTAAAGCGAGGCCAGGTCTGACCTGAAGGCAGGCATTCAAAAGGCCAAAACTGAGGTGAAATTCACTGAAAAAAACCCCCAAAGATGAAGACAACAGACAGATGTCTGTTGGTACCGACGCCACACTGGAAGAGGAAATGAACCATTTCTTTTCCCGCTTTGAGGCTGGGAGGATTACAACCAGCACCCCACATCCATCACCTTCCAGCAGCAGCACACGTGTGCTGAGGACTGTAAACCCTGGAGAAGCTGCCCTGAAGGAGTACCAGTGAGGATACTCAAAGACTGGGGATTTGCTAACCCACCCAACTGGACCACAGCAAACAGATCAGCTGAGGACGCTGTGGCCGTAGCTCTCCACGCTGCGCTCAGCCACCTGGAGCACCAGGGGAACTATGGCTATGTGAGGACGCTCCTTGTGGATTATAGCTCATCTTATTAATACAATAATCCCAGACATTCTTGCAGGCAAGTTCTCTCACCTTGGCCTCTCCCCACCCATCTGCAGTGGGATAAGGGACTCTTAATGAACCGGCCCCCAGACAGTCAGACTCGGCCCCCACCTCTCCCCCTTCTTAACACTAAGCACTGGTTCCCCTCAAGGTTGTGTAATAAGTCCACTATTGTACTGTCTGTACACACACAACTGTACTGTACATCCACCCATCCCTCAAACTCTGTTATCACATTTGCCGATGATACCACTGTGATAGGCCTCATCTCAGGAGGAGAAGAGTCCGTCTATGGACATCTGCTTAGTGTTTAGAGAGCAACCTCTAGCTGAACACCACAAAGACCAAAGAACTCAAGACACTTGTGTTCTTGATCGACTTTCAATGTGATCGTTTGAGTCACGTGAAAATACTTGATTGATCGTGACTCGTTGCTTTTTGGATTATTGAATTTCTTTGGCAGATAAGAGAGAAGGATGCGAATGGGGAGAGATTGTGGCGTAAACCTCCTCTGCTGAGATTTTTCCAAAGGCAGTGATGGCCTAGAGCCCATGTGTCTAATCCTGGTCCTGGAGGGCCGCCATCCTACATGGTTCAGGTCTCTCTCAGTTGCAATGAGAAGCTGGTTATTGGGCTTTTTTACAGTCTTGTTGAAGACATCCTCATTAGTTTTAAGTGTGCTGAAGTAGGGAGACATCTAAAACATGCAGTATGCTGGCCATCGAGGGCCAGGATTATTGGACAGCCCTGGCCTGGAGGTTAAAGAAGACAGATTTGAGATTGGAAGTTTGCAGGTTAATATCCTACTGGTAGAGATGCTCCAATACCATTTTTTGCCTCCCGATACCGATTCCGATACTTGTACTGTCGGTATCGGCCGATACCGAGTACCGATCTGATATCAGTACATTATAAAATAATACCATGCCACACCTGCATGACTGTCACATGATTATCACTGTGGTGAGGCCTGGCTCAGGTTAAACCCTCTAAAACATGAATCAATACAGCAAATTCAAGCTATTTATTTTTAAATAGAACAGTATAAAAACAGTAGTGCAAATGCAACTGAACTAAACTAATCTAGGAATAATTATTTTCAATAACTTAAAGCGTAACCCCAATATTTTTAAATTAAAAGGGAATTTAAATAGAACAATATAAAACAGTAGTGCAACGACAACGTAGATAAATCTAGGAATATATGTTGTTGCATTTTTAAATTAAAGTGCAGACACAATATTGTAAAATTAAGTCATTTAGATAAAACAGTATGAATAACAGTAGTGCAACAGTAACTCAATAAACAAATCTAGATTTTTTTAATTAAGGTGCAAACATAACATAGTAAAATGAAGAGGGCATTTAAATAGAACAATTTAAAAAAAAATAGTTCAACAGCAACTTCAGAGGTTACTTTCTAAAATGCTATAGTCCAAAACCAACCTATGAAGTTACATTCAAAAAATAAAAATCCAAACAGCAGAAGCTGCTCTCTAAACAAAAAAATGCTTCTTTAACGGCGCTGTACGTCTGTCATGTGATCCGTTCTTCTTCGTTGGTCAAAAACAGCAAGTTGCAGCACAGTGGCACGGCAAAGAACTGTCAGAGCTAAAGACCAGCAGATGGCAGTAGTGCAACCAACGGGATGCAAGCTGCCGTAAAACATTGCAGAAGAAGTGTCAGCGCTAACGGAGCTAACGGAGCTAAAGGAGCTAACGGAGCTAACGTAGCTGACCAGTAAATAGATTGCTAATTTAATTCATGACGTGGTATCGGATCGGTGCCTGGACTCCAGTACTCGCCGATACCGATGCCAGCATTTTCAGCAATATTGGCGCAATTTCCGACACTGGTATCGGAATCGGAACAACTCTACCTACTGGTGACAGGTCACCACTGTGGCTCCGTGACCAAGACCCTTCACTGCAACTGTGGCAGCACAGCACTCTTAGCACTCACAGTTGAGGTTAACTATGAGTTGGTCAGATCAATTGATCCCCAAAGTGATCAATAAAGTGTCTTTCTTGTGTGAATAGACGGCTGAGCACAGACCTGAGTTGTCAGATCTCCTTTCTTGTTCCATGCATTTGTTTGGTGGTGGATCAGTTTCAGTAATATAAATACTGAATGGATTTCACTTGCATACACATACATACAAACATAGTGAATTCCCAATGCTTGAGCAGCCCCCAAAGCACTTGAATCACATTCAAACAAACACACACCAATGGAGGTGGCTGCCATGCAAGGTGCTCACTCCACCCAGTGGGACCCGTTCGGGGTTCAGTGTCTTGCAGAAGGACACTTTGACATGGAGGGATGGGGAATTGAACCACTCTGCCAGCCGAGCCACGGCTGGCAGGTTATTGCACTGCTGGCTGCCTTGTGCGCCATCCACCAGCCTGTTTTCTCAGAGTGTGAGATGTTTGGTCCTCAGGGTGTACCAGTTTCTGCCTGCGTGAAGCTTCCTGTTTGACGGTTCCAGAGAGGAAGTGAGAATTTTCCCACCGGCCACTCAGGATGATTATTTCTACTCTGCTTGAACATGTAGCGATGTTTGAGAGCAGCTACTGACGGGTCTTCTCTCTTCCCGCAGGCCTCCGAGCAGGAGATCCAGTGGGTGATCCGCTTCTCGGTGGTGGCGGTGGGCCTGGCCGGGACGTCGCTCACCTTCCTGGACAACAGTGTGCTGATGATCTGGCTGCTGCGCTCCGACCTCACCTACACGCTCATGCTACCTCAGCTCGTCTGCGTGCTCTTCTTCAGCGTCTCCAACGGTTACGGGGCGATCCTGGGCTGCGTGGTCGGCATCGTGCTCCGGGTGCTTTGCGGAGAGCGCCTGCTCGGGTTACCCCCCATCATCAAATTCCCAGGGTGCACTCTGGTGGACGGCGTCTATGTTCAGCGCTCGCCCATCAGGACCATCTGCATGCTGTCCGCTGTGGTGGCCATCTTGCTTTTCTCCTACTTGGCCTCCGTGCTCTTCAACAGAGGTCTGATTCCAGAGAAATGGGATGTTTTCAACGTGAAAGCTCAGTACTCAGCTCAACCACAAGGGGGAGCCAAATCCGACTCTAAGACCCCGAGTTTAAAGGAACCAAATGAGGACAACGACGTGTGCGAACCGATGCTGGAGTCAACATGTTAAGTTATTTTATACATTCTACATTACCTGGGACTGATTTATTAGGGAATGATGGGACACTTTTAATTATAGCACCGTATTTTGAATTTTTGTACACTTTTATATGCAGCACGAATGGGAAAACATCGCACAGACTGTATGCTCTTTGTTGTAAGAGCTCATTTCTTCTGCAATTTTATGCAGCGGTGATACTTTGAAGCATCGATGGAAACCGGGGACGTATATATAATATATCTATATATATAAAACAATCCTCCACCTTCTCCATCCTGATGCTACCACTCACTTTAAAGCTGTGTCCCGGTTCACGGGCTGCATCCCTCGAAGGACGCGTTTGGAAACACGAGAAAACACCATCCAGCGTATAAAACGTGAAGCAACACAAATCCCTCAAACTGTGACGTTTGTCAGACGAGAAAGGAGCAACTACAACTGTCATCAAGTATTACTTCTAAGTTACTAATAGAGAGTCGCTCTCCGCTGCTTACAGCAGTTCCGATGTGGCCAAATGATAACTGTAATCATTATTCTATGTTACTTGTGAAGTAGCTCCACCAGTACAAAATTAAATGCTTTAATTAGTAACTCCAGCAGTAGCCAGTAACTAACAATAATCAAGTACAGATTTCCAGTTACCAGTGAAGTAATTTCACTATTTCAGTATCTGGAACCATAATTCATACCTGTATTGGAGCAGTGATCTTCTGGTACTGGTAAAGTTATTCGTAGATTATTCTACCACTACAATATTTAATGCACTAATTATTAACTACAAGTATGATGAAGTGCAGATTTTCAGTTACAAGTGAAGTAACATCCCAACTGTGACAATAATCAAATACTAACATTAAGCTACTAGAATAAAGCGACAACTGTGACAGTATTTAAAGCAAAAAAGGATAACTAACTATAATCAAGTATAAATTTTCAGTTCCTAGTAAAGTAACTTCACTACTACAGTATTTAAAGTAGCACCTATAAAAGTAATCAAGTCCTAACATGAAGTTACTAGAAAAAAAAGTACTAATATGACAGTATTTAAGCAAAAACTAGTAACCAAAACTATAATCAAGCAATAATTTCAATTACCACAAATGTTAATTCTTTACTTCAGTATTTAAAGATGTAACTATGAATGTAATGAAGTACTTTCAGGTACTGGTAAAGCATCCCCACAACTAAAACAGTAACTAATTACGATTGCTAGTACAACACAGGAAGTAGGTTGTGTGTGTGTGTGTGTGTGTGTGGTGTGTGTGTGTGTGTGTGTGTGTGTGTGTGTGTGTGTGTGTGTGTGTGTGTGTGTGTGTGTGTGTGTCAACAGGAGAAAAAACACTTTAAAGTCTCAGTTTTGACTTCAGACTTCATCAAGTTACAAATGAATGGATGAATGTGTCATAAGAGTGTATCTCCAGCTGAAACGTCACTGAAACAAAACTCCGACAGTCTCCTCCGTCTCCATCTTTAAACCGACCCCCCAGTAACGATGTTACTGGAGCAACGTCACGGTTGCTAGGCAACTGCTACAGGCCCCCAGCCCCCACCCCCCCACCCCCTTGAAACGAGACACAGCCGACGTCCGCCGACATCTCACAGGTTACAATTGCTGTTCCAGGAAGTTTTAT
Source organism: Salarias fasciatus (assembly GCF_902148845.1). Classification (NCBI taxonomy): domain Eukaryota; kingdom Metazoa; phylum Chordata; class Actinopteri; order Blenniiformes; family Blenniidae; genus Salarias; species Salarias fasciatus. The sequence goes on from NC_043757.1 coordinate 4,556,735, forward strand.
CCGTTTGGCTGTGTTTTCTCAGCGCAGATGAAGGAGGGGATCTTAAAAGCTTCTGGGCAGCGTGTTTCGTGCACGTCACCCACAGCGGCATCTTTAACACAGATTATTATTCTCACTCACTGCTGCCGCTGTCTGGTAAACCACTTCACTAACCTTATTAGACCCGCTGTGGCCAAATTGCTCCTAAATAAGTCTGACGAAGATACTAAATGATGTCTCAGAGTTGTGTTTAGTGATTTTTCTTTTGCCTATTCTGGTCCTGATACGGTTCCTCCACTAGACTGGAAAACGAGCCTCCACTTCTGACGGAGCTCTTGTGTATTTCCAAAGATAAATGTAATTACTGACCTTTGACCCAACGTCTCTGCCGCCCGCAGCCGGTCAGCTCCCCCGAGTCTGCGTCCTGATTTCATTCCAGCGAGACAGTCGCCACCGGCGCTTGGTTTCCGCCGCCGTCACGCTGCAGAACTGCCAAATGAAAGTGTGCCGGATGGATGAGCACTTTTCTCATTTTCCCACCGGTGAACCCGGGGTCGAGCCCAACAGACCACAGGAAAGCACCTGAGACCTCTCCTGCTTTCATCTGCTTACAGTTTTTGTACATACATGCTGATGCTGCGGGATTGTCTCGACGTTACTCGTTCAGATGTGGTTCTTCACACCTCGGAGTGCAGCGTCTGCACTGTCTTGGCACGAAATTAGAGAGAATTCAGTCCGTGGCGTCCCCGTTAAGGCACGACGACATCATTGGTGCAGTTAGGAGTGTGAGAGAAGTAAGAAGACCTGGAATGTGAAAACGCTTCATTAAAAATTAGAATGCCTTTTCAGTGCTAAACTGAATTTCCATTACAAAAAAAAAAAAAAAAAGCATCGATAATGACTTTAAAGGGAAGTTTTGCTGTCATGAACCATCAATAGCATTGATAAGAAATGAGAGCCTCCCTCATACACAAACACACACAAAAAACAGACAAGAAGACTTGTGCGTCCCCGACTCTGATGAATGACATTCCCACTGAATGTGCCTTTTCAAGCTTACAGTGGACAGAATCATGAATCCGATCTTTTCCGTGTGCTGACCATGTTTCCACTGTTGTGCAAGTTACATAAAGTTTAGTCCTTGATGATAGTTGCTTCGTTTAAAAGTATTCAGGTTTTTAATAGTGACTGAAAATAAAAACAAGTAAGACAGTTTACTTGGGGAAAAAGATACATCGGTGTCCCTTTCTATGATAATGTGTACATAGCTGTATTGTTGTAGTGTTGCTGTGACACATTACTGAGCTGTCAGCATGAGGTGGAGCCAGATGCTCCGTGATCGGGATGTAATCTGAAGCTGCATCAGCGAGTGGGGAGGAACGTGGACGTTTAGCACTTCTTAAAAGATTTTCCAGCTGCTGAGGAGGACTGAGAGAGACAGCAGCTCTGCAACCGTTGTCGCCTGTGGAGGAACGCTCACCGTGTGACAGTTACTAGCATGTTCCTGCCGAAAGTAGTGGCATTACTGTAATGCAATATTCAACAAGGCTCCTTTCTAGCAAAGATGAATGAAAAAAAAAGAAAAGAAAAGAAAAGAGGAACCAGCTCTTCTTTACTCACTGCCTGTTTTAATCATGACTTAAAGAGTTCCTGTTGAATTACCTACTAACTCAGATCAAATGAACCCCTTTTTTGTGGAGATGAAAGCACTTATTCTTTTAATGCGTCACCATTTCTGACATGTAACCAGTAATAAATACAATGTGTGGGAATTAAATCCTTTGTTGAAGCCAAACACGCTCTCGCCTGTCTCCATGTGTCCTCCCAGCTCGCCGCAACACGAGCCCACAAAAATAACCATGCCGATAATTCCACGCGGGACCGCGTGGCAGGCCGAGACAATGACAGATGTCCAGAGCGTCCTCCCTCCCTCGTGTCTGTGTCGATCCCCGTCAGGAAACAATATACTGGCGCGGCGTTATGGAGGGAGGTGACATCTCTCTCCTGGCTTGACTGTGTGCCAGCCGCTCTGCTGGAACAATCGTCCCGCAGGACACAGCGCCCAGATAAAGGTCTTCTATAATAAGACTCCACGGGCCCGTCTGAAGGACGGCGCTCGGCCCGCTTCCTGTGTCCTCTGACGCTGGCATCCCGAGGTATGCAGTCGGGGGCGAAAGCACGGCGGCGTCACGTGGTTCGACCGTCCACCTGTGACGGCGGCGGGGGGAAAACGGGCCCCCGACAGGGTTCGATCCTGCCCTTGACACGTCGTCATGATCTTGTGAAGTGTAGAAATTAACAACAACGTAATGGGTGTGAAAGCATGGAAATATCTGGCGTCACTGCAAACGCAACTTTTTGAAAACGGTTCCCAAGGTGGAATTTTTCGAGAACGTCCTGACTGTGGGACGTTGTGCGAAAGTTGGAGGACGTGCATGTGAAGACCAAGACCACAGCATCCTGAGACCGAGACAAAACAAAGGCTTTAAGGGGCCGACGGAGGATCAAGACCAACGCTTTAAAATGAGCAACGCAGCACTACCGTCTCATCGCTTTTCAACAAATGAGGCCAATCAGAGAAGCAACACAGGAACACAGAGCCCAGTGTGTGTGTTCTTCTGCACGGGCTACTGATCGAACAGGTCTACCACTCAGAGTGTCGCCTGATCGAACACTCACAACACTGGAAAAACTGCTTTTATCATTACGAGACTCGTACATAGCATTTCTAACCTGCACACAACCTTCCAGAATATCTACTTTTGTAGCATTTTACTCTTAATTACTACATTTTTAGAAAGAGTATCAGCTCTTTTCTCACACGATTAAGGCACAGCCTCTTTAACTTTTGGTTTAAAATTCAGTTTCAGGTTAATTGCAGATTATTTGCATGTCTTTCCACCACCAAGAAATGAATAAATGGAGCTCCAACATATAAAGTAGATTATGCTCATATATATTTGCCACTTAAAGATGCAGCTTAAACAAAGAGGAGACAGCAGCAGCTGTTGTACATTCTGAATCAGAAGTGATGCTTAGAAACAAGAAAAGACGTCAGCTTGAAGAAAAATGACTCCTGGAAATGTCTTTTCAAGGACAAACTCAGTACCTTTGAAAGCTTGTGTTTTATAATGCTTTCATGACATGATTTCAGCTTTACAATGTTTTGTTCTTACTCCAGTGTCTGTATTTATATGTCGACTTCAGAGGTTTGAGCTCTTCTTATATAATGATCTGCCTGGAAGCTTCAGGATTTCAGTGCAAACAAATAAATCTTAGGAGTGTAAATGTATGAAAACTACCAAAAGAGAAAAGATATTTCATTAGTTGCTTTGAAAGAGTGTTATTCATGATGTAGCTAAATTTATGTTGGTTTTATGACTGTAGAAAATTCAAAAAACATTAAATGATTAAATGCTTCTGATTCTTATTTAAAGACTGACGATATGTACCGAGATTTACATCCTTCCCATTACTGAGATAAAGCCACGGTCAGGGTAGACCTCATGGGAATACCGTCTATTGGCACAACGAACAATTTTCCATCACGTCTGGTGTCTATTGATCGTGATTAGCTGTCCGGTGAAAGGACAGCTGACGACAGAGGACAGTCTGTGTGACAGCTGACTGCAGGGAATGGCCCCCAGTGAGGCTGTCATGGGGCGAGCTACCGTTGACTGCAGCCTCCGACGCTGTTTCAGTTTGTTGGAGACACTCACCCTTCAGTGTGACTCTGAGAAGAGGACGCCCCTGCCCTGCACAGTCCCATGGGTTGAGCCATTTAAAAACAAGGCAATTGTCATGTTTGGGCATGAGACTCAAGTTCAGGCTTGATCACCCTGCAGCTGACCATCATCGATGATGGTGTCTGGTATTTAAAGGCCGAAACACCTCCTGATCCAAGGTTATACGACTGATGATGTCTCCCAGGATTCACATCCATCCCATAACTGAAGATAAAACTCCCCGGCCACTCTCAGTACCAAGGTGAACCTCATGTGACACCAGCTACTGGCACAGCTGACCATTTTTCCATCACGTCTCATGTTTATTCTTTGCTTTAATTTTAAATATCTGTCAGCTTTTTGATGCGGTTTAAGAGTTGTTCTTGCAAATCTGTTCTCTGATTGGATGATCTTACTAATAAGCTCTGCAATCAGTTATAGGAGCAAAACTGGATTTCGTTCTCTGGTAGTATTGTTTTCTCCTTGTTGTAATGTAGATATATCAGATAAGAGTTATGGTTGAGAAAAATATACATGCTGAATCATGTTGATGCTGATTAAAGGGTTAAATTAAATAACACCTGACAGGTTTTGTTGAAACCACGAAGTCGGAAAACAAGCAAGGTCCGACAAGGGCAGACATTGTGAAAATGATGGTATATTAGTGAGAAGTTACTTTTTTTTTTTAATCTTGAGAAGGGCTTGAAGTCTGCTGCCATGGAAAAAGAAAGCCTGTTTATTTATAGCTTTCCTTAAATGTGATTGGCCAAATTTCTTTTGTTCATGCTGTAACCTCACCATCAAACAGAGTCAGACGACTTGCTGTGTTAAAAATACCTGCTATTCATAGAATGACTTTATGTCCTTATAACGAAGTTAATCTGAACAGAATCACTACAGAAAGGATAATTTTAAGTTTCTAAGAATACTTTTCAGGTGTATTTCATATAGTTAAGCTAGTTTTCTACTTTAAAAAGAAAAATAATTAAATTGAGACGTCAGAATTGATAAGTTATGCTGAGTTTTTTTCATTATTCTGGCCCAGCTGATAACATTATTAGAACACAGATTTTATTGTTAACATGTAGGGTGTGGTGCCCTCTGCTGGATAACTGTTGTATGACAGATCCTCAAATCAGGAAATAGTTGACTTCAGAAGCAGCTATTTTTATCCCATAATGAGCTCATTCAGAAGCAGCAGAGAAGGTTAGAAACTGACACATAAAATGTACCATCAACAAAAAACTGAGTATTTGTTTCCTTCCTGTACTGTCGTGGCGAAAACAAAGTGCTTCAACAGAGGGACGATCAAGAACATCCAAGTACAGAGAGCAAATCAACTGCAGCACTGCGCCATGTATCGAATTCACAAATCCACATCAAAAACATGTCTTTTACTGTGAGAAACTGGAGAATGAATGTTTCAGAGGAGAAATGCAAACTCCAGACAAAGAAAAGAACCTGGAATCAAACTCAAAACAGTCTCACATGAAGCAACCACTACATCAAACATCACAATTAACTTCCTTGAGCCTTCACAAAGGTTTTAAAATCTTATTTCACCTTTATTTCCTTATTTACGCACTCAGTTAAATAATCAGGTTACATGTGAAATGTAAATTAAAAAAACCGGCTGCTCTGCACCAGTTTTAACTGCTTTCATTCCAACTTTATGCAGTGATTTGTATTGTTGCTGCGACATTTTTAAACAGTAATAACAGTGCAAAATCTACAAACTGGAGACAATAATATACATTAGTATTGAGCTGACGTCAAAAACAAACAAAGGAGGAGAAAAAGTGACAGGATGTCCTTTAAGATAGAGTGTGATCATCTTTAACCAGAAATGTTGAATGTTGGGTTTTAAACGATTTACTGTTTCTGTGATCAGAAAAATGTCACTTTACAGCCGAATAGGGGACAGAAACCTTTACTGGGAGAAACTTTAATCCTTCAAACTGTGGGCGGAGGTCACGACGGGCCTGAAGGAGCGTCTGTCGTCTTCTTGTTCACAGGTCCATCACAGTCCCTTCATAACAACCTTGTTCCTGAGGCCCTCCTGGATGTAGCGCTGCTGCACAACGCGCGTGGCGTTATTCATCCTGCAGTAAAACCTGAGAGGGACAGAGAAGCGTTTCTGTTAGAGGCAGAAGGAGGAGGAGGAATAGATGCAAAACACTACAAATATTAAAGGCTACCAGAATCCGAGTGTGGTGATCATGAATCCAGCGAATCCCACATCAAGGACCTCTTTACTCGACCTGAGGGAGAGCAGACGCACTGCTGTGAGGAGTCATAGAACCAACTGAGTCCTCTGCAAAACACTCACACTAGCAGAGACTACGTACAAATGTGAAAAATATGCAATTAGCAACATTTCTTTTATCCTGAAATTAGAGTTGAATTGGTATGTTGCATAGCACTACACAGATACTGAAAGAATTTTGCATGAACTTTGGTTCAAAACTTGCCTGAAGTTCACCAGATTAAACCAAAAATTATTGCAACGTCGGTGCAGCAATCAGGCAGACAAAAAAAAAAAAAAAAGAAAAAACCAAGAAAGCCGAGCAGCCTATTTGCAGAGCCTTCATTTTGAAACACAGATTATAAACATAGTTCCGGTTGAGGAGACTCACTCGTGGCCAGGAAGTGCAGCAGGCCCACAGCCAGCGAGCCTCCAGCTCCATACAGGATGGACTCACGCGCACACGGCGATGTTCTGGACATCCAGGATCCCCAGGAGCCTGAAACCCTGCAGGACGGACAGGAGGAGGAGGAGGTGCGATCAGTACAAAGACACAACCGCCTAGTATTGACGGACCTGAGAGGACAGGATCACATGTGAGCTCCAAGAAAGCAAAGTAAGCAGAATACGACACAAACTGTAAAGCACACCTTCAGTCAAAAATCAGCATTAGTAAAACAATCCAAACCGCTTGTTAGGCACAGCTGCATTTCCGAACCAACCTGAACATATGACATCTGTGATTAAGATCAGGCCTAAAATGATCGATCATAATGAAGTTAACCATTAATAAAGCATCTAACTGGTCTTACCGACTCATTCACCCTCAGACAGCCGTCATTTGATATCTGCCTATGTTAGTTTTCTTCCACTTAACATGGACCCAGTTTCATACCGAATGAGAAATATACCTCAGAAGCAAGAACCATTTCAGTTAATCGTACTATCACCCTACTTTATTATTGCAAAATATTAAATACTGAAGACCAATGAACTGGACTTCTGGAGCTTTTTCCTTATGTTGACCTTCTAAAATCTGGAAGCCAGGAGCTGTTCTCATCATGTTTTCACTTCCCAACATAAAGTTAAATCATTTTCTTGCCTTGGTTCGGGGTCTCCCTCTTCTTCTCCTGCCATTTCGACGTTGTTGTCTTTTTCGTGTGGAGCTTTGAGCCGAAATATGGAACGAAATGCCCCTAAATTAACATTTTCATAACGGCGGTTGCTTTGCGCATGCGCTCTAGATGTCTCGGTCCACCCGCATGTAAGGGCCGGGTGAAACAATTTGCTGACGTTTAAATGGTTCCCACTCAAGAGTGCGCTCCCCTCTCTACTCTCCCCTCGTCTCTTAAATCTATCCGGGTTTGTTTGGGTTTTTTTACAATTATTGAAAGTGTTCACTTAGTGATAATATTTCATACTCTGCCAAGTATTTTAAAATAATTAAGCAAAGCAAAAGAAAAGCATGCAAACAGCTTCAGAATTTCACAATCACATTTAACAAAGTAAAATATGGAGCTTGTATTTTCTTAAAAAAGAAAAAAGAAAAGAAACTGCTGCTTTTTTGTTCATACCATGCGTCCCTATACCACTTATGAGCCAATCTGATCCCAGCTATCAATAGGCAAGGGCAGGATACATCCTGGACAGGTCGCCAGTCCATCACATTGAAAACAGAAATACAGACAGCTACACACACTCACATTCACTCCGAAGGACAAATTAAGGGTCAACAATTAACCTTGCATGAATGTTTCTTGACTGTGACAGGAAACCACAATACGTGAAGGAAATTCACGCACACACATACAAGGAGAACATGCAAACCTCACACAGAAAGGGCTGTCAGTATTTGAATCCATGACCTGTCTATTTAATTTTAGGAATATTTCTCTTCTAAATACAGGAAATAATTTGTTTTATATGTTGCCTTTTTGCGTCAGTGACCAAAACAAAAACAAGAAGTTTAAACAAATCGAATGAAAGCCCACATTTTAAAGTAACTTGAGTCCACTGAGTCATTTTACCAACCACGACACATTGATCCAAACAGGAATTAGGTATTGCAGCGAGGATCAGACCTGAGCACCAACAAACAGGAAGCCAGCGTGTCACGGTGATCCTCAATTCTGGTAAAAACAGGATTGTCTCGTCATGATGGAGCACAGAGAGCAGTCTGGTGTCAAAACTCATCTCCACAACAAACCAAACTAACATGAAAATTACAATGATGTAATGGTACAAGTGTGTGTCCGAGCACAGCATGGCATGGTACATCCAGTAAAACAAAAGTGTGGAAAATGCAGCACGTCTGCCAATTAAAGCAGTAGACAAACTTCCTCTACATTGACCTTAAACAGGACACTTCCTTTCCTAAATGACCCTGACAGGATTAAAAATGGACAGATAGGTAATCCAATCCGGTAAGTGAAGATTTTAAGCTCCATCCTTGAAACACAAAACAGGCAGGACTGAGGTGCTGTGACATTCAAGATGAGAGTGATTTTGCACCTGGAGACCAGAAACCCTTGTGCAGTATAAAAACTGAGCAGATGAGCCGACCTGCACACTCAGGCCTGCACGCTCCTGAAAGGTAAGTGTGTTTGAGGCTCATAGATGAATATGAGGGGAATAGATCATTATCATCAATACATGCTAGGAAGTTTCACCCAGCATGCAAATTTAGGTTAAAATAAAACTACATATAGTAATGAGGGATTATGAACTGAGTCATATGTCTTGAAGGAAGTGGGAATATAGAAAAGTTTGATCGTTTTTACCTTCACCATCAACATATTGGACACATTTGTGAATCTGAATGTATATTTGAAACAACCTTCATGAAAAATAATTTTCAAGCTGAGTAAGTTCCCAGCTGAGTGAAGATTTAGATAATTCACAGACTGAGTAGAAACCACAGACTGTCTCCTTCAGGATGGCGGTACGGGTCAGCAGACTGATGCTGGGGTTGTTTCTGGGAGCTGCGTCCTTCATGTGGCTGTCGGCTCCATCAGGTGAGAAGCTTTCATCCTGTATTCACTCATTTTCTGTCCATGGAAATACATTTTTTTCAAATGTAAGTGAAGTAAAGATATAAATCACAAATCTTGAAAATAAAAATAAAGTGCAAATATTCAGTCATGTCACAGTTGATGTTCACTTCATCTTGTCAATGAAAATTGATCATGAGAAAAAAACAGAAAGGCTATTTCAGTGTGACTGAGACTCATGAATCAAACAGGGATACATGTGCATCAAAAAATAAAGCTGGTTTGACAAAACAGTCTGCGGCGTATTTCCACCACCTCCCGTCCTCAGGAGCCTTCCAGCTGCCTTCCTGTCAGCCCATCAAGCACATGGTGTCTCTGGAGAAGAGGGGCTGTCCGCGGTGCCACTCGGTGGAAACCACCATCTGCAGCGGGCACTGCCCCACCAAGGTACTGCAAACTCAAGGGAGAGGGAATCCAGGAAAGGGGAGAAAAAGCTTTAAAATGATGCATTAGGCCACATGTGTCAAACCCTGTTTACAAGACCCGGCTCTCCACGGAGCTTCATCTGGCCTGTGGGAGCTTGTAAATATAAATGTCTTAAAATGAAAGTATATGCTGCCATAAACTATATATCCCACACAAAATGTGTTATTTTTGTGACATGAAATGATTTTCAACTGAAAGTGAAAAGGAAAATCTTGTGTTAGAATAACAGAAATGTATTAACGACTGCAACTATATGTTTCTTCAAATAACTAATAATTAAAGTGACTGTAGAGACAGTCTTACATCACTATTTCAGGTCACTGAAAGTTCCATTTCTAAATATTTAAGTGGGATTGAATATATTAAAGCAACACTGAAGCCAACTGTGAGAAGTTTATGTGCCCAGACTGTGGATAAAACTGTATTTTGCACAGAAAATCTGGTTATGTGAATTTCACCTGCTGTTCAAATCCTCCGAACAGTGACATTTTGTCAATCTCAATTAACTTAAAGTGAATTAACAACATTTCCTTCAAATACAGACAGTTTTTATTCATCATCAATTTTCACAAAAAAGATTGAAAGTAGAAATGTTCAACTGTAGGTCATCTTTCAGGGGCATTCCAAGGTTTATTTGCACATAAACACATTGCACAAAACTTTAGAAAGTGCCATTCAGGTGCAATTTATTTTAAATACAGCAAAATTTGAAAAGAAAAAAAAAGATGCAATTGAAATAAATTGCTCATACTTTATGATTTGCAGCTCAAAATATGTCTTAATGTTTCACATCATCTCACATAGAAAACATGTTAACGTTGGAAACTTTTCATTGTAAACAGAGCTTTGGTCTACATTTGAAGTGTTGCTGCAGGCTTGGACAGACATGCTTAATGTCAAACACATGGATCAGAGAAGTGGACAGAAAGAGATGCAAACAAGGTCAAAGAAAGCAAAGTCATGAGAAAACATTCATGCTGAGAAACAACAGAATCACTTTAGAAGATCAGATTTCAGACTTCGCTTCATCTCAGGTCGTTCTCTGCAAACAGTTATATCTTTTCTTGACATCGTGACCTCTGAACTAAACACTTCTACGCCTGTCCTGAAAATCATTCCCCCAGGACCCTGTGGCCAAGGTGTTGTTCCACAAGTTGTTCCAGCACGTGTGCGTGTACGGCGAGGTGTACTACAAGACCTTCCAGATCCCGGACTGCCCGCCGGGCATCGACCCCACCGTGGTCTACCCCGTGGCTCTGAGCTGCCACTGCGGCCGCTGCAACATGAACACGTCGGACTGCACCTCCCACAGCCTGCGGCCCGACTTCTGCCTCAACGACATCCTCAACTACTCCTAGAACCTCGAACCATCCCACGGCGGCAGATCCCTTACTCAGCACAAAGCCTTGCAGTCAATAAAGATTTATATCGAATGATTTCTGTTGCTTTGAGTACATTACAGGACATGAGGTCCTGCACGGCCTTGAAGGCCTCCAGAGAGGGTTCAGCCGATGCACTGCTGTCAGAGTCAGGTTTGTAATGTCCAAAATAGTAATAAGAAATAAAAAGACACTTTCTAGAAAGTAAAAACCTTCTTCAGTGAAAACAAGTGCTGCTGGGTACCATTTCCTTTAATTATAAGAGAACATATCTCCTACATTACATGCTTTACAACTTACAAATAAACACAAAAGGTCATAAGCTGTGAATACAACAAGTATCTTTAAACAACTGAAATAAATACAACATCTGAACAAAAAGTCAAAGCTCTGAATGAACTTTTGTTTTGATAGTTGGGAGGAAGAGGAAAGTCTTACCTTAGGTCTAAGGAGAGTTGAATAGCTGTGGGAAACACTGAAAAGATTCACCAGTGGAGTGCACAGACAGGCACCAGGTGGCGCTAGAGCACCTGCCCTGTGCCCTCAGTATCAAGCAGGCTTATTATACCCATAAAAATGATAATCGGCTAGCCGACATGACACAACCACTGTTATGACAAGAGAACAAACTGATAAACCTGAAGAGGCTGATTTCATGCTTTTGGAATTTGCTCCAAATAAACCATTTGGAGATGAACCGTTTAGAGCAGGGGTATGCAACTAAAATTCGCAAAGGTCCGGTCAGGGATATTTTGTTAAAGCAAAGGTCCGGAACATCATAATGTCGAACTGAATTAGTGTGATATATGTAACCTAGTAGTTCTATGAGTGTCTGCATGTCATCAATAGCCGACTATCAAATCAAATGAATTCATGCACTCCTTGACAACCTCCCCATCAATAATTGGTTTTTTGTGTTGCCCCAAAATCCAAGCAACTCTGAGGGAACATTCATTTGCACATTGCTGGGCGGGCAGTGACTGTCAGGATCCTGGTGGACTGATCATACTGGGCTCCAGGCCCGCCGACAGGGGGGACAAACGGGTCTGTTGTCCCGGGCCCAGGGTTGGGGGGCCCAGAATTAAAGGCGTGGGGGGCCCATCCAGCACCCCACTCACGGATCCCGACGCAGCATGCAGGCACCGCGCCGCTCCGCGCCTCCCCAACCCAAGGCTCGTCCATGCTTCACATGTACGCGTTTCCGCATCCGCTTTGGAGTGTCCGCGCACCACCGATGCGCACGCGCTTTCTCCCATATTTTTCCCATACTACATTTTGAGCTCAGCTGTGCGCAACATTCAATGCAGGAACGCTGACTCACGCATCCTCGAAGCTTTTCCGGCACTACAGACTGTTTATCTGCTCATTTATTACAGATTATTTAGGGAAAATTAAGCACATACATTGTCAGTACGTTATCATTAAGTATTAAAGTTTATTTAGCTTTTTTTTCCAGTTTCTGACTGGCAGGGGCAGCGCCGGAGCGATTAGTTACTTTCACTTCTGTCTGCGGACCTTCTCCTCCCTCCAGACAGAGTCTGCTCTCTCTTTCCACCAGTTTTTCACTCTTTCCGTGTCTGTAAGTGGAGCCATCAGGCTGTATCTCCTTCTACTTTCACTTTTACCGTCATGTTTGGTTTGCTGTTGCGGTCTGGCGCATGTGTACACCGCCGCAAGCTGAGTGCAACGCGGTCTCAAAATCTTGTTGCTGCGCGGACGTCCGCGGATCGGTCCGCCGGACCCTAGCGGACAGGAATTCATGACGATTTTTACATCACGCGGACCAACGCGCAACGCGCATGTGAAGCATGGACGGGCACCGCATGCAGGCACCGTGCCGCAACGCTTTGCGCGCCGCCGCACCGATCCGCACGTCGCACGCCGTACTGCTCCGCACGCTGCACGCCGCGCTCCGCTCCGCTCAATATAGTCCGGGTCCGTATTGGATGGTGTCTGGGTCCGGATCCAGACCGCGGTCCGCCAGTTAGTGACCCCTGGTTTAGAGGAAAAGAGCTGCAGGGAAGATGAAGGCCCTGTTTACATGTTTTCAAGTGACACAAAACGCTACTTTTGAAAATGGTTCCCTAGGTTGAAATTTTCACAAACGCTCTGAGCTTTCTCCGTGGCAACGGGGGAAGGAAACCACAACTTCCTGAAAACGCCTTTGCTCCACCACCGTGGAGACAGTGGAAACGCTGATACAAAAACAAAGCTTTCTGCAACTTGGCCAAACTTGTCTCAGCCATTTATTATATCTAGAAACTCCCAGAACACATAGACAATACAAAGAAGTAGAGTTTAGTGTCCATTTATTAACAATGTGACTGAACACATTTTATCGTGCAAAGTTTGTATCTTGGAAAAAGAAGCAGAAACGGTTGCTTTTGTGCAAATTGTGGACAAATTGTGTAGCCATAGAATACCTTTTTGGGAGGGGAGTAGAATGTAAATTCAGGGTTAATAAACATGTAGCTTTTTGTTCTGTTACCAGGGGATCTTGAGCTCGATTTGAGCCTGAGACTTGTTGGTGCTTCTCTGCTGGTTGCGATCGTCTTCACTGTGCGCTTAAATAACAGACTCCAAGCTCGGCTGTGCAGTATGTTGTTTCATCAGTAAATATAAAGCTTTTCTTTTCTGCCTTTATCTGACGTCTTCTGAATAATTGTTTATTTTCTTTAGCACCCGCAGCAAGCTTGGTTTCATTCAGGTGCTGACGCAGGACAAACTCAATAGACAGATACCGCGGCTGGAAACACGTTTTTCTTCTTCACTGTGAGGATTCATTTGATTTAAGGAGGAGCGATGCCGAACAATACCGATCAGTGCCGGGCAGCGCCGAGGACGAGGAGCGCAGTGCGTCGGACCGCTGCACAGCGGGGCACACGGAACACAGAGCTTCGTGGCGCCCCTTGTACGACCGTGGCGCCCCCCTCGGGACGTGGCGCCCTAGGCGGCCGCCTAGTTCGCCTATGCCTAGAGCCGGCCCTGCACCTGGTGCTTTGGGCTTATAGGGGGCTTTCTGTGTATCTTCTGTTTCGTTGGTCCGTCTTGTCTCCTGTGTGTCAGTCTCGGAGTTGAGTGTGTTCTTTGCTCCTGTATGAGGAGTTCTGTATCCCTGTGAGAGCTGCAGCCGGTGTTCCTGCACTCCTCCTGTTCAGTCTGCATTTCTGTCTCTGCATATAGTAATACATGAGCATAATGTTTGTACAAAGACACACTTCATCCACACTTCATTCATTCAAGGCTTGGCCCGCAGGTGTGAGGACTGACGTTGGGCCATGTTTTTCATTTCTGACCTCATACTGGGTGTTGTAGTGGAAGTGTGTGTATATACTGTATATTATCTACTAAAATAATCACTGATTTATCTGTTAAACCGAAGCGACAGTGGCTGAGTTGATAGAGCGGTAACCTCTGTAAACACTCAAGTGTTTACAGAGGTTGCCGGGGTGTGTGTGTGTGCGTGTGTGTGTGTGCCCATAAAAGGAATGAAATAACTCCATGAGAAGGCAGCATGGAGAATATAACAGCAAAGCTTTTATCTGTCCAGTTTTTACTTTAGAGTCACACTTAAGTTCAGAGTTTGAGTTAGTAACAGTATAAGGATCAGAGTTCATCTGGATAAAACAAAACAGGGAGTGATTTGTTTTTTAAATCAAATACTGTCAAACCATTTGTCACAGGAAGATCATGTTACTGTACTTGAACTTCAGTGGCTCACACTTGGCTCTAAATCCAGCCTGATTTGTCACACTCCACCTGGATTGACCTGATCTGCAGGTTCTTTCCATCTCTCAATTTAGATCTGTAGTCATTTATCAGACAGCTACAATTCCTCAGTTTTATGTCTTGTCAAACAAGCTTGTGTTGAATGTAAGCAGGTTGAATTGTCACTTTTCAAGAACTTTTTTGGAAGATTTCTTTTCCGGTTTGTAATTTTATTCCATCTTCTGCAATTAATGATGCAGATTGGATCATTAAAGTAAAACAAAAGACTCATCCTCTGTAAACTTCAGTTTTTCTCCATTCTTTGATTGTTTGTTTTACAAAAAGTCAGCGTGTTCAGGTCATTGGAGGTGATATGAAGTGGTAAAACTTCATCCTGCATCGTTGTTTAGACTCATTGATTAATAGTGATTGATGTTTTTTCATCCTTGACTTGAAGATGGTTCCACAACAGATTCCAAACATTTTCACAGCAGAAGCAGGTGGTGTTACAGGGAAAGAGATCAAACTGATAAAGCCACGCCCATGCACATGGAGCAAGTGCAGAAACAGTGGGGTCAAGAGAGAGCAATCCAAGAAGAGAGAGTGATCTCTGCAGGCGGGGCCCGTTTATGAGGACTGCAGAGTCTAAGACAAATCAGGAAGAAGACTGGAGAGCAAACAGAGGAGCAGGGGAGGGAAAAACACAAACACGAGCTAAACTTCATTCAGAACAAGACTTAGATTTAACATTCTCCTTCAGAGAATTCCTCTGCTTTCATTGTACTGTCGTGCACGTGTGTGTGTGTGTGTGTGTGTGAGACAGAGAGAGTGTCGACAAGTCCATTTTTCTCTGCAGCACTTTAAAAGGTCCCAGACACATCACCATCGCAGCATCTTTATATTTAGAATAAATAACAGATGTCCACCTGTGTGATTCATTTTTTTTTAAACCAAGTGACCTTTAACTGCATCCCACCGTTCATGAAAAAACACCAGTTGTCATGTGATTTATCAGAAATGATGTGACTTGTGAGAAGAGCAGGGTCCTGCTGCAGGATCCAGGATAAATGACAAGTAACAGACACAGTTGTCCACCTATAACTGCATGGCTTCATGCATGACAACAAAACACCCTCTGGTGTCACGTGATTTATCAGAAATGATGTGACTTCTGGGAACAGCAGGAGACAAATGAAGAGTGCCTACATTTTGGTTGTGTTCAGTTCATATTTGTGCCGAACAACGGAGCTGCAATTCCTCCACTGTGTTACACACAAGTGTGTGATGACTCAGCGTGTGTGCATGTGTGTTCAGTGCTCGCATCTTACTGTTTTACTGTTCACAGTTGCACAATAAAATAATAATATTAAGAGATTTGGTGTTCATAAACCACATCAGTGTATAAACTACAGGATATAAATATCAAAGCCAGAAAGCAAACCTTGCTGAGATTAAACCAAAAAGAATGAAAGAGGCTCCATCTTCACTGTTCTCACCACCACACAGACCAGCAGGGCCCATTAGGGGGGTTTCAGTCATCTTGTTGTCGTTGCAGACAGTCACTGTGTTCTCAGAATTGTGAATTCCACAAACTCAGAGTCTGATCCTGGAAGCAAACTGAAAACTGTTCAGAATTCCTATTTTACAGAGGAGGAGCTGGAGAGCTGTTTTAATGTGGGATGATGGAAACTTCAGCGTTTCAGTGGTTGTTGGTGTCCACTTTGCTGTTCAGGGATTTTCCATTTCAGTGTTTTCCATTTCTCTGAGACTCAGCATTTGAAAGAAAAAAAAACACCAAACAAACAAACATAACAGACTCTTGGCCAGGTGAACACACTCCCCCACCCCACCTGTGGAAGTGATTCATTCTGACAGAAGCTGTGCAGTTGACTTTCTTCAGGGAAACACCCCTGTAAAGGACAAATTCCTCATTCTGTGAGCAAACGAGCAGGCAAGAGTCTGCTGCACATCCACAGCAACCACTCACACTCACAAAAATACAATCTAAACACAAACACCACACCTCAACACTTCCTCCTGTCCCGGTGTTCTCAGCAGTCAGACTATTTCTAATGAATCACATGGCACCAGAGGTCGTCTTTTTGAGTTTCAAGAATGAAGGTTCACACTTCTGCACAGAATAATGGACAGAAACACTGCTTCCTGTTGTTTTGTCCAGAGGACTCTGCTGTAGTCTTGTACTTGTTGCCTTCTCATTCTTTCAGTGAGAGATTTGATGATTTCAGAGCAGCCACAGCTACAACACACACACACACACACACACACACACACACACACACACACACACACACACACACACACACACACACACGCACCGTCTCGTATTTCTATCCTTGTGGGGACCATCCATTGACTCCCATTCATGTCTAGCCCCTAACCCTGACCCTTACCCTAACCCTAACCCACACCACAACAAAGCCTAACCCTAAAGAAATGTTTTTGCACTTTTACTTTTTTCAGTAACAACAACATGGTCAAGAAAACACTGTTTCTCCTACTTAGGACCGGAAAAAGGTCCCCACAAGGCACGTCGTTCCACGTTTTGCTATCCTTGTGGGGACATTTGGCCCCGACAAGGATAGAAATACGAGAACACACACACACACACACACACACACACACACACACACACACACACATTTACCGTGTCTGGATCACACATGATCCATTATCTCAGTCTGAAGAAGACTTTTTCACTGACTGAAGGCCTGAAATTAAAGATGAACCATGATCTGGTTCAGGTGTATTGTCGTCATGATAAAACTTGCTCAGTTCATGGTGGTTTTACTGCTTAGTGTCTGAAGCGTCAGTGCAAAGAGAAAATGTGGAGCAATGTAAGAGACGGTGTCAAGTTACAAGATGTAAAAGAGATGAAGATGAGTTTTTGTTACTGTTTAAATGCAGTTCTCATTTTTGTGTGAAAGAATTTGTTCTCTTTCATATTTTATTCAATCCTTTCTGTGCACACATGCGGGTGCCACTGTTCGCCAACACCTGAGTCATTACTTCCTCTCACAAGACTTCTCCGACGGCAGGCCGTCTCCACCTCCACCTCCCTTCACTGAAAGATAAGACAACAACCATGTTACCGTCTGAAAGAAAAGACTCAAGCTCAGAAGAAAAACATTTATTGGTCCATTTCGTTTCCAGCAGAGTGACAAATCAACAAGATTCATCATGAAGGCAACGTGAGATGAAAGAGTGAGAAAGAATAACAGACAATCCAATGCAGACATGTTCCACATCTCTACTCAGATAAATTTATAAACTCATCCAAACAAAACCGAGTCAGCAGTGAAATAAGACTGAGTTTTACTCCTTTCAATGATCACTGTGTTGTTAAGGCACATTTGAATGTTTCTATAGAAAAATATAAATTCAAAGGTCAAGAGCAACAAAACCTTCAATGTAATTCTGATGTTTGCATCGTTAAGAAGTCTCTTCATTAGTTATCAAACAAACAGTAAAAATGTTTTCATATAGATAACTGCATAAATACTGAGTTTGATTATTAATATATCGTCAGGGTTGGATTTTCTGGAATGGATGGGGAGGGTCGAGCCCCCGCTCTGCACATTCAGCTTGAATAGCTTTAGGTTTATTCCTCCTGGATTGAGATTCAAGCCACTTAGATAAACAATACAGTGTGGATTAATATAAATATCCTGAAAGTACAATCAGCCATATTGGACAAATTCTAATTCCAAAAAAAACAATACAAAAATTAATAATAACAACACATTTCAAACGTGCTGTGACTCAAACATTAAATCTGAATAAAAATAAAGTGAAACCTGAGGAGTAAAGATTGTCTTTCCAGTGTTTCTAAAACACCTGATAGAAACTAATCCCACTAAATACATGTAAGAACAATGTTTTTCCGTCACGTTATTGACAACAAATGTTGGTTAAAATGAATGAAACAGGTGACTTGTGGCAGTGAAAGGCAAAGGGAAACACATCAGTGATTGTTTGATATATCAGTTTAAGGCAGAACTGACAGGATTTGTCATTATTTAGATCTTTTTTAAGTCCTTCATAGGCAGATTGATCTCTGATATGTCCCCTTATCTTATGAACAGTTAAAGTCATCTATGACATGAATTTGGGTTACATCAGACAGAAATAAGAGACAGCTGAAGGCACACTGTTCCTGAAATGTTGGATAAACAGTGTAGTGGCTAAGCCTATGCTTAAGGCCCCTGCGGTTATTCAACCCGGATTTTCGATTTTCCCTTTATGGCCTGAATGATGTCGTCGAGGCGATCCTTTGCATGTTTGAAATATGTCCATTTATTGTCCTACATACAAACTCCACCACAGAACACAAATCATTCACATGGTGACGAGGACAGTGCAAAGTGAAAGTGAAAGTTCCTGCAGTGAAAAGAAAGTTGACTTTGCCCAGTACACCACCTGCAATGTTAACGGTGTGTGTGTGTGTGTGTGTGTGTGTGTGTGTGTGTGTGTGTGTGTGTGTGTGTGTGTGCCATAAACGAGTATCTTACTGTTTCACTGTTCACATGTTCACAGTGACACAAAAAACAACTAAGAGATTTGGTGTTCATAAACTACACCAGTGTATAAACTACAGGACACAAAATACCAAAGCCAGAAAGCAAAGCTTGCTGAGATTAAACCAAAACGAATGACACAGACTTCCTCTTCACTGTTCTCACCACCACACAGACCAGCAGGGCCCATGAGGGGGTTTCAGTCATACTGTTGTTGTAGAGACAGTCTATGAGGAAAACAGGATCTGACCCAAAAGACTTCACTGTGTGAATTCCACAAACTCCGAGTCTGATCCTGGAAGCAGACTGAAAACTGTTCAGAATTCCTATTTTACAGAGAGGGAGCTGGAGAACTGTTTTAATGTGTCATGATGGAAACTTCAATGTTTCAGTGGCTGGTGGTGTCCACTCTGCTGTTTGGGGATTTCCATCTCAGAGTTTTCCGTTTCTCTGAGTGTCAGCAGCATTTGACAATAAAAAAAAAAAAAAAAAAGCACAAGTGACTCTTGGCCAGGTGAACACTGCCCCACCCCACCTGTTGAAGTGATCCATTCTGACAGAAGCTGAGTTGACTTGCTTCAGGGAAATGCCCCTGTAAAACTCATTCTTCTGAGCAAAGGACCAGGTAGGAGTTTGTTGCATCCACATGAACCATTCACACACACAAAAATACAATCTAAACACAAACACCACACCTCAACACTTCCTCCTGTCCCGGTGTTCTCAGCAGTCAGACTATTTCTAATAAATCACATGGCACCAGAGGTCGTCTTTTTGAGTTTCAAGAATGAAGGTTCACACTTCAGCACAGAATAATGGACAGAAACACTGCTTCCTGTTGTTTTGTCCAGAGCTGTTGCAGTCTTACTTGTTGCCCTCTCCTTCTTTCAGTGAGAGATTTGATGATTTCAGAGCCGTCCACACCGACTGGTGTGACAGCAGCAACAGCTACAACACACACACACAAAGCCACCGTGTCTGGATCACACATGATCCTGTATCTCAGTCTAATTAATGCATGGAGCCAGGGTGGAAACAGGGGGGTCAGGAGGACTCAGGAGCCAAGAGCCATCAGTTCCTCCTGCAAACTAGAGAGGCCAACAGAAAGGAGGTGTGTCACTAATGTCACTGCAAAAGTCAATAAAAACCTGTCAGTAAAGTTATAAAATGGGCAATTAAAAAGTCATGAAGCCAGCCGTGTGTGTTTGTTTTTCCATTATTTCTCCTTTGGTGGAAAGATGACAAGGAGAGATAACCATGAAAATCTAACTTAGCATTGAGTCAGAGGAGCAGATGTCACTCGAACAACATAGCTTATTAAACAAACAAAACTTGTGCAAATGATCACAATTGTGGAGGAAGTTGAGACAAAGTTGTGCCAAAGAAAATGTTATGTAGTTAAACCAGGCTTCACTGTCTCTGAGCTCAGAAGAGAATACATAAACACTAAAGAAGCTTCGTCCCAAAGTAGGAACAGCAGTGGCACCAACTCCAGAACCCAAAGAAGGAGGAAGTAGATAAGTGAGAATGTAAAGGATTCCCCAAAAGCCCACGGTCCACACCTCACACCACATCCTGAGTTCAACAGAAAGCAGCTCTCACTATCAGAGAGAGGAATCCGGAAGAGAGAGTGATCTCTGCAGCCGTGGCCCGATTATGAGAAGGACTGCAGAGTCCTGAAGGCCAAAAAACTACAGGTGCAGACAAGTCAGGGTGAAGACTGGAGAGCAAACAGAGGAGCAGGAGAGGGAGAGATTAAAAGGGTCAGTCATGTCATCATTATCAACATCTTTATATTTAGAAGAAATAACAGATGTCCACCTGTGTGATTCATTTTTTTTAAAACCAAATGACCTTTGACTGCATGCTAGAGTTGATGAAAAAACACCAGTTGTCATGTGATTTATCAGAAATGATGTGACTTCTGGGAACACGAGGAGATGATTGAAGAGTGTTTAAATTGTTTATTTGTTCAGTTCATGTTTGTGCCAGACAATGGAACTACAGTAACTAGTTAGTTAGTTCAACTATTAACTAACTAACTAAGTTACTCCACTGTGACACACACAGGTGTGTGATGACTCAGCGTGTGTGTGTGTGTGTGTTGTGTGTGTGTGGTGTGTGTGTTCATTCTGTGAGCAAAGGAACAGGCAGGAGTTTGCTGCATAACACAGGAACCACTCACACACAAAAATACAATCTGAACATTCTTCTCATTCTGTCAGTGAGAGATTTGATGATTTCAGAGCAGCCACAGCCACAACACACACACCCACACACACCACACACACAACACAGCCATTGCGACTGGATCACACATGATCCAGTGTCTCAGTCTAAAGAAGTTAGAAATTAAAGATTGATAAAGATTGATACAGTTGAAATGAAAGATGAACCATGATCTGGTTCAGGTGTATTATCGTCATGATAAAACTTGTTCATCTCATGGTGGTTTTACTACTTAGTGTCTGAAGCGTCGGCGCAAAGAGAAAATGTGGAGCAGTGTAAGAGACGGTGTCAAGTTACAAGATGTAAAAGAGATGAGGATGAGTTTTTGTTACTGTTTAAATGCAGTTCTCATTTTTGTGTGAAAGAATTTGTTCTCTTTCATATTTTATTCAATCCTTTCTGTGCACACATGCAGGTGGCACGTACCTACAAGCTTTTGCAAACATCTGAGTCATCAGTCACAAGACTTGTCTGACCCACCCACCCCCACCCAACATGTTACCGTCCAAAAGAAAAGACTCAAGGTCAAAAGAGAAACATTTATTGGTCCTTTTCATTTTCAGCAGAGCGACAAAACATCAAGATTCATCATGAAGGCAAACTGAGATGAAAGAGTGAGAAAGAATAACAGAAAGCATAAAGATAAAAAAGACAATCCAATGCAGACATGTTCCACATCTCTATTCAGATAAATTTATAAACTCATCCAAACAAAATTGAGTCAGCAGTGAAATAAAACTGAGTTTTACTCCTTTCAATGATCACTGTGTTGTTAAGGCACATTTGAATGTTTCTATAATATATATATATATGTATAAATTCACAGGTCAAAAGCAACAACACCTTCAATGCAATTCTGATTTTTGCATCGTTAAGTGTCTCTTCATTAGTTATCAAATAATAAATAGTAAAATATATTTCATAAATATAACTGCATAAATACTGAGTTTCATTATTAAATATATCATCATGGTTGGATCTTGTGGGATAGATAGATAGATAGATAGATAGATAGATAGATAGATCCCCGCTCTGCAGATTCTCCCCTTCTGCTTGAATAGTTTTCGGTTAATTCCTCCTGGATTAAAATCTGTTCAGATAGTAAAAGGCTACAATCATACAATATTGCACGCCCCACCTGCTGAACAGGACAAGGGGGAAAAAAAAATCCTCCTGGATTGAGATTAAAGCTACTAAAGCAGTGACCTCTCATGACCCTCGGTGGAACTCGAGTTCCTGACTCTAAATCTGAAACAGAGACTGAGAGAGAAAAGGTGAGAGAGCGTTTTAGCACCTGACTCATAATCAACAAGTTACAGTTGTTGGCAGGTGGCTGCTGTCGAGGAATTCTTTGAAAGACGAAACTCCTCTTTCTGGAAGTGTGATCTGCTTACTTCCACTTTTATACGAGCGCGCTCACCCTCCTATTCCAGTCTGTGAAGAATCCCTCCTTCTGGAATCACCAGAAATATTCTGCATTCATCCAGTCACATATATACTTTGATTTAGGGTATGTATGAATATATGACACTAATGCATCACTGTGTATAGCGATATATTCAATCATAATAAGATATAGAAGCTATTTTATTGCAAGTTGACCTGAAAAGGATACTATTATTATTTTTATTAGTAATAGAAGTTGTGTTTCTGTGCAAAGTAAAGAATAAAGTGACTTTCCTGAATGCTCCAGGACATTTAAAGCTCACACTCTGAAGCTAAATCACAGTCAAACAGCTTCCACAGCAGATTTCTTCATCAGCATAATCTCAGGTTTGAGGCCAAAAGGCAGATGTGTGTTTGGGTTCTCAAAGGGCACGCACTGGTGCTGCAGAGAGTCCATCAGCTTCCACAGTCTGAAGAACCTTTGTGCACCGAATTCCTCCAATAACTACAGACTGTGCAATTACATTCAGGATTCAAGCTGTTCCAACACAGCTTGCATTCAACACTGCGCTGTTGAATTTATGGAAAAGATCTGAGCGTCTCAGAGCAAACAGATGTTTTCATCAGATTTCTTACAGCCAAATTTTACAGGTTTTCATGTCTTCTACCTGGACATATTTGGAAGCAACAGTCAAGAGAAGTTTATCCACTGAAGATAAACAATACAGTATATATTAATATAAATATTCTGAAAGCACAACCAACCTATATATTAGACAAATTCTAATGACTGACATCAAAAATAAATAAATGAAATTATTAATAATAATAATATTTTTCAAATGTGCTGTGACTCAGACAAACATTAAATCTGAATAAAAATAAAGAGAAACCTGAGGAGTAAAGATTGCCTTTCCAGTGTATCAAAACACCTGATAGAAACTAATTCTGCTAAATATATATCAGAACAGTTTCTCCATTACATTATTGAAAACAATGTTGGTTAAAATGACCCAAACAGAGACTTGTGGCAGTCAAAGCCCAGAGGATAACACCACATCAGTGTTTCTGTCATATGTTAGTTTTAAGGCAGAACTGACATGATTTGTTATTATTTAGACCTTTTTTAAGTCCTTCATAAGCAGAACACATGTAATGTATCATAATGCTCTTTTTCAGTGTTCCTTAAATATTCATGGTTATTTGGGGAGAGAAAGGACATTCTGTAATGTGTTCTCTTGTCTGATAAAGGCTTTAAATCATCTTTGACACGAATTTGGGTTAAATCACAGGAAATAAGAGACGGCTGAAGGCACACTGTTCCTGAAATTTTGGATAAACAAGTTTTTAGAAAAGAACAAAAATGCTAAAATGACACCAAGCAGTGAAGAGTAAAGTGAATAAAATCTGGATTATAAGGACAAGTCGAGCTATAATAATCTTGCAGCAGGTTGGAATGGGATGAATCCTCACAGTGAAGGAGAAAACCTGGTTTTCAGCCACGGTCAGCCTCCAGATCCTGCTTATTGGGTTCATCCTGCACCTTTCTGAAACCAACCTTGCTGCAGATGCAAAAAAAATATAATAAAAAAAATAAAACAATTATTCAAAAGACAGGATAGAAATAAAGATTTCAAAATATCCTGATGAGATTAACAAACCTGTGCAGCTGAGCTTTGTGTGTTTTGCTGCGGTAGACGATGACCAAAACCACAACTGCAACCACGACCACGGCCAGCAGGAGTCCAAGGCTCAAAGAGATCCCAAAACGCCCTGTTAACAGAACAAAGAGCAACATATTCACTAACCTTCTTATTGTACATCAATGGTCTGCCAACGTTAAAGCTGTGACAAAAAAGAAATATCACAAGACCACAACAGAGACACTTAAGTCCACAAATAAAAACCAGGGGGTTCCAGTGAAGGTTCCCTGCATCCTGTTTCTACAGATGTATCTGTAAATCATTTTTTTCTTTTGCTCTTCAGAGAGAAAATGCTGTATTCAGACTTCATAACACTGTTTGGTAATGCTGTAATGAGAACAGTCAGTTCAAACATTGATTAATTAAGCACATATCAATCTAAACACACACACAGGGAAGTGTTACATATCTGATCACACAATGGCAACAGAAGGTTACAACAACAATCCACTGTTTCTCAGAGCAGGATTACTATTGCAACAACACATCATCAGTAGGGTCAAACTAACCTGTCTTTATCCTCTTGACTGAGACAACAAAATCAGCAAACAGTGAGTGAGTCAGGCTTCAGGTCAACCTTTCTCACCACTTTTAATGAATCTTAAAAATCCACAACTCAGTTTATTACCTCCTCCTGCTGGTTCAGGCAGCATCTCAAGGCAAATGGCTGGAAAAAAGAGAGAGGTCACATTAGACTCAAACTTTACATGATACAATAACTCAGTAGATCACTTTTCTCTTGTTTGATTGTTTTCAAGGTGTCTTCAGGTTCTTCCATCTTCCCTGATCTTACTGCTCCTGTCTGAGCATCTCATGTCACATGACCACTTCCTGTTTGATAGCCTGCACTGAGCTTCACTTCTTTCACAGCCTTTGTCATGAAGCTCTGAACTGAGCTCAGCTTCTTCCTGTTTCCACTGATCCTCTTTAAGATGTTCTAAAGCTTCGATGGAGTCCATCTGTGGTAAATTCAGCTGATTGGACATGATTTGGAAAGTCACACACTTTCTATAAAAGGTTCCACAGGTGACAGAGCAGTTTGAGGTGATCAAGAACTCGATGGTCAGGACAGAAGGAAAGATGAATGTCCACCGTCTGTCTTCTTTTGAGTCAGGACTCTGGCTCCTTCTTCTGACTCTTGTTCTTCTCACTATTGTCTTGAAGGAATGGATCTTTTTCTTCTTGAACCTCCACTTCATTAAAAACCTCCTTCTGGTCTGCTTGTGTGGACATTTCAGTTCTCTTGCTGAGGGTCTGACAGGAGTCACCAACACATCACTGCTCTCTCATAATTAGCAAACAGATACTCACTGGAACACTTTGCTGTGTGATCTTCTCCCTAAAAAGACAGAAAACAAAACATTCAGACTGTTGTCCAAAGCTCAGCAGAAAGATTCAGTTCAAAACACACAGCAGAATTCTCCATAGACTCAATGAAATGTGTGTCAGAGAGCAGCTTTATGCGTTCGCTGTGGATACCTGAGAGTCGGTTGTTTTGCGGAGACCACCTCCTCACACTCCTTCAGAAGGAGATGTGTTTTGTTGTAGTTCACCACCTGCTCCGCCTTGTCGAACTGCTCTTCATCCTGTAAGGCCAGGTTGTGATCCTAAAGTCCAAGAGGAAATGATGAGACTGACGGTTCACTTCATATCACTGGTTTTTCTAAACCTAATGTTTACCTCAGGATCTGTGTGACAAGTGGAGCTTCTGAAAGGTCTTTTCAGATGCTGGTTGTTTGTGTGCAGTAATGTATCAACACTTTCCCTGCAGATTCCTAAAATAAGGCTTTATAAAGCAGTGTGTGCAGAAGCTGCATATTTTACATTTAGCACATGTTGTGATTCAGGCTTTCTCTCAGACACAACTCAGGTTCAACATGCACATCGTCCAGAAAAACTGCTGCACCAAACATGATTCTTCCAACAGGGTGTATGATAGTTTTTATGGTATATGAGGGTTTTAATTTTTCTGTAGGGCTCCTTCTGTGTCATATTTTTAGGTTTACTTTCTTTCAAATGCCAAACTGTGACAAAAATGTTTTACTTCCATGTACAACATATTGCACAATGGAAAGTATCAATAAATATTCTCCTTCAGTTGTATGAAATCAGGAAACGGCAATAAAAATTGAAAAAAACTTACAGTAGCATTGGTCCAAAAAAAATTCCGGCTTGTATCAAACTGCTGCACAGTATATAATGTCCCTTCAGCAGTCTGAGTGACATTGCAGAGGAGATCATCAGCCTGCGTGTAGCAAAACTGAAGAAATCCAACTGTGAAAATGAGACAAGAAGGACAAAATTCCATCATTAGAAACACTG
The DNA here is from genome assembly GCF_902148845.1 of Salarias fasciatus. Classification (NCBI taxonomy): domain Eukaryota; kingdom Metazoa; phylum Chordata; class Actinopteri; order Blenniiformes; family Blenniidae; genus Salarias; species Salarias fasciatus. Next base: position 4,583,422 of record NC_043757.1, read on the forward strand.
TCTTTGTGAAAAGAGACATAGTCTGATATCATAATGACTGGACACACACTCTCACGTTATCTCTGCCTAACATCTAACATGCTTTGTTTGGACTAAGGAGCTTAAAGTATTTCCAAGTGCGCCTCAGTGAGATGTTGCAGTTGGTTCTGTCTTTTTTCCCCATCATCAGGGGGCGTGGTTACTTATCAGGAAGCAGTTTTTTTTTTCATCCAACCCATGCAGCATTACAGCACACAGTTACAGAGCAAGCGGGGAAGAAAAGAAATGGGGAAAAAAATAGAACGGGTCACATTTACTCGTTGTGCGTGAAGCTTGCACCAGTCGACGCGCTGACGTAAAGAGCGCTCCCACCACCCAGCAGCGACTCCTGCCGCTCTCCGTTCGGCACGTGACTCATGTGCTCACTACAAACCGAGACGCGCTTCCCTCGAAACGTCCTACAACCACGAGAGATAAACGGGGAAGAGCATAGCTGGAGTGTCACGTCTGGATTCACACACCGAGGCCGAGGAGGGCTGCGCTGGAAGCTCACCGGCGGGGCGCCCTCCGGCAGCACACGGTGTGTGTCGCTGATTTGCGTTTCGTGGAGTTTGATTTAATGAAATGCTGCAAAGAGAGGCGGTGTCCCTGCTTTTAATGTCACTAGACACATCTTTATCCCTGTCATTTCTTTTTTTCCCCCTTATTTTCCTCCCCTTTTTGACTAAGCTTGTCAAACCTCAGCGTGTGATGCACCTCGTTACCGTTTATATTTGTCCTCCGATCAGAGGGAACTTACATTTATATTTAATAAAATCCAACTCTGCCCTCGGTGTAGGAACTGATTTCGAATAAGAATTTAATGATAACAATAGTAACAATAAAGCACTGCAGTAAACGGGTCGTGTGGGACTGTAATCAGGGGGGGGACTTACCAAGCAGAGGCAGAAGGTTCTTGGCTTCCATCGGTGCTACTCAGATAAAGAAAAGTCCTGTTCTGCTGCTCTGTCTGAATGAGAGGCTCGTATTTATAGCCGTGGGTGTAGGAGTGGCGGGTGTCTCCGCGCTGACTGCCAAACTGCAGCCCAACGTTCCTCCGCTCAGACGGCACAGGAAGCACAGGAGGGGTAACTTCAGGGCGTCCAGTGTTATCACCTTATTTTCATGTGGGAGGGGGTAGAATGAGGAGAGACCTCTCCTGATACGTGCATATTTTACTTTTTGAAGGAATCTCCTGACTCATCACTCATTATGGTGAGGTGAATTAAATGGAAAGAGAGAAGAGATTATTGTATTTAGTCTGGGTTGTTCTATATGTATCACTCAGGTTAGTGATGGTATTTTGTGCAATATTGCAGCACATTTTAAAATACTGTGGTACCAGAATCAAAGGAAAATTGAAGGAAGAATGTTTTTTGTGTCACCTCACCTTTTTGAAAACCTTTCCTCAGTTTGCTTGGAACCTGTTTAACCTTTTTTTTTTTTTACTGCAACTTGTTGTGAATGAGTTCTGCCAGACAGTGGCTTTGAGTGCCGTTTCCTGTTTTTGCTTAAATGCTGTCATCCGAACCAGGCCTCAGTCAAAAACAAGTCTTAGTCAATATTCCATCAAGTTTATTATTAAAAAAATACCATATAACTTGCTACAGAACACCAAACTGTCTATGTGCTTAGTACAGTATGTATTATTGACCACGAAGACTTTTTTGGCAGGAAAATGGCTCTACTACATTCACAGCTTAGATACAGCGGTTCTCTCAGTTTGAGCTTTCGCTCTCACACGCTGATGTAGTCACTCTGGTTACAGAGCAGAAGTGCCGGTGCGTTCGGCTGCGGCGGCGAGCAGCAGGCGGCTGTGGGCGGGTCACTGTGGGTCCACTCGCCCTCCTTCACCAGCTCAATGGACAGCTCGATCTGCTTCTTCACGGGCTTGGAGGACGAGGAACACCTCGGAGGCTTGCAGGACTCAGGAAGGGTGTCTGAGTGGCTCAGGTCTGCCTCCAGGTCGGAGCTGGTCTCACTCTGACCCTCTGTGACCTCCCTCTCCGCCGTGCAGATGCTTTGAGGCTTGCAGTCGTGGCCTGAAGCCTTGGAGCCGCCTCTGCTGCCGTAGACCGAGCTGGGCATGGGCCTCGCTCTGAAGGCATGCTGCTCAGCCTTCTGACCAAAGCTGCCGAACTTGGCCTTGAGCTTGGCCTCCCTCTTCCTCCTCTCTCTCTCCAGGAAGAGGAAGGGCTGCGGTGAGGCAGCAGCTGAGGCCCTGCTGCCTCCAGCATCACGGGCGTTGTTGTTGATGTCGCCTCAGCTCCCGTCGGAGCGCTTGCTGGCACGGCGGCTGATGATCTGGTAAAGCGGCAGGTGTATGTGAGCCGGGGCAGGCCACGCCCGGAACTTTTTCTGACATTCCCCGAGCCCCGAGGAGATGTGACACATGGTTTATCAGAAATGATGTGACCTCTGGGAACACCAGGAGATGTGTTCAGTTCATATCTGTGCCCAACAACGGAACTGCAATGACTCCACTGGAACACACACAGGTGTGTGTGTGTTGTGTGTGTGTGTGTGTGTGTGTGTGTGTGTGTGTGTGTGGTGTGTGTGTGTGTGCTCGGCGGCGCGTGGGGGTGTTTAGTTCATTGTGTGAGCACAGGAGTCTGCTGCACATCCACATGAACCACTCACACACACATAAATACAATCTGAACACAATCATATGAGAAGGCCGTGCAAGACATAATTCATTCTGGCCCTCTCACACACATATAGTCTCCTTGCACATACATATATTCTCATCGTGACAATATATGTATGTGCAAGGAGATCATTGTATGTGAGAGGGCCAGAATGAATTATGTCTCATACGGCCCCTCATACAAACACCACACCTCAACACTTCCTCCTGTCCCGGTGTTCTCAGCAGTCAGACTATTTCTAATAAATCGCATGTCAGCAGAGGTCGTCTTTTTGAGTTTCATGAATGAAGGTTCACACTTCTGCACAGAATAATGGACAGAAACACTGCTTCCTGTTGTTTTGTCCAGAGGACTCTGTTGTAGTCTTGTATTTGTTGCCTTCTCATTCTGTCAGTGAGAGATTTGATGATTTCAGAGCAGCAACAGCTACAACACACACACACACACACACACACACACACACACACACACACACACACACACGCACAGTCTTGTATTTCTATCCTTTGGGGACCGTCCATTGACTCCCATTCATGTCTGGCCCCTAACCCTGACCCTTACCCTAACCCTAACCCACACCACAACAAAGCTTAACCCTAAAGAAATGTTTTTGCACTTTTACTTTTTTCAGTAACAACAACATGGTCAAGAAAACACTGTTTCTCCTACTTAGGACCGGAAAAAGGTCCCCACAAGGCACGTCGTTCCACGTTTTGCTATCCTTGTGGGGACATTTGGCCCCGACAAGGATAGAAATACAAGAACACACACACACACACACACACACACACACACACACAGAGCCACTGCGTCTGGATCACGCATCAGCTTTTTTCTTTGAGTCACATCTGCTCATCTGACTCAATGCTAATTCAGACAATTACAACAACAGATTCCAAACATTTTCACAGCAGAAGCAGATGGTGTTACAGGGCAAGAGATCAAACTGATAAAGCCACGCCCATGCATGGAGCCAGGGTGGAAACAGGGGGGTCAGGAGGACTCAGGAACTAAGTGCCATCAGTTCCTCCTGTAAACTAGAGAGGCCAGTGGAAAGGAGGTGTGTAACTAATGTCAATGCAGAAGTCAATAAAAACCTGTCAGTGAAGTTATAAAATGGGCAATTATAAACTCATGAAGCCAGTCGTGTGTGTTTGTTTTTCCATTATTTCTCCTTTGGTGGAAAGGTGACAAGGAGAGATAACCATGAAAATCTAACTTAGCATTGAGTCAGAGGAGCAGATGTGACTCAAAGAAAAAAAAGGCTTATTAAACAACAAAACTCATATAAATGATCACAATTGTGGAGGAAGTTGAGACAAAGTTGTGCCAAAGAAAATGTTATGTAGTTAAACCAGGCTTCACTGTCTCTGAACTCAGAAGAGAATACATAAACACTAAAGAAGCTTCGTCCCAAAATAGGAACAGCAGTGGCACCAACTCCAGAACCCAAAGAAGGAGGAAGTAGATAAGTGAGAATGATTTGAAGGATTCCCCAAAATCCCTCGGTCCACACCTCACACCACATCCTGAGTTCAACAGACAGCAGCTCTCACTGGCAGAGAGAGGAATCCAGGAAGAGAGAGTGATCTCTGCAGCCGTGGCCCGATTATGAGAAGGACTGCAGAGTCCTGAAGGACAAAAAACTACAGGTGCAGACAAGTCAGGGTGAAGACTGGAGAGCAAACAAGGAGCAGGAGAGGGAGAGATTAAAGGGTCAGTCATGTCATCATTATCAACATCTTTATATTTAGTAGAAAAATCAGATGCAGTTGTCCACCTATGCGATTAATTTTTAAAACCACGTGACCTTTGACTGCATGCTACCGTTCATGAAAAAACACCAGTTGTCATGTGATTTATCAGAAATGATGTGACTTGTGAGAAGAGCAGGGTCCTGCTGCAGGATCCAGGATAAATGACAAGTAACAGACACAGTTGTCCACCTATAACTGCATGTCTTCATGCATGACAACAAAACACCCTCTGGTATCACGTGATTTATCAGAAATGATGTGACTTCTGGGAACACCAGGAGACGAGAAGAGTGTTTAAATTGTTTTTTTTGTGCAGTTGATATTTGTGCCTAACAACGGAACGGCAGTTACTCCACTGTGTTACACAGGTGTGTGATGACTCAGCATATGCGTGTGTGTGTGTGTGGTGTGTGCTTGTATTTCTATCCTTGTCGGGGCCAAATGTCCCCACAAGGATAGCAAAACGTGGAACGACGTGCCTTGTGGGGACCTTTTTCCGGTCCTAAGTAGAGAAACAGTGTTTCTTGACCATGTTGTTGTTACTGAAAAAAGTAAAAGTGCAAAAACATTTCTTTAGGGTTAGGCTTTGTTGGGTGTGGGTTAGGGTTAGGGTAAGGGTCAGGGTTAGGGGCTAGACATGAATGGGAGTCAATGGACGGTCTCCACAAGGATAGAAATACAAGACTGTGCGTGTGTGTGTGTGTGTGTGTGTGTGTGTGTGTGTGTGTGTGTGTGTGTGAGTATCTTACTGTTTCACTGTTCACATGTTCACAGTAACACAAAAACAACTCAGATTAAGAGATTTGGTGTTCATAAACTACACCAGTGTATAAACTACACAATACAAAATATCAAAGCCAGGAGGCAAACCTTGCTGAGATTAAACCAAAACGAATGACAGACTTCCTCTTCACTGTGTGTGTGTGTGTGTGTGTGTGGTGTGTGTGTGTGTGTGTGTGTGGTGTGTGTGTGTGTATGTGTGTGTGTGTGTGTGTGTGGTGTGTGTGTCTGTGTGTGTGTGTGTGTGTGTCTGTGTGTCTGTGTGTGTGTGTGGTTTTATCATGTGATTTATCAGAAATGATGTGACTTGTGCGGAGTTGGGGTCTGTTACTCAAAAAAGTAAAGAGTTACCCGTTACTAGATACTTTTGAAAAAAGTAGTGCCTTACACTACTTGATTACTCCATGGAAATAGTAACGAATTTACACTACTCGTTACTGCACAGTGTGCTCCCTTATATCCTTCCGTGGAGCACTGCGCATGCGCAGATCTGTGTGTATCAAAACAGTTTTTTTTAACGGATTGAAAAGAAAACACGTCTTTTCAATGTTTTATAACCATTCGGATTTACTTCACGTGCTAATACGCCGTCCCCTGGACCACTGGAAGGAGTATTTTGTCCATTTGCGTAGTCCGGCTCTGATTGACTTCCAGCTAAGCTTCGAGCTAAGCTACGACGATGCTAACAGCTGGGAACCAGAGACACAGGTATTTATGAGCTTGTCTAACTTTGTCATTGATAGGGAAAGGGCGTGGGTCCCTAATCTTCGGAGTATTCATTTAAAAGGGGCATTTACAGTAGGAGGGAGTGCAGTGTTGTCAGTGGGGCACAGATTTATATAAGGCAACCAGTTTTACTTTGACGGTTCCATTAGCCCTGACCCTGAAGAGATAGCGAGTAGTTGCTCGTATGACCACCGTTTCATCTACTGGTGGTAATAAAAAAAAAAAAAACTCCGCTTAAATAATATTTTGATTGCTCTATTTGCAGTCATTGTAAAAGTAACGATCGTAGCGTTTCATTTGTAACGCTACTTTAACTACCAATCTAGAAGGAGTAGTGCCGTTACACTACTCATTCCCATCAAAAGTAATTTAACTACTTGTAACGCTCGTTACTTGTCGTTACATACCCAACTCTGGACTTGTGAGAAGAGCAGGGTCCTGCTGCAGGATCCAGGATAAATGACTCAGAATAAGCAACAGATACAGTTGTCCACCTTTGACTATATGCCTTCATGCATGACAACAAAACAGCCTCTGGTATCACGTGATTTATCAGAAATTATGTGACTTCTGGGAACAGCAGGAGACGAGAGAAGAGTGTTTACATTTTGTTTGTGTTCAGTTCATATCTGTGCCTAACAACGGAGCTGCAATTCCTCCACTGTGTTACACACAGGTGTGCGATGACTCAGCATATGTGTGTGTGTGTGTGTGTGTGTGTGCGCCATAAATGAGTATCTTACTGTTTCACTGTTCACATGTTCACAGTGACAGAAAAACAACTAAGAGATTTGATGTTCATAAACTACACCAGTGTATAAACTACAGGATACAAAATACCAAAGCCAGAAAGCAAACCTTGCTGAGATTAAACCAAAAAGAATGACACAGACTTCCTCTTCACTGTTCTCACCACCACACAGACCAGCAGGGCCCATGAGGGGGTTTCAGTCATAATGTTGTCCTGGAGATTGTCTATGAGGAAAACCGGATCTGATCCAATCCTGGAAGCAGACTGAAAACTGTCCAGAATTCCCATTTTACTGAAGGGGAGCTGGAGAACTGTTTTAATGTGTGATGATGGAAACTTCAACGTTTCAGTGGTTGGTGGTGTCCACTCTGCTGTTTGGGGTTCTCTTTCATAGCATTCGTTTCGATGTCTCACTATGGGATACGCCCCCAGCGTATGCCTCAGAAGCATTTATCTCACTACGCCAATCCTGATTGGCTGGTGATCGCGACGCCCACCGAGGGTGGAGCCACCTACCCTTTAAGTAGCCTGCGTCATCCACGCAGCGTCACTCAAGCACCTCTTCTCGCTTCGAATAGCATATCTCCATCCTCAGTAACAGCTAGCTTAACTGTTCACAGACGGAGCTTTTTCTGCTCCATCGCCGAGCGCTAGCTGCTACTTCGCGACCCTCCAGCCTTCACCATAGCCTGGAGAGTCCACTGCCTGACCACACCACGGAAAGGTGAGGCGGTTTAGCACACCAGCTAATCCGTTCTCCTGAATTAGCACCAGCTAATTCCGGCGCCTCAGGTTAGCTCCAGCTAACTTATGATGGACGCCCAGCCTCACCAGAGGAGATGGAGACTCCGGGGCCCGGCTCTGTGCCTGCGGCAATAAGATATCGGCCGTGACTCACACCAGGTCTGCTTTTTGCCTCGGGCTGCAACACGCCCGGCAGGCTATCGAGGCCCCAGGCTCCTGCGAGCATTGCGCCCGCTTCACCGCCAAGAGTCTCCGGCGACGCCTAGCACGCCAAGCTAGCTCGTCCGGTCAGGACCCCTTCATTCCTGCGGGTGACACACCTGTCACCAGCGGGGAGAAGGAAGGTGACGATGCGGTTGTCGGCCCGCGCGCTAGCGGCAGCTGGGGCTCCCAGCTGGACCTAGCCGCCCCGATCCGCTCGCGGAAGACGTTTTGGAGTTGGACTATGAGGATGACTACGAGACAATCTCGGAGCTCCTCATATCCGAGGAGGAGAGTGAGGACGATGTCCTCATTCCCTCCGCTCAGCTTGCCGCTCAGCCGCCACCAGGCGCTGAGGCTGTCCTCGGGGACGAGGAGGGAAGCGCGCCCGCTCCCTCCGTTGTCAGCATGGACATGCAGGCCGTGTGTAAACGCGCTGCATCCCGGCTGAACATCCCCTGGCCTGAAGCAATAACGGAGCCACCAGGTCCCGTTATGAAGGGAAGAAATTCCCTCAGGCTGCGAGGACAGCTAAGCAGCTGCTCCCCGTCTTCCCCGAGCTGCTCGACGAGTTGTCCTCCTCATGGAAGGACCCGTTCAGCGGCAAAGCTCCATACACGGAGCTTCCTCCCTGGATTGCGAGGGCATGGAGAAGCTCGGTATTCTCCGTATGCCCCCTATGGAGCCGCTAGTCGCTGCACATTTGCACCCGCGGCTGGCCGCTTCATCCAGGGATCCCACGCTGCCCTCCAAAGGACCGCGTCCAGTCCGCCATGACTGAGCGGGCTTACAGGGCAGCAGCGCTGGCTGTCAGGGCGCTTAATGTCTCCTCCATGCTCTCCGCTTACCAAGCGGAGCTGTGAGGACATGGCGACCAAACCTGACCCAGCGGTGTGGGACGAGATTACCGTGATAACGGACATCTGCCTCCGCGTGCAGCGCTGTGCGGTCCAGGCCACGGGTAAGTCTCTGGGGACGATGGTGTTGCAGGAGCGAGCCAGATGGCTCAACCTGTCTAACCTATCGGACAGAGAGAAGGAGGACATGTTGGACATGCCGATCACACCAGACGGCATTTTGGCTCCGCTCTCGCCTCAATGCAGCAGCGCTGCGAGGCGAAGGAGGGAGGATGAGCTCTCCAGCTCTGCCTCCCGCGCAAAGCCGAGCGTCCACCTGCCCCAGCCCGCGGCAGAGCGCCGCGCAGGCTACGGCACGTCCTTCTTTCCGCAGTTCAAATCCCCACACGGCCGAAAGCCCGTCCTGCCCTGCTGGTCCACCCAGACAGGAGGCGAGGTCCGGCTGGCCCAGAAAGGCACTGCAGCGACAGCAGCCGCCGTCACAGAGCGCGCAGACTGCAGGTCCGCAGGCCAGGAAGAAGAAGAAGCCGACCTGATGGTCTCCTTCTTCAGACCGGTGCCGGCTGCACGTTCAGCAGCCCCACCCGTCTTTCTTCCCAGCGTGCTTGGTTCGATTTCCGGAGCCCACGAGTCCCCGCTACTGCGTGCGCTCCCCGAAGTCACAAAGCACACTTCACAGTTCTTGTTTAATAAAAAGTTCCACTGCCGCATCCAGACCACAGGTAGGGCGCAGTCACAATTAAAACAAGAACAAAACAGTTCGGTGTCGTCCCGGTTCCGGAGCGGGTGACGTCCCGTCTCCGGTCCCGGAGCTGCACCGGCCTGTCAATGCACTAACACCCGGCGCATGCGCAGTGGCGCACGCCGGTTGCGCATCTTGTCACTAGGGGGCGCCATAACACCGTTTATGGAGTCTCCAGTGACAGGCGGTCTGACAGACGCTGTCACATCACTCTGCTGATGACAGAGAGATGGGCCGCGCTCCCCAGCTCAGCCTGGGTCTGAGAACGATATCGCGGGGTTACAGGCTTCAGTTTGCACCGTCCCCCTCGTTTCTCTGGTATAGTGCATTCTCAGGCGCGCGGAGAGTCAGCTCGTGTTCTCCAGGAGGAAATTCACTCGCTATTGGAAAAGAGAGCAATATGCGTGGTGCCTCCCGGACAATGTCAGAGCGGCTTTTATTCCAGGTATTTCCTGGTCCCCAAACGAGGAGGGACCGGGATTCGCCCAATCCTGGATCTCCGGGCTCTGAACAAATACCTCAGAACATACCAGTTCAGGATGCTACACACGCATCCCTGCTGCGTATGGTGCGTCGGAACGACTGGTTCACGTCAGTCGACCTCAAAGACGCATATTTCCACATTCCGATATATCCTCCTCACAGGAAATATCTGAGGTTGCTTTTCAGGGTGTTTGTTACGAGTACAGAGTGCTGCCCTTCGGGTTATCTCTGAGCCCAAGGGTGTTTGTGCGTTGTACGGAAGCGGCCATTGCCCCGCTGCGGCGACAGGGCATCAGGCTGGCCACGTACCTGGACGATTGGCTCCTCCTGGCACGGTCCAGAGAGGACGCCATCGCGCAAACGCACATCCTCATAAAACACCTGATCGACCTGGGTTTTATGATAAACTCGGAAAGAGTGTATTATCTCCAGTGCAGAAAATAATCTTCCTGGGGTTATCACTCGACTCGGTGTCCTTCACGGCCCGTCTGTCAGCGGCGAGGGTGAACGCTTTCAGAGCCTGCCTCTCGCGTTTCACCCTGCGCAATCTGGTCCCCTTCAGATTATGCCTCCGACTACTGGGCCTGATGGCTTCGGCCATCCTTGTAGTCCGGCTCGGCCGTCTACATGAGGGATTTTCAGCTGTGGGTGCGTTCCCTCAGGCTGAATCCCGTGCGTCATGGTGCACGGAGGGGCGGTCAGTGCGCAATGCGTAATGGCACTGCGTCGCTGGCGCCACCCGGCTTTCTGGTGACAGGGGTGCCTATGGGCCCCGTCCTGTCCCGGAAAGTGATCACCACAGACGCGAGCATGTCGGGCTGGGGTGGTATGCGAGGACCGTTACGTGAGGGGCGTCTGGAGCGAGGATCTCCAGCGCGCTCACATAAACTACCTCGAGCTCTTGGCGGTGTTTCTCACGCTGAGACGCTTTCTCCCGCTTCTCAGGGGACATCATGTCCTGGTGAGAACGGACAATACGACGACGGTGGCATATATCAACCGTCACGGAGGTCTGCGCTCCCGGCAATTACACATGCTGGCACGCAGACTGATCCTGTGGAGCAGCGTCCGCCTCCGGTCTCTGAGAGCCACCCATGTCCCGGGGGCTCTGAACCGGGGGGCGGACCTGTTGTCCAGGGGTGCCGCTCTACGGGGAATGGATGTTACATCCAGCCCTCGTGGAGCAGGTGTGGGCCCGCTTTGGCAGAGCCGTGGATCTGTTCGCGTCGAGAGAGAACGCGCAATGTCCGCTGTTTTTCTCAATACGCGATCCAGGTGCGCCGCTCGGCGTGGACGCGCTCGCGCACGTCTGGCCGTCGGTCCTCCTGTATGCTTTTCCCCCGTTGGCTTTGATTCCCCCGACTCTGGACAGAGTCAGGGAGCATCGCCACACGCTGGTTCTGATAGCTCCGCAGTGGCCGGCCATGCACTGGCTAGCGGAGGTTTATCAGCTCCTGTCGGGGCAGCCATGGCAGCTTCCCCTCCGCAGGGACATGCTGTCACAGGCAGGGGGAGCAGTTTTTCACCCACATCCGGAGCGCCTGGCTCTTTGGGCCTGGCCCCTGAGTGGTGTAATTTAAATACTGCTGGACTCCCTCAGAATGTGATTAACACTATTCAGAGTGCTAGAGCAGCCTCCACTAGGTCTCTTTATGACTGTAAGTGGAGGGTGTTTGAGGAGTGGTGTCAGAAAAAGGACACATCTCCTTTCAGTGCACTGTTGGTGTTTTGTCATTCTTGCAGGACTTGATTGACAAACGTAAAGCCTTCTCCACAATAAAGGTGTATCTGGCTGCAATTGCCGCGTGCCATGTGGGGTTTGGTGGAAAAACGGTCAGCCACATCCTTTGGTCTGCCGTTTCATGAAAGGGGCACGCAGGCTGCTTCCTGTTTGCAGGCCGCTGGCGCCCCCATGGGACTTGGCGGTGGTTTTAAATGGGCTCTCCAGAGCTCCGTTTGAACCACTGGAGGAGGTGAGCTTGAAGCATCTGTCTCTGAAGACAGCGCTGCTTCTAGCTTTGGCCTCTGCCAAGCGTGTTAGTGACATTCATGCACTCTCAGTGCACTCCTCGTGCACTCAGTTTGCCCCTGGGAATGCCAGGGTGTCACTGAAGCCCCACCTGGCCTTCGTGCCCAAGGTGGTGGGCTCATGCTCTCCTATTGTTCTTACAGCATTTTCTCCACCGCCATTTTCTTCTCTGGAAGAACGGCGGCTGCACATGCTGTGTCCAGTCCGTGCCTTGCGGATTTATATGGACAGGACAATGGGGTTTCGGGAAGGTGACCAGCTCTTTGTGTCCTGGGCTCGCCCCTGCAGGGGCAGACCCATCACGAAGCAGCGGCTCTCCCACTGGATTGTGGGAGCGATCGCTCTGGCCTACACGTGTCAAGGTCTTCAGGCCCCTGTGGGCCTGCGGGCCCATTCTACACGTGGCCTGGCTGCATCCTGGGCCCTGTGTAAAGGGGTGTCAATTCAGGAGATTTGTGCAGCAGCGAGCTGGTCTTCACCACTCACCTTCGTCCGCTTTTATAAGTTGGACATCCCTGCTCTGAGCCTGGCTCATGCAGTACTGACTGCGGGGCTCTCTTAGGGCAGGGGGGAGGGCCTTTCCTGAGAGCTGGTGGTCGATCGAGATAAGCATGTCTGGCAATACGGGAGTTTCCATATCCCATAGTGAGACATCGAAACGAATGCTATGAAAGAGAACTTTAGGTTACTTAACGTAACCCCGGTTCTCAGAGTAGCATGAGTGAGATGTCTCACCAGACAGCCCTTCTTGCTGGGCGAAGCGAGAAGAGGTGTATTTTGAGTGACGCTGCGGATGACGCAGGCTACTTAAAGGGTAGGTGGCTCCACCCTCGGTGGGCGTCGCGATCACCAGCCAATCAGGATTGGCGTAGTGAGATAAATGCTTCTGAGGCATACGCTGGGGGCGTATCCCATAGTGAGACATCTCACTCATGCTACTCTGAGAACCGGGGTTACGTTAAGTAACCTAAAGATTTCCATCTCAGCGTTTTCCGTTCTCTGAGTGTCAGCAGTAGGGCATTAACAGAAACGTCGACTAGTCGACAAGTCAACTTCCGTTGCACAAGTCGACGTACATTTGGACGAGTCGAAAAGTCGTAGGTTATTCTTTCTCTCACCTGATCACCCGACAGCGCGAAGTCTCCATCCAGCGGTGTGGACGCGCTCATCTTCTCCATGAAAACATGCAGCGTAAGCCCAAGAATGTGAGGGAAGATGACCCAGAGTAGGATTACACTGATTGTGATCTAAGGATATTACAACAATAAGGATTATTTTTTACCCTTTATCTTTAGAGGCTGGTGAGTTCTATTTTCTTTATTTTGATTGCAAGCTGAAGTTAGTTTCTCACATTGGGTTTTGATTACTTTGATATTTATTTCATTGAGACAAGTTGCAGGCTTAAGTTGGTTTCTGATTGGGGCCTATTTGCAGTTCTGAAGTATAATTTCCATTTATTTCACAGTAAAACTGTTGTCTAACCAATGTTCTGTGAACCATAAAAGCAAGACCAATATTGAATTATAATTTTGGCAGCCATTGGGTTTTGATTATTTTGGTATTTATTTCATTAAGACAACGCATTCTTTTTTTTGTTCAAAACATGATGAAGACACGCACGGTGTACGTCTTGAATGCCGCTGCTTTAAATGTAAAAGAAAACTCACGGTGTTAGCCTTGTTCGGGTTGAAATGTACACGGCTACGTTGCAGTGAACTTTGATGCAAGTTGCTCATTGCTGGACAGCTGTGTGTCCGTGTTGTAGTCTTACTTGTTGCCCTCTCATTCTTTCAGTGAGAGATTTGATGATTTCAGAGCCGTCCACACCGACTGGTGTGACAGCAGCAACGGCTACAACACACACCCACACAAAGCCACCGTGTCTGGATCACACATGATCCTGTATCTCAGTCTAGTTAATGCATGGAGCCAGGGTGGAAACAGGGGGGTCAGGAGGACTCAGGAGCCAAGAGCCATCAGTTCCTCCTGCAAACTAGAGAGACCAACAGGAAGGAGGTGCTTAACTAATGTCACTGCAAAAGTCAATAAAAACCTGTCAGTGAAGTTATAAAATGGGCAATTAAAAAGTCATGAAGCCAGCCGTGTGTGTTTGTTTTTCCATTATTTCTCCTTTGGTGGAAAGATGAAAAGGAGAGATAACCATGAAAATTTAAATTAGCATTGAGTCAGAGGAGCAGATGTCACTCGAAGAACATAGCTTATTTAACAAACAAAACTTGTACAAATGATAACAATTGTGGAGGAAGTTGAAGAAAATGTTATGTAGTTAAACCAGGCTTCACTGTCTCTGAACTCAGAAGAGAATACATAAACACTAAAGAAGCTCCGTCCCAAAGTAGGAACAGCAGTGGCACCAACTCCAGAACCCAAAGAAGGAGGAAGTAGATAAGTGAGAATGTAAAGGATTCCCCAAAAGCCCACGGTCCACACCTCACACCACATCCTGAGTTCAACAGACAGCAGCTCTCACTATCAGAGAGAGGAATCCAGGAAGAGAGAGTGATCTCTGCAGTTGTGGCCCGATTATGAGAAGGACTGCAGAGTCCTGAAGGCCAAAACACTACAGGTGCAGACAAGTCAGGGTGAAGACTGGAGAGCAAACAGAGGAGCAGGAGAGGGAGAGATTAAAAGGGTCAGTCATGTCATCATTATCAACATCTTTATATTTAGAAGAAATAACGGATGTCCACCTGTGTGATTCATTTTTTTTTAAAAACCAAATGACCTTTGACTGCATGTTGATGAAAAAACCCCAATTGTCATGTGGTTTATCAGAAATGATGTGACTTCTGGGAACACGAGGAGACGGTTGAAGAGTGTTTAAATTGTTTATTTGTTCAGTTCATGTTTGTGCCAGACAGTGGAACTGCAGTAACTAGTTAGTTCAACTATTAACTAAGTTACTCCACTGTGACACACACAGGTGTATGATGACTCAGTGTGTGTGTGTGTGTGTGTGTGTGTGTGTGTGTGTGTGTGTGTGTGTGTGTGCGTTCTCGTATTTCTATCCTTGTTGGGGCCAAATGTCCCCACAAGGATAGCAAAACGTGGAACGACGTGCCTTGTGGGGACCTTTTTCCGGTCCTAAGTAGGAGAAACAGTGTTTTCTTGACCATGTTGTTGTTACTGAAAAAGTAAAAGTGCAAAAACATTTCTTTAGGGTTAGGCTTTGTTGTGGTGTGGGTTAGGGTTAGGGTAAGGGTCAGGGTTAGGGGCTAGACATGAATGGGAGTCAATGGACGGTCCCCACAAGGATAGAAATACGAGACTGTGCGTGTGTGTGTGTGTGGTGTGTGTGTGTGTGTGTGTGTGTTCATTCGTGAGCAAAGGAGCAGGCAGGAGTTTGCTGCATAACACAGGAACCACTCACACACAAAAATACAATCTGAACACAAACAAACCTCAACACTTCCTCCTAAAGTTGAAAGTTGAAATTAAAGATGAATCATGATCTGGTTCAGGTGTATTATTATCATGATAAAACTTGTTCATCTCATGGTGTTTTTACTACTTAGTGTCTGAAGCGTCGGTGCAAAGAGAAATGTGGAGCAGTGTAAGAGACGTGTCAAGTTACAAGATGTAAAAGAGATGAGGATGAGTTTTGTTACTGTTTAAATGCAGTTCTCATTTTTGTGAATCTATTTGAGTGGAAGAATTTGTTCTCTTTCATGTTTTATTCAATCCTTTCTGTGCACACATGCCGGTGCACGTACCTCCAAGCTTTTGCAAACATCTGAGTCATCAGTCACAAGACTTGTCTGACCCCCACCCACCCACCCAACATGTTACCGTCTGAAAGAAAAGGCTCAAGCTCAAAAGAGAAACATTTATTGGGGTCCATTTCATTTTCAGCAGAGTGACCAAAACATCAAGATTCATCATGAAGGCAAACTGAGATGAAAGAGTGAGAAAGATAACAGAAAGAATAAAGATAAAAAAAAAAAAAGACAATCCAATGCAGACATGTTCCACATCTCTACTCAGATAAATTTATAAACTCATCCAAACAAAACTGAGTCAGCAGTGAAATAAAACTGAGTTTCCTTTCAATGATCACTGTGTTGTTAAGGCACATTTGAATGTTTCTATAAAAAATAAATAATTCACAGGTCAAAACCAACAAAACCTTCAATGTAATTCTGATTTTTGCATAGTTAAGTGTCTCTTCATTAGTTATCAAATAATAAACAGTAAAATAGACTTCATAAATATAACTGCATAAATACTGAGTTTCATTATTAAATATATCATCATGGTTGGATCTTGTTGGATAGATAGATAGATAGATAGATAGATAGATAGATAGATCCACGCTCTGCAGATTCTCCCCTTCTGCTTGAATAGTTTTCGGTTAATTCCTCCTGATGATGAAATTAAAGCTACTAAAGCAGTGACCTCTCATGACCCTCGGTGGAACTCGAGTTCCTGACTCTAAACCTGAAACAGAGACTGAGAGAGAAAAGGTGAGAGAGCGTTTTAGCACCTTACTCATAATCAACAAGCTACATTGTTGACAGGTGGCTGCTGTCGAGGAATTCTTTGAAAGACGAAACTCCTCTTTCTGGAAGTGTGATCTGCTTACTTCCACTTTTATACGAGCGCGCTCACCCTCCTATTCCAGTCTGTGAAGAATCCCTCCTTCTGGAATCACCAGAATATTCTGCTCTCATCCAGTCACATATATACTTTGATTTAGTGGTAAGTATGAATATATATGACACTAATGCATCACTGTGTATAGCGATATATTCAATCATAATAAGATATATAGAAGCTATTTTATTGCAAGTTGACCTGAAAGGAAACTATTATTATTATTATTATTAGTATAATAGTTGTGTTTCTGTGCAAAGTAAAGAATAAAGTGACCTTTCCTGAATGCTACAGGAATTTAAAAAGCTCACACTTGGAGCTAAATCACAGTCAACAGCTTCCACAGCAGATTTCTTCATCAGCATAACCTCAGGTTTGAGGCCAAATGCAGATGTGTGTTTGGGTCTCAAAGGGCACGCACTGGTGCTGCAGAGAGTCCATCAGCTTCCACAGTCTGAAGAACCTTTGTGCACCGAATTCCTCCAATAACTACAGACTGTGCAATTACATTCAGGATTCAAGCTGTTCCAACACAGCTTGCATTCAACACTGCTCTGTTGAATTTATGGAAAAGATCTGAGCGTCTCAGAGCAAACAGATTGTTTCTCACTCAAATTAATTTGTTATATAAACAATCCTGTAGTTTATGCCAGAGAAAGTGACAGAAGTATGTTTTTTTCTTTCAGGGTAAAAAATAAACACCGACATCAGATTTCTTACATCAGGGTTTCATGTCTTCTCCCTGGACATATTTGGAAGTAACAGTCAAGAGAAGCTTGTCCACTGAAGATAACAATACAGTATATATTAATATAAATATCCTGAAAGCACAACCAGCCTATATATTAGACAAATTCTAATGATTGATATATCAAAAATAAATAATAATGAAATTAATAATAATAATAATAATAATAATAATAATAATAATACTTTCAAATGTGCTGTGACTCATTCCAAACATTAAATCTGAATAAAATAAAGTGGAACCTGAGGAGTAAAGATTGCCTTTTCCAGTGTATCTAAAACACTTGATAGAAACTGATCTGTCAGAACAGTGTTTCTACGTCACATTACGGCAACAAATGTTGGTTAAAATGACCCAAAAGGAGACTTGTGGACAGTCAAAGCCCAGAGGGAAACACCAATCAGTGTTTCTGTCATATATTAGTTTTAAGGCAGAACTGACATGATTTGTTATTATTTAAGACCTTTTTTAAGTCCTATCATAAGCAGAACAACCTCAATGTATCATGCTGCTCTTTTTCAGTGTTCCTTAAATCTTGCATGGTTATTTAGGAAGCAACAGGAAGTTCTCTCTGATATGTTCCCTTATCTTATAAACAGTTGAAGTCATATTGTGACACAAATTTGGGTTAAATAAGACAGAAATAAAATATTGCTGAAGTCACACTGTTCTTGAAATGTTGGATAAACAAGTTTCAGAAAGAACAGAAATCCTAAAATGATGTCAAGCAGTGAAAAGTAAGTGAATAAAATCTGGATTATGAGGATAAATCGAGCTGGAATCATCTTGCAGCAGGCTGAAATTGGATGAATCCTCACAGTGAAGGAGAGACCTGGTTTTAGCCATGTGCAGCCTCCAGATCCTGCCTCTCTGGTTCATCCTGCAACGCACCTTTGTGAAATTGAGCTTGCTGAAAGAAAAAAAAAAAAAAACAACAACAACCAATTATTCAGAAGATGTCAGATAAGGGGCAGGAAATACAGAGTTCAAAATTTACTGATGGATATCTTCGTGTAAAACGTCACCAAATCTTATTACAGTTTATTTAAAAAGCAATCTTACTCCTTTATTAGACAATGCAAACAAGATATTAAAGATGGTCTATTTTACCACTCTTAATTGTTGGGAAAATCAATTCTGTAAGATGAATATTGTGCCAAAGTTTCTTTATTTGTTTCAGGCATTACCTGTTTTCATACCACAATCCTTCCTTAAGGCATTTAATCAGATGATTTCCTCCTTTATATGGAACAATAAATCAGTCTGTATAAGGAAAAGAATTTATGGAAAGACTGAAAGCTGTAGGTGGGCTTTCACTTCCAAAGTTGCGAAAATATTATTGGGGTGCAAACTTTAATGCTGTGTCTGTGGTTAAAAGACTGGAATGATAAGATCCCTGCATGGCTTCAAATTGAACAGTTCACAAGTGGCCCACACTCACTCCCTGCCTTACTGTGTGCATCTTCACCACCACTAGTCAATAATATTAAGGATAATATAATTGTTACTCGGTCGTTACGAATCATTAATCAGTTCGAAAGATGTTTAGGTATTCAGACTATTTCTATCCATCCACCGATGATGCATAATCATCTTTTTCAACCGTCTTTATTGGACAGTGGCTTCAAAATTGGCATGAAAAGGGCATTCATAGTATTGAGGATCTATATTCAAATGGTACGTTTGCTATAGTTTTGAACAATTATCAACAAAATTTGGTCTAACCAAAAATAACTGTTTGGATACTTGCAAATTAGAGATTTCATGCAAAAAAAATTTGCAAATTTTCTACTGCTCCCTCGCCTTCTTGTTTGGACTCCCTATTAAAGGTCAAGAGAAGGATAAGAGAAGAATATAAGAGAAGAATATCATTTATTTTATTCTCATATTATGGATAGTTGCAATTGCTCTATTTCACATATCCAAGAAAAGTGGGAAAACGACTTGGGATTTCTGCTGTCCGATGAAGAATGGGATATGGGCTCTCACCAGAGTTCACTCGTCTTCCATATGTTCTACATACTTTAATACAGTTCAAAGTATTACACAGATTGTATTTTGTTTTTTTGTTTTGTTTTTTCTTTGTCTCTGTATTTTTTTTTGTGTTATCTTTGATGTATATGTTTGTTTTTGGGTGATTGGAAAGTAACAAATAAAGAGTTCAATATTTACTGATGTGATTCAACACACCTGAGCAGCCGATCTGAGTTGCGGCACACGATGACCAAAACCACAACTACAACCACGACCAGCAGGAGTCCAAGGATCAAATAGATCCCAAAATGCCCTGTTGACAGAACAAAGAGTCACATATTCACTAACCTGCTTCACACTGATTTTACATTCAGTCTGAATTCATAGTGATTTTCTCAGTGACTGTTTATCTGTCAAAGTCAAAGCTGTGGAAAAAAGATCACAAGATCAAAGAAGAGGAACAACAGATACACTGTAGTCCACAAATAAAAGCCGGGGGGGGGGTTCCAGTTCCAAGTTCAAACATACAGTAAAGGAGTGAACCTGAGAGTCTGACTGAGGGCAAACAAAACCAATCAAATCTGAACGACATTCAGACACTTTGAGGTGTCAGGCTTTGGAGATTTTCACAATTGTCAGTTTGCTCACGCATATTACACATGCACAAATATATAATCATATATCAATCTAAACACACAAACAGACAAGTGCTACATGTTTGATCACACAATGGCAACAGAAGGTTACAATAGCTCTCAGTTAAAGCTCGTGTCCGTTCGTTTCCGTTCGTTTCCAATGTATGTATCATTTTTTAACAGAGCTTAAATGTGTCAGTCTGGTTCGATACTGTAATATAATATTAGCATAAAGCAATATAAAAATGTATTTATGAGCTCCGCCTTCGTCTCATAGACCCCCATGTTATCCGAAAAAGCGCCGGTCAGCTTCAGCCAATAGACTTCGAGCTTCCGCTTTGTCATGCTGTCAATCAACGTGTGTGGAGCAGCCAGAGAGACTTTACGCTCACCTCGGATATATCTACTGTCTGCAAAAGATCCACCGTAAACAGCTAAACATGTAGGATGCTGCAGGACTCGGAGGCTCTCATTTTGACCCTACAGGTAATGCGCGTGCACAATTAAAGGGGCGTGGCTTGGTAGCTCATGAAAGCAGAGGGAGGGGGAGCCTCGAGACGTTGGATTAAAAAAAACTCATTCTTTCAAAACTCTGGACACGAGTTTTAAAGGTGTAATATAGGATGTTCCATTTGCTTTGAGTTCTGGGTGGATCATCAAAATAACTGGTGGGTCTGTTTGTCAGTCATTCTGACGAGCTGCTTTCGTCAAGCCGTTGTGTGCTCTCTCCCAATAAGCTTCTCCCTTTTGCGCATACACATTCAGAGTGTTTATGTAGCCGGTGAGCTTCCGTTTCAGCTGGTACTTACCGATGGTGAGTCTGACATAATGAAACTGTAACTGTTTCGGAAAATAAGCTTAATGAGCGAGGCCGATCGCAGAAACTGTAAACAGAGCCGTGCATGCCCGGAGAAGATGAGCCATTGATAGGCGTTTGCTCTGGAGGAGCCGTCGAGCAGGTAGGATGGTCTGGCGCATTCGCAATTTTCAAAAAGCGAGTAACAGACGTTTGGCTTCGTCTTTTCGAGAAAATCCTATATTACACCTTTAAACTGTCTTTAACCTCTTGGCTGAGAACAACATCATCAAGACAGTGAGTGAGTCAGGTTTCAGGTCAACCTTTCTCAACACTTTTAATGAATCTTAAAAATCCACAACCCAGTGTATTACCTCTTCCTGCTGCTTCAGGCTGCTTCTTACGGCAGATGACTGAAAAAAAGAGAGAAGATCACATTAGACTCAAACTTTACATGATACAATAACTCAGTAGATCACTTTTCTCTTGTTTGAATGTTTTCAAGGTGTCTTCAGGTTCTTCCACATCTTCCCTGATCTTACTGCTCCTGTTTGAGTGTCTCATGTGACCTGACCAAATCCTGTTTGATAGCCTGCACTGAGCTTCACTTCTTTCACAGCCTTTGTCATGAAGTTTTGAACTGAGCTCAGCTTCTTCCTGTTTCCACTGATCCTCCTTGAGATGTTTCTAAAGCTTCGATGGAGTCCATCTGTGGTAAATTCAGCTGATTGGACATGATCTGGAAAGTCACACACTTTCTATAAAAG
The DNA here is from genome assembly GCF_902148845.1 of Salarias fasciatus. Taxonomy (NCBI): domain Eukaryota; kingdom Metazoa; phylum Chordata; class Actinopteri; order Blenniiformes; family Blenniidae; genus Salarias; species Salarias fasciatus. Next base: position 4,604,695 of record NC_043757.1, read on the forward strand.
GTTCCACAGGTGACAGAGCAGTTTGAGGTGACCAAGAACTCGATGGTCAGGACAGAAGGAAAGATGAATGTCCACCGTCTGTCTTCTTTTGAGTCAGGACTCTGGCTCCTTTCTTCTGACTCTTGTTCTTCTCATTATTTTCTTGAAGGAATGGATCTTTTTCTTCTTGAACCTCCACTTCATTAAAAAACTCATTCTGGTTGACTTGTGTGGACATTTCAGTTCTCTTGCTGAGGGTCTGACAGGAGTCACCAACACATCACTGCTCTCTCATAATTAGCAAACAGATACTCACTGGAACACTTTGCTGTGTGATCTTCTCCCTAAAAAGACAGAAAACAAAACATTCAGACTGTTGTCCAAAGCTCAGCAGAAAGATTCAGTTCAAACACACCCAGCAGAATTCTCCATAGACTCAATGAAATGTGTGTCAGAGAGCAGCTTTATGCGTTCGCTGTGTGATACCTGAGAGTCGGTTGTTTTGTAGAGGACCACCTCCTCACACTCCTTCAGAAGGAGATGTGTTTTGTTGTAGTTCACCACCTGCTCCGCCTTGTCGAACTGCTCTTCAACCTGAAAGGCCAGGTTGTGACCCTAAAGTCCAAGAGGAAATGATGAGACTGACGGTTCACTTCATATCACTGGTTTTTCTAAACCTAATGTTTACCTCAGGATCTGTGTGACAAGTGGAGCTTCTGAAAGGTCTTTTCAGACGCTGGTTGTGTGCAGTAATGTATCAATACTTTCCCTGCAGATTCCTAAAATAAGGCTTTATAAAGCAGTGTTTGCAGAAGCTGCATATTTTACATTTACCACATGTTGTGATTCAGGCTTTCACTCGGAGACGACTCAGGTTCAACATGCACATCGTCCAGAAAAACTGCTGCACCAAACATGATTCTTCCAACAGGGTGTATGATAGTTTTTATGGTATATGAGGGTTTTAATTTTTCTGTAGGGCTCCTTCTGTGTCATATTTTTAGGTGTACTTTCTTTCAAATGCCAAACTGACGAAAATGTTTTACTTCCATGTACAACATATTGCACAATGGAAAGTATCAATAAATATTCTCCTTCTGTTGTATGAAATCAGGAAACGGCAATAAAAATTGAAAAAAAAACTTACAGTAGCATTGCTCCAAAAGAAATCCTGGTTTGTATCAAACTGCTGCACAGTATATAATGTCCCTTCAGCAGTCTGAGTGACATTGCAGAGGAGATCATCAGCCTGCGTGTAGCAAAACTGAAGAAATCCAACTGTGAAAATGAGACAAGAAGGACAAAATTCATCATTAGAAACACTGTCTTTGTGAAAAGACAGATAGTCTGATATAATGACTGGACACACTCTCTCACGTTATCTCAGCCTAACATCTAACATGCTTTGTTTGGACTAAGGAGCTTAAACTGTTTCAAATTTTCACGTGTTTCACCAAGCATCAGTGAGATGTTGCAGTTTGTTCTGAATTTTGTCATTCAAGAAGAGGAAAGCCCTGCAGAGTGATACAACTGAGAAGTGAAGTTGAACAGATTTACAATTTTTTTTTTTCATCATCAAGGGGCGTAGTTACTTGTCAGGAAGCTTTTTTTTTTTTTTTTTTTTAATCCAGTCCATGCAGCATTACAGCACACAGTTACAGAGCAACCCGGGGAAGAAAGGAAGTGAAAAAAAGAGAACGGGTCACATTTTCTCGTTCTGCATGAAGCTTGCATCAGTCCTCGCGCTAACGCAAGACCCCTCCGAACTCCGAACTCCCAGCGTTGCTAGGCAACGACTCGTACTGCTTACGCTTTCCGTTCTGCACGTGACTCGTGCGCACTACAAACACACACGCGCCTCCCTCAAACATTCCAACAACCACGTGGAATAATCCAGGAAGCGCGCCGAGCAGCTGGAGCCGAGTGGGAACCGCCGCCGGCGGGGTGTCCTACGGCAGAACACGGTGTGTCGCCGATTTGCGTTTCGTGGAGTTTGATTTCATGAAATGCTGCGGAGGTTGGCAAAGGTAGGCGGTGTCCCTGCTTTTATGATGTCACGATACATTTATCCTTGTTATTTCTGTCTTTTCCCCTTCCCCTTTTTGACCAAATTTGTAGAAGGACTGCTGTCAAACCTCAGCGTCGTGCGTGTGATGCACCTCGTTACCGTTTATATTTATCCTCCCGTTCAGAATGAACTTATTTATATTCAATAAAATCTAACTCTGCGCTCGCTTTGGGAACTGATTTTGAATAAGCATTTGATGATAACAATCTAATAAAGCACTGCAGCAAACAAGTCGTGTCGGACTATAACCAGGTGGAGGGACTTACCAAACAGAGGCAAAAGGATCTGGGCTTCCATCGGTGCAACTCAGATAAAGAAAAGTCCTGTTCTGCTGCTCTGTTTGAATGAGACCGCTGCTCCACTCGGTCTATTAATAGCCTGGCCCGGGTGCAGGAGGAGCGGGTGTGTCTTCCTGTGTGATGGTGCTGCCTACTGCAGCACGACGTTCCTCCGCTCAGACGGCACAGGAAGCACAGGAGGGGTAACTTCAGGGCGTCCAGCATGTCACCTTATTTTCATGTGAGGGAGGGGGTAGAATGAGGAGAGACCTCTCATGATACGTGCATATTTTACTTTTTGAAGGAATCTCCTGACTCATCTCTCATTATGGTGGAGGTGAATTAAAATGGGAAGAGAGAAAGAGATTAATGTATTTAGTCTGGGTTGTTCTATATGTATCACTCAGGTTAGTGATGGTATTTTGTGCAATATTGCATCACATTTTAAATACTTTGGTACCAGAATCAAAGGAAAATTGAAGGAAGAATGTTTTTTGTGTCACCTCACCTTTTTGAAAACCTTTCCTCAGTTTGCTTGGAACCTGTTTAACCTTTTTTTTTTTACTGCAACTTGTTGTGAATGAGTTCTGCCAGACAGTGGCTTTGAGTGCCGTTTCCTGTTTTTGCTTAAATGCTGTCATCCGAACCAGGCCTCAGTCACAAAAACAAGTCTTATTCAATATTCCATCAAGTTTATTATTAAAAAAATACCATATAACTTGCTACAGAACACCAAACTGTCTATGTGTCTTAGTACAGTATGTATTATTGACCACGAAGACTTTTTTGGCAGGAAAATGGCTCTACTACATTCACAGCTTAGATACAGTGGTTCTCTCAGTTTGAGCTTTCGCTCTCACACGCTGATGTAGTCACTCTTGTTACAGAGCAGAAGTGCCGGTGCGTCCGGCTGCAGCGGCGAGCAGCAGGCGGCTGTGGGCGGGTCACTGTGGGTCCACTCGCCCTCCTTCACTAGCTCAATGGACAGCTCGATCTGCTTCTTCACGGGCTTGGAGGACGAGGAACACCTCGGAGGCTTGCAGGACTCAGGAAGGGTGTCTGAGTGGCTCAGGTCAGCCTCCGGGTCGGAGCTGGTCTCACTCTGACCCTCTGTGACCTCCCTCTCCGCCGTGCAGACGCTTGGAGGCTTGGAGTCGTGGCCCGAAGCCTTGGAGCCGCCTCTGCTGCCGTACACCGAGCTGGGCATGGGCCTCGCTCTGAAGGCATGCTGCTCAGCCTTCTGGCCAAAGCTGCCGAACTCGGCCTCAAGCTTGGCCTCCCTCTTCCTCCTCTCTCTCTCCAGGAAGAGGAAGGGCTGCGGTGAGGCAGCAGCTGAGGCCCTGCTGCCTCCAGCATCACGGGCGTTGTTGTTGATGTCGCTCCGGCTCCCGTCGGAGCGCTTGCTGGCGCGGCGGCTGATGATCTGGTAAAGCGGCAGGTGTATGTGAGCCGGGGCAGGCGACGCCCGGAATTTTTTCTGACATTCCCGGAGCTCCTCCAGCTCGCGTTTCAGCAGCGTGTTCTCCAGCTCGACCTCCGAGCGCGTTCGCACCTTGTGCCTCTTCCTCTCCTCCTCTCTCAGCATCATCTGGAAGGGTTTGGGCACCGTGACCTTGGAGCTGGACCGCATCCTGACCGCTGTCTGAAGTGAGGCTCGTCCCTGCAGACCCTGACGGGGGGCCGTGGACTGAAACCTCAGCTGCTTCTGGACCGTGGTCTGCTCAGGGCCCAGCAGCACGGCTCTGGAAGAAGATTAAACTACTTAGAGCGACTTAGCTACTTCAGGAAAAACTTCACATCTGCAGAGAACTTTTCTACTGACCGCTCGAAGGTTCGTTCCTGGCTGGAGGTCCAGCTCATCTCGCCCATGCTGTCCTCTCCGCAGAGCTCCGACTGGTCAGAACCGCTCGACGTGTCATGGAAGTCCAGCTCCTCCTGGGAATTGATCCTTTGGAGTCTCCGCAAAGGGCCGCTGCTTTTGCAGAGATTAGATAGAGAACAGGGGGCAAAATGAAAAACAGAGGCAGACAACTCCCACACTGTCAGTAATATATTTTAACGTGGTGAACAGTCATCAGGCAGTAACAGGCCCTGTTTCATTTGCACATGTTCTGTTATAAACCCTCAACCTGCCAGATGTGTCTGTTTCTGATGAAGTCTGGAAACATGGCCGACCTCACTGACTCCCGGCCCTCTGTCCGACTCCCTCCTCCCAGATCATCTTCTCCCTGCCCTCCGCCGTGCCGCTCGTCTCCCGGCCCGATGTACATCCTCTCCAGCTCGGCCATGTTCCTGAGGTGGGTGCTCTTCAGCTCCTCCAGCCTGCGGTAGTACTCCCGGTTTGAGAAGTAGACGGGCTGCTCGCGCTGCAGCCCGTAGATCTCCAGGGACACGGAGCTGCGGACCCCTCGGCCGGCCTTTCCCTCCTCACTGCCGTCTGAGTCCTCGTCGCATTCCTGAAGGTGGGAAGATTCTCAGATTATCCTGTCAGTGTGTTTGTGTGTGTTTGTGTGTGTTGTGTGTGTTGTGTGTGTTGTGTGTGTTGCGTGTGTTGTGTGTGCGTGTGTGCGTGTGTGCGTGTGTGCGTGTGTGCGTGTGTGTGTGTGCGCTTTTCTATCCCTGTGGGGACCAAATGTCCCCACAAGGATAGGAAAAGCTGGCTGTTGTGGGGACCTTTTTCCAGTCCTAATGAGGGGAAACAGTGTTTTCTTGACCATGTTGTTGTTACTGGAAAAAGTAAAAGTGCAAAAACATTTCTTTAGGGTTAGGCTGTGTTGTGGTTAGGGTTAGGATAAGGGTCAGGGTTAGGGGCTAGTGAATGCATTATGTCAATGAGTGTCCTCACAAGGATACAAATACAAACCTGTGTGTGTGTGTGGGGGGGGTTATTTTTTTTTGTCTAACTTGACATAACATGTCCCATCTTTCCATTCTGCTGTTGATGTTGAGTGAGTCTGTGTGTTATTTGAATGATGACGCTCAGTTCAGTTGTTTCCTCAAATGAAGCAAACTTAATTCCAACAACTATCAGCTGTTTCCACATATAGAAAAAGTTCTATTTTTGGATTTATTTAAATTTGGCTTGTATATAAAACACATACACATGCAAAATATTTCATGGAATCTTTAAGGATATTAAAGATTAAAAATACCCCATGATATTCATACAATATGTTTGATTTCAGTGAATTTAACACTGTTCAGTAGTTTATTATCTGTAACTGGCATAACTCACACAGATTAGAAATATCTAAAAGCATGTTACAGCTTACATTAAACTGCATGCGATGTCCATCCTCACCTCACTGATGCAGTCTTCATCCTTCAAACAGTATCGGTTTCTTTCTGCCCGGTACAGAGCCAGTAGGTCCTTATCCTCCAGAGAAGGCGGACGGTACATCGCTGCTGCGTTATTTCTTATTCCCACCGCGAGAGACGAGACACAACAAAACAGGAACTCCACAGCGGAGAGCCAGACGTCTGCCTGCTATATCTCTGCTCGGTGTGGCACACTGACTTGCAGAGCAAAGCGCCGCTCCAGTCAGAGCAGGACAGCAGCAAAGATTAACAGACACACACACACACACACTGATCCTCTTACCATCAGGTGGAAGCATCTGTGGAGCTGTTTGCCAGATGGTCTTCTGGATTTACTCTCGAAGACATGATTACTCAAAGTGAGATAGATGTCAGTGTCAATGTGAACGTCTCCAATCTGATTTCCAGATTAACTTTCTTAAATACAGATCGACTTGCGCCTGCTGTTTGCAACACGTCTGCAGATGCACAAGTCAAAGAGGGAAAATATTGCATAAGACGAACCTGTGCAGGGTTGTCGATTTCCATTAACCGTTATGAATTATGCATCATTTTTATGGTTTATTCTCAACAAAACTGCACTGTAATAGAAACAACAGTGCACTCAGACATTACGTTATGATGTATTATCGATATGATGATACATCAACCAACATTATTTATTCATGTGAATATACCAACTGCATTAGGATCAGGGGTGTTTTGAAGTGAATTCAAGAAGATTTTAATTTATAGAATCAAATAGACAATTACCCTCCAAATGAACAGCTTTTGGTTTCATAATGGGGCATCAGAGACCGTCTCTTAAATTCTATGTTGGTTAAAAAAAAAAAAAGGGAAAAAGCATGAATTCAAAGCATGTTCACACTCCACTGTTGTGAATATTTAACCCTTTATATACGCTGGAATCTCAACACTGGTGCTGCTAAAGAATATTTAAAGTCTTGCATTTGTGAGTTTTTAGAGTCCACCTGAAAAGCACAGCAAACTTTTTTTTTTTATATAGAATAGAAATCTGTTGGAAAGTGTAAAACTGACTGAGATGGTCATGTATTTCCCAACATCAAACATCCTTTCATGCATGTTTGCACAGGTAGAACATGCAAACCCCAGGAAGAAACCCCTCCATAATCCCTGAATATTAAAAACAGTGCTTGAATAATGTGTCTGCAGGTTGAGGGTTGAGTTTGCAGGGAGTGCGTGTGCGCCCTCCTGCTCTGCTGACCTACAGCTCCACTTCTCCACCCGAGCGCTAACAGGAGAAGCTGAAGTGGATCCTGGCTCCGGTTCAGCTCTGAGGTTTTTAGGATTTGACAGATGAAGCAGGAGCGCGGAGTCCACCGTGTCAATCCACTTACTGAGGTTTGCCGTCACGTGCTGCAGAAACTCTCTCCATCTGTCCCTCCTGTCTCCTCCCATTCACTGCAGCAACATGCAAACTCAGAGCAGCTTAATCTAAAGCTGCAGCTCCACCTTTTCTTCTCACACCTGGAGGCTTTAAAGTGTCAACATTCTCTGTTTTTTCCTCCTCAGCCATTTAAATGTTTGGGACTTAAAGTTCACTGGAGGTATTGAAGTGAGGGACACAATTTCTTAGTTGATTATTTAATTCAGTTTTAAAAAAATCGTCAAAATAATGGCTGTTTTCAAACCTTTCATTGAAAGCCAGACAAATATATCAGGAAGCAAAGGCCGTGCAACATCAGAGGGAAAATGAGCTTTTCATGAAGCTCTGAGTGAGAATTTATCATTTATTACAGCAAATGAATCATGTCAGAAGCACATTAAGACAAAAACAGCAAACGATATGATATGAAACTGTTTCTGTGCTGCTTATTAGTATCATCTTTATATAATTCACTGAACAGTCCATTAAAGTTGGCAGCATATTGACAGATACGGACTTTCGGTCTCAGTAACTCTCTAATAAAACGTCAGTAACACACAAAGGGCGCCTCCATCCCATCATTGCGAGGTGGACTATATGCTGCAAGCTCACTTTCTATTAAAAGTATCTGTCTATCAAGCAGCAGAAACAATATTGATTTCTATGGTAGTCCTGCGAGGATCAGGGACCGTCTACAATTTACAAGACACTACAACAGTGAAGACAAATACCACAAAAAAACAGTACAGGGAACGACTGCAGTGTCACCATATCGCTACAACCTTCACTTGTCTCCTGTCATAATAGAAAAACACTTTGTTTGATATAATTTATTTTTCATAGTTTGATTGTTGAGTCACATTCCATTCATCTGTTGTACACCAGAGTGAAGTTATTGAAAAAAATTACTCACAAAAATTCATAAAAATTATGTTAATGTCTTTTTTGGTCAAACTAATTGCTTTAATATGATCAGCAGTAGCTCCTTTGATACTTGGGCATAGTTTAATTTCTCTATTTTATGTTACAGTGGAGTTATTGAAAAGTATTACTTGTTGAAATACAGAAAATTTAAAAAAAATGCTTATTTCAGCAAAATGATTGCTGTAGTAAGATTGACAGAACTCCTTTGATGGGTTCAGACAAGTGTCATTCCCTACAGTGAAGTTATTTGAGTTTTATTATTCACAAAATCCATTCAAACTTGATTTTTAATATCAGTGTTTTTCAATTTGATAGGAGACAAATGAAGGTTGTAGTGATTATGGTGACACAGCAGTCATTCCCTGTACTATTTTTTGGGGTATTTGTCTTCACTGTTGCAGCGTCTTGTAAATTGTAGACGGTCCCTGATCCCCGCAGCACTACGGCTGCTCATAGAAATCAATATTGTTTCTGCTGCTTGATAGACAGATACTTTTAATAGAAAGTGAGCTTGCAGTATATCGTAGTATGGCAGCATATGCTGCCAACTTTAATGGACTGTTCAGTGAATGATATACCTACCGGTAATTCGTGGCCACAAATTAGCATTTCGTGGGCACGATTTATTTTGTGGCCACAATTTTATTTATTTATTTATTAATTATTTATTTATTTATTTATTTTTACCATGTCATGTCTGGCGCTCCGTAATAAATAATGGCTGGTTAGGATGTGTTTTTAGAGAGCGAGAGCGAGTGTGAGGGAGTCAGAGCCAAGCTGTCAATAATCAGAAATAACAAAATCTGTGGAAAATTCCATAAAAATTAACAATAAAATAGAAATGCTGCAAAGTGTTGCTTTATGTTACCAATGTTCAATATCATTATTCCAGTTTCTCCTGTCAGCGTTTAACATGTACCTGTAGAGACTAAATCTGTCCACTAGGTGGAGATGTTGTATTGTTTTATTCGTGTCAGTCAGTGAAACTGCACAGTGCAGACAGCTTCTGATGTCTGTACTTGGATCAGATTAGAGTCTTTGACCTCTTTCGTTTGTCTCAGTTTCAGTTTATTTTCCTGTATCTCATTTACTTGTTCTTCTTCATTGATTAATAATTGTTGACACTATGTTAGGATGATTGTCTTTGTTTTGTTTTGTTTTGTTTTGTTTTTTTCCGTCTGGTATTTTATTTTGTTTCCTTATTTATTTATGTTTGTCTGTTTGTTTTTTCTTTTTTTCTGTGGGGCAACTTTCACACCTTGTAGTGTTATTAAAAGTTTTCGTTTGCATGCAGAAGCCCTGCTGGTTAGCATTGAAGAGCTGTGACTGTCATGTACCAAGTGAAAACTAACATTAAAACTTCAACTAACACTGTAATAAATGTAGTGGAAACACAATTTTTAGTATTTCACAGAGAAATATTCTCTTTAAAATTCTTCATGGGTAAAAATCCCCACGTCTGCATGCTCCTTAAAACTGATTTTCCAATAAAAAGAGAAATAAACAGCTTTTAGAATCATGACTCATATATTGCTGACAGGCAATGTTGTAACTTGTGGTGGTCCCCACCCCCTTCCTTTAAAATGAAGGCTTTTAAAAGGCAGTTTTTCCTTTCCACAGTTGCTTATCCTTACTCACGTGGGACTGTTGTGTTTTTATCTGTAGAAGTACGTGGAACTGACTTTGTTGTACTCGGCACGATATAAATAAAGCTGAAATGAATTGAATTGTGAGTTGTGTTCACATTAAAATGCCGTAATAATTGAAAATGAAAGTGCATAAGTTAAAATAATGATCAGATTTACATCACATGCAGAATAATTTAATTTATTAAGATGCACTTTATTGAATTTTCAAAGAAAAAAAGTTGCTTTAAATGATACATTGTTGCAAACACCCCAGTCAGGAAAGAAATGACATCACAGTTAATTTGCATATATGCTCATTTGCATATCTGGGTCAAATTAGATGATGTCATTTCAAACTGATACATTGCAGTCAGGGAGGTTCTGAATGGCATCATCATACGGAAAGAAGGAACTGTATTGGTGCAAAGTGCAACAAGTGATGTGACACAGAGAGCCCTGGTCATTCAGAGGCAGCTTTTAAAAGGAAGTTCAGATGTCTATTGACATACATCGACTGTGTCTTATTATTCTTTTACAAATGAAGAAATGCTATCTACACTTACAGTTCAAATATGACTGGTGTCTTGTCTCATATTTTCACACAGCAACATTTGAACAATTTAGATTACTGTAGTCTTTCATGTTTGTAATTTATTCTGTCAAGAATCCATTCACTTCTTATATCCAGTTTTAAAATAAATAATTGAACATACATCTTAAAGTTCCCTCAAAAGGGGATCCAAATTCTTTGACATATTTAAACATGTTTTTTTTAAGTGATGCAATAGTTACTTAGTCTAGTAATGAGTTACTTTCAAAATATTATAACTCAGTTACTTTTTAAAGAAGTAACTAGTAGCTATAACAGACTGCTTTAGGACTAGTGACAAATAAAACTTCCTTTTTAGAGTATAGTTGGATTTGTTTCTTCCATATATTTTAATTAAATTTTGATCCTACTCAGTTTAAAAATAACAGGTATTACATTTCAACTCATATATTTAACTCATAATTTCGATTTTACTTGAACAGAGACATTGAAAACCCAAAGTATTCTTATATCAGGTGAGTGCAATAAAAGGAAAAAAATCATGACTTTCTAAATGAACCTTTTGAATAAAGGTTCAGATAACTCATTCATTATGAAATATTCCGTTTTTTTCGTGAATTGGATCACAGTTTCTGATAATTTTCTTTATATCATTTATATAATCTTGTAAATACATTACCTCAGGTGGCGCCACAGGTCGTGTCGAGTGAGAACCCTCACTGATGATTTCTCATTTTAGTCCTTTCTGCACCAAATAAAGTCAGTCACCTTGAGCAGCTTTGTATCTTGTGAGATACACAAACTCTGCATTGGGCCATTGGGCGTCTTGTTACTTAAGAAGTGATTCAACTAATTTCTCTTCTTGATGAGACTGCACAACAAGTGGCATGGATATGTTTTTCTTCTGTTCAGGATGAAGATATTGAAGAGTTAATGTAAACACCTATTTGTATTATTTCCTTTCTCACTCAATGAGAATCGATAAGGAATCGTATCGATAAGCAGTATCGATAATGGAATTGGAATTGCTAAATTCTTAACAATTCCCATCCCCAGTAATGATAACAAAATGAGTAATAGTAAAACTAAGATCAGTAAAATAAAATGTATATTTAAAAAAAGGAAAAGGAAAAAAAAACAGCTCTGTTCGTCTCTTGTCTCCAGTCCCTGATATGTAATCAAAAGTAAAGAACAAGTCACCAAAAGTCAATTCTACGCTGTGTCCCTAAGTTTTCCCCAACAAAGCATCCGAAAGGCAGTCTCCATAAACCAGGAAATCAAATAGCTGTGACTGCCCAAAAGGACAAATTAAAAAAAAGTGTAACATTAGACAAATGACATTAGCCCCATTAAAATGTACATTTTTAATCCTAGAAGTGTGAACATTTCTTCTGGATCCACAAATACACACTTAAGTAAAACAACAAGAGAACATAAAAGGATTTAAATCAATGGTGGGGTGTTTTTTTTTTGTTTTTTTTTTTTTGGCTGGACATTAATCTGAGATGTGACCCAGAGGCACGGCCTACAAGCTGTGTGTGTGTGCAAGAATGCACTACATTAATTGTTGGTCCGTCAGCCTCGCTTTGTACTCTTCAAGATACCGCATCAGATCTTCCATCGCGTTGTCCTTCAAGTGAAGCAGACCCTCTAAAAGGCTCACTTTGATCTGCAACTTCTACACACACACACACACACACACACACACACACACACACACACACACCGTTAACATTGCAGGTGGTGTACTGGGCAAAGTCAACTTTCTTTTCACTGCAGGATATGAAAATGGAGGGTTTTGCTTTGATGATGTGCTACAAGTCAGCAGAATGTTTCACGAAATTTGTGTTTGTGTGAGTGTGTGTGTGTGTGTGTGTGTGTGTGTGTGTGTGTGTGTGTACCTCCACAGTCTCCTGCAGAGTCTCAACAGTTTGCTTTTCTTCCTCCGGGATGTGTTTGAAAGCAGGATATGCATCTGTGGAATTCTTCATCATTTCCTTCGGTTCACTGAGGCACAACAACAGAAAGGACACATTATTAATATTGTACACAGTCTTTACAATTTTTTTTCAGTCTCTGTCATTTAAACTTTGACAGTAGTTTGACCAGCTCCAGTGTTCTCATATCTTTATCTTAAGTTTTGTGCCACAGTTTTGCAATGTTCTCACTTTACATTTTTCAATTATACAGTGTTTACATAACTAAATAGTTCATCGACTTGTTTGGGGGGTGGGGGGGGCTACTCTGCCAGAGCGACTCCTGACACGGCTCGTGTGTGTGCGTTTTTTGTTTTTGTTTTTTTTTTAATGATGTTTTGATTACTTTGTCTTTTAAATCGGGATGTTGATACTAACTGCACTTTATGTAGCCTTTCTTTGGACCACGATCGCGAGTCCATGGCACGTAAACGGACTTTGTTCACAACCGGCCAGAATTTCTGTCACCATTGGAGACAGACAATATAGTTTTCTATTCTATTTGATTCTACACACATTAAAGCATTTTTTTTTTTTTTTTGAATCGTGAAAGACAGTGCTTTGTCCCATTGTCTCCCACCTAGTCTGATGTAAAGCAGCAGCAGTGCTTGGCTCTTTTAACGTTTTCAGGATGTTCCTTTCTAACTTTTTCTCGTGCTCCAGCAGAGCCAGAATCCTCGCTTCACTCTGATGAATATCTAGGGAAAATCAAATTATCACATATAAAATAGGACAACAAGAACAAACATAACAGTATGACTAAAAAACACCACTGTCTTCAGAAACCTGCATGATTCATCTGGTAAATCTTTTTGGGAAAACAAAGGTAAACTGAAAAAAAAAAATATTGGCAGCAAAGCAACAAGACTCACGTGATTCTGGGAACTGATGTGAGAGCTCTGAGTCAAACCGGGGATGGGTTGTAGATGGAAGAGGTAAGAGTCGAGGCGCAGGCCTGAGGTCAGCTTCACAGGATTGTTTCAGGGACAGATGAGGTGTGGGAAACGGAAGAGACACGTCACACCAATACACTCCCATACGGTTAGGCCACTTTCTAAAACCACCCATATCAGCTGATATTCTCTACAAAACACAAGGATGCACACTGCACACAACACAGTTCATCACATTCATCCTAATTCAGCTGGTTAGTTTTTCATAATACTTTTATTCCATTGACAGGAAGACAAGGCTTTCTTACTTTCAGCAAAATTAGAGTCACCATCCTGTGATGTGTTCAAAGGTCAAATATGGTGCAATCAGCAATATACTAGTTTGTTTCTTTAGTTTTTTTAGTATCAGAAATAAAAAAAAAAATTATATAAGCCACTCTACCTTTAAGGTTTTTCTCCCTGCTCCCGGTGTCAGAGTATTCTAAATCCTAAACCATAAAGAAAAAAGTTGGTTAAAATTCAATTCTGATTTGTGCCAACGTGCTGGAGTCCAGTTCAGGCTTTATAACCGGCATGCAAGCCGTACCCACCAGTGTGTTGTCAGAGCTGTGTTCTAGTTTAGTCTCTATCTTCTCCCTGAGAATTCTCAGTACAGGCATCACTGCTCCTACAGTGTTCAGTGCAATCTTCCGTATCGTAGATTCAAGCAAAAGGAAGCCCAGCTTGGAGAAGACTTTTCTGTTCACGGGGAATAAGCACACCTCACTGTTATCACCATGTTAACAAAAGTTACTACAACAGGGGCGGATTTTGCGATTTAACTGATGATGGATGGTGATGACAAGAACCACAGGGATCAAATGTTTCAATATGGAGTTGGCTGAGTGTGCATATACCTGGTTTGTCCTCATGACCCCCGGTGCAGTGAAAAGTTCTGACTTAAAGAACAGTGTAAAGCAAAAACCTAAGCCGTATCAGAAATTTCTTGCATGTTATAAATTAACTATGCGACGTTTGATGAGACTGAATAAGAATTTACACTATAAGTTAATTGTTACTGATTTGGCAGAAACCTGCCCAATCTGGCAACACAGAGCTGCTTTATATCTTACAAGATGCACAGACTCTGCACTGGGCCATTGGGCCTCTTGATTGGGTAAATAAACTAAATGAAAATGGTCAGTAACAATAAAACAGCATTAACATTTTCTATCATCACGTAAAATGTAAGTTATTTCTGGAAGAAACTGTGCCAGGAATCTCTTCATAATCTTTCAGTCCATCAGTGCAGCTATCTTTCTACCAATGTCCTATTTCAATAACCAGAGCTGAGTGGTGTCTTGCCTGTTGAGGAGGGTCCAGTTTTTGACTTTCTCTTTTATGGAGATCGCAGGAATATAGTTGTGCAGGTCAACAAGCTCTGGGAAAAACTGTTTTACCACCCGAGCAGCCATAACTGCAGAGAGAGAGAGGAGGCGCTCTTCAGAAAATAAACATTTGAGCTGATAAACAACTTAAACAAACATATGCAGATGCAAAGTGCGTGGCAAATCCGCAAGAGTTCATCTTACTGAGGCCACTTGTTTAACTACCGCCTCATTCTCCCTTTAGCATGAAGGCTAGAGTTACTACCTCCGTCGCTGAAGTCGTTTGCGATGCCTTCACGTTTCTTGGGTCCCAACAGAGGAATTTTATCTATCCATGCGAATAGATCCTGGAGCTCCTCTGGGCTCAGTTTTCGATCCATTTTAGTCAAAACAACGTTAAGTTTTAAAGTCTTTCACTGAGCTAGCATGTTAGCTTTTCTCAACCGCAGGTTGTTTTGAGACGTTGCTATGGCAACCCGGTAATTATGCTGTCAGGGTATAAAATAGAAAAAGAAAAAAAAAGACAGGCGGACTGATTGTGTTCATTCACCTTTATTAAAAGCGCCATGTTAAAACATCAAAAGAAAATCTATATAAATAAATCCGAAACCTCTCGCGCATTTATCGCTTTAAGAAAGTCACGTGACCATTTGGAAAAAACTCAAAGTTCATTTTTTATCTAAGGACATCTGCTCAAACAGGCTAAGATTTAAATCATGTCAAAATCGCTAGAGTCAAATCCACTTCATGCATCCTGTTGTGTAGTTTGTAACAGGTACAACTCTGTAATAGGCCTTTCCAGTGCACTCCTCTTTGTTTTCACTAGTGCAGAACAAACAAATCCTCTTTTGTCAACGACAGTTTCTTCAATCTAGCTCAGCAACCATGAGCGCTGGGGCGCTGTGGGATCTGCTATCAATGCAATGTCTCCAGGAGCAAGAGTTTCCATTTGTGCCTCTCCTGCAGAAATGGAAGATACTCCTGTATCCATCTTTACCAGAATAGATCGCAGATGTATTAGCCTGTTTTCATCTTCTTTTTGAGTATCAATCTTTGGCGTCAACCATGCCAATAGGCAACACCAGCTTCACTTCATGGTTAGTAGATGGTTAGGAGTGAGAGCCTCTAGATCACAAGGATCATCGGATAGTTTTGTTATTGTACGGTCATTTAAAATAGCCTCTACTTCACACGGCACTGCATGAAAGCCTTCATCATCCACGGTTTGTTCTCGTAACGCTGAGGTCAGTGTCTGTCTGTTTAGTCCAGTGAGACGTTCCCAAGCTCCACTGTGATGAGAGGCTGCAGGTGGGTTGAAGCTCCATTTAATGCTTTGGTGAAGAAAGGCCCTCTGTGTATATTACTGTTGTCCAAAGCAGCAACTGCATCCTTTAATTCCTTCTCAGCACCTGTAAAGTTTGTTCTGTTGTCAGGTCACAGGTGTGTAACTTGTCCCCTTCTACAAACAAACCTTCTCAAAGCATTTATGCATGAAGGTCAGGAGTGACCCTCTCAGAAGGCAAGTCTGCCATTTTTTGCTCCCTAAGCTTTCCTCTTTGGTGTCCACAGGTGGAACAACTTCAAATGATCTTCCCAGCAGCAGCATTAGCGTTGATGATCCAGTACTTTCTGCGTCAGGATGTGAGTTCTGCCTGGATGAGCCAACTGATTATGAATGTTTCTCAAAATGAGAGTGGATACGTGCTGATTTTTTGGCATAATAACGGGAAGTCTCTGGCAGGGCCGCCTTTCTCAAACGCCCACCAACTCTCAGTAATCCATCCTGCAAGACGGGGTCCAGCTTGTAAATGGGACTTTCCCTTTTCACTCTGGGGCCATCAGACAAAACTTCAGTCTCCCGTTGGTAGGTTTGTTGCTGAGTGAAATGAATGATGGCTCTCAGCCTCGCTCTCGTCCTCGACCATGAGACCTTGCCCACGCACTGTTGCTTTCCACCTTTTTGTTTCCTGGTCAACAGCTCCATCATTCGCCTGATCCTTATTCATAAGTTCTTTTCTGTGGGAAGTCACCTTATCAGAATGCGTTTGAACTGTAAAAGCCATGCCACAGCAACTTTGAGCCGCATCCAATCAGAGAAATGCTGAATCAACTGACAGGTGGGATTCTGGTTATTCACAACCGCAGAGTTCACCAGAGTTTCTGTTTTAACCTCAGCATCACTATGAGCAATGTTCAAGCCTAACTTGGTGAGTGGCCTTTAATCAAAAACTGTGGTCCTTTCAACCATCTGTCCTTCGTCGACAGCTGTTCCATGCGAAGTCCCCTTGATATATCGTCGGCTGGATTTTGTGCGATGGGTGCGTGCCTCCATTGTGACACTTCTGATGCCTCTCAGATGGCAGCTACTCGACTGGCGACAAACACATGAAACCTCTTGTCTTTATTTCTGATGTACCTGATGACAGAAGTGCTGTCTGTCCAGAATACAGAGTTTTCCAGCTCCTTCTGATGCATCTTATCAACACGGACAGCAAGGACAGCAGCTGTCAGCTCCACACGAGGAACAGTCATCTGTTTAAATGGTGCCACACAAGCCTTAGCAAGTACAACTGCGACATGTAAACCATCAGCCTTTGTTGCCTGAGATAGCTGACAGTGCCGCAACCTCGCCGGCTTGCATCTGCAAAATGATGAAACTGCACTTTCACAGCTTGACCAAAGTTATTTGGTTCGAAACATCTGTTGTCTTATCAGCAAAGGAAGTGTAGCACATTCAGTAACTTTGATAATGTAATCTGTTGCTATTACAAGTTGCTCGAATTTCTACTAAATAAATATACCAGATTGCCTTTAGTTATTTGGATTATTTTAATGCCAAATATATAAATACAAGGGAGTAGAGGAGATTTATCACTTGCTGAAAGTTTTTCTTCCAAGAAACATTTTACTTGAACAGAGACATTGAAAATTCTACAATTCTACAATTTCATTTAGCAGACGCTTTTGTCCAAAGCAACATACAACACAAGCAAGAATACAGATATAAGAAAGAAACCATTAGTAAATGCCTCAATTGTGTCAAGTGCGATTGGTCAAGGGAGTTGCCAATCCAAAGTATTTTTAAATCAGGTGAGTTCAATAAAAGGAAAAATTAGATCATGATTTTCTAAATGAACCCTTTAAATAAAGGCTCAAATAACTCATTCATTATGAAATATTCAGCTTCTTTCATGAATTGGGTCACCGTTTGGGGTAATAATTATCTTTATATCATTTATATAATCTTGTAATCTTGAATTATCTCAAATGTATTTGCTGAAATGGGACAAACATGCTGGCATAGTGTGACTGGAAATGGATTTAGCCCTTCATATAGCTGCTCAATTGGACTTTTCCCCTCTTTATTTTTTTCAAGTTTGGTCAACACAACGAATCTGATTGATCAATAACTAAAAAAGACATTAGTGGACTTCAAACAACTTATGATGAATTTTATTTTAGTTTTGAATTAAATTTATTTTTTATGTTTATGTTTTATTTTACATTTTTATTTTAATTTAACTAAAAAAGATGTTGCTTTTTATCAGGTTTCTGTAATTCCGAAGCCCTCCACCAGGTGGCGCCACAGGTCTTGTCGAGTGAACCATCACTGACTCCTTTTTGTCCTTTTTGCAGCAAGTCAATCACCTTGTCCCACAATTTAACGGACTGTCCTCTCATCATCAAAAGGAAATGAAATTTGATTTTAAAAACTGACTTTAGAAACTGAACTTAAAAAAGAAGACATTTTAAAGTGGTGGTTTTACAGTTTTCTTTCTCACGTTGCTGCATTTGTTATTGTTTACACAGTTTTTGGAACAACACGTTCTCAGAGTCCACACCAGCTTTCTTTCTTCTTTTTTTTTTTTTCCTCTTCAAGCTTCAGGTACAAACTCTCCTTTGTGTGAGTGAGAGGTGGAGATTAGAGTCATTACAGCTGGGGGGAAAAAATCCAACAACAAATGTCACCTGTGCAGGAACTGAAGCATCACACACTGCACTTCACACCTCACCACGTGATCACAGACCGTAGCATTCATTTAAAATATGGCCACACTGTTCTGATGCGTAAACATAAATGTTTGTGGTGTGTGTGGTTTTCTGCGTGTCTGCCGCATGCATGTGTTTGTTCAGCTCTCCAGTCACTCTGCAGTGTGTTGGCGTGCCATGAATGGTGGCAGTGTTCAGTCGGAGTGGGGCTGAGTAAACAGTCATCACGGCCTCGGCCCTCCTCCCTCACACAAAGCCGCACTTCTGTGCGTGCTGCAAGAGGTGCTTTACTAAATCACCGCATATCTAAAGTGTTTTGGGGGTTTAATCCCGAAGCACTGAGTGACGTGATGCAAGAACTCACAGATTTCCAAGAAAGTTTTTAATTTCCCGTCAACTGGCTGATTGCTTCCTCGTACAGTGACTCACCTGCTGATCATATGAACTGTTTGGACTGAAACAAACTACACGCTCATACCTTCAGTTTGCATGGTGATTTACTCAAAATAACACCAACAGTGACATCAAGTGCAAAAAAGAGTATTTATCTGGAGGTTCGGTTTGCTTTGGGCCCTGTTCAGACACCAGCTGGTTTGCTTGTGTTCAGAATCAGACTTGCATGTGGAGGCAGTTGTCAAACATGTTGGAGTCTTCCTGCAAATACATTTGAACTTGATTGCAACTCTTCTCTGTTTAAGAAAGACTGCTCCATGCAGTGATTGGTACCTGATACCCGACATCAGAACGGCTGCGTGCCTCGCTGTGGTGTGAACGGGGTCTGAGTGTCTGACTGCTGCAGGTAGAAGAGTTCCGTCGGGTCAAACAGCCTCTCACACTCTGCTGCTGCTCATCCCATAAACACATGCTTCTTTCACTAAAAGAGACTCAAGTAGGTTTTAAATAGACTAAGATTTATTGCCAAGAAGCATTGTTACAGCAAAGAATCAATCCACCAAACACTGATTTCCTGAGTTTGTTTGAGTAACTAGTGATTTTTTTTTTTTTTTGGACTGACTCTCTTTGACCTTCCTTCAAGGACAACACGGTCAGTTTTCTTTTCTTTTTTTTTTGTCCTTCCTCTGGCCGCATGAAAGACATTTTTCAAACACGAGACACAATCAGAATATCAAGGGAGGCTTCAGGGATGTTGAAGCCTCAGAGATGAAATCAGAAGGCTGCGCCGCTGTGGCCGGACGTCCTGCTCTCACAATCTTTCATCTGGACACACAATTATCAGCTATCAGCTAGGTTGGAAATAAATAACAAACTTCCTGGAAAAAGGAAATGTTTCCTTTTAACTTTGGGTGGGAAAAAAGAATTAGATGATAAAATGCGTTTGAATAAATATTGTTTTACAGCAACGTTTTTATTGTTTGTTGTTTTTTTTAAAGACTTTGAGCAATTTATGGTCATTATAGTCATTAGACTACATCCAGAATATTGAAATCAATGATAGAATTAACTTTGAATTTTACACTGTGCAAAGTGAACAAACTTATTAAACCCAAAACAATGTCGCAACAAAACTTAATGACACTGTGTAAAATTTGAACTTTATTATAGATCAAAAAAGAGGAAAAATTAATTCCAAAATAGTCTGCCATCTGCCATCTTATGCCATTTTGGGGTAAACAAGCTTTATTTTCAAAACGTTACCATATAGACGCAAGCCATTTCTGAAACAGAAGTGCAGAAAAAAGCTGCATTTTCATGTCAAGCGTCTTGTAAACGTGGCCTCGGGTTGATCTTATTATTGGACCAGACCACTCTATAGATAATGGATGATAGATGTGTTGACCTGAAACATTGTCAGGTAACGTTATCAGAGCGTTCGTCTCTGGTTCCAGCTCCGTGACTTCTGCTCTTCGTGTCTGATTGTCTGCAGTATGTATTGGAGATTATGTAGTTTTTCTCCCACTCTGTCTTGTGGTCGCTTCATTGCTGTGAACGTTTCATTTCTTCATTTGTACTTTCACCCCCTCAGAATAAAAATAATTCCGCAGCCATTGAGCTATTTTTCATACTATACAATTGATTATGCAATTTGTGGACACATCTACACTTTTGACACTGTTTAAATTCAGTTTAGCTCAGATCAGATGCCGCTTTTCTTGGAGGGAAAAGTTTCAACACAGTGATGTTTCCGACAATAGTGAACTTCCCCTGTGGCAGCAGTCTGGGGAAAACCCTTTCCTGTTTCAGTCACACAAGTGTTCAAAGGCTTTTTTTCTTTCTCTCTGTAGTTTAAAGGTACAGCACACAGGATTTCAATAATTCCACTTCTGTGCTCTGGGTGGCAGTAAGTCAGACGTTGTTCCTGAATTTCAGGGCTCTGTTAATTTGATGTTTTGCGTTTTTCTATTTTTGGAGTAACTGCAAGAAGATAGTCTCTCACTGTACCATCTTGTGGCTCAAAGCGGTATTGCAGTACTGTACCTCACTAGTTTGTTTGTTTGCAACATTTTTGTTATGTTTAATCTGTTTTTGACTAAAAAGGTATCAGTAAAGGACAAATAAGTTACTAATTACTTATTAGCAACTTATCAGTCAGCAGCTGATGATAGCATTAGCCTGCAGTCTTATTAAACAGATTACATCTATTTTACTCTCCTATTACTATGGTCTTTGTCAAGAGTGTGACTTTGGTCAATGTCTGTTACCTAATTCAAAAGTTTTTTCTTGATATAAGATATTCTCAATTTGTTTTTGTTTTTTTAAACTTGAAAGACATTGCTTCACCCTTGGGTTTGAGAAATTTTCTTTGGAAACGAGAAGCCGAAACACAGATCTTTGATCACGGTGATTCAGGATATTTCGCCCGACAGTCATGCTTCCTTTGACTCCGCCCTGAGATCTGATGAGGACACAGTCTGCAGTCGCTCCTGCATGCCAGATCCTAATCTTAATGCCCGTGCACACGCTGCAGGCCTCAGCGGCTGCAGAGAGTTTTGCCTCGCCACGTGGTGCAGACCTTGTTATGAAGGCTTTTCCACCGAGAAGGAAACAATGTTGGTTAAGACACTGGATCCGTTTGACCTTCAGCGGCACGCTATCCCTGGTCCCATCTCAGGGGAGGGATGAATGCTTTAAGAGGCTGTGGACCGTCACAGGCTTTCAGTTTCCCACACAGCAGGGCAGAAATTCAAATAGGTTTTGCTGTATCTGAGACCAGTCAGGAACCCATCTCGGTTCTGTGTTTGCGGCTAAGTAACTGTACAGGACATCCGTTCTTATCTGCCATGCTGAATACATTCCAGGAATGCTTATTGAGATGAAGCACATCCACGTTATCTTCTTTATCTCTGCTTCGATGGCCATTCTCTGCATTTCCCACAATGCCTTTTGACTGGCCCTCAGAGAACAAATATGACCCCACTGCAGCGGCGGTTTCACATCAGAAAGTGATAATCAGAACAATAGCAAGAGGTGATGCTGAAGTTTCAGTCTTGCAACACGGACTGCAAGATAACGGGGATTTTTTTTTTTTTACTCTCACTTTTTTTTATACAGAATTTCAAGTGGAAATGCATCATTTTTCCATTTGCATTATGAAAGATTTTTCATTTTCACTTGAAAACGCCATAAAAGGAGCTTCAGAAACACGCGTAACAGGAAGTGGGGAGTTGAGGAGAGACATCTGACGACAGTCACAGTCTAGTCAGTCCAGAGGAGGACAGACGAGCCACCTGAAACGAGACAGTAACCAGATAGTCACAATAAACCAGATCCTTCGAAACTTGAACTCAGAAATAAAAGGAAACACAGGATCACTGTCTTCTGACGACATTTGAGGAAAAACTACCCAAAACCATGTGATTTTAATGTTTACTGCCGTATTCACTGTGTGACCGGGAAATAAATGAAGCAGAGTTTCGAGCCATTTGGAATTCGACAGAAAGCAAATGTCCTCAAATATTTCAACTTTATGGGAATCTGCTGACTGCAGGTTTCATGCAAAACCATGTGAACACTAAAAATGATCAAAAGAAGTAAAAGAAAACAGTCATTGTGCCCATCGACACAGCTAACTAGCTAATCCCAGCATGTACGGTCTTCAAACTCCAGCATTTATTCTGTTCCCAGGCCAAAAATAGGAAGGAAAAAAAAAACAGATTAGACTTCTTGGTAACTTTGAAAAAAAAAAAACAAAAGAAAAAAGAAATTTAAAACAGGTGGATGGAATCAAATTGAAACTGCAATAATTCATCACTGCAGAAAGCAAGCGTCTGTAAATACCTCCAGTATGGTGGTGAACTTTAGGAGTCATTAGAAATTGACTGATCGGGATGTTTTTGGTTTGGAGACTTGTTGAAGAGAGACAAAGTGAGGACCTCTTTTTAAAGGCCGAGAAGGAGGAAAGTGGCTCATGATTCCTTTTATGGGCAGCACAGTCGCTTCTTCGAAGCTGGAGTCAGATCCAAACATTTCGTCTCTCAGACGGTTCTCAAGCTTTCTCCTCTTCAGGCCTCGTAGAAGCGATCGCTCCGCACAGCCTCTGTTTACATTCCTGGTGATCGTCCACATCGTTCAGCAGCCCTCACACGGCAATGAAATAACATCTTTAACGTCCATTATCAAAGATTCAGCAGTTAAAATGTTTTTTTTTCAGTATATTTTGCTTCTCGGCATTTTGTATAGTCCAAAAAAGGTGAAAAACACTTAAATAAAACAAGTAATTAAAGGTGAAGTTAATGCAGAGTCAATGTAAAAAGAGGGAGAAGTGTGAGTAATGCCCACATGTTGTTTAGTTGATGGATTTTCTAATGTTATTGATGTCTAGTTTGTTTGTGTAATAGTTCAGTAGCCTTTTCTTTGCTTTGGCACGGGTTTTTCTTTACCTCAGATGCCCTTCCTGGGGCAACCAGGGCAGCTGGGAGTTTAGATCCTATTCTAGGGAAACATTTAAATGGCATAATGCTGCATGAACTCATTTTACCTTAGCATTTCAGCCTTGTTAGGTATTTTTAGGGAGAAATGTAAACTTTCTTCAAGTGTACTTCCTCTTCTTTTATTTTTATTTTGTTCACATGTTGCTCTTTGACACTGAAGTCAGATGAGTTGGACACAGTCGACAGTTTTCGCCGTGCATCTTCCTCTTGTGAGTTTTCTTTTCAGTCACACCCACAAAAACCAGTTTAACTGAGGACGAGGAAGCGACTCATTAGAGGCAGGTTGTCCTGTTTAAAGTTTGTTGTGGTTGTGAGGACCACATCCTGACAGACTTTGTGAGGCCGTTTCTCATTGTCCTCATTGTGACTGTGTGTGTGCGTGTGTGTGTTGTTGCTGTTTTCAGACCACCCGTTCCCTCGCTGTGGTCCTTCGCTGCCAGAGCCACAGAGTCTGCTGTGACTCAGCCGCTGCGTCCGGCAGGTCTGGCTTCTGTTACTCCATCTTCATTGATATTACTCAATACAATCTTTTTCTTGTCAGCCCTTTAATCCTCATATTGTTGTTTGTCTGTCAAACTAATGAAGGGAAATTCTGAAAATCATGAATTGTTCTGGATTATTATAATCATTGTCATTTCTGCATTCTGTAAAAATACAATGACGATGCTGAACTTTGTGTTGGAAAACCAACTTTTCTTCCCTGTCAATTTGTCTCTTCTTTACTAGAATGATTATTTAAAGGATTCAACCCTTATGTTGTAGATTTAAATAATATTTTAACCAATTTGTATCAGCACATTAAACACAAAAAGGAATATTGTTATCTGCAAATAAATATAAAATAAAATATAAAAATAGAATCCTGTGTATGTAGGACAAAGCCCTCCCACTCTGAAGGTCTGGGGTCTATTTCACCAAGCAGGTTTTAAGAAAACTCTGTGTTGAATAATCCGGAAATGAGGGAAACTCTGAGATTTCTATTACACAAAGGGAGATAACTCAAACCAGGGACAGAGGAGTAACTCCAGCCTGTTCCACTAGGAGGGGGAACTTAAACTGTGGGTCAGTTACCGCAGTAACACACTCTGTGACTCTAACCTGGTGTGAAGCAGGTTTTTCTCAGTCAACCCTGAAGTTTCTCTCTGGCTCCGCCCCCTTTCAGCCACACGCGCTGTTCCATTTCCTCATTCTTTCAGTCAGCTGGCGAGTTTTTGTGCAGCTGTCAAAATTTCATGTCCTTTTATCAGCGATTCTGCAGATGAAGGAGCAGCTTTACTGCAGCGTGATTTGAATCTTCGTCAGGAGATTATTTACAGACCGCGCATAGATGTTTTGGCGTTTCCGGACAGCTATCTTTTTGAACGGTACCGCTTCACGTCTCAATCCATACGCTGCATTTCACAATCTTTTCCGTCCTTTTTTTGCAACATAACAAAACGTAGTCGAGCACTCACATCCCAGCAGATATTGTGTGTTGCGCTGCGGTTCTTCGCAAAGGGGAGTTTTTTATATAACACTGGAGATGCAGAGCACTTAGGAGTTTAAATCACCACCATCATTACCACCACAGCAAATAAAAGACATGACACACATTTCATTTTGTCTTCTTTATTTCCTACCAAAAAAAATAAAATAAATAAAGGGTTTAGTTCATGTTCCAATAGTGAACATAATTCACCTGTGTCCATGAACCCACCTGCAACTTGTGCTCCAGTATCTCAATTTCCAATTTTGTCTTCTTCATCTGGAGGTCCAGATACTGCTGTTCTTTAAGGGATTTCTCTATCTTGTTAAGTAAGGGGATTTTGTAAATTTCTTTGAAAGGTAACTGGGAATACATAGAGGACATTAAATGATATAGCTGCACATTAATTGAATGAAATGAGCCTCTGGTGTTTACTGAGCATCCATCTCACAGTGTTGATCTGTGTTGTGAAAGCTGAGGGACCATCCTGCTGCTGACCAGCCATGATCTGTTAAAAAGGATGACAATGTTGAATATTTCAGTGTCGGCTAAACGTTAAGCTCTATGTTCCACAGGAGTATTCAGAATTTTAATGGGAAGAGAACAATCAGTAACGTACCTCGATATGACTTTCTGGATCCTCTGTGAAGGCAGCAGACACGGTTTCATCCTCCTCATCCTGGATAAATAACATCTTTCAGTATATTTGCGTATATTTTTCCAAACTAACATTTGGCAAAAATATTCTGAGTATTTCCTCCTGACAGTTTCAGGTTGGTTGTAGCATGAAGGGGCTCCAGCAGGCAGAGAGAACCTTCACAATCTGGGCCAAAAGAAGAGAAGGACATGAAAGACTAAACATATATTTGTATCAATAACATTTTTAAAATATTATACTCAAATAAAAGATAATAATATTTAGTGCTGTCAGTTTTAATCGCGATTAATCCATTGAGGTCTGCCAATTGGGTCAAAGAAAAGAACTAGAGGATAATAGTGTTTTTCCTGACACTGGGACTGATTTATGAGGATTAGATTCTTCATTGCGATTAATCTCTACTTTAAAAAAGTTAATTGTTGTCAGTTTTCCATGAATTAATCATGATTAATTGCGATCAATGCGATTAAATTGCGATCAATGCGATTAAAACTGACAGCACTAATAATATTAGATTAAATAGGATTAATTATTTAACATAACATGATGTGTGACATAAAACAACTGCACAGTCCATCAGTCACTTAATATTTATGCTACTTTACAATGTTAAACATGCTTAAAATGGTGTGCCTCAATGAGATTATGCTGAGGTCTTTTTATATTTCATCTTTAGCTGCTGCCATGTGCGCTTCTTCCCTGCAGGATTACAAATAAATGAAATACCTTAATAGGTAACCATTCAAACAGTTCCCCTGTAATAATATTTAATATTCAATAATATTCTGATATAAAGGACTACATTTAAACATACTCATTGACACGGGCAGCAATTTTCTGCCACGCCATCTCCCTCTCCTTCGCTGCTGCAGCGGTGTTGCATTTTTTTCAAAAAATGTGTTCCCAGTCGCCATATGTTGCTCTCCACTTCTCTGTTGCCATGGTGACTCGTCGAATCGGCGCTCCATTGATGCTGGCTTTTTATAGTTGTCGTGCACGTGCTAAACTCCGGGTGAAACTACTTGAAGTTGAGTAATCCAACTCAAATCAACTGTTGTGTAACTGAAAACCCAGCGTTTTCCCTTTCAGAGTAGATCAACACAGAGTTCAGGATTTCCCTCAGAGTTTTTTCAACCTGCTTGGTGAAATAGACCCCTGTTATCATGTAAATTGTAGTAAAATACATTAGCTAAAGAAAACTAGCACCAAATCAAAAGAGTTTCAGAAAGAAACCCTTTTATAAAAATGAAATGCAGGTGAAGGGTTATCAGAGTCAGTACAGGAAATGAGTGAAGAGGTGTTTTTGGTCTTGAACTGAGACTTCAGTTTCCGTTCTTTGTAAACGAAAACTAGCAGAGAACTGTTGACTTTTCCTTTCCAGAGAAACCCACACCACATGGGTTTCAGTGATCTTTAAGTTAAACGCTCTCTTTGTGTACAGAGGGGCCGTCTCTGACCAAATTACCTCAAAACTTCATGGAAATGTATTTGTTCACCTGCTGCAGAGTTGAAGAGTAATTTAACTTCATAGGTTCTTCACCAAATTTAGACACGGTCAAAAGTGAAGTTTCTGAACTCATCTAGTTTTTTTTGTCAGTTTTCATCAAGTTGAAACAATTCAGGGACAGGGAGAACATGCAAATACAACATGTCCAACATGTTGGGACACACACCTGGGTCTCCTGTCACATGATGAAATTGATTGATTGGTGTGATCAGTTCCAGCTGACACTGAGGTGGAACAAGCATTTGTGATGGATAAATCAACCAATTATGAGTAAAAGACATATCTCAGTGAATGCTCACTCTTACCCACACAAGACACTCTTTGAGCAGGCCGGTTTATAATGATGCAGTTTAAAGCATCTGCAAATATGAAATGTGACCTGTTCTTATCTATTTCCCTTCCACAGATGGGAACATCGTCACAAAGACAACAGCTCCGTCACCATCTAACCAGATTTGTGTTTGAAATGTCCTGTCAGTTCAGTGTTCAGAAATGAGCTCATTAATCACCAGGTTTATTGCTCGGTGATCAAACATTAGGAGGTGACTTATCAATCTCTTTCCATCTCCGTGCGGGAAGTGGAACATTTAATGGGCTTCAGATCAGATTATGTGCCCGAGCAGACCTGCATAACTGATGGTTAATGGATCTCACATGCTGCGCCTGCTGCCAGCTGTAAACCGAGATGATATTAGAGTGAAAACAAACAGCTCGACTGGCACAGTTTGGGGAGTATTTGTTGCGCCGTCGCGGCCTCTGGTAGTGACCGAGGGCAGACTCTCGGCAGCATGCGGGGTAATTCGGTTTGCGCTGCTGGCGCGGGTGATGTGATTTCCTGAGGGAAAACCTGGACTATCTCGGGCAGCAGTGAGGGTGTGTGGGACTGAAAAATTTGTAGGGAGAAAGTGGATACCTCTGCGACTAGAATGCAATCAATTTGCCTTATTGACATGATTCAATTGTTGAGGACTCCGCGGTCCTTTAGAGCGGGCAGAGCTCTGGGTCATGAGGAGGACAAGTAGTGTCCAAATGTCAGAAACAGCTGGAAGATTCTGAAGAGGCAAGCAGTGAGATGCTGGAAGACTGGGCTTCAGAAAGAGAGACACAGGTTGTGATTTACTGGATTGAATGGAGAGATTTTAACGTTGGTTGGGCTTTTGTTTTTTCTTGGATTTGCTGGCTGCTCGTTTGGTTTTGTCAGTCAGTTTATTGGTCAAATCACTATATTGTCGGTCAGTTTGTTGGTTGGTTGGGGTTGGTTTGGCTTAGTTGGTTGATTGATCGTTGTTTACTTTGTCCTTGGAATTCATGTTTATTGAGTTTTCGATATTTATTTTACGTTTCCACGTTTGCGTCATTGTTATTCAAACTGATTTGTGTGACGCTTCTGATTTTACCTTACATGCAGAGTTCCAGCCTCTCTTGACGTTTTGGTAGTGTTTCAGGTTTCCAGGTTGATGTGCCCCTCGCCTCACGCCCCCCCAGGCTGCAGCAGCTCCCCCACCGTGACCTCCGCATCAGCAGAGCGGGGCGGAGACGTCACAGGACAGGCAGCACCTCCTTGACAGGATACATTAGCAAGTGTTTTACAGCACTGCATTATGGAAGGTGATAAAGAAGCCGGGCCTCTCTCTAATATTACCCACAAACCCCTGAGTCAGCACGTTCTTTGAAAAAAAAAAAAAAAAAAACATCCTGTACCTTCCCGCTCTGCTTCTCTCACGTCGGTCTCACGTCAGATTCCAGAGCAGATCAGGTTGCGACAGGGTCACAGAGAGGGCATGTGGACTGGGTCACAGGTGGATTTGAAGCAATCGGTCTGTTTTTCAGTTTGCTTTTAATTCCAGTAATGGAGCAAAGTTTTATGCTCATTATCTTTCAAGCCACAACTGAACGAAGTGTAGAGACACGGCGTTGCTTTCAGCTGAGTAGTGATCGTTCCTTCGGTTCATCCATCCAGCCTCCAGTGTCTCTGAGTTAAGGTGGTGT
Source organism: Salarias fasciatus (assembly GCF_902148845.1). NCBI lineage: Eukaryota > Metazoa > Chordata > Actinopteri > Blenniiformes > Blenniidae > Salarias > Salarias fasciatus. The sequence continues at coordinate 4,633,561 of NC_043757.1, forward strand.
CAAAGATACCACTTAAAGTGGCGTCGCCAAGAGTTAAAGTGGTTTTAAAGATACCACTTTAACTCAGGGTCACTGGAGCGGATTACAGCTCATTACTTTATTCGACTGAACTATTTTCTGTTCCATATTATTCTAGTGCTTTCTGTTATTTTCTATTTTAAACATTCCATCTATTCCAAAATGTTATTCTAAAAAATTATTCAAAAATATTATTTTCCATTCATCCGTCTTCCTTTAGTTCCTTTAAAATGCATCCTAATGCCCCTCTGTTATCTTATTCTCTACAAATTATATTTAATTATAAAGCATCTTTGTAAGCATTCTGACACTGTGTTCCCGTTAATAATGTTCAATATTATCACGTGCCTTTCAGTTTTATTCATTTCCATTCAGTCACTCTATTTTACTCTGCTAACCTCCAGTAATCAAATAAGCACCACGTGACGCCATTTGGTGTTTAATGCCTCCAAACCCCCCTAAAACATTTGATAATATCTAATTAGGGTTCCATTCCTCTCTGGGTTTCTTATCTACAGGCTCCAGAACATGAGACGTGGGAATTCCCGGCAGCTGGAGGCTGGCATCTCCCCAAGTTTCCGAGCAGTTTGGAAAATGCTAAAACAGTCGTCAAGTAACACAAAAACAAAAAACTTCATCATTTATGATCAAATCAACAGGGATTTATGCATTTGGCAAAGGCTTGATCAAAAATTGCACGATATAATAGTTAGCATTAGATTGTCTTCTTTGCAACAGAATTGTTTGCATCAGTGTCTCTTCTTTCTTTCTTTTTTTAAACATTTTAACAAAGGAAACAAGGAAAAAAGTGCCAAATACTTCGGAGGTTATTTCAGGAAAAAGCCTTCCCACTCAATCAGCCCATTTTCTATATTTAAATACATCCAGCATCTATAAAAACATGCTGTTCACGGATGACAATAATTATAGAGATTTTTATAGCGGATGGACTGAGAACAGGCAGAATGGGCGTCTCAGAGAATTTAGAACAGTCACGCTTCTGATTAAACAAGTTAATTCAGATTAGTGGCAGGATAATTCAATCAGTCCAGATAACGTTAGGTCCACTCTGAATATCACCACGACTGAGAAAGTTTGCAGCAAATAAAAACTGTTGGAAGTTTCAATAGTAACTTGTTCAAACCTGAACACATTTACAGAATCTTTTTCTTTAATATCCAAACCAACATGTTGCATATTTATGACAAAGTGACAACTATTTCCACTGACCAAGAAAATTAGATACTGTGAGAAAAATACTCAAGATCAGAAGTTATTCATCTGAGGAGGAGTGAAGGTGTCAAACATAAGGCCTGTGGGTCAAAACTGGCCCACAAGAGGCAAACCACCAAGCAAAATGTAAACATTTAATACTGTATTTTCAAATAGAAAGTTTTATTTGAAATTGGCTTAATGTTGAGACTGTAGTTATTTCCCATAGTCATCATTAGATTTTGTGAAAATATAGACATCTGCATGATGTATACTCCGCACCACAACAAAGAACAACTACAGTGTTTTAATTCAAAGGTTATAATTGCTCTGTTTTACCAATACATTCAAGATGAAACTGGGCTTCCTGTGGCCCTGACACCCAACTTCTCACTTACATACAAGCTTCATAATAATTATGTGACTCATTCTCAGCGGAGCTGTCAGTTTGACAGTATTTGTGTTTGAAGACACCGGAGCCACACAGAGATCCCAGGGATTAGAGTCAGAGCTTCACCTCTTCTCATTCAAATTTTTGCATTCAAATGACTTTTGCAGTCGGAGGCTTTGGTTTGTTCCCCTGGAAGGACAAAGCAGACGGAGCGGTGCATTTAAAACCGGCCGGAGCTGCAGTCAGACGTGGCGTCGCATCGCGGCAGCTGTCAGCTGAAGCATGTGAGGCTGAACATTCTCCTGAGATGGAAAATCGACAGTCACCATCACATCGGTGTTGGTGTTTGAAGTTTGTTTAAAGCACTGTGAGCTTGTTGCGTTCTATATTTGAAAGAAAAAGGAAAAGTCCTGCGATTAGGTTTATTTCTGGACCTGAGCGTTCTCAAAAAGCTGTGCTCAGTGTCTCCGAGCACCACTGTGGTGTAAACAGAAACCCACAACACAACTTTTCTGTGTTTTCACTGGAAACCGTCGTCATGTAAACGGGGCCTTGTTTGGTTTTTCTTAACATTACGCTGCTGTTTAGTGAAATAAATGTTATTTTGTTGTTGCTACTTTACAACTGAAGAATCCAGGATGTGGTTATTTCATCCTTCTAAGTGAAGTGTAACAACGAGATACAGCAGAGTGAAATGCAATCATTGAATGGAATGTGACGGGGATTAGAATAAATTCAAACAGAATGTTAGAATAGAATACAGTTAAAAAGAATAACGTGATAGAAGATAATAAAATATGACAGTAGAATACACTGGAATTGAGTTTTACGTGATCAAATAGAACATAAGGTAATGGAAAGAAAATGAGTCAAGCTATATATAATACAATACAATGGGAGAGAATGCAATGTACTAAAATAATAGAATACAATGTCACACAATGCAATGCCTGTAAGTAATGACATTTGTTCCTGGTGCTGTATAAACAAAGCGTTAAATTGGAATGCAGCAGAATTAAACTGGATGCAGCAGAATACATGAGAACAGTAGAACAGGAAGTCATACAATGTAATGCAATGCAGTAGAACATATAATTTACAATAGATCTGTCTAAATTCAGCCCTCAGTTTCATCATTCGATTCGTTCACAGCCTTTAGTTTCTTAATAAGCAATTTCTCTTGTTTTTTTTTTATTATTTGGAGTGTTTTCTTGTCTTATAGAAGAAAGGGAGAGACAGCCTTTTGTTTCTTAATACAGACTTTCCTCTGAGGTTAAATCCTCTCTGTGTGTACCTCACACACACGCACAGACACACACACACACACACACACACACACACACACACACACACACACACACACACACACACACACACACACACAGGAGACCGGGCGCAGATCCGGTGTGTTGTGACAGGGACTCTGGAGGCTGCACCTGAGCTCAGGTGTCACAGGAGCAGGAGGCGGAGCCGTGGGATTCCCATGTGAGCCGGTCTCAAACACAGCAGCAGGAACAAAGACACACACAAAGGTAATCCAGCAGCATTATTCTCCGGCACATTGGCTGCGTTTTTCTCTCATAAATACCACACAAACACTTAACCAGGTTGGATTCTTTTGTGTTGTTGTCACTTTCATTCATTTGGCTGCATTTACGACCATTGATTGTAAAGAGGTGACACACATACACAGCAGCATGTTGAATGAAGGTCATGTCCATGCACATAAAGTATAAAACCTGTTTGCATTTTATGAGAGCTAGCATCCCTTTATCATAGCAAATGCTATTTCTTTGAAATGAATATTGTTGCTCATTGATGCAGGAGGGTGGAAGCAGCTGATTTAGAGATTTCAGCTGACTTAATAGATGTGTAATGATAAGGGTTTGTGGGAAGAGGCAGAGAGAACTCAGCCAGGCAAAGAGAGAACATGCAAACGCCGCACTGAACGCTATCAACATAGAACCTGCACATGCATTCGTACTGTGAGGGAACTTTTATGAATAAACCCAAAAAAAAAAGAAGTCTGGATTCATTGGTGCTGATTGGGAAATGTTTTTAAAAAAAACACATTCTGACCTGATATTATTGGAAAAGATGTTCAACTGCATGTATTTCTGGACTGTGGAAGAGGAATGCATGCAACAGGTCCACCGTGCATGCTCCCTGCACAAATGAGCCCACAAACAAAGGGGCACACACTGAAGAAAGATTTCCGGAGCCTGCTGTGAATTCCCAGATATGAAAACTATCCGTGTGTGTCTGCGAGCCACATTCCAGAGACATGTGTGATACCCGTGTTGGAGGGCCTGTCACAGATAATTACAGAGCTCTCCGGAGAGGCAGATATGAAGGCTTCAGCTCAGCGCTTACAGTAGGTGGTTTAGTAGGTGGCTTCTCAGTAATTTCCTCCATGTGGAGAAACCCTAATCGCAGCAAATCGGAGATTTACAGGCTTGTTTACTTGTTTCCTTAAATAAAAAAAAAGCTCATTTACGAAGGGAGTGTTCCAGCAAGACTGGAAAACAGAGTGACAACTTCCTTGTACTTGTCGTAACTTTGTTTTTCTCCCATGTCATGACCTGAAAATCTCCACAGGCTCTTTGTTAAAATGTGTTTTATTTGAATTCAAAGCATCGTGTCAACAGAAGACAAAAATGATTTTCAAATGATGTCCTTACTGAACTTTGACATAATGCATCAATAAATGTAATTCTGCTGTCAAATAAAGATAGAACAGTTTTTGTGTCATTCTAAACTGGAAAACAAGGTATAATGTCCTCTAAATGAGGTAATACTGTTTTGAAATAGTCTATTTGAAACAAGATTCAACACAAGATCAATAAATCCGAAACCTATTGTAAAGAAATAAAGACAAAGGACATAAAGAGACGCTTCCCTTTGAAGAAAGTGTCCCAAATCTGCACAGCGAGGTGTAACTGAGACACTTGTGGCACATGTTGTGAGGCTTTCCCAAATAAAACTGCTCATTTATGTAATTTTTCGTGTCAACAGTACTGTCAACGCAACTTTTCTAAAACACTCCCATTACCGTCTCCGTGGTAACGCAGGGAAATGCAACTTTCTGAGCAAGCTCGGTAGTTTTATAGCTGAGTCACCCGAAGTGGCAATGCAGCTCCGTCGTCTGTCTGCACCACACTGATGATGTTTACAGCGTGCTGTCGTCTGCGGTGTGTTTTCATGACAAAAACAAACAGCACCGTGTTTCCGTGTGAACAGAAATCATTTTCAAAACATTGTCATGCAAACATGAAACTTTTCTAAAAATATAACGGCAAAAAAAGAGGTTTTTTTCCACTTGAAACATTGTCATGCAAAGGGATTGCATTTTTTGATAGCTTACACAGGTTCTAGATAAAATGAACAGCAACATAAAAAGTTTAACTGATATTATTAGGTCAATAATTAATTCTGCTGCTGTCTGCAGTGGTCAGTTATTTATTTGGGTGAACTTGCACGTCAGCGTGGATCATTACTTAGAGGGGAAAGCAGCGCAGACAGAAGTTTTAAGAATGTGTAAACATCCTTTCCTCCGGCTGCTCCGCAGCATACCTGGCGTTCGTGGCTTTATTGGTCACCCTGGAAGAATCTCCAGCATGTCAGTCATTTCTCTTCTCTTTGACCTCCTTTAAACTCCGGAGTGGTGCTGATGATCGTCGGCGCGCTCGGTAACGAGACGGCAATTTGTCACCCGACACTGACACAGTAACTACCCTTAACCCTGGAGGAACAATTAAATCTCTATGGAAACTGTTTCCTCTTCCCTACTGGTGCACAAAACAGAGAGCAGAGCACGTGAGCGGCAGACACTTCAACATGTGGAGCACAGACCCGCGGAAGAGGCAGACGTGTACGTATTTTCAAAAGATAACCGCGAGCTGACTGGGAATTCTCCAAATAACAACGGGATAAAATGAAATGTGAGGCATCATTTTGCCCTCGCTCGTCTCCAGCTCTTTTTCCATCCCTGTAATGTGAGGAGAGAAATGACTTGCAGCTTCAGATTCACTGAAGGATCCGGTTTCAAAGCTTCTCCCGTGTGAGGCCGGATTAGACCGACTCTGAATGGATGAGTCACTATCAATGACTCCGAGTTAAAGCGGGCTTTACGTCCCGTGTGTAGAGGAAGCGTTAAAAAAAAATAGACACATCAATACAGAAGAACGAGGAAGGAGTGTGAATCTGCAGCACGATGAATCAGGGAGCGTCTGCACTGCAATATGCAAGAGAAATACAGTCGCACTGGTGTGATTCTCAATGAATCCAAAGCGTCTCTTTACCTACGGACGATAGAAAATGATATATTGTGCACGTTGCATGAGTCAGTTATGAAGTAACTTCAGAGATGAGAGGACTTACCACTGCACTTCTTCAACAAAATCAGGCTTAGACGAACAGTAGTGAGAACTAGTGGGAAGTTTGATTTGAAATAAAACATGAGTCTGAAATATGAAGACATCCCGATAAAAGTCAAAAAACAAAATCAATAAGTCCCAAGTTAAAGGTCTTCCAAGATAAAAGACGTAAAAACAGTGTCGCACGTAGAGAAGTGAGTCAGATTACTAACATGCCTTGAGTCAAGAAAGTGTTAAAACAAGACCAACATGTCCTGAAACACGGTCAAAAAAATCCCAACACAAGTTTAAAATCTAAATATAAACAAAAACTCCAAATGAGAATCACAAGACGAGACAATCGGGCCCTGAAGAAAGTGCTGAGCCTGACTCAGTGAGTTCCAGCAGCTAACAATCCAAATGAATCTTCAAGACTGTAGCAAGGTCAGGTGTTTATGTCCTGAAACGAGTGAGCAAAAGAACAGGAGCAACCAGTCTCCATGCCGGTTTCTAATCTAGATCTCACCCTGTCAAGGCCTAAGACAAAAAGCCAAAATGTTTCCATATAAAACCCACAAACTTAGACAAAAAAAACCAACAGCAATACAATACAAGGGACAAGGAAGACCTTCATGTATTCGGAAAAATGCTAGTACAACGTTATCAAGTCTGATGGTTTAAAACAAGTTTAAAATGATCCGCAGAAGTAAAAAACAATCAGAAAGCCTCCTCTGACATGATGATTGAGTTCCAGACGCCTTTTCATTTCTTTGTGAGACACTTTCCAAGTTTCTTTCTAAAACAGCACAGAGTATTTCTCCAAAACCACTTCTCCCATTTAAAATAAGTAGAGTTCCCCATTTCTCAGAGCACACTGTGGAATAACTTAATGAAAGGTCTCAGGTCTTCATACATCAGCATGTGGGGTGGATTTTACCATTGTCTCTCTCTCTCTTTCATTTCTGCATTTTTTAACAAATGTCCAACGAGTGCAGCACTGTGGGCGAAGCTAGACTCTGACACACGCACACACACACACACACACACACACACACTCACACACACACACACACACACACACACACACAGCATTTCAAAACCAAAGTCATGTGAATTTCCACACATCAGAGTGTCTGATCACATCCCATGATCCTCTCTGGGTCAAACGTTAAACGGACAATCAGCACTTGTTTTTTTTTTTTTTTTTTTTTACACTTTGCATTACATTTGGTTCCCTGTTGTGTCAAAGTAACTGTCAAACTGCAATCCAGGAAGCGCAATCAGAAGGAGGAACACGCTGTTTCAGTTTTCACGCTGTGATCGTTTTTCTCCTACAAAGCTGAACATCCAGTGGCAACGGCTCTCAGAGCTCATGATTACAACGCAACAGCTGAGTACAGTCACACTGGGCTTGACTAATTCCAACTATCACACACACACAAACACATTCTAAACCTACCTCCACGATCGTGCTCATCCTCATTTTGTTTAGAGATACATTATTACAACGTGACGTTGTGAAGGAAAAACAGTATTCAAAGAAATAGTCGCAGCATTTTCTGCTAATCCCTCTTAAAGTAGGGGCTTAAGCTAATTCTGCAATTCTTACTGTTCCTTTCAAACTAATAGTTGTACCTCACTGACGCTTGTATATTGTAAGCTTAATATCTTTTTAAGCCAAACGTTGCCGACTTCTCTCCCCAGATTAATGGTTTTAACTTTAACATAAATACAACTTTGAAAATAAGAAACTAGTAAAATGTTCCTACACCTGCCAAGTGTTTAAACGCCTTATTTTAACTCCTTTTTGATAAGATTATTTATTTTCTAATGAACTGCATGAAGATTTTTAAGCTAGCAATAGTGAAATATGTGTGATTTTGGTCACTAATGATGTTTTAACATACTTTATCATGTATAAATGGAAACTCACAGTGTTTTATGCTCATTTTATAGCATTGAAAGCTAATACTCTAAGGTGTCATGTTTCAGTGGATAATTATTTTTTGACAGTTTGACATTTTGCTGCTGAAATCATAAAGCCATTTTACTGACAGGTTTGAGAAAATGCATTTTGGAAACTTTTCCATTTACAAAAGTCTATGAAAGAAATAAAACCACACTTACTGGACAAAGAACCCCGTTTGTATCAAATCGTGAGCCCTTGAAGTTTGTCTGGGACAAACTTTAGTTCTGTATCATTAACATTGTTTCACATTGGAGGTGTGAAGCCTTTTAGGTTGACTAACTCATTTGAGAAACAACACAGGACAGAGGCTCGGCCAGGTGTGTGTGTGTGCGTGTGTGTGTGTGTGTGTGTGTGTGTGTGTGTGTGTGTGTGTGTGTGTGTACAGGCTGAGGATTAACAGCGTTTCACCCGAAGCACCTCTGATCTCTCCACATCAATGGGAGTCGGAGAGAGCGCGGACTGTGAACGGAGAACAAACAGAGACACGCGGCAGCCGAAGTCACAGGACCCAAGGACATCGCTGCCAGGATCAGGCCGCAGAGCGACAGAGCCGCTATTGTTGCTCCGAGAGGAACCTCAAACAGACAAACGACAAAGAATTTCGACCACGCCATCTCCTCACGTCAAACGGCAACTCCTGGAGAGAAGGAACACAAAACGCTGCTGTCCGAACGGCCAGGATCCTCCCGTCATTCCTGATGCTCTTCGCCAGAAAACCATCCGTTGATGTTATTTGGGGATATGAAACCGAATCAAGTTATTTTCGGTTTTGTTTTTCATTCTCATGTGTTCGAAGTGAATCGATGTCTTTGGGTGTCACTTGGAGTTGCCTCGCGCAAGAATGGCGCCATACAAATAAAGTCAACTATTTCAATCTGATTAATTTGTGAATTTATTTGAGCTGCATGAAGATCTAATCAGGGTGCAGATCTAAAATATGGCAAATGGATTTAATTCTCCACACAGCCAAATAAATAAATAAAAACAGCTTGATTGAAAAGAAGGATAAGATAAAAAAAAATCATCCTGAAATCTGAGATTTAAGAGTGAGTTTTAGGTTGAAAAGTCCTGAGGTCCAATGATTCAGGTCGCTCAGTCTTCTTCCTTGACTGGAGTCTGATTGTGATCATGAAATAACAAATGTGACCTAAAACCATTAACCTCGTACTGGTTGATCTTTTGTACCTGCAGGCCTGATCAATGATCAGAGCGAAGGTTTATTTGTGGCATTCGTCAACGGTGTTTTCTCTTTTCCATGACTGTTTGCTCTCAGTCACTCAGCCGGGTTCATTTTCCTCGGAGAGGTCTGAGAGTCTGACTCTTTCTAAAACCCCCCCGGAGGAGCAACGTCTCTGTGTTCGAGAGACCACCAGGAAATACCCACCAGAAACATCCATCTGTCGTGGTTTGACTAAAACCTGATAAGTTTCTGTGTTTACAAGTCTTATTGGAACTTTTCTTGAAAAACATAAGAAAAAAAAACAATCCAGATGGAGGAAACCTGAATGTCTTTAAAATAAAGTGAGAGTGAAAAGGGAAGAAAAAAAAAATCCCTTCTGAATGTCACTGTGAAACAGCGTAAAGTCAGCTAGTCACTGGATTTCCCACGTCTTCGTGGTGTCACTTTCACCCACAAGCAGGAAGATGTTTCCAGAGCGAAAACCCACCGTGCACAACTTTCCCTGCAGCTAAACGGCAACGTGACGAGGCCGCTCAGCAGCTTCGTGTGGCGGATGCACAGCAGAGATGAACCAGAGGCTCCTGAGGAAAGTCTGTTCTGGACTCACGTTTCCCCGGTGGGCGGGGACCAGGCTCCAAACGAGCAGCCATGGTGCGCTCAGCTGATTTCTCATGTCGGACAGAGAAACCTGAACACGTATGATTTCATGTCAAGCCAGTCAGTCACTAATAACCATTCATTTCAACCATCAGGACTTTCTCACAATATTTACAAGGAAATCTGCAGAAAATGTTTAAGACTGACCGTATTCCATGTTTTATGGCTGAAGAATTCACATAAATGGACTGTGAAAGTTTTACAAGCCTTGTTAACTCATCAGAGTTATGACTGCTGTCCGACATGCTACTTTGCAGAAAAAAGTTGTCTTATTTCCTCAAGATCACGTTTTCACATCTAAAAAGATGATTTTAGAAAATGAAGGATCATAAAACACGAACATCTATGTTAATATATGATTACTTTTAATTATGCATGTAATGCTTTTTCAATACAAACTATAAAAATCTTTCTTTCATCTTTCATTGTATAGCGCAAAAGTTTTTCCTTTTTCCCCTTTGCCATCATTAACTTACTATCTGAACAATAAAGAAGTTACCAAAAACATCTACCTGACAGACAAAGAGTTAAAAGTGGAACTGAAAAAAAAAAAGTGAAAGAAGAAAAGATGTAAAATAAATCCCAAACTGTAGAACTGATATTTAACGTGCAGTCTGTTGTAAATGTGAAGATTTGATTTGACCAGTTATTTAATTACAAATCCTTTGTTTCTTCTTGACACTCCTCAAATGAAAATGGATTCCAGGGATCGAAATCTGCAGCTGAAGAAAAACCCGGACGAGCGTCTCAGACCTCAGAAACCAGCCTGGAGGAAAGTCAGTTCAACTTCAGGAGAAAAAACAAGATGTCTCATGCTAAACCTGAAAGTCACTGGAGAGATCCTTTACAAATGATTACCATGCTTTTATTGAATATGATAAACATTGATCAGGAGCGTGACGAGGAAAGGCCTCAATGGCAGGATTGATTGATAAGCTTCTGTTGAGACTTTATATGATTGGATTTACACTGCAGGTCTTCAAACCCAACTCGGAATTTTCTCCTGTGCCTGACTTTTCTTGAAAAGCTGCAGGTTTAAAGCAGGAAGTATGTTCACCTGTATCCCCTGACAGTATTGCATTCTCTGTGCTATCTGAGGCCACTGTCATCCCTGCAAGTCGTCTTGTGTTTAGCCGCTGTTGCATCATGAATTCCTCCTCAGGACATGGCTCAGTTAAGACTTTAACCATTTAATGAACTGCAGGATTCAAATGAAACTTTAACTTATGTGTGATCTTTGGATAGAACGGATGTCTTCAAGTAGCGTGGAAACAGCGAGAGATAAATAGATTTATTGAATTATTTTAACAGATTAACCTGACTGTAGCTGCTTCGTACAAACACACTCCTAAAGCTACAATATTAACTTTCATGATATTCTGTCTGTAAATGGTTCCAATAAACTTGCTGCAATGCATCTCCTCAGTGTGACCTGACGTCCCGACTCTCCCAACAGTCACTTATATCTGCTGTCATTAATCTGTCTGCAATTCTTACTGCAGCAGGCAGCTATGTGCTTAGCTTAGAGTTTGTGTTATTATTATTATTCTGTGCAGGCACATAATGGAAGCTACTTGGTGAAAAGATAACAGTAGGAGCCACGAAGCCAAAATGCAGGTTTGTTTTATGTTTATGTCTGTTTGCATGTGGACACTGTTAGATTACGCGCTTATATGACCAGGCTGCACTTTCAATTTCAGTTCATTCTGAGGGCGAGACATAGTGAGTGTCACCATCTGCAAGGGAGAGAATTCAAATTAGCGTTTTGAGCGCTTGAGGACAAACGGCTCTAAACGGTCTTCTTCCTGTTTGATTGTGTTTGTTATGGCACGGCCTGGATTTCAACGTGGAACTGTTAGACAAGGATAAATGGACGTTTTAGCACATCAGCGGTCTCAACACGTTTCCACGATCAGCCACACTTTCTCACATCCCAAATAGCTGCTGCTGCACAAAAGTTAGGGTTCAGGGTCTTACCCAGGGACAGTTCCACTCATCGAAGGGCTAAAATGAGAAGCTGAATATTAGGACTGGAAGCTCTGCTGATCCAGAGACGGTATAATAACAATAACACATAATATTTGATATAAGTAACCAGAGCAGCACCATGCAGACCTGAGGCTTCATTATTTCCATGCACTCATCAGCATCTGGATGCTGCTGGTGGATTTTGCCGTGAGTCATCTTCTCTGTACTATTTAAGATCAAAACCCCACCTCCGTGCATGCAGCATGCAGCATGCATCAATGTGGGTTAAACCAGCTGCACTGGCTTCTACCTGTCTGCAGTTGCCTCAAGCGTCCTCCCCCCAGGAAGTCAAGACGAGCTTCAGATTGACTCAAGTGACTCATTTGTGTCGAGGGAAGAAATCTGCACATTCAAAAAGGAGTGAGAAGTTCTCTAACTGCTCCGCCGTGATCCGTTCGTCTTTTAGACCTCACTTTTATGACCTGGTGCGACAGACAGAGTGCGTTCCTGTTTTCCCTCCCTCAATGGATTTATTCCCTCATAAAGCACTAATGTACGCGTTATCAGAGAGGACCAGCAAAGATCCACTTCCTCATTTACTGCTCATGTCAGATGTGAGTCTATCACCATCGCTCATCAGTTCATATTTCTTTTATGACTCACTGTTTTTTATATTCTGCATTTCTGAAATGAATAAAGTACAAAGGGAAGATTGTTTTGAACATGTTTTAATTCAAATAAGCTTCCATATTTTTTTTGGGATTTACATCAAATGAATTAGAGCATTTTTTGTTCATAAAATCTCATTTTTTCCTATTTAATGATCCAGAGACTAGAGTTACTGCAAATAGCATGCTTTGATTTTCTATGATTTCTTTATATATAGAAAGCAATTTTATACAAATGAGTTTTCAAATTGTTCAATGAACTTTACTTTTTGGGATTTCATCCTCATTAAAGATAGTTTTTCTTTACAGACATTCCTCTGAATCTGCTTGTGAGTCCTCCCTTCACACAAGTAATCATTTTCACTGTTATCTTGTCTTTCTTTTAAAATTGTACTTGACAGAAAGACACGTGGAATCATCCATCAAAGCTCTGCGGGTTGAAACAGCATGACTTTCCTTTGATTGCTTTCATTCACGTACAGATTGTTCACCTTTCCTCTGTGTGTGTTCACACGTCACTGCAATAGAAAAATGCCTAGAAGTTCACAATATTTTTTCAGATGTGATTAAAATGTGGATATAAAAGTAATACAACAGGCATGGTGGGGATATCTGGATAAATAAAATGCAAAATTGTTATATAATATATAGAACAGCTTTAAAACAAGACATTATTTTGCAGGTCAAGCATGCTAAGCATTCTGTGTTTGTCATGCTCTGCATTCACAAGATGCTTCAGAGTAATTTCAAACGGCCTCGGTTTGTTCATTCCAGCCCAGGGTTCAGATGACACTTTAACAAATAACCGGCAGCCAGCAGAGGAGCAGCTCTGAGGCTTGGTTTGGTCAGAACATAAATCAGATTAGAGCATCTTCATCTCCTTCTGTGTGCCAGGTGTTTCTTGGTATTTTATCTCTTTCTGCCTCCTCGTTTCCTCCTCAGGTCTCACTGTTCATTTGCTAATCAGCCGTATCTGTGTCGAAAGCACACGCCAGTTTAACCGTCGGTTCAGGAAGAGGAAGGGAGAAAACGTTATGGTCCAAGTGTCTGCAGTGATTGTCAAACCCTGACACGAAATCTGTGTGAAAAAGAGGAAATTCAGCTTCAATGTGATCATAGTCCGATGCATGTGTGTCACGCAGCGCTTCAGAGTTACCAGAGATGCAATCAGGCAACAAGAATTTGACGATCCAAATGATAAAATTAAGTAAATGAAATTAAACATTCAGACTACACAGCTTCATCCAAGAGCTCAGTGTTGTGTACATCCTCATTTAATGCTTGACTGCTGCGTTTACACCACAACTTGTACGTAAGCGGGAGCTTTTGTTGGATTTTTGGTGTCTGTGTGGGCTGACACTTCTTTAGAGTCACATGGTCACACGCTCACAGCGAAATTGTTTCCCGGTTGGAGCCCGGATTCAGTCAGATAGCCTCTCAACGTAACCGTAAAATAAAGGCCATTAGTCACCATAATGAGACTTTAATGCTCTCATATTTCCTGCATTTTTATGTACTTTTAATGGCCGAATGTCACGTTGAGCAGAAATCTGAGTTCTAATCCACGTCAGGACTTGCTGTGCATAAGTTTGCATGCTCTCCCTGTGCACAGGTGGGTTTTTGTTGTTTACTGTGGTTTTCCCCTACAGTCCAAAAACTTGCATGTTAGGTTAACTGATGTGAGTGTGTGTGAGTGTGTGTCTCAGTGCTTTATGACTGCTTGACTGGTAAGTTTTCACTCTTGCTAAATGCTAAGTTTGATTTAATCGTTTTGTGTGCTGTGAACCTTCACTTCTTCATTCTTCTTCCTCAGCAGCCTGTATTGGTCCTGCTTTGATCAGATCTGATACAGGAGCGGCTGGGTGGTGGCGGCGGTGGCGGAGGCGACGAGAAGTGGCAGCGTTTCCTCCGCAGACACCTTCGGGTGATCACATACACGGCGAACAACAGCCAGCTGACTACCTGACACCGAGGAAGGCAGCAGGAGGAGACACCCGAGTCCTCTCCGCTCCTTCACGCCGCCGTCATCCTATCCTGTCGCCGCTACCTGGAAGAGCAGCGCTCTGCTGGAGGCCTGAACCTCCGCAGCCCACATCAGGGTGCGGCGTCCTCACACAGGAGATGACGATCAGGGAGAGAAAGCAGCCGACATTCCCTGTGGAGCAAACAGATTGTGCAAATATATCAGCATCAACCATAGTTTTTCTGGACAGATTGTCATCTCATGTAAATATTTCATGATTAATTCCTGTGATACGCTTTGAGTGTGCACGAGTGAGGAGTTCTCCGCCTGCATGCAGCTATACTTAGGAGTGACAAATAGCTGCTTGTTGAGATTTCACGTGCCTTTAATGACATGTTCTTATTTTATATGATTTATTTAAAGATTTATGGTCGTCCTGCATCGTGGCGGTTCAAGTCCTTATTGGCCTTTGGTATATTTTTGTGCTGAATTTGCATTTAATGTAAATGAAGTGAAATTCAAGTGGATCCTATCTTGACAGGTCCTCCTCTGCTCTACCATCCCAGTAGGACACAGTGGAACAGAATGCCTAGAAAGAACCAAATAATAAATAGAAATCGGACTTTGTTACAGCCTGCTGTCCATTTTTAATGATAATGTTAGTCGTGTGCAATGAATTTCCTAAGTAAAATAAGCTCTGTATCTATTAACCCACTTTGATACTGTGAATATAGAATCCCCAAAAACGTGTGATATGAGAGCATTTTCCTCTTTTTAGGGTTTCTGACAATACAGGGGGAAGCTTGTGTTACAAATGTCATGTTCATATGAACAGAATGAGGGACAGCACAAACCCCAGGGCTGTTGCAATAGTTTATGAATCACTGATTCATTCAAAGAATTGTGAACTATGCAATGACTTATCTTGCACCATCTCATTCTGCAGTAAACTGCCCATGCACTTTATTCTGATGCAATCTTTTTTTATCAGATGCACTTTGTATCTATCTTTGTGTAGCAGGTCACTTGTTTTGTCTTAGCGCACTTGTCTTTAAATACTATTTATTTTTATTCAACTCTTTTATATTTATGTCATTATCTTATTGTCCTTTATGCACTGAATGGGTCGGCAGACAACTTTGTTGTTTTTGGAAAGAGACAATGAAGACTCAAGTCTATTCTCTGAAATACTGACACAAATCTCTATTTATTTGACTCCGGAAAGTTTTTGGACATTTGTAGATATCACGAACCATAAATGGTTACTTTAAAGGAACTGTTTTCACTGTTGGATTCATTTTACTGTTTATTTCATCCATCCATCCATCCATCCATCCATCTATCCATTTTCAACCACCTATCCGGGACCGGGTCATGGGGGCAGCAGTCGAAGCAGAGATGCCCAGACTTCCCTGTCCCCGGACACTTCCTCCAGCTCTTCCGGGAGGATCCCAAGGCATTCCCAGGCCAGCTGAGAGACATTGTCTCTCTAGACTAGAGTGTCCTAGGTCTTCCCCAGGACCTCTTTCTGTTGGGACATGCCCGGAACACCTCCCCAGGGAGGCGTCCAGGAGGCATCCTGAACAGATGCCCGAGCCTCCTCAGCTGGCTCCTCTCCTTGTGGAGGAGTAGCGGCTCTACTCCAAGCTCCTCCCTGGTGACTGAGCTCCTCCCCCTGTCTCTAAGGGAGCGCCCAGCCAGCCTACGGAGGAAGCTCATTTCAGCCGCCTGTATCCAGGATCTTGTCCTCTCGGTCATGACCCAAAGCTCATGACCATAGATGAGGGTGGGAACATAGACTGACCGGTAAATCGAGAACTTTGCCTTTCGGCTCATCTCCGTCGCCACCACAACAGATCGACCGCATCACTGCAGACGCTGCACCGATCCGCCTGTCAATCTCCATTCGTCAACCACTTGTGAACAAGACCACAAGATACTTGGACCAGAGTCTCTCCACCGACCTGAAGAGGGCAAGCCACCTTCTTCCAGTTGAGGACCATGGCCTCGGATTTGGAGGTGCTGATGCTCATCCCTATCGGTTCACACTTGGCTGTGAACCGCCTCAGTGCATGATGGTCCGGGTTTGATGAAGCCAACAGGACAACATCATCTGCAAAAGGCAGAGATGAAATGCTGTGGTCTCTGAACCGAACCCCCTCCGGCTCCTGGCTGCATCTAGAAATTCTGTCCATTAAAATTATGAACAGAACCACTGACAAAGGGCAGCCCTGCTGGAATGCAACATGCACTGGGAACAGGGCCGATGTTTATTTTAGTGGACAACAAAATGTTTTGCTTCAGTTTGGAGGCTGTTTTAGTTTAAATTAAAATATTGAACTGATATTTTACATTTTTTCCTGATTAAGTACATTACAAATTAAAATGACGGTTACTCTCAGTGCTTGTGTATATATATCCACATATATATGCTATCTATGTATATAATAGCAGCTACAGGATCCCAAAGAGATATTTGAAAATGAAAAATAAAGTGGTTTTTGTCTATCTTATGCATCAAGAAATATGACGAATAAAAAAACATTGGAAAATGGAGGCAGAGTAAAGGAACAAAAGACTAGCGGCTCTATTTTTGGTGCAGCTTTAATTTTATACAAAGTAGATAAGATTATGTTGTATTTTTTCATAAAAGAAAATTTCTATAATAATGTGGATGCACGGTGGCGTGGTGGTTAGCGCTCTTGCCTCACAGCAAGAAGGTCCTGGGTTCAAATACCGGCCGGGGCTCGGGGCCTTTCTGTGTGGAGTTTGCATGTTCTCCCCGTGTGTGCGTGGGTTCCCTCCGGGTACTCCGGCTTCCTCCCACGATCCAAAAACATGCATGGTAGGTTAATTGGTCACCCTAAATTGCCCCTAGGTATGAATGCGTGAGTGAATGGTTGTCTGTCTCTATATGTCAGCCCTGCGACAGATTGGCGACCTGTCCAGGGTGTACCCCGCCTTCGCCCACAGCAGCTGGGATCGGCTCCAGCCACCCGCGACCCCGAAAGGGAGCAGCGGCAGAAAATGAATGAATGAATGAATGTGGATGATGACGACTCCAGCTAATTTCCATCCCTTGGAAAACCAACACCAGCCACACAAAACCACACAGGCAGAGGCTGGAAATGCAAAGAGATGGATGAAAATAGATCCAGCACAGAGAAAAAAACTCAGCAACCTTCATCTAAGATGCTGAAGTGTAACATTTACGATGCATCATATAATTCAATATTGAGGAATAATGTTGCTCTGTTCAGATAACCGTATTTCCTGCTTTCAGCCGTTGCTCTGAAAAAAAACTGAGCACTGTTCTAACATTAGTGAACACACCCACGCTCATAAACAGCCAAGGAGACAAAAGCCCTGTGCAGGTTTTTCAGGTCTGCCTGGGATTTCTGAAAGAGCAGACAAAGCTCTGGACCCCCTGTGAGCTCTGGCGTCCTGCAATTCTGCTCAACCGCTCGGGAACAGACGTGCAATACCTCAGACTTTACTGCGTCTTTAGTCTTCATCTCAAGAACTCGAGGAATGCATTGCCAGCTTATTACAGGTTTTATGTCCTCCACATGATGAAGAAACCCTGGAACGATGAGCTCGGTGGCCTCACAGAGAGAAGAAAGTCCCCTCCAAGAGACGAAAGTGAACTTCCTGGCAGACTTCAAAGAGTCTGCCTACTCTGTATAATTACACGTGAACCTTGAGATGATTATTTATGAGCGCAGGCTGGTGTCCATTGTTTCCTTGGGGCGGCACCAGCTGTGGATCTGTTACACAGGAGGACGTAATGCCTGGAGCCCACCACACAGCAGACACCCCCCCCTCCCCCTTACATCCTGGCCATTAGGGGAGAGCCAGCCTGAGGCTCGGCCCCCAGCTGTTTGAAGGCACCACGCCCATCAAAGACAAACCCACCTTCAACGTCCACATCAGCCATGTTCAGGATAGGATGTGTTTGCTCAGGGTTAAGGAGTTTAAGGAAACAAGAATGACTGGAAAAGACTAACAAATTCTGGGAAAATACGAGATTAAAGGCCTGAGCTACTGGATCGCCTCTGGCTGACACGCAGCCCAACAAATGCTCCATTTAGTGAATATCAGGCATTTCTTCAAGAATGAGCAAAATGCTGAAAGAAATTCATGCACAAAATAAAAGGTGATTTACTACCTCTAAGAAAATGCTTGGCTTGTTTGTGATAGTGTTCATGTTGAAGTACAAACCAGACCAACCTTCACTGAGAGATCGTTTACATACAGTTATAACAATTTCCACATTGTAATAATTTCACCAGGGCTGACTTATGAAAAAACATAACATTAATCCAATTATGGGACAGCAGCATTTTACCTACATTTTATCAAACTCTCATATAAGTAAAATAGTATATTAGAAAAAAAGAATACATATTTCACTGAATTATATGTACCTCCCCTCTTTCGGTCAGTTTGGAAAACCCTGGTTTCTTTTTCACAAGTGGCTGCCTGTTGACAGTTTGACACATGCACCTGCATTGTTGTGACCTAAAGGAAGTTATGACGGGTTTTCTTCTGAGGATTTGACGCGGTTTCTAAAAAGCTGCATTTTCATTGGCTCCCAGCATCGTTCTCCTGTAAATGGACCTCCAAAACTCAACGAAAATGTTGTCTGTCCCTTGGAGTCATTGCCGTTGAAACATTAAAACATTATTATTTACACAGGCTTTACACTAATAAAGCTTTTACTTTTTTGATTCTCCTTTTTATCCTGTTTTTAATCTCTGTATTTTTAATGTATTTCATAATCTTAATTGAGTCAGATTACGATCATTCATCGCTTTGGTTTACTATTTGTAAAGTACTGTGAATTGTGTCTCTGGATTGTGCTATTTAAATAAAATGACCTCGCCTTGCTTTGCCAAGTACAGATTAACAGGGCTTTAGCATCACACATGTTTTTAAGCAGAAGAAGATGAAGAAAATATTTTATTGTCATTGTGTTACAACAACACAAAATTGCACTTATGGACTGTGAGAGCCAACCAGATTACCCAAAAGATGCCCATGTATTCATGGGGAGAGCAAGCAAACTCCACACAGACAAACCCGGCCTGAACCCTCAACCCTGAGGCGAGCGAGGCATTATCATCACTTATTGTATCTATATTTTATTATTCTATTCTATGTGGAGGAATTTCCCTCTGTAATGAATAAAGTGTTTCCAATTCATTTTGGTTTTCGTGTTCTAATATCTGCTGCATGATTTCGCAGCCTTTCACCGCTTCTTCTTTCTGATTGCAGTCAGCGTCTATCAGCGTCTATCAGGGTCTATCTGCGCCGGAAAGCCTTAAAGCTTCACATCCTCCCTGAACAGGTTTTGCCGGCGGGGGAAAGTTTGCTGCTGTATGTTCGCGCCTTAACATCAGCGCATTAATGCAGACGCGAGGGGCGCGCCCGCTTCGGTAAATGTTTGCGAAGTCGCGAACGCGCCTGTCTGTCTGCGTGCTTGGTGCGTGCGCGCGGGGCGGAGGGAGGGCGTTGCCCCGCCCAGAACAGCCGCTCGACTCGGCGGAGGAGAAGAAGAAGAAGAAGAAGAAGGACCCCGCCGTTCCGTTAAAGCAGCACAGACTTCACGACCCGGCGGAGAGAAAACACCACCGAGAGAGAAAAAAAACAGCTCTCACACACACCAGCATGGATTTATTTCACTGTTCCGCCGCTGTCCGGACCTTTTTCTACTGAAAGAAAGTGAGTAGAACAAACCTTTGTGGAGTTTTCTGTCACGAATGAAGTGAACGCTCATATCGAGGTGCGCGGATCTGAACGCTAAAGCTAACCTGACATGTAAAGTTTAGCCAGTTCGGGGGGAACGAGCCGAGTGAAACTTTCCCCGAGGTGGGCTTCTGTTTGGCAAGAGCCCGGGAGGGAAACGTAAACACGGAGGAAAGACAACAAACACCTTGAACTCCAGTGGTTTATCCACGCTGGGAGCTTAAAAACTGGAACATTAACCACACTGCATCAGTACACCATATGTTAACTTATACAAGAGGGCATAAACACTCTGAATCGATTAATCGACTTACTTTAATTGATGTAAAAACGAAGCGAAATTACAGGCGTGTTCTTGTTTCAGCTAATCGCATCAGCTGTGTCATTTCAACTACAAATACACTTTTCAGGCAACCAGAAAAAAAATGATGAATCTCATTGGGCCATTTAATTGCCAGACTTCTTAAAACTAACAACGTTTAGGCGGAAAAACAGCAACATTGTCAAAGGTGCCCAGTAAACTTTAAAAACTCATGCGTGATGTGTGGTGTGAGTGGAGGTGGACCTGAATGGTTTATGTATGGGAGCCCACTGTTTAACCTAAACAAACCTGGGTAATCCCACTTTAAATAGCCTATTTCTCTTCATAAACGCTCTACAAGATTCAAGTTTTTTTTTTTTTTTTTTTTTAAAGTCACGAGTAACATTTTCCAGAATAGTGTGTCAGCTCCTCTATGTTTACTCAAAAATGTCCAAACCGCATTTCAGATGAGTATCTTTTATCCAGACCTCCTGGAATGATTTATAGCTGAATTGAGTGAATAAACGACTTGGCTAGAGCATCAGAAAAGAGGTCTTGTGGTTTAAAAAGTCTTTAAAACTAACTCTGTTTAAGCATTTAGATGTTTCCCCCTGCCCCTTTTAGGTTGTATCTGTGAAAAATAATTCAGCAGTGCTCGTCATGTGAATGTGATTCATGTTTGAATTGTTTGGATGCTCCCTGATCATCTTGTGATAGAAACTAAACAGCCTGTTTACGTGATAGGCTTAAATTGATAAAATGATATGCATTTGTGTGGCAGAAAGCAGCAAATATTTCAGGATGGGGTTATTCATTGGTTGTGCTTTTAAGAGATGCAGCTGACGGCTCACGAGTGTCCGGTTGCAATGGATGAGCTTGAGATATTCGATATGTATTTGCTGTTCTGTATGGCTCGTTCTGTCTTTTAGATACAACAGACGTTGGCAACTTGCACGAATGGGAGCTTCTTGGCTGGCTGTAGAGCCATGGACACCAGTCATACAAAGCCAGTTTTGCATAAATGCCAGCTTTATATTCACAGGGCCATCAGGAACCTGCCTTGCAACACTCAGCGGACACACACACACACACACACACACACACACACACACACACACACACACACACACACACACACACACACACGCACGCTTCTACGCTTCTGTTTCCTGATCAAGGACATGTTGACCTGTTCATTTAATGAAATTTGTGACCTTTTACAGGGCATTAATCCACTCACATGTACTCATCTGTTCTAATCTGCCTCACCTAATGAGGCACTAGTCATTACCCTCCAAAACACCCTTGAATGAGTCAAAGGAGCAGTTTTTTTTTTTTTCGGGAACATTGAAAGACTTGAAGCACAGGTTGATCATGAACCAGTATAAGCGATAACCGTAGTGATTAATTTTGATTGAAACTGAATGGTCTGTTTTCATACTTTGAAGACAGCATTTGTTTTCTGTTTTCTAAACTTGAAGAACCGATTTCTTTTGAAATATCTAATTTTCTTTCATTTTAAGGTTGCTGATTTCAGCGTGTATCAAATGGGAGGCGTGCATATGCCCAGGAGTGCTCGTAATTACATTTGCATCCCTTTAGGTCTGCACAAAAGCTACTTTGTCAGTTACACAGAAATCTACACTGTCCTGTTTTGACAGATTGTCATTTAGTCCCCAGTAGCTCTGGTTTTCCCTGTGTCCAGAGGTTTTTCCAACAACTCCTTTGGCCATTGGATGAGGTGAATATATTTATTTGTCTGACCAAAAAAATTGTAGTCTTTTTAATTTTTTTTAGATACACTTTCTGTTCATCTGTGGAAAGGAGATTTGTTGGGACCCTGAGAAACACTTAGTTTCAATGAAAAAACATAACATTGTGTTCCCTGTAACAAGGTAATACAGTGGCGTGATCATGTTTATTATTTAGGATTTGCAGATAAAGGAGTCACGTCTTATCTTAAAGTAATAAAAAAAAAGGCTTTATAGAATTAATTATTAACTTTAAACTGAATGTCCTTGAACTTGAATTGTAATAGAATGATGTATGTTGTGGCCATCATTCATATATTCAGTTTCCAGGAAGCTCTGGGTTAGATTCAGCCTCGTAACCCAGTTCCAGCCTACGAAAGTGGAAAACCGCTGTTGCTCCATCAACACATTGAGTTCACACCTTTGATATAAGCACAAAACTGGCAGACTCTTGCACTTAACTTGTCTGTGACTCACACCACTAGTTTTTTGAGAAATGTTAGGCATTGTTGGAAATTGTGGTTAGGTGTCTTACTCATAGTTCACTGTATGAGAAGAGATTTGGATCAAGGGCACAGCCAGTTCCCCACAAGAGCCAGTACCGTTCAGTAGCGTTTAAAACTGTGCTGTAATCTCCTAAAGTGATTTTTGCTGCTTCACAATACTTCTGTCAGCATGTGCTGACGGCTTAGTGAACTGAGCTGCTCTTTTTCAGTTTCTACATAGTCACGGTACGTCAAGTCGCGCTGAAAAGCTTCCCCAACTCTATTTATGCTGACCGTGAAACTGAAGACAAATCACTGTCATCCTCAAATCTACACAGCCTATTGTATGAAAAGCACAAAACTCTACATCAAGCAGAAGATGACTTTTTGTCCTGATTTAATCTGATCACAATAGGTCAAAGGAGCCCTTTCTTTTATTTTATCCATTTTTTATGGTAGATTAAGAAATGTTAATCTAAATGTGTATTTACAAACTCGGTTGCAGCTGCTATTATTAAAGTGCTGGGCTGCCACTGTTTCCTGAGATCCATTAAAAACAGCTTACAGGGATATGCTGCTGCACGGACACAACTAATCCATAATGTTACTGCCACTTTGCAAGCAGCAGATCCTGACTAGGCAAATACATCAGTAGGTTTTAAAGCCTTTATGGACATTAATGGCAGCGGTGGTGGTGGTGGTGGGGTGACTGACGCCAGTATTGGCCGTAATGGTCAGAGCTTTTATGTAACTGCTGCCATGATATCAGCACATTTAGCATTTAATGTGCTAATATCAACCCAACGTGAAACTCAACTCAACCCAGTCTGATTTGACATCATGCTTATTTGTTTTTAACTCTTTTTTTTTTTTTTTTAAATAATTAAAATGAGTGTGCTTCAGTCAGAGTTAAATAACAACTGACCTCACTGGTGAAGGACATTTCAGTTTGACAATTAACAAAAATGTGAATTGCTTGCAAAAGGTGACAGCAGCCGTGGGTTAGAATCGAGGCCAAAGTGCCACCAAATCTCTAAAGCAATTTCAATATCAACCATTTAGAGGCCACACTTTCAATTAATTGCTTTGTGCAGTTAGAATTTGAGGATGTTGGATATTTTAAGACCAAGTTACTTTTTTACTATTTGACCTTCTAAATTTATAAATACCAATTCCTCTCATTTATATCCAATAGGGCACTGAGGAAAGTGTCAGTCAGTTTTGGATCAGCGTCAACAGCATAGAGCTGGATAAAGAGACAGAAAGACGACTGTTGTGCAAAGGCAGGATGCTGAGACAGACGATCAACGTAATCACTGTGTCTCGTCTCACTTGTTTTTATTTTATCAACCTTCGTGGAGCAAAGGCAGAACATCTCAACACAGAAAGTGATGCTGTTAGCTCGCTGCAGAACTGCTCGGGGTAGCTGGACAGAGGCAGTCAAGTGGTTCTGATATCCACTTCTCTGCTGTTTGTTTTCTTAGTGGTTTTCCTTTTAAGGCCATTGACTAGTGGCTTAGATAGAATGATGCTCGCTCCCTATGATGTTTATTTAACCTTCACCTCCTCTTCTGTGTTTGTACTGTCAGTTGCTGGAAATTGAAAATCTCTCTTTCTTGATGCTGTAATTCAGCTTCAGTATAAACCAAGAGAAGATGCCTGCTGTATATACTTTCTAAGCAGGATATGGTGTGAAGGAACTGTTTTTTAAGTCTGATTCCACAGTATTCTTTCCACAGTCTGACTCGGTGTTAAAGATTTCCTTTCTGTGATCCCAGATATGGTGTCAAGGGAATGTACTTTCATGGCGAGCTACGTTTGGGAGCACAGTAACAATTGATGAAGGAAAACACGGAGGGGTTTGGACTCGGCGTGACTCATACTAAGGGGAGCGAAGTGCACTTCTGTAGAATTTATTACAATCAGGCCTTTTCCACTGGAAGAACATAACATGGAACTTACTATAAAAAAAATTCTAACTGCTTCACTTTTTTCTGCTTTTTGTTCCCACCATACTCCACCTGCAGTATTAATGCATTTTTTTTTTTAGTTTACATTCATTTGTAGGCATCACAATGTTTGTAGCCGAAAAAAGAAATGCAATACTTAAAGCACTAGTTCAAGTTAATGTTTCTCAGCATGCAACTGATTCAAAGTGATGTCTTTTCTGTCTTTCAGAACTGTTTATTTCAGTTTGAATGCATCAAATCCTGGTTTCAGTTTCGAGTAATGTCACTCATTTTCAGTTTTTTGTTCTTTTTTTCCCCCTCTTATTTCTGCTGGAAATGAGAGTCTGATCAGGCAGCTCTTTTCTTGTGCAACAGGATATGTGTGTTAGGAGCTTGGTAACATGTGAGCCGCAGAAGTTGCACGTGCAAATGCATCGGGATACGAGACAGCCTCAGAGGAACTCACTTGTCACCCAACGGTTAAACAAGCACAGTGTGTTGCCGAAGTTTTGCAGTGCAACAAAGCTGCGAAGAGCCGCACAATGACGTTTCAGATTCAGCACAACAGCGTACTGAGTCACAGAAATCCAATCCCATACGCCTGCAAATTGGACTCATGAGTTCTGTTAGCGGACTGAAACCTGTACGGCAGTGAATGCTCTCCCTCCCCTTTTGCCAGACCTAACCCTCTTCCTGCTCTCAGTTCCTGAGAATGTGTATGCTCTTGTTTATCCATTTATAGTTTCTAATCAACTCATGTTGGATGTATCAGTTTCTAAATGTTTGGCCAGGCACCAGTCAGACGTTAACTTCCCTCTGCTGAGAATCAGGCCACTGTCTTCTGTTTCGAAACGGAGCTGTAAGATTAGCTTCAGTCTCTGAAATGATCAGGAGTCCATGATGGACTTTTCCAGAGTGGCATGCTAGCAAAACTATGCATAGATGTTGTGGACCGTTAAATATTCTCCATATCTTTTGATCTAATTTAATTTATTTATACGGTCTTTTGTTGAGATGATAAAGTAAACTGAAACTTTTAGATTTTGAAATCAAAAATACAAAAATATGACATTTAAATTAATTTCAAGAAAAGGGATGATCTTGCACCTTATGTAAAAGTGATAATAAATGAAGAGACAGCAGCCTGAATTTAAACAATTAAATCAACGTAACTCCACACTGTCTGAAACCCAAGCACAGCAGCTGTAAAAGCTAGCTACCTCATTGCTTGTAAAGTAGCGTTAGTAGCATCAATTTGTGAAAAAGCAACATTAAGGCATGCAGAAACTGTCTGGCCAGTGAACCGACTGGCTTTTGCTAACATTATTCTGAAAAGAAACATTATTTGAGGCATTGCTTTACATAATTTGCCAGATTTGGACCAAACATTCACAGGGCCCGGGCAGGACGGGGTCATAACATAGTATTTCCCTCAATTAGGCATTTAAGATTGAATATTTACAGAGTTTTCCGAGATTACCTTTGTCAAAATATATTTAGACAACAATGGAGTATCGAATAATGTACTCATAGTTGTTGGGAATAAAACAAAAGTGTTTTCCATTTGCTGTTTATATAGAGGTTGTGACAGTGTATTTACTCCAACTGAATTGGGCTCATTTGCACTCTTGCTGTTGGGCGTTTCAGGCAGTGAACAGGCTACCGAAAGGAGAATAAAGTTGACGTCACGTGTCTCTGTAATTTTGAGGGCGGTTGCTCAGAATGCTTGACTGCAGCATCCTGTTTTGAGATGTTGTCATGTGCTGCTCATTGTGTCACGTCAGAGACCGAAGCTCGGTGGGGTGTGTGCAGCCGCCCTACTGCTCCGTTGCTGTAAATGACATGAAGCGATGACTTTTCAAAGTGGCTATCAGGAGAACCAGAGATGGGTGGATTCACTGAAAGCTGACGGAGGTCAACGTGTCATGTGATGCTTATCGTGATGGGATGATCTCTCGCTGCTCCTTCTCGTCCTTTTTACACTTTGATATTATGTGATACTTGTAGCCTCGTCTTTGTCTTTGTGCCACATCTCTGAATGCGATTTGTCTTTGAAATTTGTGAAATCACTTTGCCACTTCAACAGCTTAATGAGACTGTTGACTTCCTCTCTGCATTAGGAGTGGTTATGTTAATGTTGTAAACAAAGCGAGTGGGTTCCTTCTTATTCAGCCTTGTTTTCCCATACAGGCTGCCAGGGTAATGTCGTCTTGTGGTGCAGTCTGTTTTTAAAGATGCACTTTGAATTACCCCTGAGATTATGATTCTCTGCCTCACTGTAATAGCTGCTGCTATTAGTTGCAATTTCCTTTCCCCCCCCCCCCCCACACTGAAGTGCAGAACAACCACAACAGCCACAGTTTCCGTGGAAGCTTTTTGTCAGTTGTTCTATAAAGCTCAACGTTTTCTGTGGAAATTCAGTACTGTGGACCATCAGCTAGAGGAAGACTTTGTTTTGATCTTAAAAACAACATAATCTGTCATGTTCTTAAGATGAAAGTGAATATGTCAAGTTAGTTTTTATCCGTATCACACGCTGTTAACCCATGCTGTCAGGCGAAGAGAACACTATGCATGACTGGCAACTCTGTCTACTTTTTTGTTTTTTGTTTTTTTCTGGGTGAGCATTTGATTTCTGTCACAACTTTTGCTGCAGTAAACTGGAATATTTATTGGATGATAAAGTGTTTCCCTCTTTGTTCAAGTGGTTTTGGTATTGATAATAAGCTTGTCACCGATTATGTGGTGCGGAACTAAAGTCACGGTAGAAATAGCAGACCTGTTGATCGTCTGTAGCTGTAGCACTGCTGTCCCAAAAGGATTTCATACTTTCCCACAGAGACCATGTCAGGGATCGGCTGCTTCGCTTCCTGTATGAGTCGTTCGTGCTACTCTTTCTCCATCTTGGAAAGCCGAGGTGCCCAAAGTGTTCTCTTTCAGTTAGGGCGAGAAGAATAAAATAGAAATCAATGGATCGCAATGATGCCTTGTTTATCAATTAGGTTATTAAACATTTGATATAGATTTCTATTGTTGGTCATTAGTGACAGGCTTCAGGAGTCACTGTTTATTAGCATCCTTTTTGAAGACATAAAATAGCACTTAAATTGACGACCTACAAGAGAACAGAGTTCAAAGAAGTGTTTTTGGTGGCTTGAATTAGCAGCAACTAATTAGAAAAGTGTTGACAGTTTGATGGAAGAGTGATTGATTGTTGGAATGTTTTGATCTTTCATTTCATGTGGAAAAACATTATTTCACTGTTTATTTATTGGTCTGGTGTTTCATTAATTTATTTTATTCTTTAAAGTCAAGCATCAAAGTCAGAGGACGGGACTAATGCCAACCCAGTCAAATGCATTGCTTTAGTCTGCAGAGCCCGACTTCTGTTCAAAGCTTCCTCAATCAAATTCATTGTAACTTTTTTAGATTTTGTCCTGTAGCTCACATTTATAAACACTGAGGCATTAACTAGGAGAACTAAGTCTTTCCCTTTGGTTTTTATCAGTTTCAGAGTAAGTTTTGTTGATTAAAGTTTCCAAACCAACGGAGAGGAGAGGTTCATAGGCTTATCGAATGGTGTCCTCACTTTATAAAGGCACTGGGTGAAAACAAACCCCTGTGGTGAGTGTTGTAATTACTTCTGCTTCTATTGTCCTCTCTGTACTCGTTCTTTTGAGAGTGTAGCACAAGTGACTTGAAGTGTGGATACACATCACACATGTCACGACTTCTTTTGTAAACAGGACTAAACCACCAAGATACGCTAGAAACTGAAAGTTTTGACAGCAGCATGAGTGACTGTCCGGACAGGTTGGCTGCTGGACCCTGGACAAATAAAATATATTTGCATATGCTGTTTTTGTTTGTGTATGTGAGATAAAGCATGCTTACATAGACAGGCAGGTGTGTGTTTCACAATAAAAAACATTCTGCTGTTTGCTATGTACAATATGGTGAATGCATATTAGAATAAGTGGAGAAAATGTGGCAATATTTTACAATGCAACTGTGTGTATAAGCTGTTGATTGTGCAACTTCAGACTCTTATTTTAAATCAATATTATCATTTACCATCAGTGAAATGTTTCCCATGCAGAACGTGAACAGACGTCCCACCTCCATTAGGATTTTGCATTTGCACTGCTTTCAGTAAGCATTCTCATTCTTTACTGTCCTTTGGACAGGATGTGAATGGAGATGTTCCCTCATTCTTCATATTGTGGTTTAAACAACAAAAGGCAGCAGAATCTGACACCGAGGGTTTCAGAATGGTTCAAGCAGCGACATAGAGACAGGGAGTGATGCATCCTACTGTGATCAGTCGTACTCATTCTTTTGGCATGTATAAAGCTCACAGAAACATCACCCGTCAACTGAGGAGTTCTCACACTTGTGACATTGGCGCCATTAGAGTTTGGCCTGTTCCACAAGAAGTGAGGATTGCAAGTCAGCGATTGTCTTTTCACTAAGCTAATCGGTCCTCATTGTCTCAGCTGTTTAGTGCACAGTGGGAGTTATTTCTCATCACGTCGCACTGGGAGTCATGTGTCAGGATCAAACTTGGCTTGTTTGTGCAGTAAAACAACTGGCCATTGGCAAGGGCTGTGCGCATCGCTTAAGTCCAGAACAAGTTTGGGTTCAGATAAGTTTAGATTATGTTGAGTGTGAGTGAGCGAGTCACGGTATGGAGAGAGATGACCTTCAGTATGTGCAGTCTCACTCACAAGTATTTGTTGATAATGAGAAATTCCTTTCTATTTGGAGTGTGTATATGCTACAGTGTTAGGCCACTTGGTACACATTGTTTCTTTCCCACAGCAATTTTGTCTCTCTTAACCTAATTTGTTCTTGTATCAGAGTAAATTAAATTTTAATTCATGGGGTTGTTTGTTTCAGACCTCTTTGTGAGCCTTGTGTACTTATTTAGTAATTAATTAGATTAATACTAACATGAAAGTCACCAGGGATCCAGCATAGATGGAGCAATACTTCCACTAATTCATGCACATGCGGGACGTTTAGTCCTTTGTGAATACTGTTGTGGTCTGTCGATATTTGGTGGACAGACTCCAGCTCAGACGGCCCCTCTGTCGGCCGATGCTCTCAGGCTATTTATGGCGCTCTTCTCTTTGCACCATGTTGCTATGAAGCCCCTGTTACCTCGCGCCACACTGTCCTCTTATATTCTCCTGACTGTGTCAAGTGGTGCTTGAAATGGTCTCTTTTAATGTTCTAGCCCACGCAGGTCCAGGTCAGAGACCGTGTTCAGCGAATCGCAATGCAGGAATGAAGTTTGTTTTCAAAAAGTGTGATTCATATGTGAGTCCAGTTGAAAAATCGTGGAATCTGTATATACGAGAGATGTAATGAAAGGAGATCTCGTCACAGTTCAGACAGACGATAATCTCCACCATAGATAGCTGTGGCTTTGTTTGGATTCTTCTTGTACGTTTCATAGGTCATTGGCTTGACGTTCGCTTCTGCAAAATATCTGACAAGATTTCAGGCCGCACATTTTTAGCTTGGTATGTGTGGCTGGTATGTTCCTTTTCTCGTAGCCTATTTCTTGCAATACGTCAAACTCCACTGAGGAAACGCCAAAGTAGACCACAAGAAAAGTAGATCACGGAAAGTGGGGCTGCCCCCTACGTGAATTATTAGTCACAAAGGCATTGAATTGAGTTGAATCTCATGTAACTGCCGGGATAACTTTTTTCTTTTTTTTTTAAATAGCTTTCGCATTCTCTCTGTACAAAGCTGGGGTCTTCTCCAGATGCTCCAGTTCACCAGAAATGTGAACGTGACCGCCTGTGTGTTTGCGCTGAGATGGACTGTGATCTGTCCATGTTGTACCAGAATCCCCGTGTCGCAGGTGACCATGAGTGACAATCCAATCAATCAGTTAGCAAAAGTGTGTCATCAAAATTGTTTCTTCAGCAAAACCTTTATGAAATATTTGCCAAGCAGCAGACGGACTCATCGCAGATATAAAGCAGCTGTGTCACTGTGCCCGAGGCTGAACTGCTTTTGATTCAGAGATGCTCATGCAACCGCTTCCACTATTGTTGTGACAGAAGGAGAAAAACTGGAAGCTGGAACCTGCTTTTTAACTGCGGAAATTCTTGATGCGCAATCCAAGTTATGACTTGTTGCCGGTGGATACGCCCAAAGAGGAATGGGTTACCGGTTAGAGAGACGCGGAGTGGCGCGGCGCTGAATCATTTACTGTGAATTTCTTTGTCCTTCATTTCTGTTTCCCCCTTGATTGTTTAGACCTCTTCTATCTTTCCTCTTCACACACTGTCAGTTAAAAACTGACCTTTGGCTGTCGACCTTATGTGGCCTCAGCGTTGGACACTGTTCTGTTCTGCCATCCTCTTATCTTGCTAGCGCGCACACACACACACACACACACACACACACACACAC
This sequence comes from Salarias fasciatus, assembly GCF_902148845.1. Lineage (NCBI taxonomy): Eukaryota > Metazoa > Chordata > Actinopteri > Blenniiformes > Blenniidae > Salarias > Salarias fasciatus. Next base: position 4,664,608 of record NC_043757.1, read on the forward strand.
ACACACACACACAGAGGCTTCACTTCTCATCCACCTGATGACTTCTCCTTAGCTACTTGTATTTTTTTTTTTGCTTTCTGTTGTATGTGCTCTTTAGCTAACTAGAAACTTTGCGCAGTGGTCTCTCAGACCGGTTTGTGAAGAGGGTTCGTTGCAGTCGTCCTTCATTGACTGTAAAAATTCAAAGCTGAGGCACTCGTTGCAGCTGAGATGCAGTTCAGTTTGTGCATGTTGGTGTTAAGCTTGTACAGAAACCTCGTGGCAGTGAGACGAGACGGAAATTATGCGACGTGTCAGGAAACAATGGACCTTGTGAAGGTGTCAGGATAAGAGCAGGATGATTATCGGCAAGGCTGTGAAACGTTATTTGACAGAGCTGTTTGGCCTGTTTGTGAGTTTGCTCTGTATCACAGTCATCTGTATTTTGCCCACTTACTTTGCACAGGTATAATAAAATGGGAACACTTCGAATACTAGCCTGCAGCTGACGTATCACTTCAAGTAATGAATTAAATTAAAAAAAAAAAAAATGTAATTCTGAACCCTTGCCTGGCAAACATGAAAGCCTCAAAGAAAACCATACATTTTTTTCTCTTTGTAAATAAATGGATCAATCTACTTGTGGCCAATTTTGAGTCCCAAGTTAGTCATGAACAAATGTTTTATTTATTTATTTTTTTTTTTTTTGGAAACTGGTGTACCCAGTGAAAACCCACTCATTCACAGAGAAAATATGATGGAACTGGATCCAGCATTTCTTTTTTTTAAAGTTGAGTCTTAGTTTACCATTTGCCATCAATCCATCTTTTACACCACTTGGTCCGGTTCACAGGATCTCAGCTGATTATGGGCAGTCTACATCCTGGACAAGTCAACAACCACACACAGATTCACATTCAAGAGAATTTTACAGTCACCGTTTAATTTTAACCTGCGTGCTTTTGGACGGGAAAGAATACCCGCCACTGCATCACTCTCCTTCCTCATTGACGGTATACAAACAGACATAGATAAGAGCTGAAGTCGGTCAACACTGCCGAAAGTTGGGAAGCACAAGCCTCCAGTTGGTCATTAACTCCTCAGTCCGTGTGTTTGGCCTCTGTTCAGGTCAACATGTCACAGAGGTCGTTCATTGTTGCTGCACAGTGAAAGTGACATATTCTTGGTATCTGCTGATCCTACAAATCAAACCTGCACAGCCACACTTAATAATTAACTGAACTCAGCCGTGTCGTTAAAACTTTCCACATCTTTGTCTTCTAACAGCTAAAGTCTTAACTGTTAGTTCACGGCATGATCAATGCACATCTCCAGAATACTCGAGAAGCTTGTGGACAGTTGTGAGATGTCAATATCTCCCAGTTCACACTGACAAAATCATCAGTCATTCAAGTTTGACTCACATCTTGCATGTTTTCCAAACTTCATACATGAGTAATAAGATATTCAAAACCTTTAAACTATCCTGCTTTCTTTTGTTCAGTATGACATCCGAGCTACAGTAAGGTCACAGGAACAGGCGATGTGTGTCTCACCCAGTGTTAAAAAGTCTTTTAAACACTGAGCGCTGTGGAGATTAAAACAAAAAAAACCATCACACTGACTGAAAATACTTTCCCCAATATGGACATTAGGAGCCGAGAAGTTCTCTGATGGACTTGATCAAACTAATGTGGCGGTGGTTTTTGACAAGTTGCGTTCTCATCCCACTACTCAGACTTCCTGTTTATCATCTAGTGGATGATACAATCAAGCACAGAGATGTTGATCAGTTTACTCAGAGTCTGCTAGCCGCAGTACTTGATCTCAAAAACAATAAAAAACCCATTAGAGTTGTCTTGGCATATTTGAGTGGAGCTCATAGTAGTGTTACAGGCTCTTTACATCCTATCAACCAAACCGCCAGAGATAATTCTGAGTGAACTGGTGAATATTTGAAGCCTTTCAAATCATTTTGACCCACTATTCCAAACCCCCACCTTGATGGGCGCAGAGCCATTTGTATTTGTATCCGGATGGCTCATTAATGTGAAAATTATAAATAGTGGTGCATCACAGAGAGCACCATTTTAAAAACAATGGATCAACAGGTCAGTGTGAAAATGATGCTTCCTTTTAGTCTTATTGGAATCAAAGATCGTCAAATCGTAACCACACCTGACTCCAGTGTCGGTACAGGTCTGCTGACTTGACTCCAGCTAGAGCTGGGCGATATCTCAGTAGCTGTGCTTCGTTTGAAGACATTACATTTCATGCATGTATTCTGTTTATTTGCACTCAAACATTTGGATTAGCGGATGTCCCTGCATTATTGTGCTGTCATTTCACTGCTCTGACCTCCTCTGGCTTCTCCCTGAACTTTAACTACAGCCTCACAGTGTCCCATTTGACGGCAATGCCAAAGTGTTTGTTATGCATTGACTAAGATAACATATTGTGACCAGTAAGTCCAGAGCAGTAGCATATTTCCAAAGGAGTCCTGGTGTCTAGACCGGGACTTTTCATTTCCCTGGGTCGTTGCTTTTCAGTTTGTGCTTTACTGTGTAGAAAATAGTGAAGAACAGGAATGAGTTGTCCAGTGCGATTCCTCCCATGAACTGCACTGTGGAAATGGGAGCACCGCAGACATGCAGGCAGAAACTTGTCTGCATGAGTAAGAGAAGCTCAAATATGAAAGCTCTAAGCTCGAGGGGCAGAAATTGCACACGCACACATGAAGGCGAATGAAAATCCCGGAAAACAACTATTAGACATGCAAAGGTAAAAATGTCTGGTTCCTTTAGTGAGAAGAACATGCGTTCCTCTGTGTTTCCCCTCTGGGAAAGGTCAGCGTGTGATTGCCTTGTCGTCTTTATTCTGCCGTGTGTTCGTGTGCTTTGCTGTCACTCAGGATGTTTACCTGCATTTGTGAGGCCAGGCTCCAGACTTTCTGCTATAATCTGATTGTCGATCCCATGCATGTATGAAATCTGATTCCTCGTAAGTGAGGGAGAGAAGATTAGAGCAACGATTCTCCATCTGGAATCTGATTCAGGCGTCATTATCAGTGGTGACACATTCCATGGATGCAATATCAAGAGGTTTATTATTATTATTATTATTATTCTTTAAGCTATAGTTTGAATTTAATTTCTATAAATTATTTAGTTGAATTTATACTTTAATGTGCATGTTAGTAAAGTATTCAATAGATTAAATTCATACAGTGATGGACTAGCAACAGTGTTTGTGTTTGCACGCAGAGACACTGAAAGCACTGTCGCTTTACATGTGCTGGGTTTATTTTTATAATGCATGCACACAGAACGGTACGACGAAAACCCTCAACCTTACTTAAGCTGTCTTTCTTCATGGTCTCGGGCAGCCCGCTCAGTATCTGCTGGTTGAAAAAAGAAAAGAAGTGATCCAGATGAGAGTGTAATAAATTTGCATCTTGTTGAAAAAGTGGTGCTGCATTTTCTCCGTCAATACAAAGAGGAGCATGGATTTCCAGACTATTATGTTAAAAAAAATGCAGTGTTTCTATGGCTCCCAGTGCTGTTGTTGTGTAAACAAACTTCCAGAAACACAACAGAATTTAGCAGTTTGGGCTGAAATGATGTGATGTAAACAGGGTGTGTTTATCGGTGTTGTTGTGATGTAAACGGCATCGATATGTCCTTCCAGAGAGCAGCAGGTGATGCTCAGGGTGGGTTGATCATTTTCATCAACAGGTTTCAGCCACTCTGTGTTTAAAACACCAGAACTGGTTTTTCAGAAACCTCTACTGCTGATATTTGTCGTTTACTTTTCCTCAGGCTCAGCTCCTCACTGCTGTTGACACAACTTTTTTTGGGGGGGATTTTCTTCTTTCAGATCCATCTTTCTGTTCTGCCCCCCTCGTTCCTGATCTCCCCATTGGCTGCTGCTCCCGGAGGGCGGAGATAAGCATGGGGTAAGAGCGCCGAGAGGAGACACCAAGACAACACAAGCTGAGGAGACTCACTCACCTGCTCAGGTAAGATCGCACAATATTCACCCTCAGAACCGCCTCACATGCAGCAGATGGCATTTTTCCTCTGGAATGAGCGTTGCAAAGCAGTTTTAGTCTGCAAGACATTGACGTTTTGTTTAAATGTGTCCCGACTAAACCATTAAATCTGCCCCTGTTGGCGTGACACCCACCCCCCCCTCACAGGTGAAGGCCTAACCTCATCTCACCTCTGATCACATGGAAACCGCGGTGGTCAAACACAGCTCCGATCTATCGGTGTGTCACCACCTGGTTTCCCTTTGATATTCCCACAGGCTTCGTATCGCACAGAGGGAAAATGAACTGGTGGGAAAAAAGTCATTTTCAATTAACACAGGTCAGAAGCTTTATGACCAAAGAGCCGTTTTCAGTATTGTTTATCTGGAGCCACAAAACATTCTAATTATCTGAAATTAAAGCTATATACAGACAAAACTAAGGTTGGATTCATAAAGTGGCATAAGTACAAATGAAATACATGTTTTTAGCCTTTGTGGTGATTAAAAAACAAAAAAAAAAATTTTACTTTAAAAAAAAATCATGCATTTTCTCACCTTCTACCTTTTACCCCCCCCCCCCTTTTTTTTTTTTTAAGCAAATCAATGTATTCTGGTTGTTTAGCTCAGTATTACTTCATGGAACCGCTAAAGAGCCCTGTGTGTGTCCAGAGCCGCAGGTTTAACACCTCTGGTTTACAAATTATCAAGTCTGTGGAAGTATATTTATTTTAAGATCTAAGCTCAAACCCAACAAATAAATCATTTTACCCTCTCTGACAGTATATTTCGCCCTTTCACCTTCTTATTTTTAGAATCTTTAAAAAAAATTAGACCTAAACCTCAAAGAAACCCAGAAATACACGGCTGGTTTTTCTGTCTCCTGGTGTTGATCTGCAGAGTTAAGACCGACTGTTTTTAGTTGTAGCTTTGTAAACAGTTAACTGAAGCACAGAGCTCCCAATGACTGATTACATAATGCACAATATTTTTTAAATGGATACCATCTAAAGTGTTCAACGTGTTGGAAAGGGAAATTGAACCTCAGACCTTTGGACGGGAAGACGACTCGCTCTCACCACTGAGCCCCAGTTTAGGCCTTTCTAATACCGAGAAGTGAATACCTTAGAACCTTACGTGACTGGCCCTTCATCACCAGACGGTTGTCATTTCTTCAGCATTGAGGAAGCCGCTGTGATATTACACGTCTTCTCTCTCTCTTTCCGTCTCTTTTCTCATTTACCAGAACATTACACCACTAAGTACAACCGTTAACTTCCTGTGTGGCCACTGTGTGTCTCAGGTCTTCTCTTAAAGAAACAAGTGTGTTTTCTGCATTTAGAATGTGTGAAATTCATTTGAATGGCTCCAAACTTCTCTCTGCGTCTCAGGTGTGAGACATGTAATAGTTCAGAGTCAACATGATTGGTCTAATTTCATCTTGAGCGGGCCGGAGCCGTCAGCTCCTCCTAAGAGAACTGTTTAAAAAGTTGATGGTTTCTTTGCAGGTTTTTTTCTTTTCCAGTTTGCTGGGTAATTTCTTTCGGAAACGGAAAGCAAAACCTATTCAAAAAATGACTGAAATATTCACATTCATGCGATTTATTTCACTATTTGATTTTTTTTTTTTTTTTTTTTTTTTTTTTTTGGACGACTGCTCCGACACTACACGAGTGGAGATTGTTATCTGCTGTGGTATCACAGCACAGATGCAGTCGGAGATGCGACTGATAATTTGCTAAACCACCTGAGTTAAAGCAGTAAAGCTGAAAGGAACGTGATGAGCAAACACAGATGGCTGAGCAGACGCAGCAGCTCTCCGTCTGTTTACCTCCAGCCTACTGATGTGGAATCGCACGCCTGTAAGCTGTGGTCTCGCCTTCATGCTGTTCGGCTTCCTTCTCAAAGGAGCCCACCTTCCTCCCCCCCGCCCACTGATTTCCCAGAAGTCCTCTTGTTTTGCATGGGGTGTGGAGGACAGGGAAGCGTAATTATCCATGAGAGCAAGAAAAGAGGAAGGAGGAGTCGGAGGAGCGACGCCCACGCTGGTCTGTGATGGGAAATGAACATGCATCACGGCTCTGTTACTGTCAGCGTTCAGGCCTGGTTTCTCTTCATTTCCAGCAAACATGAGGAGAAAGGAGCCGGGCAGCTGAGGAAAGACAGGCGCAGGTGATGATGGACGAGGGTAAACGCAGGGAGTCGTGAGGCCAGAGATGTTGCTAGGAGGCTGCGAGAGCAACACGATACAGAGGCAGGAAGATGTAGGCGGCTCAGCCACCGGACCAGCTCAGCTCCTCAGGGTTTCTCCTGTTGGAACTGTGCTCCATTTCACGTGGTGTGGATGTAAAGGAGGTTGAATCGGCTGAAGATTAACAGCACTAACATTAAGAAGATGCTCAACGGCGTCACACAAATTCTCCTTTATTAACTAATTAAAAGACTGACTTAACCTCAACTGATTTCAATACTTTCATAGTGATTTGAAATATGGAATAAACAGAATAAAAATATCAATTCAACAAAAAAAAAAATCTATTGATAGCCCTGATTAATAAATTGGTGACCACATGACAGAAGGCAGCATCACAGTAATCAGCAAAATCCAAAAATAAATTGTTTGGACTTCAGAAATACTGCAGATGCATGTGATTGGGTGAAAAACAACTACAACTCAGTCAGAGCTGCTGTGAATTAGGCTCAGTAGAAAAGGCTGTTATTCAGGAAAACAAATCTCAGGAGTTCAAAGAACATCGTTGATCATAAATTGTATCATATACTGCCAGCATTATCGCATGTTGACCTGATATTGTACAGCTCTGCACGGCAGCATGCTCTTGTTTCTGAAAGGCTTCCGATTTCACCTCCATTCATGTCAATATTTGCTGGCTCCTTTTCATTCTCCAGATGATAAACTCTCTTTGTTGTTTAGACGTTTGGGATCAAACAGAGGTTTTCACCTGCGTCTCACACAGTGGAAAAGAGTGGTTGGATTGTTTTCTGTACCGCACGTTCGAACTGAATTGGGGGGGGAGAAAAATGCTCTGTCCAAATGCCAATTCATCCACTTTCGCCCAACCACACTTTTCATTCAGTGTGAACACTGATTTCTTGTTCATTTCCAGTGGACACTGAACTCAGTCAGCCCAGCGTGAGGTACAGTCAGACAACAGGATTCTCCCTCTGAAAGCAGTCTTAGTTTATTTTATCCCCTGTAGCCTCACCACCTTTCCCAGGAGTATAACTGTAACTTATTTTAAATCACAAGACAATTAAATTTTTAAATATCTGTTGGCTAAGGGAGATTTTTGTTGTTTTATTTTAAATCTTGAAAGAGATTATTCTCTGGCACGTTTTATCGTAGGTTTTTGTTGCTGTGTTCACAGAAACGATGCGTTTACTCCTCAAACGTTGTTGTATAAATGGGACCTGAAGCAGATCGGATTGTGTTGTTGCTGAAACGTGTTGCCAGAATGACGCTGCTTTGCTGATAAAGTTCATTCTTGTGTCTCTTCAGGTGGTGACCGTCTCCGTCATGGCGCCGCTGCGGAAGAAGCTGAAGATCCTGGTGACGGTGATGATGGTTAACCTCTTCATCTTCATCCTCATCACCCGAAACAGCGGCCAAGACAAAAATGGACGCCATAAGGTCGTCATCCCCTCCAAGCCGTTCTGGACCAAGCTGCTTCCTCAGGCCGCGTACTGGAACCGGCAGCAGCAGGTCATCAACTTCCACAACAACCCCATCCTGCAGGTCAACGCCACGCCGGTGGAGCTGCCCGGCTGGCTCAATGACTCCAGTCTGACCTCTGACTCCTGTCAGCCCAACTACCAGGTCACCACTCAGGTCAAGGACTACAACTCCCTGCCGGACCGCTTCAAGGACTTCCTGCTGTACATGCGCTGCCGGTCCTACCCCATCATCGTGGACCAGCCCGACGTCTGCAAGGAGCCGCCGTTCCTGCTTCTGGCCGTCAAGTCTCTGGCGCCGCACTTCGACCGGCGCCAGGCCATCCGGCAGTCCTGGGGCCGGGCGGGCGTCACGGCCAATCAGACGGTGGTGACTGTCTTCCTCCTGGGCAACACCACGGCGGGGGACCACCACCCGGATCTGTCGGGCATGCTGCGCTACGAGAGCGCTCGCCACAGGGACATCGTCCAGTGGGACTTCAGAGACTCCTTCTTTAACCTGACCGTCAAAGAGGTTTTATTCCTGGAGTGGATCCAGACCCGCTGCGCCGGCGCCCGCTTCATCTTCAAGGGGGACGACGACGTCTTCGTCAACACCCGCCGCATCCTGGACTTCCTGAAGGGCCTGTCGGAGCCCAAAGCCAAAGACCTGTTCGTGGGGGACGTGATCACCAACGCCGGGCCGCACAGGGACAAGAAGGTCAAGTACTTCATCCCGGAGAGCATGTACGTGGGAACGTACCCCCCGTACGCCGGGGGAGGGGGGTACCTGTACTCGGGCGACGTCGCCGCCCGCCTGCACAACGTGTCGCAGAACGTGGCGCTCTACCCCATCGACGACGTCTACACCGGCATGTGTCTCCGGAAGCTGGGGCTGGCCCCGGAGAAGCACAAGGGCTTCAGGACTTTCAACATCGAGGAGAAGTACCGGTCCAACCCGTGCGCCTACAAGAGCCTGATGCTGGTCCACCCCCGCACGCCGCAGGAGATGATCCAGATCTGGTCCTGGCTCAGCAACCCCAGCCTCACCTGCCAGTGACGGCGGCCGGAGCGACCGGGGATTTAGAGTTGGCAGCTTTAAGTTAAGATATTATTTCAGGGTGTCACTGGAACACTCGGCCCCGTGGCGTGGCGCGGCGTGGCGTGGCGTGGCGTGGCGCGGCGTGGCGTGGCGCGGCGCGGCGTGGCGTGGCTTGAGCTCCGTTTGCACCGACGTATTGTGACTACATGTCAGATTTGGAACGAGCTTCACTCAGAGTGAACGTGTTTTTGTCATATTTATATCACTATTTATGCGTCCTGCGTAATGCATTAACACTGTGTGTGAGTGAGTGCGTGCGCGCGTGTGTGTGAGTGTGTGTGTGTGCTCCACGTGGGAGCGTCTCAATGCTGTATTAGACAAGGAGAGCAGGACGGAGCTCACCTGGACCGAGGCGTCGGGGTACCACGGCGATCCAAAGCGCCTTCCTCTGAGGCATCAGGACCTTTCAAAGCCAGTGCTTCCCTGAACCCTTCCTGCTGATTGTAGCCGGAGGCCGACTTTGTGCTGCTACTCCCTTCCACACTCCCCGAAGTATTCACATGTGACTCGCTTTAATCCAACACCTGTTTCACCCAACATGAAGCGTAAAACCATGAATATGTAGATATCAGCTTTTTGTGATTTGTGCAGGTTAGTTCTTGTTTTGTTTTTTTTCTTCTTGTAGTCGTCGTATCATGTGGGATGTTCGGTGTTGTGAACGCACACTTCGCTTTCAGGAACCACAGCAGACCGGAGTGCAGCTGGTCTGCGCTCGGTTTGTTCGTTGCTTGTAGAGAAATCCAAAATGCTGTCTAATTCTGCTTCAGGTCAACACAGGAAAAAGAAACAAACTGCTTTGTAAAAGCCTTAAGTGCATTTTTAAAGTAACAGAAAGCTGCTGGAGTCTGTGTGAAATGCTTATAGCTTGTCTGACATGCTTCCAAAGGGTCTTCTTTTTAAACTTTACTCTGTTTTAGGAGCATTCGTGGGGCTGCTGCTCGGCTCTCTGCTGTTTGCTGTTGTGTTTAGTAGTTTCAAAGCGACCTGCTGCCCGTCCGCCCTGCGTCCTTCCTGCTCCTCCCGGCCGTCGGTGAGGAGCAGGAGGATAGAAATGTGTTACATGAATGTTTGGAGCCTAGTCTCACTCTAAGAAGTGGATTTTCTTCAGTATTCACAATAAACCATCCACCTTTGACCTGCTCTGCCAGAGCGCCCCCTGCTGGTCGGGATGAGAGGAACTCTTTGAGCAAACAATCTTAATTTATTTGAAGCGTTCTGTAAAGTTTCTAGCGTCTGTTGATGGTGAGCTCTGTGCTATTTTTTTTTTTTTTTTTGCCTCTTTTTTTAAGACAATCGGCGTGGCTTTTAGTCCGACTCGTTTAAAAACTCACTGAGCACCTTTTCAGACAGGATCCACCAAACACTAAACTACAGGAGGCAGAAGAGTCGGACTCCTCTGTCGTCCAGCCGCTGAGGTTTCTCATCCATAAGTTACATTTTCTACCTGCTGCACAGTTTTTTCGCTACTTGAAATGTTTACACGTCATTAAAAGTTGTCATTGCTTCTTTTTTATGTAATTATCGTGTGTGTGATGAGGATCAGAGTGTATGTGTGTGTCTGTGTGTGTGAGAAACATCGTCGCATCCAAATTCTCGAACTCTCCCAAATAATGAACGCCGACTGCTTTTAACCTCACGTCAGACAATTTTAATCTGATTTCCTATCAGGCATCATTTCACTGGAACGTCTGAAACTCGTGTGTTGATGTTTGAGTCATTCTGTTAAACAGCAGCTGCACTCCATGATTGTCAGATCTGTGCCTGATGTTTCTATGTACTGTATGTATCAGAATATCCACCAACCATATTCAGCATGATCGCTTTATTACCTAGAATGACTTGATTATTTCAATAAAGTTATATTTTGCTGTTTTTGTAAAGACGTGTTCTGCATTTTCTTTTCATGGACCATGTGGGGGAAAAAACCTCAGCAGATTTCTATTAAATTACTGAAGATGCAAATGTTGAATATTCCATAAAATTACATTCAATGTTCAAAATGTACATTTGGTTCAAAATGAAGATCTGAAAATGACCAGGGATCAATAATTCAGTGTCTTATTAACAAAAACATTTACCATGACGCACAAACGCTGCTGGTATTGAAAGTGATGCTCGAGTCTCAAAGTGGAACGATTCCTGCATGAGTCATGTAATCTCTGTTTCCAGGAAATGAAGTTAAAGCAGAATCTCAAACCGGAGTGAAAAATAAGGCAAAAAGGAATATTTATTCCAGAAACCTTTTTTTGAAAGTTAAATACGAAGAACTTGAATATCTTCAACACTTTTCAGTCTGCTGATGTAAATTTAAAACAAATTCAGTAATTTACTTTAGTCATTCTACTTTGGAAAATCCAGTTATCAGAGCAGCTTCAAAGATAAAATGCTAAATATCTTTGAATATTCAATGAAATTATGTTGGAAGTTTGCTTTGCACACAGTCAAGCTTTAGCTTGTGGTCATATGGAGCTGCACCTCCCAATGACAAGCCAACTTCAAGACTTAACGGGATGAATAGAAGTCAGATAAATTCATTTTAAATGGAAACGATCCACATTTCAGATGCTTCTTTATTGTAATGATGCCAGCTGTGTTTGTGATACCACTGAGGCTATTAAAAAAAAAAAAAAAAAAAAAAAGCTTTTGGAGTTGTTTATGTAAAAAACAAGAACATTTCTGGTTGAAAGACTGTTTACAGTATCTAGTATTTACAGGATTAAAAAAATAATGAAGCTTTGGAAAAGCAGAATTCAACATCACAGAATTTGCCACTGTTTATGTGTATTTCATCACTGTCAGGCTTTCCTGAGAGTTTGACTGAGTGATAATGTACAGATAAACTGAGTCACTTCTGGACTTCTGCTGTTGCTGCACTTTTAAAGTTCTTATTCAGAAAGCTGCAGGATGTGAGAAGTTACAGGAATCAGCTGCAATCCCAGTTTTGCACCAGCAGAGGGCAGCAGTGTACAGGAGGCGCCTGAACTCCGCACATGTTGCAGCCTCAAAGCAGGAAAACTGATCACGTGTCAGAAAGTCTAATTTTTGTGCATATCTGTGAGACGAGATCATAAATGTGTTCCTGCTGTTACAAACATCTGAATGAAGAATGAGATTTGATGCATTCAGAGTCAACAAGAACACTGAAAAGAAAATAGATTTTCTAGGCTGATCTGAGCAAGAAAAACCTTTCTTCAGTCAGAAATACCAGAACTGGTTTAAAAATTAGGTTCTGATTAAAGTTTAAACTTTTGAGCATTTTCCTGCCTTTAACTGGTTTCATTTCAGATTTCATCCAGATAATAGAGCGTCTTCCTCCCACTGAGTGTGGTGAGGAGTTCCTGTTGTCAGAACCAGACTCCAGAGTGTTTTCCCTCCTCACTCAGGTTGGAGGAGAGATGAGTTATTCCTGCAGTGTTGGAGGTAAGGTGTACGCCACTCATCATCCTTTTACACCGTGTGGGGAGTGCAGGAGATGAATGTGTGTGTGTGTGTTTTCTGTGCACGCTCCTCACTGATAGCCTCATTGACCTTTTAAGGGAAAGACATGTGAGAAAGATGAATGGCTTTTTTCACTGACATCTTCCTCCTTTTGCCCAGAGAGACTCGGAGGCCAAAACCAACAAGCTTCTGCACATCGGGAGCCTCATTAAGCTGATGTTTGTTAATGTCTGAGTATGATTATTTAATGATGGACGACGAGAACGCTGGTGGCTCTGAGTTCATTTTCATTTTCCCAGTGTCTGAGTCCAGCAACAAATCCTTTTAAAAAGTAGATAGAAAATTACAATGTAACACCAAAAAGCCTGAACTGTAAGATCATATTTTGAGGATTATTTTTTTCCTTCAGTCTTCCTCATTGCTCTTTCATCCTCTGGAAGCTGCAGAATGGGCCTGTGATGTGTCCCAGATGCATCACAGCTGGAAAAGTGTCTGTCTTCCTGCTTCTGGTTCGCACACAGCCTCGATAAAAGCTCCGCCCACGTGGTCACGTCTGCAGGACACGTCCACGTCCTCATCAGTCTGCAGCAGCTTGACCACGACTCCTTCTGACAGACTGTAAACACAGAGGAGGCTCCACTGGTGCTGTTTTTGTCCTTTATTACATTGTAAACTCTGGAAGGAGACGAGCCCTGGCAGCAGAACACACCCAAAACACCAGAATGCTCCAAATCCTCCTCTTATCAAAGCACAATGAAGATAAATGCATAGTTTTTTGTTTTTTTTTTACATGTAGCAGGTCAAATACAGCAAGCCAAGTTTTGATCCCAAAGTTAAATTTAACCGCAGTGGCAGAAACACACAAAGTTCCTGTTGATTGTTCCTAGTTCATGAAGGAAGTTCCTGCATAATAAAGTAACTCTGGCAAGTAATTTAGCTCAAATGTCTGTAATTTTTATTAATGAAAACAAAATAAGATCATCTCATAGAGTTTACTAGTGTTACAGCTTTAGCTTATTGTGCAAAATGAATCAAATATATGATTAATGAGTGTCTCATATCTTGTATTTGTCCAGAACATCAAGCAGCACTGCTGGCTCCTGTCTGCCTTTCGATGAAGATGCTATCGGATGTGGATGAGCTGAAGACTTCCTGACTCAGAGTGGCGTCATCAACACGCTGCCAGGAAGCAGGCCGAGACGCCGGAGCTTCCAAGAAACGGATGTGACCAGTGATTTTCTCTCTCCCTCTCTCTCTCTCTCTCTCTCTCTCACTCACAGAGTGGAATCAAAAGTGCATTTTCATGCATCACAGAAGTATTTGGCGTCTCGGGCTCCAGGTGGAAGATTTTTCTCGTTAATGCTCCAAATTTTCTGATTTCTTTCCTTCTTCTTGCATGAATGTAATCTGATTTCTGGATTCCTGCAGTCGAACATTTTGGAAAGTTCCCCCCTCTCTCTCTCTCTCTCTCTCTCTCTCTCTCGTTCCCAAAGCGGAGGAAACAGTTGGTCACAGTGTGTGAAGGTTTCCTCAGTTGAAGGATGGTGTGACGAGGAGCCACTGAGTCACCGCTCTGATCCAGATCTCTCTTTTCCAGCTCAATCACCAAAACTCAGGAAACGTCTGTTGACGTTCAAAATGTCAGCGGCGCCTAAAATCTGCTGCGGCCAAGATGTGCTGTCACATCGGAGGTTTCCACAAACACCTTCAAACAATTACAACAGGCTTTTTTTTAAATACTGCTATAGTGTGAGCACGCTTTCTGTCAAAGATGAAGAAAAAGACAGAAATAGAGACAGCAAATAAAAAGGCAGGACAGAATAGAATACAAGAAAAGTAAAGTGAGAGACAGAGCAAATGAGTAAGCCAAAGAAAAAGAGAGAGAAAGGGGATGAAATGAAGAAGAACCCCCCCCCCCCCACACACACACACACACACACACACGCAGCTTGTTTTGAGGTCAAATGTCCTCCTGACTGTTTCAAACTAAACAAACCCATCAGCTGCAGGGAAGGAGGTCATTTCCAGAGCTGAGATTTTTCAGAAGTGTTTTCCGTGCAGTCCTGCAGGAGGGAGGGGCTCCGTGTCCAAACTGGTGACATTTATCACATCGTGACCCTGAAACTTCTGCCGGGTTCTCTCGGTTCTCTTTCAGTGCTACAGACTTCACACTGGCCTCTGGGTTCCTTTAATCCCCCCTCTGATGAAGGAATGAATGTTGCATCTTGACTCTGATCGGTATCAAGCGGTGGAATTAAAGTGTTACTACAGTGAAAACATCACAGCATTTCTGCTCTCATAGCTAAATCTTTGTGTTTTCTCTGGTTGTCACATACATGACGCTTTTCTTGGTGTGACTTTAGCACTCATATTGCAACTTTTGTATTCATCATGTGACTTTTGCATTTCTGTTGGGACTTTATGTTACTATTTTTGCTACTATTCATATTGCAGTTCCAGCTTTTGTGTTGTGACTTTTACATTTTTCTTCTGAATATTTCACATGTTTTTCACAGTTTACGTAACAGTTTACGCCTTCACGTTGTAACTTTTCCATTCATGTTGCAGCTTTTGGATCATGTTGTACCTTTTACATTCATGTCGTAGCTTTTGCATCATGCTGTAGCTTTTGTGTCATGTTGCAGCTTTTTCATTTTTGTTGCAGCTTTTACATTCATGTTGCAGCTTTTAAATTCATTTTGCAGCTTTTACATTTGTGTTGCAGCTTTTGCATCATATTGGAACCTTTACATCACGTTGCAGTATTTGCATTCATACTGCAGCATTTGCTTTCATGTTGCAACTTTTGCATTTGTGTTTTGCCTTTTATTCTTTTTTTTGGTGTTTTTCTGTCACATTTCACCATGACTTTTACTTTTATGCTGTGACTTTTGCTTTACGTAATACTGCAACCCTCACTCCTTTATTATGAATTCATATTAGAACTTTTTCATTGTTATTGATACTTTTGCATTTGTGTTACAGCCGTTACATTTACATGACAGCTTTTGCAATTAAGATGCATCTTTTGCAGTCCAGCTTCTTCCGTCAGTCATTTTTAGGTCTATAAACAGAAGTAATCTGTTACTGTACCATTCATTTGGGTGCAGATCAGATTCATTTGTGCATTTCTGCAAAAACAGAATAAAGAAATCCACTCAAATGGAAGATTTGAGCTAATTATCTTTACTTTAAGGTCACAAGAGTTAAAAGGTAAACAATTTTAAAAACTTAAACACCTTGAAAGTTCTCATGTGTTGTAATATTACATTCTGGAATTGTACGTCGCTAATTCACTCTCACTGGCTGCTAATATTTAAGACATTTCTGATTTACACTACAGACTCCTAGTGGCTGAAGATGGGAACACAATTTCGCTAAAAGCTGTTTTGATTTCACAAAAATATTATCATGGGGGGGTTAATTTGTATCTTACTTAAACTATGGCCTTGCTTACGGGATCACAATCTCCAGAAAAGTCTTTTGATGAAGTAATATCAATAAATAAATTCTGCCCAACATGATTTTTAAAAAAACAAAGTTTTCCTGTTCTCAGACTCACTTCTTTCTGTCTTACCGGTTACTGAGCCACACTTTGTCTAAATTTAGATCAGCTGCCTGTTTGTCATCTCCTCTAAACTGCTTTAAATGCACTTTCGGCTGAACGGTCTGTTTGTGAAAGTAATGAATCAAATTATTGTGATTGGATTACTTGGTGGGCTGCTGTTTGTCTGATGTAATTGAGTTGTTTGCAGCACTTCAAGTGATTGATTCGCCAAGGAAAACAGGGCGAGTTAGAAGAGTCGACCAAGCTTAAAGCTTTCAGACCACAAAGAGTAAACAGTGTAACTATATTGCAAGCACAATTTCATTGTATTTATTTTTTATTGGTATCCCTTCGATCTTGCTGTACTGAACACTCCCTTAGTGACCTTGAAAATACACAATGTAATCAAACTTGTTGAGCTCTGTAATCTGTCATCCCATAAATAGGTACTTTGACAGAAACATCTTCATGTGAAGTGATAAAATCTGTCTGGGTTTGGCCTGGGAACCACAGCGACCCAGAGTCCACCAACATCTGCTCTGAATCTGCTTCCATTAGTTTGTTGGTTATCGGCTCATCGGCTCGGTTGTGTCGGGCTATAACTCTGCATGCCTCACTGACTTTCATTTGGAGGGTCTTTAAAGTTCAGATTGATTGAATTTGACCTTGTTTTACCTTTGTCTTCACTTCCCTGGTGACATGAGTTCATATCACTAATTATATGTGAAAGAGGAAGTCAAAAAAAACTCAAAAATCTGATCTTCAACCTTTGAATTACAGCTGAAGAGAAAAGAATCATTTCTTTGCAGTAAAGTAACTGCATATTTGTTCTTCATTCCAGTCTTGAAACAATTGAAAGAGAAGAGTTAAAACAAATGGAAAAGAAAGAGATAAAAGAAGTTAAGAGAAAGAAATAGAAAGAAAAAGCGAGACAGGAAAAAAAAGCACGAGAAAAAAGAAATGGAAAGAGATGGAAAAAGAAAGGAGGAAGAAGGAAAATGGCAGAAAAAGGGAAATGAGAAACACTTTGTCTCAAACTGAGCAGCAGCTCACACATGTGTAGAAACCTGCGGCTCTTGATGTGACTGAATCCAGCAGGAAGGAGTGAAGCAGATATTAAAGTGGAGGCTCGTCTCTTCATGACTTGTTTTTAGTGGCGCAATGAAACAGTGATATGAGACTTTTTACTCGCTGAGCTTCTTGGAACGGCTGCAGACCACAGCTGGAGCGTAGAAATATCCTCTCGGTGAGGGGCCGGTTATCGGACCCCCGGCCCCGGACCCCTGGCCCCGGCTCTGGATCTGGATCAGGCTGTGTTTTTGCACCTGCAAGCAATGAGCTGCTCACCACCCTCTGCAGAGTGCTGGACTCTGATCCTCCACCTCTTTTCTCTCCCTCACTCAGCTACTTTGTCTTCCAGCTTAGAGTTTCGTTCTTTTTTTCTTCCAACATTGTTTCAGTTTTTATGATCTTTTCTACTTGTTTCCATGTATATATTATATATAGAATCAATATTATTCATTCCTCCCTCTCCCTCTTTACCCAAGAAATGATTTGCTTTGGTTCCATCCAGATATCCCTGGCAAGTCCATTCAGCCTTCCGATATGTTTGAACAGCCGGGGAGAAACCGTATCCCTCCTGAGAGGGAGAAAAAAACTTTATGCACCAGTTCAGCAACTTTCTACTTTTTCTCCTGCATCTGTTTAATCTTCTTTCATTTTTCTTGTATTGTAAAGCATGAGCGCACACAGCTGGGATGGGTTGCAGTTTAAATATTCCCAACTGTTTCATACAACGAACATAGTTCATCAATTCCCAACACCCAAAACTAATGATCCAAATAACCCTTTGTTTATTGACTTTTCAAAGCATGTGCAAAGCATGTTACATGCTTTAGAGCCTGTTTAAAGAAGAACGTTGTTAAGAACGTTTGTTCCTTTTCTTTGAGTTCCTGCTTTGTCACAACACGAAGCCTTGGGAATGATCCGCAGAGTCTCATCACAGCTTCCAAAGTAAAAGCCTTCATTTCCATCAGAAATTATAATAACTCTAATAATAAAGAATGATATCATATATCCGGTTGGAGCCCGGCTGCTTGCCTGCAGGGGCATAAAATGCTGTTTGGGTTTGATCAGCTGCAGATCAAATGTCTGTAAGAGGAGCAATAAAGAAAACCTCAATAATACGGAGTCATATAGGAGAGCTGAGGCTGTGAGGAGCGTCTTCCACACTGAACTTTTGACCCAGCGGCAACTTCTCATTCATAACGAATGTTGCAGCTGTTTCAGGAAATTTCTTTCAGATCTTCCTTTTTCTGCTGATTTTTTTGTTCTTTCTTAAAAAAATGTTGATACTCCTGGTGTTTCAATTCTTCCTCTACTCAGATCATTCAGCCTGGGGAAAGAAGAAGCACCGTTTAGCATTGAGAGTGATTTAACAAGAGAGAAGAGAAATCATCTGAACTGAGACGACGATCTGCTCATAGCAGAGTATCGTTTAACATTTTGGGGGGGAGACGGTGACACTTCCTCTCCTCTCAGCAGCACAAACACCGCGGTCTCTCCTTCCCTCAACAATTACAATCAAAGACCCGACGACTCTCTGGACTCGTGACCCTTCATCGTCTTCAAGACAAAGAATGTGGTCTCAGTACAACATTTCTCTGAGAGGTTTGAAACAAAAAGGCCCTTAAGAAGCCCTGAACGCCCTGCAGTGTCTGAACGGAGCTGCTCACATCTGGATGCATTTCTGGATGAACTCCTAACAGCCGGCTAACTGGAGATATTTGTCAAAGTGTCAAAGTTTGTGACTGCGCACTTTCAGGAAGAGGTCTATTTAAAAAGGGAAGAGAGTTATAAACACAATCCTGGCTGCAGAAATCTGACACTGATTGATGGAAAATGAGGAAGATTGTCTCTGAAGAAGTACAGTAAAATGCTTTGTGGTAATGGTTTGACGAAAGCTACCAGGAAACTCTTGTAATTTGAGTTGTCAGTTGAAAGATATGTGAAAATGATCACATTAAGCAGCACAGCAATGGCCGTGCAACATAGTGCCTCAGGCAATGGATCCCAATGAGAAACACCAAAAAGAGAAACAGCAGCTTTATTGATTTCAGCATATGAAACACGTCCGGAGGTGTTGATTAATTACGTCTGGCTGTGAACCCTTTAATGACTCCATCCAGCCGCCGCGCTGCTAATTAACAAGCTATTAAAAAGGCAGACGGAAGCTTCTAATCTTGGCTGGTGGAGGTGGAAGTCACAAGGAAGCCATTCTGGACTCTGTGCGCCTGAGTGGGCTCCCAAAAAGCCCCAAGACAGTCATCCAGGGACTAATTTAGCCTTTGTGCTTGTAGTGTGAATGGAAGTAGAGGGCTCTCGCTCTGTCTCCCTCTCTCTCTCCGGGAGAGTAACTGGAGAGCGACTCGTCTGCCGTCACTGTTCATTCAGCCAGCCGATACTGGCTCGACACTTGTTCGCTAATGATCTCGCAGCAGTGAGCTGATTTAGTGCCGGCTATCTGTTCCGTTCCCGTTCTGTCTCTTTCTGCGCTCCAGCCGGGGGGGTTAACATAGCGTGGAGGCAATTTCCCACCATTATACTCATGCGGTTTCACATAGTTACTCTCATGTTTTATATGTTTCTTTGACTTTTCCCTTTTGAAGTTATTTCACCCAACAGCTCTAGACAAGCTTTGCTGCTGTGAGTTAACAGTTACATAGCATGCTAATATATAAAAAATTTTCCTTTTAAATTGAAACACAATTTACTGATCTATTCTTCGCGCTATAAATGTAGTTAGTTTCTACATTTTTTGCCATTGCTTCCAGGTTTGGTTGTATTCCTTTTTCGCAAAGCGTCCCTTATTAGTTTGTGTCGATAACTAATGCGACAGACAGTTTTAATAAAGACATACAAACTGACATAAGTGACTACAGGATTTCTACTTAGACCTTTTTTACACAATGTTGCAAGTGAGAATGGGTAATTTTTTGTTTTCATTTTAAAAAAGTTTAGCATTTACACGGCAACATTTTGAAAACCAAAGGTAGAAACACTTGAAAATAATGTAGCTATCAATGCCAGGCGATGTTTTTATTATGAAACCACACACACAGAGCTGCAGAGAACAACACGCTATGAAAATTAACAATCGCGAGAACTCGGGGACATTTGGACATACAGACCACGAAGATAGATTGATTTTCCTGATGACTCTCAACTCTAAAACTACGAAGTCCGGAAGAATATGGGCTCACATCACCCTGGAAGAAAACATTGTTTTTGGCCATCGTTTGTAGTATCAGTGTTCTCCAAAAGTTACACTTTCATTGGCTCTGAGCGCCGTTGTCCTGTAAACGGAGGCTCAAATAATTTTTTTTGAAGACGTTGTCTTATAAACAGGGCCTTACTCAATAGCATGCTTGCGAAAGATTGATGACGATTTGAGGGAGGGGGGAAAAGCTATTTACCTTATTGCAGGTTTGCATGTTCTCCCTGTGAGTGCAGGGATTTTTCTCTTGCATGAGGGTTTAATTCAGGCTGGTTGAAATTTAAACATCAGCACATAAGTGGACAAACTGTGCAAGCTAACAGTAAGTTAGCCACACTAGCGTGTAACATGCTAGCATGCTTATTGTGTCACTATTGTGTGATGTGGCTTTATGTTCAAAGCTAATGTGCTAAAATTCAAAAGTAATTATCTGCTTTTACCTCAGAATTTGGTTTATATAAATAAAAACGTGCATCTCGGGTGGTTCTGCAGACTCACAATCACTTTTTGTCAGTTTAGCTTGAGAGTATTTACACGGAAGTCGTCAATGCGGGCTGGTGGAATAATTCAGACCTGCTGCTCTCAGCAGACGATTGGATTTGAAACCGCGTCAGCCTGGGTAAACATTCGTTTTGTGACCATTGTGAAGCCCGCCGTGGTGGCCGGGCTCACAGTAAGCAGAAAAATGGAAAAGTGATGTATTGACCTCCGCTATCAGCAGCCGGCAGGCCATATATAATCAGCAGCCCGTTTTTCTCCAGGGGAGAAGCGATTCTTCAACCCGAGGATCGTTGAGCAGTCTGCTCACAGAGACTCTCCTCCGCCTCACTGTGCCTTTAATTTCACACAGATCTGATCAATGCTCAGATGCGTGTAAATTGGTAATTTGCTATCCCTGAAAGTCCATCGCTTAGCAGAAGAAAAAAGAAGATTTAATTCTAATTTCAGAGTGACACAGTGAAGTGCTTTGATTCAGTCCTGATGACTCTGACTCACAGATTAAATTCAAAGCATCGGCAATCTGTAATAAATGTATCAGTGTGGCCAGCTTAACAGGCATTATGAAAACCTTATCGACCTTCTGATTTACCATGAGCTCTGTTTAATTTGATAGAGAGCGTGCAGTGGTGGAGTGGTACGGCTCTCTATCCTCCCCTCACAAAAGGAAGACCTCAGTTTGAGTGAATGCTGCTAAATTAATCTAAAACACGTAATGCAATTGTAATGTGATTGGCTCGATGTGGGAAAAGGAGACGCAACATAATAACCAAATGGATATTGGTTCCAAAAAGTAATTTATTGTCCTTACTTTGGAACAAATTGGATGAAAAACTGCTGCAAATGGTACGGTATTTGTGCAATAAATGTAGAGAGTTTAAAAATCTGTTGCGGGTGATTTCAGCCATTTGCAGCAGAAAACTGAGGAGATCAGCGACCAGAGGCGGTATGAGCTTTAGGTATGACCAGACGGGTGAATTTACTGGAACGTGGGTAGATTTGTGTTGTGAATATTGAGAAGTGAGTGTAGATAATACCTGTAGATGTGTCCGTTAATCTATTTGGGTGATCACATGCATTAGCATGATTTATACAGGATGGTAAATGGTAAATCACAGATCACAAAATATACAATCCCACAGTAATATTAGGCAAGAAAGGGGATTAAGAAAAGGAGAATAAATAACATAAAAGGTAATAAAATGAGTAAAGTCTGTTTTTATTGGAAAGCCTGGGCAAATAATAATGTTTTAAGGCCTCATTAAAAAAAAAAAGTAAATGTGTCAGCAGTCCTCAAGTCTTTAAAACAATAGAGCATTAAAATCAACATACCAAAGGTATGAAAACATGGAAATACAGAAACCATTATACAAAGATATATGAGACGTAGGACACGCCGCTTGAAATTTACATTGTAGAAAAAATTCTCAGAAGGATCAAATCCTCGTTTAAGCCGGCTGTGGTTTGATGGCCTTGATTCAAGAGGAAGTCACCACGCCCAAGGTCCATCCATGAAAAGAGTGAGGCTTCCTGTAAGCGAGCAGCGAGGCTCAGATACAGATCAGACCCTCTGCCATGACTCAGGATGGTACGCTCTAAAACACGAGATGTTTATCGGGCCCTGCCAGCGGATCGCTCACATTTCCACAGAGAGGCAGGCACAAACAGGAGCCAGCGGAGGGAAAACATGATGCCAGCTTCAGACTTCCTTCATCAGATCACACGCTCTTATCTTTCTGCTGGTTTCCGAATTCTTGTTCTATTAAATAAATGCCTTTTTGGTGTATCTGCACCTCAACAGTATCCCAAATATGAGACGTTTTTTCCATTTTGACTACAAAGCAGTTTCTGCTGTGAGAAAGATAAGTTGAGCTGATCGTACTGATTTGTTTAATGAGCATTGTGGAGTAATTTCTGTGGAAAATGTTGTCTGCCTTATTGTAAGGCTTTAAGATTATTACCATGATTCTCAGTGCAACATTGACTTTGAGTATGATTAACAAATGTTTCGAAGCAAGAAAGAAAACATTTCAAGTGAAAACGCATCATTTGCACAACTTTAATTCTGAAAAGTTTCAGCTGTGAGGGAGGCTAACAGTCTCTTCTTTATAGATGAGATTTAAAACCTCATCTCAGCCTGCTTTCTAAGGTGAGCTGCTGTAGGTTTGGATCAATACTCTGCTCCTCTGTCTGTGGATCTCAGAGCTCCCGTTCTGTGATTCTTGCTCCTGTTTGCTGTTCTCGGTTTACTTTATCTCCAAACACACATTCAGCCTGCTGAGAGGCTGAATATTTTTGGTCCAAGTCTAAGAAAAACTAGAAACTTTCTGGAATCTTTGAAGTGTTAAATGATTGTTTGTAATATTCAGAGAGCGGAGAGTCGGTCTGCAGCCTTCATTAGAGGCAATGTTGGGGTCTCCAAGGAGAAGAAGTCAGCTCCAACTGAAAGTCTTCAGTTTTCTTCAGAAGATGACGAAACCTTTACATGTACCTTGAACTTGGAGGCTCCAGCTCATGATTTCTTCCCTCCTCCTCACTCTGCACTGCCACCGGTGAGACTTTTGGTTATCTGCGCTCCCCTGAAGTGGTTCACACTCACCGGGCTTATATCTAAAGGACTCTGCTTTGTTCACAGCTCTTCTCAAGTGGTCCAACACAAAACGCCACAGACGGCGAGCTGGGAGAGCTGGCTCGCATCCTGGAGGACGTGTTTTTCTTGGCTCAGCACGGAGAGAAGGCCGAGCGAGTCGCTGCACGGCGGATGGAGGAATGAAAGGACAAGTTTGGTGTCAAACTTACACTTGGTTGGCTGAAAACAAAACAAAAAAAAAAAAAAACACATCGATATAGAGCCCACAATCAGAGCTGCTCAGTTAATGAATATCGTCTGTGCAGCAGGCCTGCAAGCGAAGACTTTACTGTGTTTTACGGGGATTTGGGGGGTAAAAATTCAGCCCAGTTTTGCTGAACTCCTCCTTTGGCACCTACCATAACCTCTTAATGATGAAATGTGACACAAATTAAATACTTAACTTTCAGAATGATTGAACTGAAATAGGGTGCAGTGTGAATCTAAGAAACAAGCTTAGTGACAGGTGATAAAAATTACAAATGAATGTGGATATAAAGAGGCAGATATTTCCCTTTTATGCTCGGTTAGCTGAATGTGAACTACAAGCAGCTTTGTCAGTCTTCTACTGTAAGAGTTTCCAACTCATATCAGGCTATTGTTGCTCCTAAATGTCAGTGATTTTTATTTCAGTTCAGTTGTCTTTATTGTCTGTGTTTTTTCCCCAAGTGACCCATTTCTGGGTCGCAAGTCACCAGTTGAGACCCACAGTTTCAGACAGCACAGCCTGCGTGTCTCGTTCTGTTATGGATCCATTCATTTCCTCAGGTCGGTATCTAGAAACTGAATATGGTTTTTTCGGCCAAATAGGACAAATCTCAGTTGGTGGGTGATGGTGCTCCTTTTTTTTTTTGCTTTGCGGCTCCACTTTATGTTCACGGCTGAGAGGAAAATGTATTTGCACATTAAGCAGCTCCCCGGAGCAGCATTAAAGATTTTATAGTTATTATGGGACATAATGTTTATTCTTGTTTTCAGATCTTATTTGCATATTGTTTTCATAAATAAAAAATGGAAATGGAAGATCACAATTTGGCCATCCATGATGAATGCAGAGGAAGGAGGCGCTTTTGGGGTAATAAGCAGGGTCACACTCGATCTGTGCCATCGTAACACACTCTTACTTCCACACAGACACACACACACACCATCAGATCCGTCGCCCCCCATGTGTTATTTATGAAATGAGGCCTTTGCTGACATGTGGGCAGACACACAAAAGCGTCGTTTAGCACCGGGTCATTTGTCACATCAAAGCATTCCTGGACGCACGGAGGGAGGCTCTCCGTAATCTGTCAGAGTGAAATGTAAACAGACGACAGAGAGCGGCAGGATCAGCAGGCCCCCTGCTGTCAAATCCACTCTGACCCTAAACCCCAAATTGTTTTCAGTTAGCAGATCCAGAAGAAAGCCAACGTGAAGCAGTGATCAGCGCCCTGATGGCGGCAGACGCAGCGTCGTCTGAACCACAGACACACTCACAACTGTGAGAAGGCTTGTGTATGGATGAATATTCATCTTTTAATTTAGACATATGAACATAAGCTTCAACTTTGATGTCAAACATAAGGCACGTGGGCTAAAAATGGCCTGCAAGAGGATCTGATGGCCCGACTAAAACCACCAAGCAAACCATGAAAATTTTCATTTTATGTAATAATTGTTAGGTTTTGGAAAAATGCAGACATTTTCATCATGTA
Organism: Salarias fasciatus; assembly: GCF_902148845.1. Taxonomy (NCBI): domain Eukaryota; kingdom Metazoa; phylum Chordata; class Actinopteri; order Blenniiformes; family Blenniidae; genus Salarias; species Salarias fasciatus. The sequence continues at coordinate 4,689,475 of NC_043757.1, forward strand.
TACTCTGTGCCATAACAACAACAACAAAACTGAAAAAAACTCAGATTTTGATTGTTGTTCTGGTTTTAAATTTACGTGTTTAACCCCTGTCTGTCTTTTTGAACACTCATTCATTTCACATTTCACACTCAGTCTATTGATGTTGCTCCTGATGGAGATTTGGCCTTGAATTCTGATTTTCACTCTGATTTCAATTCTGATTTTGCAGTTTGACTTAGTATAATTATGATAATTCTGCTTTTGCATTCTGTCTTTACCTTAATCCACAGATTCATCATGGAAACTTTAATGCATCACTTCGATTTGAATTTTTAATTCTGATTTTCTGATTTTTATTCATGTTTCTGAATCATGTTGCTGATTTTAAACTTCTGATTTACAGCCCGATCTGTTTGAGGACATGTAAATCACATTACATCACATCAGCACATTAATTTTAATCCTGATTCCAGATCTGAATTCTGATTTGAATTCTAAATTTCATCTTTTGGACTGAACCTGACACGATTTTTTTAAAATATAGCTTTGTTTGATTTTGATGAAATATTTTGAAACCATATTGACCAGACTGATGTTAATCTGATCCTAACTTTTAATATGAAATCTTCATTAGCATTTGAATCCCAATTCTCAGTTGTAATTTTTACATCTGATCACTGAGCGTCACCTATAAATAAACCTAAAATCTTCCCAGATATTTTGGAATGACCTAGATTTAAGACACATCTAAACCTTTTTTTTATTCTCTTTGTCTCATGATGTCTCTTTGCTGAAAACTTTGAGTTCAGTGAAGGAGCAGATGAGGCTCATGGGAGAAGATTTATCGCTACACAGCACATAGACATGCCATGAATTAGCTTTTATTTATTGTACCTGCAGTCAGACATTTACCATCCAGGCTCTCCCAAATAAAAAAAGAAAAATAATAAATCCTCCATTCTGCATGCAGCTTATGACCCTGAGCAACATATAAAAGGATAAGATATCAATTTCCTGTTATTATGCCCGTATCTTTTGAGAGATTAAATTAATCTGCCTCATACTGTATTTCCCTCAGCAGTGCTGGCTTCCTTCCTCCTGACTCTCCTGCTCCTGCTCTGCATTTACAATCCAGTGGTTAACAAGAGGATGTGAAGGATGCACTGGGGTGTGTGTGTGTATGTGTGTGTGAGAGAGGAGAGGGGGTATTGATTTCTAAAGGAGACGAGGCGTTTTATTTCTCCTCAACATGTGAAAAAGCCCCTCTGGCATGCAAGAGTACAAGGTTAACACTCACTTATTAACACCACAGTATCAGGCCTTCATCAGGACCGACCTGAGGGCTTCAGCTGGGACTGAACTCAAATCTGCTCCCACTTCTCAATGTGATGCAACAGCAACCCAGAAATGCCTCATGAATCTGTAAACAATCTGTAAATGGCACAAGAGTCCCACCAATGGCTGCAGCCTGAGGGCGTTCCTTCTGCCTTCAGTTATGCAGGCAGCAGATGAAATGATGGGGAGGAGAAGATCATCAAGTCCGGAGAAATTCACACAAAACAAGAGCAGAGAAGCCAGAGCCGGCCTTCAGAATAAAAGCCTGACCTCGTCAGTCCAGGAAGATAATGCAGATTAACGCTGTTAGTAGGTTTTTTTTTAAATAAAACCTGCTCATTGTACTGTAACAATAAATCAATGAAAATAAACGAGTTGCTTGAGTAACTATAAGGTTTTTAAAAAGAATTTATGATTAACTGCCTATCCCTTTTCGGACATGTTGAATTCGATAATTAGATATGTGTTACATGTATGTAAATAACAATGAAAAGGTGTGTATACCTGGATATAGATAATTTATTTTGTGTGAATGTGTTTTCATAAAATATGGATTTATTATTGACATAGATTATTTACAAGGAGCTGATATATGTGTAACGGTATGTGCCTATGTATGTACATTTGTAGCTGTGTGTGTGCATGCACAAGTGTAAATACGTGTATACATAGACATAAATTATTAGAAGTACATTTTCATTCTTTTGTGAACATCTATGTTTTGTATATATGTTTGACATGTCTGAAATTGTTATAAATAATGATTAAAAAAGTAAATTCAGTATTCTTGTTTCTTTCACCCTAAACTGTCAGCCTGCGTGACACTGTGTTTCGCTATGTGATACAATATTACTCTTTGCACCTTTGATGTTTATAATGTGTTGTTCTTTGAGCATGTGTGTGTTTTCATTACAAAAACAAACCACACTTCCAACCTGTGGCCTGGCATGCTAGCTCATTTTCAGTGTTTTCTATAACAAACTACAATTTTCACACAACCTAGAACCAAGACATTCTACACATTCCACACATTCTAGGATGCTAATAAATTACTGACAACAATAATACATTATAGAACTCCAATATATTCTTGAACTCTGACATTTTTTGAAATGCATCAATTTTGTATTTTTGTTTTGGAAAAAGTTTGTTTTCAAGACAACGTTTTGAAAACGATGTCCATTTACATGGCGATAGCATCAACGCTAGAAACAATGCAGTACTGATGTTAGGCCACAAGTGGCTGCTGTTGTCCCAGGAGAATATGGACTGGTCATCATGCCACTCATTATGGTTACTGCTCATCTACCAGCTCATGTGCAGACGAACGATTTACCATGACAAGAGAAGTGTTTCCTCTGTGTGTTTGGGATGGAGCCTGAGTGTTCTCAGAAGGTTGTTTTTTGTCCCATTTCCACAGAAACTGAGTTGGAGTGTTCACAAAAGGTTACACCTTGGAAGCTTTTATTTTTTTAAAAACTGTGTTTTTTGTGATTTTTGAGTAAACAGACAATCAAAATGCAATGAAATTTTTGCATTTTCACTTTTAAATGTTGGGTTAAGAATTAACAGAGTAATACCCTTGAACAAGTATAATATTCAGTCTTTCTAAGTGTAGAATTATAGTTGAAAAGCACGGTAAATGTATTGTAATGTAATAATGAGTGCATAGTTGATAATATTTTTTTATTATATTTTTTCCTAATTTTTCTCTATTAGGCAGGTTCATTTTCTTGTCTAATGTGGTTCCTTGTATGTCAAAATGAACTAAATGAATAATAAAATGTAGGCGCAGCCGCTGTGAGAGGAAGTCTTCAGCCCTGCGGTTTAGCTTGACGCTCCTCACACGAAACGATCCCTCAAACTATCGCCAACTATCGGACTACTTCACTGCGGGAACCAGCACCGGGGCGTCCGGCTGCTCTCTTTTCATCCGTATCTTGGCCGCACATCACCGGGAGTGTTTCGTTCTCCGGCGTTACCGTCTCGAACCTCACCTGTGGAGTAAATGTCTCCGCTTGGAAACCAAGGGTTTCCGTGGCGGCTAGCCCCCGATGCTAGCCCCGTTAGCTAGCTGTATGGAGGTAATTAGCTAGCGAAGCTCCGGCTCGCTTGAGTCCCCCGCACACGATTCCTCCTCTCTCCCCCCTTCCCCTCTGTCGCCGTGTCCCCGCTTCGTCTCCTGGAAATGTCTCTGCGGTGAAGGAGGTGAGTGTCACTCTGGTACAGTTCACACGGTTCAGCCGCTAGCCTCGGAGCCGCTTCATCCCGGTGGACGGCTCGGACTATTCCCTGGATCCAGAGGCTTTATCCTCTGTTTACAACGTGTTTATAGCAGCCTCGGCTTCCACTGGCGACCTAACATGTGCTTATTGTTCTGAATACTGGTTAAAAGGTCCGTTTTAGCGCGATGTCACGTCTCATATATGCATGTTTTATCAGGTAAATCCATATTTGTGTGAGTTAGCACCCCCCCCCCCCCCCCCCCCCCCCCCCCCCCCCCCCCCCCCCCCCCCCCCCCCCCATCGCTCCATCCGGAGCGCTCTGCCGCTGCTGTCGGGACTCCTCTCCACATTCTCGCACATTAACAAAGTGTAACCATGTAGATTGAAGTGGTTCGTTGTTACAAGATGTGCAGACCTCCAGCCGGTGATAACGGGACAGCAGCTGCAGGCAGCCAGCATCCCTGCACAGAGGAAGCTTTAGAGGAGTTACTTAACGCCAGGTCTCCGGGGTTTGTACAGTCTGGCTCTCTCACTGTCTTTTTTTTTTCCTTTTCCCTCCTCTTCTCTCCTTTGCAGGAAGATCACCAGATGGAAATAAGATATTTATACCCAATGGATTACTCATCACTGCTTTCCAAATTATGTAGTGCTTCTCCTCTTGGCATCATGATCGCCATCAAATCAGAGTCGGACTACTGCTGCAGAGATTTCTCTTCTTTACATGGGGATTTATCAGGCAGTTTTTAAAGAGCTTCAGTCAAGCCTGGATGTGCAGTCAGATCTGTTTTCCCTCCCAACGTGGCTCAGATGAAATATTGACTATGTGTCTGTGCAGGTTGGGAATGCCAGGATTCATATAAACGTTTACAGTGACTTCGTACAAAGGAATCCCAAAGAAGGAAGGCCAGGAAGGGATCGGCACGCAGGAACTACCCGTTCCCCGAGAAACATGGCCTCGGTTTGGAAGAGACTGCAGCGCGTGGGGAAGCACGCCTCCAAATTCCAGTTCGTGGCTTCCTATCAGGAATTAATGGTGGAGTGCACCAAGAAATGGTGAGTTTTCTCAGCTACAGCAGGCGATCACAGCGCTGTCATTAAAGCCTCATGAAAACTGCGCGTCTCTGTGTGTGCTGGAATGTTGAGCTTGTTCCTGGTGGCCATAATTCACACACACACAGACACACACACAGCCTCCTTAGTGTGCAGGCATGTCTGTATGCTGGGAGGGGCCCTACTGCCTTGTAAAATTGTAATGTTTTTTTTTCTTCACCAGTGCTGATGTTGAATTTGCTTTAGTATTCATTAAGAAGATATTTGCCTTTAAATAGAAGAGTTGCATTCAAACTGCCGTCATACTGTTGAGATGCTCGGAAGCAAAAGACTCAAAGTACAATCTGACCCTGACTCTGGTTACTGTAGAACTAAACTGGCTATGAGAAATATACCAGGTAGTTTTAGCTGAAAGATTGCAAAAAAAAATGCTCGTCAGCTCTGTTTTTGGAATTGCTTCCAGTGTATGAGGACCTTTCATGACAGCCATCGCCACTGGTGTGTGTGAGAATGGATGGATGTGACACATCAGACGGCTGAACAAGTGTCGTCTCTTTAACTTCTAGTCTCAATGTTTATAAATCATTTTGAACTGAAGACGTTCCTTAAACTCTATCCCCATCACCTTACTGTGGCAAAAAAAGTAGAAACTAATACATTATTGTTTTCTCATATAATGTAAGGATGATAGTCATTTGAACCAGTCATCACTTGAAATTACACCAACATTTTTAATTACTAGGTTTATTTAAAGGTTAAAAAATACATAATGCATGTACACTGATTAAAATTAAAGATGTACCGTAAAGTACTTTGCATATTAAAGTCACATAAATCCTCATGGTGGAGGTGCACAGTCACAGTGTGGTCCTCTGATAGTGTGGATGAAATCGTTGAGCCTTTGCAGAGCTGTAATTTACACAATAATTTACACCGGCACACAGTTTATCTGTCCAGTCACTTATCTTTTTCTCTACACCTGCTGGAGCAAAGCATTGCATTTCAGGTTTTTACCAATTATGTACAAGCATGTGCTACTGCTGTGTGTGTCTGTGAATGGATGAATCTGAAGAATCTGATGACGCTTGTTCAGACTCCTGAAGCAGTCAAATAGATTTTAGAAATTATGCTCAAGATGCTGATTCCAAGCGTTTCCTTCACTTTGTGATGTGTTAGCAGTTTGAAGTATTGACAGATAATTTCCACAGGCTAACTTTATGTTTGAAGAAAATGTTATGGCTGTGGGGAAATTTATTTGAAGCTCTCGAAAGCTAGATGAAATGTCTGAGGCACGTGTTTTCAGTGAACATAAAGCACATCCTCTGTCTCCATCCATTAATTTATCTTTCCTCTACACTAGCTTCATTAAATATGTTGTTGCACATTAATACATAACGTTGCAAACTTATCATCCAGCTGGATGTTGTTTATTTGGATGGCCTGATACAAGATGCAGAATATCAAACATTTGTCTTTTATCTACCTGTGGCAGTGCGCACCGGTCAAAAAGAGATGAGATCAGTCTTTCTGATTAGTGTTCGTCGCTGTTATCTGAACCAGAATCTGAGAATTTCTTGATGTCTGTCAGTGAAACTGACAGAATCTGCTCTCCCTAATCTACTCTGTCGTTGCGACCGGCAGCCTTTTGATTTTCCCGTCATTGTTAATGGATTTCAGGCTTTGATGGACCATATTTGGTTAGCACAGCCTCTGGTCTCAGCCATGGGCTAAATTTGATAACAGATTGTGCTTAATCACAATCACTATGGGGGAAAAAAAAAAGCAGGCTCATGAACAGCATACATTTTGTTTTGCTTTCATATCGTACAAACACCTCTTTTCTGGACCACTTCGTCCAACATGTTGTTTTCAACTATTGAAGCTGATCCCAGCTGATTCCAGATGCAGACAGGATGTAGCCTGGACAGGTCGCCACTCCATCACGAATTCAAGAAAGACAGTAACACACTCACACACACACACACACACACACACACACACACACACACACACACACACACACACGTACAGGCAGTTTAAAATCACGAATCAACCTTAATCGCATCTTGTTGGTCTATAGGACCCATCCTATGGGTCAAGAGTGATCATCCCTACATTAATGAGCCGCCCTTGCTTATACCATACTCCTTATTTCAATCCATTTTGGATCAGCGTTTAACTCTTTGTCCTGTGGTACAACCCCAAAATATTCCTCAAGTGTCAACGTAATGAATGGAAGACCCAATTCAGCTATTGGGTGTGTTTTCAACGTTGGAGATAAAGTTTAGAGATAGGCGGGTACACGCTACAGCTCTCAGCCTCCAGGTATTTGTCCTGTAACGAGGGAAAAGCCGGGGCTTGTAAAGCATAGTCGTAGCCTGCGGACAGGGTTTCTCAAGTGGTTGGCCGTAGGCGGGGCTACCACAGCCCCACAGAGCTTCGACCTGGGACAGATGTTAACGTGTTGGAGAATGGAATGAGAAAAATGTACATCTCTTCCCAGAGCAAAGGGTGGGTGGGCTCAAGCATGTAGTGAGCAGCACACTTTGTTGTTCTTTCTAAGAAGAGTTTTTCTTACTTGTTATTAAATGTGAGGGACATGAATACATAACCATTTCTGTTACACACTTCAGTTAAATAACTGAGAATTGTCTAACTGAAGACTCTAAATGTAAGTTTGCCAACCTTTAGAGATGAGCAGTACTGAGACTTTTCTTCAAATACCAGCTTGCTGTACATGGCATAAAGGTCTGCTGTCATGTTGGGGTTGGAGCGTGTTCATTCCTTGTTGCAGTTTGTGAAGCACCAGACAGTTTTTGATGCTGCCTTTCATCTGAAATGCCAACTCCACTGCTTACAACACTGTTTAAATAACGTCCGGTGTGAGATGTCAGTCTTCACATCCCCGGTGTTGCTGAGCGTGTTGCCACAGGGTCTTTGCCTGTCTCCCTGTGAATGTTTGTGCTTTTGAAAAAGAAGAAAAAAAAGAAAGAAAACTTTGGCGTTTGGTTTGGGCCTTCCTTACACTTCATCAGCATGGTATGTTGTTGTTGCACTGGAATTTTTCCATCTCAAAGATTAGAAAACAGTCCTCAGAGCTCAAATAGTTCCCAAATCCAGAATCCTACAGAAGTGATTGTTGAGCTCTCACCCTGTTAATTTGTGCAGTCAATAACAGGAAGAATAGCTGAAGGCTCATTTTGTGTCGGGACCGCTTGTGACCATGCATCAAGGTTTGGGTGCTTTGAATGTACATTGTGTGAAATATAAAAGCGTTTTTCACACTTGGCTTACACTCAAAGGCTCAGTGGAATAATCTCCAAAGTCGAGATAGTTTTGGTGAACACTTCGATTAATGTAAAGAGTAAGAAGTTCAAAGGTGGTTGGTTCTTTATGTGCTTTAGGCCACTTGATGCCTTTTGTCATGAGAATGTGGGTTTAGCGTGTTTGAACGCAACTCAGGGAGAGTAATTGTTGCAGGGATTCTCTATGATATGTTTGAAAGCCACCTTCTTAACATCGAAGGGTCCAAGTTCACGTCCTCGGACATTGAAAGTGAACTTTGTAACTACAGCAGCACGTTGCAGTCTGCCGCTGTCCCACAGTAGTGGGAAAGTGAACAGAACCGAATGAGGGTCTGAAGCTTTCTGGCATTTCTCATCCAACCGAGCAGAGTCCAGACTATCATGGTGTGAAACCACCTTTTTATTCCAGCAACATAATCAAACCACAACTGTTTGAGCAACTCCAAGTATCGTCCTGCAGGAGGTGATGGAGATTGTTTGGATCTTGCCAAGCTACAATCAGCTGTGATGCCAAGCAGTCTATAATTGTGTCTCAATGCAGGAGCTGCATGTTTTGAAGGACATGGACTCGGTCTAGGACTAGGTCTTTGGAGGACGGGCGCTTTGAATGCTGGATAATCTGCAGAGTAAAGTTAATGAAATGACAATGACAGCATTTCCAGACTCACAGTTGTGTCACACACCAAACAAAGTTGCAGCTTTGAGAGCGAGATTTTTCTTGAGATACTTCACTTTGTACAGATATTCCACAGTTGCTTTTGTCTGTAATTTGTTTTTTGTATAATTTAGTTGTCGTAAAGAAATAATGACAATCAATTTTTTTTTTGCCTCACTTGCGGATCAAATTCTTAAATTCGTTAAAAATGCCATAACAAGTATTTGCGCCTTAAGTCAGATTTATACGGAAGGAGATTAAGGCCAGGTGAGGTAATGTTGTAGATAAGTTTGTGTATATTTGTGTATATAGATATTTGTATAATCTTGCCCTGATGACTTTTTTGTTCCTTTTGCTGGGTGCACCTGAACTGTACCGCACAAAACTGCCCCCACATATCATAAGTGGTGTTACTGTGTTTGCTCCACATCCGTAAGTATCTGAAAACTGACCAAAATATGCATATAACAGTAAATAATCATGTCGCAGTTTCAGACGGGTTTTAGTCACTCACTGTACTCACATATATTCTTCTGGCATATAATCAGTTTATTGGGGCGTGTTGGCTGACTGTCATTGTGTTCTTGCTGTTGATCGAGGGGAAATTAGCAGTTACAGAGTTTCGGGTCATATCAAGTGTTTTGAAAGTAATTCCTCTATTTTTATATTTCCTGTACTTTGGTTGCTCTGCTGTAAACCGATCTGCTGAGTGGAGTTGATATTCCACTCACACTCCCTTTTCAGACGCCCGAATCAATTCTGACCAGCCCTTAAAACATTAATGAGTTCAGTGTTTTTGTTTGCCGCTGAAATATGGCACCATTCACTGTTGCTGCATTTCTCTTCGGAAAATGACATATTCAAATTTTTCAGGAAAACAAGATGGAATTTCTGCCTCCTGTCTGATTTAAAAAGTATTTATTTTTATTTATGAAAAAGGTGGACAGCAACCTCTTCTCTGCATGAAAAGTAATAAAATAAAATAAATTGACTTTAATTTAAAGGTAGCTGTAATATCGAAACGCAGTGATTAGGGCTGGGCGATATGGCAAAAAAAATGATCACGATTTTTTTTTTCATATCATTCGATCTCGATTATAATCACGATATGTTATATTGTTTTTAAACCAGTTTTAAAGCATCCACACTGAAAACTAGAAGTATAGAATAGTTAAACATTTTATTAACAAACTAAGTAAATCGCAATGCAAATTAAATAATATAAACATAGAAAAATAAGAACAATTTCTGGAAATTTCAATGGAAAAAAAAAATCTAGCACCAAGATAATAAAATCTTGCGATGCACCGTTTTTTTTTTCAGTAAAAGAGAAGAACTGAACGATCGTTAGTTACAGTGTGACAGTTTACAGCCCTGAGGATTTTTGTTGCTATAAAAGATTAAAAAACTAAAGAAACCGCCTGGAGATAATGAAGGTGCTTTAGAATATAAACATTATTTTCAAGTTCTGATGCTAAATATGCTGCTGCCATCATTAATGCTTGCATCAAATGTACAAAATTTAAATAATCGAGATTGGACAGATTAGACTTAAAATGTAGCAGTACAAAACTACAATACACACAAAAAAAAATAGACAAAAGTAATTGTTTTTATCCTCTTAGAATGTTGCTCGTATGGTGCAGTGGCCTGAAAAGATGACACTGGCTACGTTTACATGCCGTCAATATTCGTGTTAAGATAAATATTCTGGTTTCTGAAACATAATAACCCCAGGGAGATCCTCATTCAGACCACGGTGCACAGACGACGCCATGACTGCATTTACACTTCATGCCACTAGGGGTGCTGTTTGCATGTTCAACCTTATTTTACACAGACACCACAGAAGAAGCAGGGCGCTGCAGCGCTGCAGGCTCTCTCTGCATGTTGTTAGAAGAAGAGTGTTAGCGGCAAGAAGTGGTGATATGTTCAATGATGCGATGCACCGTTTTTTCAGTAAAAGAGAAGAACTGAACGATCGTTAGTTAAACTGTATCACAAGTAGTTCCTACTAAAAAGACCAGATTCTTTGCGGTTCGGTGTGCCAGCAGCGGCGTGCTAGCAGCGGTGAGCTAGCAGCAGTGCGGGTGGAGCAGCCTTTCCTGTCAGCAGCAGCCTCATCTTCAGAGGATAACGCCGAGGCATGGCTGACTTCATCTGCTTCGCTGGCCTCGGCTCCACGTTCAGCTCCATCTCTGGTTACTTCTCAGACAACTTTCAGGCGGAAGTTGAGCAGGAAAAAGCCGACTTTGATTGGCTGTGGTCACGCACATTTCTGCCTTGTCTGATCGAGAAAATGTGCCCCCAGCTGATCACCGTGATCGACTGGAAATTAATCGCGATCAACAATCACGATCATATAATCGCCCAGGCCTAGCAGTGATAATCATTTTTTTCTGGTTTTGTGGTTTAATATATGTGCTAACAGTATATCAGCTTCGGACAAATCCCTGACAACCACTAATCTATACTTTGCTTAATCTCATGATAACATCTCTGTCCGACTTTCCCACTGAGCTTTAAAATAGCTCAGTGACTTTTGTGTCAGGATCTGATCATCTCATGTGACCTTACAGGCTGTGTTCCTGACTGTTTGACAAACTGTGATTCCCATTAGGAAAACCGTCTCTGTGTAATGAAGCGTTTATATTGAACAAACAATCACGGAGGCGATGAAAATGAGGAAAAGAACCTGACTTTTGACTAAAATACATTCTTGGTGTGAAGTAGAATATCACTGCATGTTGGGTTTGCTCTGATTTCTGAGGCTCGATTGAGGTTTTCTGATTTAACCAAATCATCAAGAGTCAGATCAATGTGCTCGTTGAGTCAGTATCTTTCCTGGTACTCAGCACTATTTGAAGGATGTGCTTTTATGCTCTTAAAGCAAAACTCTCAACACTCACTGCTCAGCTAGTTGTGGGGAAAAATTCCTTCCAGTGCTAACTTTAAAAAGAAACAAAAGCCCAAGTACATATTCATGTGATCATCAATTCATTTATGAGCTCAGAGAGTTACGCAACACATTTTAAGGCTTAAACTTCGATATACAAGGTTCACCTGCCTTAATTATGAAGTGTTTCTTAATCTGCTGTTTCTTAATGCTCATCTGCACGTCTGACAATTAATCTTTCATTTATGTTATCAAGGAGTCACGTATTGCACAGAAGACCAATTTTGGGAAATTTTATTTTCACTGCCTAATCATTGCACAAGTTATTGATTTAAATAATTGTATTATTATTATTATTATTATTATTATTATTATTATTATTATAGCCTTGTTGCAAACTTTTTTATGAAAGAGTTTTGACTGGATTTCAGCGAATTTTATTAAGTATAACACGGAGGTTTATGGGAGTACGTGGACATTCGTATGGACAGCATTGAAGAATGGAGTTGTTCTCTCAAAGTTCCCCCTTGCAAGCTGTTTTCAGGGGCTCCACACAAAATATATCAACGTTATCGCGAGTTGAACGTGCACAATATACTTTTAGCAAAACACTGCCTGAGCTAATCATACTTTATTAATCCCCTTGGAGAAATTTGTTTTCCATATTCACCCATCCTTTTTCTAGGATGAGCCGGGCAGACACATTACGGCCCTCCCGGGAGCTGATGGGGGGGTCAGAGGTTATGCTCAGGGAGCCACGGTAGTGTCCTGTCCGCTGTGGGATTCGACCTTGTAAATTCCACTTCTCTAACCTCTATTTCATACCTGGTGACCACAGAACAGTAGTCAGACACACAGAAAGCAAGAAAATCATAAAAAATCAACAGAGTCAAATCAGCTGCTAATCTTCATAAAAGCTGCTGCTGGGAACTGTGAGGGAAGCGATGCAGAAGGAACAAATGGAAGAACGAATCTCAAACACCAAACGGATTTGCATCATATACTTAAATGTGTGTATTGATTGCAAAAAACTATTGTTATTGTAATTCATCTGATGTCAAAAAAGAGGCGCTTGTTGTGTTTATCTGCGTCAGCCGAGTGAATACGTGTGTTATTGTGTTGGCCCTGGGATTTACTGGAGCTCTCACCATGTGAGAGTTTGGTTTGGCAGCTGTGTGTGGCATTGGAGTTTTAGATGTGTGTTTGCAGTGTTCACACTTGCAGTGTGGTTTCCTGATCTCAATCAAAGTTGAAAAGAAATTGAAAAAAAAAAGTAATTCTGGTTTTCTTTGGTTTTTCTTACCAGAGCATATTTTTTCATTGGACCAAAAGTTGCTGCTGCTACTTACAGTCTGAGCTGATTGTAACAATGCATGTTGGATTATTGTGGTGGGATTTTCACCGACTTGGATCTCACAAGCAGACTATTAAAATGTCAGAAGGAAATCAGTTATGATGAACCCAGGCTGTGGATCTATTAAAGTCTGTTGCATCTTCTTACAGAACGAGTATCTGTGGCTCAGTCTGAGCATTGAGATGTCTTCCAGTGGCAGTTGGTGGTTTGATCCTCCATCTTGCTCTATCCATGTCCAAGTGTCCACAAATTGCTTGCGATGGAAGTGGAGCATCTTGCTTGCCAGTTATTACTATTTATGTGTGTGCATTGGTGTAACGGTGTAAAGTGCTTTGAAACTGCTGAATTAGAGGAAGTATGCTATAGACGTGAATTCCATGTGGCTCTTTGGTTTACACACTCATCAGACTTTAGTCGAACTGCATGAAAGTAAGTTCATAGGGCTCCTAAATCCTGCTTGTCAAACTAACTTTGGCTCTAAAATTCAGGACAACTTCAGTACCAATTCAGAAATCATACAAAGGTCTGTTCCACCTGAATGTAAATGCATCCTTATTTGAAATAGAGTTTGTGTATTCATCTGTCATGGAATGCTAGAGCTGCTAGTTGTGTGTTCATTACATGCCATTATCCTTCCTTTATAATATCTCAACTTGCCCGTTCTTTGCTTGTTAAAGTTAAAGTGTTGCAAAATACCAAAATTGCATAAATGAATTCCTCAGTTCCAGTGTCAGACTGACAGCTGACTGATAGGTCTGTGTGTGTGTGTGTGTGTGTGTGTGTGTGTGTGTGTGTGTGTGTGTGTGTGTGTGTGTGTGTGTGTGTGTGAGCGTTCTCGTATTTCTATCCTTGTTGGGGCCAAATGTCCCCACAAGGATAGCAAAACGTGGAACGACGTGCCTTGTGGGGACCTTTTTCCGGTCCTAAGTAGGAGAAACAGTGTTTTCTTGACCATGTTGTTGTTACTGAAAAAAGTAAAAGGTCAAAAACATTTCTTTAGGGTTAGGCTTTGTTGTGGTGTGGGTTAGGGTTAGGGTAAGGGTCAGGGTTAGGGGCTAGACATGAATGGGAGTCAATGGACGGTCCCCACAAGGATAGAAATACAAGACTGTGCGTGTGTGCGTGTGTGTGTGTGTGTGTGTGTGATTTTTTTTAGCGAAAGTGACCAGCGTGTGTCAGGCTGTGACATGTTGTCTTCTGCTGAGCATGTGTGGGTTGTGGCACGTGTCCATCATCATGTCTCTGCCAGAGCAGCGTCTTCCTGCCAACTCTTCTGACGTGGCTCTCCATTCTATTCAAATTGGGAGGCCTTCACAGATTCCTGAGTGAAAGTTTGGCACCAGGAGACTGTTTCATTGCCAGGTGATTGTAGAGTGCACTGGTTACTGTTGTGCAGGAATTTTGGATGAAACGTCAGGATTTGGATGATTGTTGCCTTTGAGGTTTTTGAAAAAACAAAACGTGTCCTTTTTCTTGTGTTTGTGGTCTGACGTTAAAGACTTCAGTGCTCAACAGGGCTGCCAGTGAAATACCAAACTTGAGGAAAGTGTCTTTTCATAATTGAAACGCAAGTTGTTGTAATTTGCCTGCTTGCTCATCACTTGCCTAATTGCGGCATTTGCTTTTGGTTTAAATCTGCCAACTGTATTGTCCTCTCAGTGCAGATTGCAGCTCTCTTCATTCCCCCTCCTGTGATTCAGTAATTGTTTTCTTGCACCAAGCACACTGATGTCATCTGGGCCAGCTCTCACACTGTCATTAATGCTCCTCTCTCTTCTCTTTCTGCTGCTCTCTTGTCTTATCTCTTTTGTTTCTCCATCTCCTGATTACTGTATCTGCCACCCTTCCTCTCTCCTTTATTTCCTTCCCTCTGCAGTGTCTCTTAAAACGCTTTGCGGAGGAATTCGTCCAAGTGGGAGATGCGCTATGCCGCAATTATGGACACAAACAGGCATTTACCCACTCCGCCCACATACACGGGGTGACATGAAAAACTGTTGGACTGAAGCAGTCAATGGGGTGTTAAATGTGGTGAAACTCTGCCGATGTGTCTTCCTTTGCCGCTGTGAGGCAGAGATACACACGGCCACGGAGACTGAGCATCATTTATCACCCTGCAGAGAGGTGTGGCCGATTGTGCGCCAAACCATACTGAAATCTTCTTCTGACAAAAATGAACAACCTGCTGCAATTATAGTTTCAAACATTGTCCCCAGTATATATCATGTATTTTAGAAGTTGGGTTCTTTTTTTTTTTTTTTTTAATTGCTTCCTGCTTTTCCTTTAACAGAGTTAAGTGAAAGCTGATCATGTGAGTCATTGTGGTGATGAGCTGTTATTTTTTTCTCAGACCGGGCAAGATCAGCGTCTCTGGGGAAACGGTATCAAATTGATGTCTTTGTTGCTACTCAGCCTTCATCGTTCTCTGCAGGTTGCTATTCAAAATGTGCATTGCTCCAATGCCGTGATGATATACTTTTTTTTTTTTTTTTTTTTTTTTTATGAGAGAGCCTCCACGCTACCTTCTTTTAATTTTCCAGATGAACATATAGTCAAACTGAGCTGGCTTTATGAGCATACGTCTGTTGGCACTGCAGCCCTGACTAGTGACAGGCAACCCTGACGATTAAGGAGCCCTAAAAAACAACTGGTTTCACAGATGATCATTTTACTTGGCAATAAGCAAGGATGAAATGTTTAATACTTTAATTGATACATTTTGTGCATGCTTTCTTTTGACTGCTGAAGCCTCATTGCCCATGTAAAATCTGCATCAATAAATGATGTTCCAGTCCTCACTGGGGCTTTTTGTTTCTCCTTATCACAAGATGATTGTGGTTTATACTTTGTCAATCACTTCCTATGGCTATTAGCAAACCGGTATAAGCAGAGCTTTTAAGGAAGATTAGCATTTTTTTATTGCCTGTTTTCCCTTTATAAGTGTAACTTGCTATTATCCCATTATTTGTCTGGCTCTGAAAGCATATGATCCAGCTGATTCCTGCTGTGCCTGATCCCTGCCTGAGGGGGCCTCTGTACTGGGAAGGAGCTTTATATTGACTACTGTTGCTACCCTGGTTTTAATGTCATACTGCATTTCTCAAGGTCTCTTTTAGTCATGTTATTTAATTATAAGTCAGATGTTTTCCAGCTATTGCAGTTATATGAGCTTTTCGATAAATACAGCCATTTACAAAGCAATCATTTCAAGACTTCTCAAATACAGTGTTCTGTGGGCTGATCGGACTGAGTGCCCCATTTTGGTAACTATAACCGGCAAAGCAAGCGGTGCATGCAGGAGTATACAGACAGAAAGCTCAAACAATATGAACAAAAGGCGCTCAGTCCAGTTACTGCAATGATGGAATATAAATGAACCCAGAATGCAACAAAAGTTTTCGGTTTCCACTTGAAAATGTTGTCGTATAGTAGATTTCTAAATGTCATCAGAATCTGTGACACATCTGCATTTGCCAACTCAGATTAAAACGAGAGAGACGGTCCCCATAAAACCAACAAACTTCCCCTAGTCTGCAGAAACTCCTCCGTCTCAGCATCTCAGCGCAATTTTTGCTTACCTTTCAACATCATGCACTTGCTCTTTTATAGTGGCCATATTGATCATGGTTGCAGGTAAAGATGTTTTAAAGGTGTAATTGAGCTGGGTTGAGTCAGCTGTCCCTGCTCTCCATGCCGATTAAACACATACCCACCAGAGTGAGTTAAGTTTATTAGGTTTGTCAGACAGTGACATCTGAGGCGCTTCAGTTTGGCGTCCTTCTGTGCTTCGGTGTTGCTTCTTGGATGTGTCCGGGTCTCAGCTGGCGATTTGTAGCTCCATTAAAGGTGTGTAAATATGAGGGGGTTCCCAAAAGAAACCGGAATTTGGTCATAAAATAATGATAATAATAATGAGTTTCGACTTCTGGCCGTCAGATGTGCTACAGGTAAGCCTCGTGCATATCCGTGAAAAGTCTGAGATCTCAGAGTTACACTGATGCCTGTCAGGCGCTATTTACAGTAACAGAGTGCAGCTGCACTCTGCGATTTTTTCCAAAATGGCGACATTGACTGGGAAGCCAGAGCAGTGCGCAAACATTAAATTCTGCTTTTTGCTGGGAAAAACAGCAGCAGAAACACCCACCTTGTTGCAGCAAGCCTACAAGGATGATGCTCTGGGGAAGACTCAGGTCCATGAGTTCGGGCGGTTTGAGAAGGGCCAGATGTCCGTGCGTCAGGTCCGCTCAGCCGTGAAAACAATGCTGATCTGCTTTTTCGCTGTCCAGGGCATCGTCCACAGCGAGTTTGTCCCTCCAGGTCAAACTGTAAATCAGGACTACTACATGGAAGTCCTCAGACGGCTCCGTGAGGATGTGAGGAGGAAGCGGCCCGCGTAGTGGAGCCTGGTTGATCCACCACCACAGAGCGCCAGCAGACACGGCGCTGCGCGTCACGCAGTTTCTAGTGAAGAATGGGGTGACTCTACTCTCCCATCCGCCTTACTCGCCAGATGTAGCTCCGAGTGACTTTTTCTTGTTCCTCAAGTTGAAGAAGGAGCTGAAGGGACAGCGGTTTGCAGATGTGGAGGAGGTGACAGACAAATCGCAGATGGCCCTGAATGGCACAATTACGCACGGGTGTCACGACACATTCATGAAGTGGGAAACACAGCTGGAGCGCTGCATTAATGCGGATGGAGATTATTTTGAAGGCGACGGTGGTGTTTTATTTCGAAATGTCAGAAATAAAAAGTTACAACCAAATTCCGGTTACTTTTGGGTACACCCTCGTAGCTTGTCTAGTTCTGTTCTCTGACACACTCACATCTTTCTAACTTTTTCTCGATTCTTGCGGGATTTTGGTGAATTTGTATCTGTTTGTATCTGATGGACTCTCAGAAGGAATTTTACATGTATTGAGTTAATCTAGTGGACTCCTCTCATTCTGTAAATCTAGTAGAAGTGATAAGGGAGGAATCAAAGAGCATGTGTGATGAGCTCCTAACAGGACCAAACACACTTGGAATATCCATCCGGGGATGTCTTTGAGCTGTCTCCTCATTTCATCTCAGATTTCTGGTCAGTCTTCGTTAGTTTATTGGGCATCATTCCCAGACTTTACAGCTACTTTCAAACTCATTTCATAGAGAAAGTTTTATCCTTCAACAAAAAGCTCTTATGCTGCTGTCAGACATAGAAGATGTAAATAATTTGTACCTGACCCGCTGTCCCTCGCGGGGAAATGGTGCCTCTACATTTTGCTTTCATTCCTCTAGCCCACCTCTGGTTAATTACTTGCTCTGACCTTGGCCTCTTTCCTCAACTGTTGCAGACATAATTGGCCACACTTGACATCCAATCAGTCTGTCTCTGCTTTTAAGAAGTCACTTATTACTGAATGCACTCTACTTTCATTAAACAGAACCTTTAGGATTACAACAGATGATTTGAAGCTGAATGTAAAATGCAGCTTCCTCACGTGTGATTTTCATAGATGTTGTCAGATCGTCATAATGTGTGCTGGCTTCTAAAAAAAAAAAAAAAAACAGTTGTTTGAGAGTGATTCACTTGTGGAATTCAGCTGAAATTACATAACTAAGTTGAAGGAAGATGCTCTGTAATCTGGATTTAAGCAAAGAAGTAGCAAGAAAAAGTTGCTTTAATGCTGCTTGATGTATTGCTGCTTCTGTGGAAATGTGTTAATATCAGCCGTACAGTCATGTGTTTCATGTTTCGGGGAGGAGAACTGAAGCGTTCCCAAAACGGAAAGGTTTCGTTGTGATTTTTGGGTCCATTTACACGACTCGGAGTCAATGAAAACACAACTTTTAGAAAGGACTCCCAAGGAGGTACTTTTTGAAAACGCTCCAACCCACGTGTGTGTGTGATTTCATTACGGGATCAAACACTGCTTCTTCTGTCTGACTTTGTAAGTCATTTGCATTGTTTCTGTCTAAGCAAACATCATTTTCAAATCACAGCGATTTCAGCATTTACCCTTGAAACAAAAGCCAGAGTCACTTCAGGATCAACGAAACGCTGCTCCTCTGGTATTCATTAAAATGTGTAAATCAGGTGCATTCAGATGAGCAGACACTCTAACCAAATGTATGAATTTAAACTTGTTTAGCTTTATTGTTGTTTAATCTAAAAACGGAGATGAATTTTTTCCACACTGAGGTCCCTCAAACACATTTTACATCCAGACCCCATCAGCTAAGCTGATTAGTGAGGTGCTCGAGCATTCACTCCAGGCACTTGTGTCTGGCTGGAGTGCTTTCAGCGTTCACTCGGTGTCATTGACCCTGCTCCCGGCTGCTGACACACACACACACACACACACACACACACAAACACGCACGTACTGACTGTTCTATAATTGGATGTTAAGAGACTGTTAGTGGAATCCTGAAAAGCTCAGTCATACACGCATGTTAAGGCCTTTTCTGTTGACAATGAGCCAGATTTGTAAGATGTAGCCGTGGTTTGATCAGTGATAACATTTTTAATCAAAAACTTAGACATTCTGCAATTTTTTTGTTCCATGGCTTTAGGTTTAAGTTGCCACTGTGCGAGGTCATGCCTGCTACACGAGTGCTTCTGTTTGTGTGTGTTGTGTGTGTTTAGTTTATCTTGCAGTCTGGAGTGTGACATGCACAGATTGTGTTTGCACTGTTGCGCTGGACTTGATAGCCACAGGCTGGCTGATAGTACAGCAGACTGAGAGCAGCAGTCCTCCCCCTCTCCCTTCCTTTCTCTCTTTCTCTTCCTCATTTTCAGTCTGTTCCTTCTTCCGATTATCCTTTTTTTAACTGTCTTTGCTGAATCAGAAATTTCCAACTAGGTCAGGTATGAACAAAAAAACAAGCTTTTCACACTGAGTACTGTATTTGTTTTTTCACTTTTAATTGATTTTTACACAGTGATGGAGCTGTTATCACCTCTCCAGTTCTCAGATGTGTCGTGCAGAGCCCTACATCAGGAGTGAGTCTCCACACACAGTTTGTCAAGAAAGGCAAGGTGTAAAATGGTTATTACGCTTGCTAATCATAATAAAGCTTACCCGACGCTGCCAATGGTGCTACTCTCTAAAAAGAAAACCTTTCCAGCTGTTCTTGTTGGCGGAACTCCAGGTTCTCCTAAAGAGATTCCGTCTGCAGAGCAGCTGAGTTTGAATAACGATTTCAGGCTTCTCTTTCCACTTCAAAGAAATAACTCGTGGCCTTGCTGTAAACTCATAAGGCTGCCTGATAGAACATATATGACCAAAATATATGTAATGGTAATGATGATATTTCTTTCTGCTTTTAATTCACACACGTCCCTCTGAAGACACTTTTCTTGCTTGCATCTACCTTTTCAGACATCACAGTGATCCCTCAGGTCTCCCTCTGTATGTTTGGCAGACATGAGAGACTCGACTAGACACACAACGAGCGTCTAGGGAAGTTGACTTCTTTCGATTGTCTAGGAATTTTGCACAGGGCTTGCGCACGAGCTATTTAATGTAAATCAGACAGTCTTCTGCGGTGTGTATATTTGTGATGTCTTGCTTCACATGTGTCAAACCAGTTGAGATTTGGAGTGAATGAAACACGCCACATCTGAAAATATCACCAGTGTTGGCCGTGTCACCTGTGGGTCACAAAGCGGTGTCTCAACAAAAAGAGGCTTTTCCTTCAACCGCAACACTTAAGTACAGGACAGCTTCATTGACAAAAGAAGACTGCGACACATCGCCTGATCAATAACTACATAACTAACTTACCAGCACCGGACTGGACAGTCGCTCCGGGGTTGAAACCAGACCAGCATGGCGGCTTGGTCACAAACTGTGTACTTGCTGAATCGCTCCTTGTTTCGTTTCCACTGCAGCTGGCTTAGATTTTTTTTATAAGACTTATTTATTTTAGTAATATATTTTATATGATATCGTCTTGAACACATTTATCAACAACTCATTGAAACATTGATGGATATGCTGTGTTTGGTTAAAGCCTTGTGGAAAGAGGCTTCAATCGATTTGTCACATCAGGCAGGAAGCGATGATGCAGCTATGATGAAAAAAATATAAAAGAAAGTGATTCGATAAGCTGCGCAAAGACTTTGGGGAACACCTGTCTGTATACCTGTCCACAAAAATGTATTGCTCCCTGCCTGTCCTGCCAGTTAATGAAACATGAAGCTTTGCCAGTTTGTACAGTGTTTTCAGCGGAGGAGAAAATTTTCCCCCTGGTCTTCAATAACGAGTTTCAAAGCACATTAATGCATATCACATGGGTTTCCAACCATTTTTAAATGTGACGTACAAATTTAGTTCATACCAGGTTAGGCAGGGTTTAGTTGACTCCCTAAAAACATTCATAACAAAGTGTTTCGAGTTTGTCACACCACAGAAATTTATGCTACTAGCCACCCACTGAAATTACAGATTCCCATCTGGATGTTAGCACTCAGAGAGCAGAGGTATGCACACTAAACACTAACATTCGAACTCTAAAAACAAACGCAGCATCCAGAATGTTTGCAGCAGCTCTCTGTGAAGGTCACCGAACACCGAGTTAGCAACTCTTAATATAACCCATGCATTATCACTCATTATTTGAAGTGCATTTGAAACGGGAAAGCAGCTGGTTCAGAAGCTCAGGTTAATAATGTGTCTCTGAAAAGGGAGTTCACAGGACATCGAGTCACTCTAAGGCAACTTTTTGAAAACTCTCTGTCTTTGTGTGAATGGGTGAAACGATGTTACTGTGCCTGGGCATCCTTTGTAGTACATAGTTTTCAAAGCGTTGCTGTGTAAACGTTAAGGTTTTATGAAAAGAAAATGCAAAAATGCTCAGATTTCACTTGAAATGTCGTTGCGTAAACGGGGTCATGTAAGCTTCCTCCTTCTAAAAGAAGGAGAAGGAAGCGTTGACTTCCTGATGAACCTTCACTTCCAACCATGTGGACGGATGGTCTCGTGCGCAGAGCCTCGTTTCTTCCAACAACCTTAAGTCTTCCAACAATCATGAAATACGTATGTGCCTGTTTTTAGTGGTACTTACTGTACATGCTTAATGCTAGAGATGATGGTTTAGGAGCAAAAACATAGATTGAAATGATTTGTTTTTACCTTATTAATGCTGCATGATTCTGCCGCACAGAATCCGCAGACTGAGCGGATCTCACCTCTGCTGATGTTTCCAACTCGTGGTGAAGCCGAAGTGTCTGAGGAAATATTGAACACCTACATGTTCTCTAATCATGTGTCTTGTCTGGATGAGAGCGGCAGCTAAAAGTCTTAAATGCAAATGTGGGAGGGTTTATCAGCGCTTTGTGTCAGTCTCAGAGGACTCTGATCACAGCTTCCCCGCTGAGCTCTCTGACCCACTTCTACTCTTTCCTGCCATCTTTTTCCAGCTCACACACAACCTCACAGGCCCCGTTCATGTTTCAACCTCTTTTTCTACTACATCTTAGATCAGTTGTCTGCAACTGGCCCGTGATCAATAGTATCTGGCTTGCCAGATGATTCTGAAAACCTGAGACACCTGTTTCAGTGACAAATAAAATATACTGTAGTCCAGCATCCTTACGTGTAAGCACACAAAAACACAATGAGGTGAAAACATATATATGGGCATCTATACAAAGAACCTTAGGAGGTCCTCAAACTCACGTCTTACTTTGCATTGTGATCAATCTTTTTCCATTCTGACCAATGCTGTCTTTATAACAGAGTACACTTGAGATCAGAATGCCAAATCTTAAGAAATAGGCTCCTGTGAGGACTGCAGTTGTTCTTTCATGAGACACAACACTGAATGCTTCTCTATATGACAATGTTTCTGGAGGTGGAGTGTCATGAACCCATTTGAATAGGATGCATTTGTGAGAAAGAAGCAGCTTGTTTAACAATTTATATTGAAATTTAGAAAGTGCTCGTTTCTCTGAGGGCTGATAAAAATCCTGGATCTTTCTTATTACTGTATAAAGGCCGGTATACACATAAAGATTTTAAAAAGCTTAAGAGATTTTTTTTTTTTTATCTCTTCCAGACCCCACACATGAAGATAAAAAAATCCGGCATTGATCAGTTTTGATCATATTGTGTGTGGTGTGCTCCGATATTCTCACAGCAGCACAACACACACACCGATTCTGTCTCACTGCCTATCAAGAATCTTGTCCTCCAAAAGCCAAAAATCTTGCTTTGTCAAACATGATCTTAAACACCGTAGATGAAAAAAGCAACGCTGAAATAACAACAAAGCAGAACATGCAACATGGAAGAGTAGCTCAAAGACAACGTTATGATGGTGGTCTTGGCCATAGACATGTAATACATAGACGCTGCTACACTCCTGCTGCTGCTGATTGGAGCCGACGTGCTGACGCGGCGGGCGGCTTGTAGAAGTGTCCCTCGCTCCCGCAGCGCATGAGGAATGACATGTTTTCACCATAAAAGTGATCAGAAATTGACCAGTTTGCAAGTTATATTCAAGTTTGTTACAAACGGCAGACATGGAGGATACACAAAACAAAATGAACTCGGAAACTGTTCAGGCTGATTAAGTTTTTTATTGAGAGAATTTATTGTAGGGTTTATGTTTTGTGGTATGGTGGTTGTATGGTTTATGTTATTGATATGACCATTGTGTGATTATGATCATTATCATTATATTGACATTACATGTATTATTATCACTATTAGTATTGCTATCGTCTTTATATTACAGCTGTCATTGTGATTAATATTGATTTTAAACATGATAAATACCATAAACAGGAGAGCCACAGCCGATCGTCAGGACAGATTCACTCTTAACGCGCCACAGATTTCAGGCAACGCTTGAAGGAGAATCTTTTATGAGAAAAGATGGTCGTTTGTTTTCCGTGCGTGGTCGGGATGAGGCAAAATCGGGACAAAACCAGCCTGATTCTCTTTGTGTGTGGCCTGCTTTAAAGAATACACCCAGTTTTGAGCTATATTATTCCAGAATTTAGAAATCCTATTTCTTCCCCAACAGTAGTGAAAATGAGTCCCGAGGTCAGTTCATAAGCATGAAACATTTTTGTTTGTGCCCATTGAATGACAATAAAAATGTTAATTTGCACACTTAACACCAGAAGACTCATTCAGTCTGTTTGATTCATGGTGTTTGAATCTTCACTTTCAATGCTGTTTTGAGGTCATCTGTATCACATTGGTGTCTTCTCTTATGGCATTTCTGGCCTGTGGCTCATTGATTGCTGTTCTCACCGCCCAGAGGAGAAAACAACACTAAAAAGCGTAGAGCGGACGTTTAGCCCGCAGACAAATGGTTCAGATTTTTCTCATAGCACAGCAAATACTGTACAAAGGGGAAAGAGACAGGGGGCGATATTTATGTGTGCAGCGTGAGCTCTGATATGCTGAGAGTTGTTGGACAATAGCCGCTCTATGTGAGGCCTCTCCTCAAGGCTGAAATTGTTTTGTCACTCCTCCGTCTCCCGCTTCTTTCTCTCCTCCACTCTCTTCACGGCTCCCTTCAATCTGTCTGTCACAAAGCTACTTTTTCACTCTTCTCAATGCAGTGTTTGACTTTCAAATAATAAGTGCAGAATTACTGCTGTGAGAGCTGTGTTTGCCCTGTAGGTGGGTTAATCCCATATACCCAATGTAATCCTGGAAAAAAAAATGTGTGTGATGCCACCAACATTGACGTCATTGATGCAGCTTCTTGCTATTTGCCAACCAACATACTCACTTCGAACGAATGTACCGGGGTGACTCGTTTAGACTTGTAGAAAATGCAGCTGATTCTCAGTAGTTCCCATAAGATGCTTTCAGGTTTGATTCATCAACATATTTTCAGTCCTGCTTGAGGGCTTATTTGTGGAGAGGAATGGTTACTGATCAGAACCAAAGAGTAGCTATAACCTGGACTCTATTTGATATTGTCAGGATGTTGTAATAATGTTGTATTTCTGGATACATCCTTGTATATATCATATCACATTGTGTTCAGCTTAGTCCTGACACTGATAATATGAGTGGTTCGATTATTCAAATAAGACAACAAAGAGAATAAATAGACAAATGTAAATTAGTCAGTAAGATGGGCAGAATTGTCGACATGGTCAAACCACCTCCATAACTTCAGTTATCATGGAGTTTTACCAGTCTGCAGTAGTCGGTATCCACATCGAAAGTGGGCCAATACGATTAGTGGTGAACTAATGGCATAGTCATATGTGGCCAACTCTCACTGATAAATATGGTGAGCCGGTGACCAGTGTGATCTGATTCAATCTGCTGCAGAAGTTAATATTAGTTCTGATAAAATGTGTGAGAAGGCACCTTTGCAATATGAAACAAGTGGTCATAATTTTATGGCTGATCTCTGTTTGTGCAGCAGAAGCGCCAGCTGCTTCTATCAGCTTCCTGATTGATCTGACTCGGTCAGCACTCCGATGATGTTGTTCTACATCTATTTAATGCCATTTTTTAAGCACATAATGGTTAATATTGAACTTTAGGGTTTCATATTAGCTCTCCACACTTTGCCATTTGATCCAATTGATTTTTTTTTCCCCATCTGTTTGAACAGTTTCTCCTCTTAGATCAGTGTGACTCTGGCCTGGTCTGGGTCGAATGGTTGTGTCTCACCCTCCCTCTGTTTTTTCTTTTTTTTTTTTCTGTCACACTAACCTCTTGTGTGTGTATGTGTGTGCTTGTGTGCATGCTGCAGCCCACAGAGACAAAGCCAGGGTTTAGTTGTCTCATCATGATTTATTCATGCCATTAGTGACTCTGCAAGAGTGTGTGTATGCGTGTATATACCTGTATATGTGTGTACACCAGGTTATTAAAAGTTGAAATAAAAGCCAGTGTGAGTGACGGTCTCACCGTATCATTGCGTAGGTAGATGGAGGTGAAGAGATGGCTGTGATGGTGAATGACTGACTCTTCCACTCATGTTGCCTTTTTCGTTATCTCACAGGCAACCCGACAAACTGGTGGTGGTGTGGACCCGCAGGAGCCGGCGGAAATCCTCAAAGGTTTGTACTGAACAAAAAGCCGACCCAAAATAACAAAAGACGTTAATTTTTCTCAAAATAATTGTTTGTCTTCTTCCCCTCTGTCTCCCAGGCCCACAGTTGGCAGCCTGGCATCAAAAACCCCTACAGAGGAGTTGTGGTGTGGCCTGTACCAGAGAACATAGAGATCACTGTCACTCTGTTTAAGGTGGGTTACAGCCCCTCGTCGGTGTTGGAATATCTAGACTTTTCAACATTTTTTTTTTTTTTTTTGGGCTGCGTATCTCCAACCCTATCTCCATGCCTATTGTATGATACAGTTGTGCCTGTAAATGACAGCCTTGTGTGGATAAGATCTGTCACCGAGCCTGCCTTACTTAAACATGCTGGGCCTCCTTGCTGACAGGCCGGCTCAGGACTCAGTGTCCTGTTACCTCTTACCTCTTTCCACAAATACCCACACACCCGACTTGGAATAGTAAAGGTACTGGTGGTGTACATTACTAGGTGAATCCAGTTTTAGGGAATCTATTACTGACCTACTGATTTATCCATGCATATTCTCCACCAGCTCAAACCAAGCACAGGCCAATCCCAGTTTACAAAAAACAAAAAGAAAAAAAAAAAAAGCAGGAACACCCTGTGCATGATGCTAGTTCGTCACAGAGCAAACACAGATCATTACACACATACTCTCCCACTCCGAGGATCCATTTACAGTCACAAACTAACCTAACAAGCATGACTCTGGATTGTGGGAGGACTGCCAGAGTACATGGTGGAAGCCCACCCATGCACAGGGAGGAAACTGTGATCTCCACTCAGAACGACCAGCAGGTCCGAACCAGAAGTATTCTCTAACCATAATCAACAGAACTACCCACTAACCCACAGTGCCACAGTGTCAAATCTGTTTGAGACCAATGAATTGTATGTTTATTCCTGTATAAACATGCCCAATAAACAGCTTGATAAATAAAATGTCCAAAAATGTTTACTTAGCAGCTCTTTGAAGCATATTTTCAATATAGACTTAATCCAGAACCAGTCTGACACTGTCAGATTGGCTGGTGACAGTTTTGTTGCTCCTGTGAGGCGGGGGCCTGTAACTTGGAGTTACTGCAGGAGTTGTGACAGACTCAACACAAAGACTGTATGATGCCTCAGGCTTGCTGACGCAGCGATGCCCAACCTTTCCATTGAAGGGCCCAAATCTTTGCCATTGTAAACACAGGTGAAAGATACACTGTTACAAGCCAATTACATAATTATTTGGATTGCACAGTGACGTAAAACCCTCCAGAATCACCCATATTCCTCCATTTGTAGAAAAAAAAAAATGGTTTTAGGCTCCTCCTAAAATACATTACGGAGCTCTACTGTCCCAGGGTACAGTGTGTTATTTGCCAAAAAAAGCACACTAATTATGATAATTATAGCTAAAAATACATACTGTCACTTGCAGTGGTTTTCCATGTTCAAGCACATTTTTTTCAAGCACTAAACAGGCCAAACGTTGTGATATTTACACATTTAAGTGACATTCTACTATCTGAACAATTAGCAGAATCAGTTTTTCCTATATTCTTATATTCCTATCTCCTTGTCCACCATTCTTATATTGCATTTAAAACATAAAAGAGATGCCAAGGTTAGATTCCCTGTGATAACTCAGATGTTTGGTGGGTTTTCTGATTTTGTAAACATGACTTTAGTAATGAATGGGGCTGTGTAAACTGCAAGACTCCAGATGATTAATTTAGTGAAAATATTCAAATTTTATCTCAAAAACGAATAAAAGACAAGGCTGATAGGGACGAGAGTGTGAGTTTTGGATGACTCTCCAGACGTTTGTAAAAACACGCTGTGATATCTGCTCCAGTGTCCTCTGGCTCACTTCTCTGGGTCTGTGCTCGTACTTGTGAATGTGTCCTTTCTGGGCCCTTTTCCACTTCCGGTCCCAGAGGAAGTAATAAAGATGTTTTTGTAAGAGACACAAAAGAAAGCCGCAGAAAACACAGATCACCCACTCCTGTTGGATGGAGCCCAAATCAAATAAGACTGTCTCTTAGCGTCTGTGAGCTTCTTGTTTTAGGTAAAATAGTAATCGCCCACTGCAGCCATGAATTGTTGAATGGAAATAGACCACAGGAAGAAGAAGAAGAAGAAGAAGACAAAAAAAAACAGCAACGCTCTTATCAGGTTTATAAGAGACAAACACCAAAGCTGAACAGCTGACTCATTCAGATGCAATTGAGATGTTACTTCTCAGAAAAAGGGTTTGAAATTTGTCACATCGAGTTTTCTCATCTTGATGTGAAATTTACCTAAACGATTTTTCGATTAGAAGTCTCATTGGATGTTTCTGGGAGATAATAACTCTCTTACCTACACACAAAGTTTCAGAAATACTGGTTTCAAAAAGGAAAGTGTTCAGAAAACAGTTTAAATCGATCAGTGTATTCAGACTCAATGCAATGCAGCAACCTGCAGACACTGAATCTCTTCATTAAAGTCAGGTGGAAACAGATTCTGTGAGATCTTTGTGGTGATGAGCTGAATCTTTTTGTGATCCATTGTCTCTGGGTAGATAATGTCCGATCACTATAGCAGCAGCTGACACACAGGTTGATATCCAAATACTTGAGTGAAATGTGGCTGCATGTTGCTAGTGGAGTTGTTATCAAATCAAAGTTTATTTATAAAGCGCTTTTCATACATAAAATAATTCAAAGTGCTTTCGAGGTCTTTCCGATGCTGCAGCAGCTGACAGCAGTGCCTGCTGGAGCGCACTTTTAGGTGCAGCTGCATCCCCATTTACGACTGTGGAAGGCAGATTGACTGGCGTGTGGCTTCAGGAAATGTGCTGTGAAATGATGCAAGATCAGTACGCCACAGTCTGAAGCTTTACAGGACTGTCCAAAGTGTTTTTTAGAAATAGAAAACTTGTTTCATTTTTTATTGTGGACTGTTGGTGGACTGGCAGGCGCAGCGTTATGTTGAACAGTCCAAGATCAATCTGAATGAATGCTTATGAAAGTGCAACATTAATAGCAACGTGTTTGTTGCTATTAATATCGTGTGAACATGTGTCTGTGTGAAACTGTCTTTGTGTCTCAGATTAAGATTTTCTTTTAGATTTATAATGGGGAAAAAGTAACAGAATTTACAGATTTGTGAAGATTGACTTTGTGGCATACTTGTTGTTATGGATCACGGTCAGTAAAAATTATATTAGATGTTTATGAACAAGGCCTGAAGTCTAAACAGTGAGCTGCACAGGGACCACAAGTAGCTCGGATGCTGGAGCCTCTCCCGTCAGCCGCGCCGCAGCCGCGCACAGCGCTCCTCGCCCGGCTTGGAGACCTCCAGAGACTCTCGGTGAGGAGAAACTTCCAGGAGCGTCCCGCAGCCCGCGCACAGTGCGCCTCCGCTGGGCACCGGAGCTCCGCAGCCTCCCGGCGTGTCAGACGCCCGGGCGCCGTGACAGCCGAGGCCGACTCAGAGTGCCTTTCTGCTGGGGAGAGGAGCTCCGTGACGTTCCCATCCGAGCTAATTGTGGCTAAGTTAGCCAAAACTGTCAGCTGACCCACCGGAAGATGGTAGACGAGCTGACTTTATGATAACACTGGCGATGGAAGAAATATAGCCGAAATTAGCGATTTTGCAGAGATTATGTCCCGCGTTGAAGCTCCCTTGCCGTGGCCCCCGCTAAATCGGTTGGATCTAAATAACTTCTGGCGGACTCCGAGCTGCACCATGTTTGAGTGAGTATAAGAGCATGCACATACCTATAAATAAGGTCCAGGTGTCAAAAAACCGGAGTTGCCCTTTAAAGATATGGTACTACAGACATTTCACATCAGCTGGAGTCTTTGAAGTAATTTCAGGAGGACACTTGTTGTTTGAAAATTAAAAAAATATGTGCAAACCAAGTTAGCCTGTTTATAAATCTTGAATCCTCAACTTAACTCATCGAAAGTAACTTTCTTAAAAGACACTGTTATATTGAGGAGAATCAGATCATCATTGGAAGCTTCCACTGTGAGTATTTCTTCACTTGTTTGACTGGAGGTGAAAGCTCCACCAGTGATTTGAAGATCTGAAGCCTCTCACTTGCCCCGGTGGCCCCAAAGCTCCGGAGCAGGAACAGCTGAGCTCAGCAGGATCTGCAGCTGACGCCTCGGGGAGACGCTCACCACCGGGAAGCCTCAGATGAACTTTATGATGTGCAAGAAATGAAAAAATTAAAAAACCTGAAATGAGCTCGGGCAGAGCTCTCGCCGCTCCTGCTACAGACAGAATCAATCACAGCGGAGACGAGGAGCAGGAGTGGGCAGGAAGTACCCAGACACACCATTACTGTCTCCACAGTCTGCCTCTTGGAGTGTTCCAGCTGGCATGTTTGTGACTGAGCCTGGTGACTTTCATATTGCATCAGCTTTTCACACAGATCCGACACGATTGGTTGCAGAGCCTCAGAAGAACAGAGAACGCCACGTATGGCCCTCGTAAATGTGCAAACGGTCTAATAAGATTAGTGTTTGCAGCGTGTGTGTGCAGAGACGGCTGATGATACCACACTCTGCTGGCCCTCTGAGGCAGTGGTAATACAAAGGAGGATTTACAGTGTGAAGGGGTGGCAGCAGCAGCGATGAGGCACCAGTATCACTTTCTTTGTGTGGTTGCGTCCTTGTGGGCGTTGTGCCGCTCGATTGTTGTACCAGTCTGCAGGAATATTGATTTCCAGGGGTGTGTCAGTGCATGAAGACTGCATTTCGAGACATACATTATGTTATTACATTACATTATGATCTCCTTTAGTTCAGCTTCACCTAACTTGACTCATATACTGTATTGTCATAGCTCTGTTTCAAATACATTTTGTTGTGATCTCTCTTGGTAGTAAATGTCCTGATGTGACGTTTTGGAGATTCGCCACATTAGCTGAAAAGCTTTGAGATCCTCAATTTCTAGCTAGGATGGGCAACTTTGATCACAATGGAGCCACCGAAATGTAATTATCACTACCAGAGGTTTAAAAGTGCAACAGAAAATGTATTGATACAATTGAGTTTGAGGTATTAATGTAATCAGCTAAATGAATGTCTGTAAATTGAGCATATTGAATCAAACAATCATTAAATTGATCATTTCCACTTAACAATGTGGTTAGTTTCACAATTTTTAAGTCACAATTTAAACTGATAATGGTTCAAATGTGATGAATTGACCTTCGTTTCTGAAAATGGTCTTGCATTTAATGACTTCTCATTGCTGATCCATAGTCTGTGTGCACTGTGAGTCCAGCTGAAGTTTGGCTTATTGAAACTGTTTTAATGTGATTTGTTACCTTTTCACTTGTGGGTGACTGTGAAATCCATTTAACATATGCATTGCGACTTTAGTGTTACACCAAGAAGATGCATGCTCATGTCATTGCTTGGGACTTTTGTTTTGCAGTTTTCATGTGCATGGGTTTTGCATCTGCGTCTAAGTTCAGATATTCTCATCAGGCTCCTTGGTAACTTTGATTTGGTTGCATCTCTAAATGTTTGTGATTGTCTGTCCTAACTGAGATAGGCAGCATGAAACTGAATATAAGGTAAACAAGGAACGATTATCTTCATAACATACAGACCACACTGCAGATGCAGAATATTTTCTCAGTTAGACAACATGAGTTTTGACCAGAATCAGCCTGATTGTTATGGGTTTGCCATCAGTTGTGCCTCTGAGAGTGATGAGCAGTGTGTCCATGATTTGTGTTGTTGTGTACTGTATGTGTTAAAGCTAGAGGGTCTGCGAAGGTCATTCGTGCTGCCTCCATTACTGTCTGTTTCTGTGGAGTCAATCGAGCATGTGGAGGAGGAAGTAGAACAGAGAACACAGATTCAAAAGAAAAACAGCCATAGAGATGTACATTAAAAACAAGATTCAGCAACTTAACAGGAGATATCCCCTCTTACGGCAGTCATTTGAAGTAAAAACAGGAATAAATACGATGGAAACCAGCAGTGTCTGGCATGCCTGGAACAGCAAATCAAAGTAGCAAACGTGCGGTGCATTTTTCTAACAGATCTTCTGTATGATTGTTCCCCTTTAAAATGTGAGGAGCACGTGTTTGTAGGATGAGCACATGTGAATTTAAAAACATATTCTTTCATTTATCTTTTCATTTTGCATGAATATTATTGAGAAAAGGAGTAGCTGGCTGTTGAGTCTGCATCATCAGAGTGATTTAAATTTGTCTCTGTGAATAAAGAATAAAATTGGGACACGCGAATCAGGTCAGTGTGTGAGCAGACTGCTCAAACAGTGAATGAGCCGTCACTCATTAACTGTGGCATCTTTTTTTTTTCCATGCAGGACCCCCATGCAGAGGAGTTTGAGGACAAAGAATGGACGTTTGTCATTGAAAATGTGAGTTCTGAATCTAATCCATCCATTTTTTTTCCATCTTGCTGTTATCATTAATACAAGAGTTGCTCAAAAAAGAATACAGTGGAAAAGTTTTTTACACAATTTATTTTTCACAATTAAATCTCCACAGATTTTACAGTTTATGCTGTAAATGTGTTCCACTTTCTTTGTTTTTTAAGTAATTTTTGCCTTTGAGTCATGAAACTAGGCTTTGACGATAACAAATTGAGTGAATTAAATGATTGAAGCTTTTTACTTTATATGATCTGAATGAGCTCTTCAGTGTTTTTGAGATACAACTGCATGTTAATTCTTCTTAAGATGAGGATTTCCTTGTTCTGAGATGCTCTTCATGAGAGAATGGGAATCATTGTCACAGCATAATTGGTAGGAGGCTTCTTGCTTTTCCACCTTCAGTTCATTGTATGTGCAGGTTCTGCCACCATGTGGTCACTATTTGCTATTACACATTCCTGGACAGTCGCCTTTATATTGCAGTGTTTGTACAGGTTAAATGACACATTTCTCTGTGTGTTTATGCTGATGTCAGCTTACATTTCATCAAGAGTGCCATTCATTGGTCACAGCATGCACTTGCACAGCATACACATTTGTTGAAACCCAAATCAACCTGAAATATTAACCTCTAGGGAGGATTTCAGAGCTTTTTTTTCAATGTTTCATTCACAATGAGAATATTTCCATCAAACAAAAGGCGTTTTCAGTCCAGACATAGTTTTTCTGCATGAGATGTGCGATTACACATCCTCCAGGGAGCATGCTGTAATAAAACAAAGTACGAGAGGAAAGAAACCATAAAGGAGCACTTTGTGAGACGTGAGTGAGGATTCAACCAGCAGAAAGCTAAGCCAGCCTTCTGGAAACTTTCTGCTCTGAAACACTTTGCTGTTTTCCATACTTGTGCTCAGGCCTGATTTTTACAGCCTCACTGAACAAACGCAGTCTTTGTATTTACACTTTTCCAGGTGCTGGACATGTGGAACTTATGACAGATTTGTTCTCGCTGATGCGGAAAGCATTTGTTCATGTTACAGTAACAGGCCATTTGTGAGAACTGAATGGAAACAACCTGTGCAGTGTTAGTGACATGATTGCCATCTAAACACTGTCCGCTGCATTTCCTGCATAATGTAAAGCAGCTGCTCTTAACTCAAGTGTCAAACACAGTCATGCTGTGGATGCTGCTTCGCTTTTTGGGAACAGATTTAAGGACAAGTCATCAGATTTGTTTCACTGCAGTCTGAAGCAGCTGTATTTGATTACTGTGCTGTCTTGATGATATATTTTATATGGCTTTTATGGCTTTATTTTGAGTTAAATCAGGGAGAAACAGTCAAGTCGACCAGCCCGGTGCACAGAAATCTGCCTTTTTCCATTTGTAAAAGTCAGTATACTTGTCTCACTTTGTGACCCAAGCCCTCTAAAACCTCTCAGTATTCACAAAGTCTTCAGTTATTTGCTTCCTGTTTATGACAAGTGTGATATGATTTAAAATTGGCCTCTCTCTCTCAGAAATTTCATAACTGACAAGTCGTCAATCATTATCAAATGAAGCTTTGCGTCAACACCAGAAGAGGCAGGCGAATGTACTGCATTGTTTAAGAAAAAACTTAGAATAAAAATGAGAAACAGACGACATTAGAACGAAGCAGATGTTGAAAACAAATAAGGCCACTTCTGGGATTGATATACAGTCAGATCTGAAGCCTGCTTGTTTGTTGAGATGGGTGTCAAACATAAGACGCGTGGGCCAAAGCTGGCATGCTCGACGCTTCAGTTCAGCCTGCCAAACCACCAAGAATAAATTGTAAAGTTTTCAAAGAAAGCATTGTTTTTTGTTTTAACAAATTTCACAAGAATAGCCGATACATCACAAAACTGAGAAACGATCTGGGATTTTGTCATGAAAGCGGACTACTTCATTCCTCAAAGCAAGGCTGTCAGGGTCAGTTTGTAAGAGCAAACATTATAAAAGAGCTATATAGACGTTTTTTGGATTTTTCATTGTTGTTGAATCTGAACGTTTCACTAAGATTGGCTTTATATTGATATTGTAGTAATTTTTGGTTGGAACGGTTTGATTCTTGCAAAATTATAGACATTTTCATCTAGTGTACTCTTTTCCACAACAAAGAAAAACTTTAAAATTGGAATTTGAAGGTTATTATAGTGCTATTTTATTGGTCCGTCCCACACAAGATGAAATTTGGCTGAATGTGGCCCCTGAACTTAAATACGTTTGACATCCCTGAATTAGGATGAACACACGATCACTAAATTACAGCAGTGGTCCGAGGGAAGGATGTGGAGGAACGCCTACATTTCCAAAATAAATAATGATTCTGAAATGTTACATTTCAGTTTGAACTTGTTACAGTTTGTACAGTTATGTTTGTAAAAAAAAAAAAGAAAAAGTTGTTACATTTGAATTTAGAGGTGGCCTATACTGTGGAGGAGTTATTTACATTTTTTTGTTAACTTATGATGTCCCAGGCCACAACAAGATCCATTTGCAAGTTAGCAGTACAGAAACACAACAGTGGACAACATTTCTAATTTGTACATAGCACAATTTTGGTCGGATTCACTTTTTGTGCAGGTGTGATTCAACTCATCCATTTAGTGTAACTTTGAAACCTTGCCTGCATGTTTACATGGAATGTGCAATTATTAGTTTTTTTCAATGTCATGATGAAGTGTGTGTGGGACTTGTGCAGTCGTACCGTTCATGGTGGATTCATTCAGCTGCTTTATGCCGTGATTGGTCTCTGCCTGCTGTTTCTGTACCTTCCTTCTTCAGTCCCTGATTTAAAGAGTTGTGCTCAATACTCAAAACATCTTAGCCTGTGCATAAAAAAAGTTCTTCCGTTTATTTATTGGTCACTGTAGCTGAAGTCTGCCATCACTCTTGTTTTCAAAAGAGTCCAGTCTTCATTTACAGTCAAGATTTTTGAAGCTTTCAAGGAAACCCATGAAGATGTTTTTCATATCAACATTTTCCTTTTTGCTGTTG
This sequence comes from Salarias fasciatus, assembly GCF_902148845.1. NCBI lineage: Eukaryota > Metazoa > Chordata > Actinopteri > Blenniiformes > Blenniidae > Salarias > Salarias fasciatus. The sequence continues at coordinate 4,724,738 of NC_043757.1, forward strand.
CAATGACATCCTAAAACATATGTTTGAGTGCATTACTCCTGGTCAACAAGCGCAGAGCTCTGGGACTTCTCAGCCTCCTTTAAAAAATGGTATTGAGGGGGAGAAAGGGCCGCCTGAGTGCCTCCGCTGTCACTTTCTGTACACGTCAAGCTCAAAGGAACGACAGCAGACGCTGCTCTACCTTCCTCTCTTTGATAGAGAGCCGAGAAGACAAGCAGGTCAGCCGCTGCCGGCCGGCCGGAGCGTGGGAGAGAGCCAGAGAGGGAGGGAAGACGACGAGGTGGAGGGTTCGCCTGTGTTTCTGCATACCTGACTAATGACAGGAAGATCAAAGTGGGTCTGCTGACAGCAGGAATGGAGAGAAGAGAGGAGAGGCAGGAGGCAACCTTACACCTTCACACACTCTACATGTGAAGGGCTGCCGGTTCCTCTGGGAGTCGCACTCTGCTTTCAACTCACCTTTATCGGCTGCTTTCTAACTCCGACTTGAGTTTTAGCCAAACATGCCAGGTAACCAGAACAATCTGCAAATGGAACTCAGGTTTACTTGATTTCCCTCATTAAAAGTTAACATGTCCAATCATGTCCGATAGATGAAAAAATACTATAAAGAAAAGGCAAACAGCTTAGAAAAAGTAAGACTTAACAAATAAAGGACCATGAGAGTGTGAATACTGTCATGCTATGTTAGAATTATTACCAATGGAATTTTCTTCAAAATCTTTCTTTATCAAAGAATGGACCTCATTTTTCCCATCATCTTTTGGCAAATAATAATACATTGTAACTTTTTAGACTATGAGAACATAATTGTTCTTCAAAAGACAAAAGTACTTTATCAGCTAAAGCATAGTAACCTCAGTGTGGGTCCCTAACCTCAGTGTGGGACTCCTCGTGTAACCTGTCGCAGATCACACCTTTTCTCAGGTCATCAGAACCATAAATGGGGTATCTTTGAGAATATGACTCCTTATCTGCCAGTGTTCTGCAACCTCCATTAAAGAGGAATTCATAAAATAAGTGTGGGAGGTGGTGATGTAACTGATTGCTGCTGATAATTTGAAAGCACTTCAAGCGGAGGCTCTACTTCCTGCAACATATTACAGATTTTAATAAACAACCTTGTGGCTAAGACACGTACAGTTACATACAGGAACAGATCTAAGAGACAATGGCTTTGCCCGTTTGTGCCTCTCATGAATGAAACACATCGATCGCATCTTCTAAATGGAGTCATCGTGTGTTAGTGGGATAAATGATTTAACATGATGATTGACTTTGGCTACATTGCTCAACATTCCCAAAGTGATTCACATCATCAGTGTCATCGAGCTATTTGCTCATGTCCACACACACACACACACACACGCGCAGTCTTGTATTTCTATCCTTGTGGGGACCGTCCATTGACTCCCATTCATGTCTAGCCCCTAACCCTGACCCTTACCCTAACCCTAACCCACACCACAACAAAGCCTAACCCTAAAGAAATGTTTTTGCACTTTTACTTTTTTCAGTAACAACAACATGGTCAAGAAAACACTGTTTCTCCTACTTAGGACCGGAAAAAGGTCCCCACAAGGCACGTCGTTCCACGTTTTGCTATCCTTGTGGGGACATTTGGCCCCGACAAGGATAGAAATACACGAACACACACACACACACACACACACACACACACACACACACACACACACACACACACTCATAGTTTGGAAGAGGACACTGTATGTGCTCCACCTGCTTCATCCAGCAGAGTATTGTAGTGGGCTACAACCAATCCGAGCTGATAGTTCTCTACATAAACTTTGCACCCTGGAAATCTGATTGTAGTACTTATAAAGGGACATGCAATCTTAAACATAATCATCCATTCAGCATGAAGTATTCAGCAAATTGAAATTGAATTGACAATTAGGAGATGAATCTTGGTTTAAAATGTCAGTAAATGGCCGATGTGCATCTGATAGAAGCATATTATGTTAAATATATTATGTTAAATATTCTGTCAGGTATTTCAGTGCTCATAAACCAAAAGCTAAATGCATCATGATCATAACCTCTGGTTAACAATAATAGTAATAATTAAAAAAGTAAAGACAAGTCTGATCTTTTGAAATGTTCCTTTTTGCAATCCTCTGTTTTTTTATTTTCTGGTTTTGAAGAATAATTGAAGAAACATGAAATATTTGAAAAACATTAGTGTTGGTGTATAGAATCCAAACTGTACAGAAGTTTCACTTTTTGAAATAAACAAAGAAAATCTTTCCCATTGTATTCTAATACATGGAACCACACCTGTGTTTGTCTGAAAATGCAAATCATGGTGTTGTGAGGGGCTGATCTGTCTCGACCTTACAAAGTATAAAAATGACAAAACATTTACTTAACTTTGAAAATTGCAACACTGAAACCTGCGACTGAACAGCTGATTGTAGCAAGACACCTCAGTTTCAGTCAGCTACCTTTTTCCTCACATAATCAATGTTAAAGCAACACTAAGGAACTTTCAGTTTCCGTTGATTTTGGCGGCACCAGTGGACAAAAGCGGTAGTGTTTTGCCTGAACAAATACTACAGTTCCCATGAGGACTAGTGCGTGGCGTCATAAAATGCTGCTCCGGTTGGCGCGCTGTAGGACTGAACTCGCCTGCATTTGTTTCCAGTGGCTGTGTGAAGGACGGATAGCGACGAGGTAATAGATCTAATGGTGGCTAAACGATGTTATATCATAATGTGACGCATGCCGTGTGCAGGGTTCCTACCACCCTCCTCACAGTTTCTTAGTCCAAGTGAAAGCAATACTGATGCCCTCAGCCCGTGACAGAGGGGTCATTCAACTCGTTGTAAGTCGATGTATCATCACAAAAGATATTAAAATGTTTTATTAAGGTTGAAAAGTTCCTTAGTGTCGCTTTAAATCTCAATAATCAATATAAAAACATGCTAACCAGGGTGTGAAGATGTTGTTCCGCCTCAGGTTTTATCAAATGTCTATTGGTGGAGAGGGATTAAGATCATGCGTCTTTATAAATTAGCTTGTTGGTCATTGATTTTGTTGAAATAAGCAGAACATGAGAGTCAGGGAGACTGTATATGGCCCCTCAAATACCCCCACAAGTATTCAGTATGTGAAATATTGTAGTTATAGTAAATAGAATTATTTCCCACATCCTGTAGTGTTACATCTTCCTTGTGCCAGTCAGCTTGGACCACCACCAGCTGGATAATGCATTAAAAAAATGGATGAAAGGTTTCACATCAATAACAAAGCAGCTGATCGGAAATATAAGGAGAAAGTCTGTGAACTGGCCACAAGAGGGCAGTCTACCCTAAGAGCAGTGCAAAGCCCTTTCCAAGCTGTTGTGATTAAATCTGTTGGCTGGCCTCCTCATGTCACCTGTGTATGTGTGTCAGTAGGTAAAGCCTCCCCAATGTTTGTGCAAAGAACGGTACTCCATCCAAACATGCAGATGGTTTTTATCACTTTTTGTTCCGACTTAAATGTGCGGAGGGCTCAGATCGCCGCCTCCTGCCAGCCTCAGCCTTCAGGTATCTAAGCTAATACAAAGCCGGGGCCCATGAATGAATGCAGCAGTGAGTGCCGCTCCGAGGAAGAGAAGAAGAGGAGAGGTGAGTTCTCCTGACCCCTCATCAGACGCTGGAGGAGAAAGGGGAAGAATACGCCATTGTGCCCGAGCAGCGGAGATGATGAAATTCAAGATCCCCGCGCTGTGGCTTCGTCTTAATCTGGGGGCCCAACCTCGCGCTAGGCTAATCCCTCCCCGTCGAATTACTGGCCCCGGCTAGATTGTATTTTGTCATTGAAAATGGCAGTGTCAAACACTACCTTTTTCTCTCCTCTATTTGTTCGTCTGCCAAGGCGAATCGCATAATCAAAAGATGGAGAGAGAGAGAGAGAGAGAGAGAGAGAGAGAGAGCAAAAGGAGAGAAAGTGATGGCGAGCGAGGGAGAGAAGGCTGAAAATGGCTGCACAGTAGTATCTCTAAATTGCATGCTACCCTTGCCTTTCACCCTTTTTCAAACAGGCGCGTATTATCAAAAAGGTGGGCAAATTGAGAGTCAAAAGATTGGACGGCTATATTTGAAGGCATTGTGCTGACGGGCTCTTTTGTGTGTGCATGTGCGTGGTGGGGGGTTAATGTGTGTATGTATGTCCGCCTGTATTCACCCCGCGTTTGCATATCAGCCAAAGCTGGAGATGGGAGACCAACTTCCCTCATCTTCAAAGCTTTGTGGGAGGATTTAAATAACACACATACAGAGACACACACACACACACACACACACACACACACACACACACACACACACACACACACACACACACGGAGCTATCATGCCTGATACATTGAATATACAGCGATGCACACTCCAGGGCCCACTCTTCCTCACTCCTCCCCCCTTCACTCTCCCTCCAAGTCCTACTTCACCTTTTTTCACTCCTGTTCCATCGATGTCACTCAGAAAATGAAAGATTTTGGAGATCTCCCATCACACTGTTTGACAGGCTGCCTCCTGCGTGTTTCCACATTAGAAATATTGACTTTTTTTCTTTATAACCACAGTATTATAATTTTCTTGACAGTGGGAGCAAGGATACTGACACTACTAATTTTACCTACAAACTAAGACTATTGGAGCAAATACATGCAACTAAAGCATGTCTATATCAGAACGCTAAAACAATTGTCCAGAGTGATGTAAAATAATAAAATGTTAACGTGTTCCTCAAACAAAACAGGCTCACCTGTGTTTGACTTGGGTTGACTTGACCTAACCACTACATTAAGGTTTGACTGCATGCAGTGCTGCTACTTTGCTGTTCCTGTTTGTTTTCCACCACAGTTAGAAACAGGTAGCTGTACAGGAACATCAGAAATGCTGTTATCAAAAGAGACAACCGCTTCTGAGACTCTAAGGTTATCATCAAAGATCCAGAGAGCTGCGTTGCAACCGTTTGAAGACTGGAACTTGTTATTATCATTACAAAGAGATCAGATGCTTCCTGGATTCGGAGCACAGAAGAAATTAAGACATGCAAAGCTTCAAGAGCAGTCTGGAGGGCTTCTGTAACACTCTCAACAAACTTCAAAAGCAAAGGCTGAGAAAGACACGATGGTTGAATGAAAGGAACAAGAACTGTGGACCGATTAAACCAAAGTACACATTTTTGGGGATGTATCAGTTTTGCAAAGAAGCCAAGAAAGACTAGCACAGCCTAACTACTGCAGAGCACGGTGGAGGTGGCATCATGCAGGGAGGCTGCTTTGCGGCCTCATGTACAGTAGGCCTCGTCAAAGGAAAGATGAAGTCTGAAGATGTTTATGGAAAAAAAAGTGTTGTTTGGAGTCACACTGAGACTCACTGAAAGCTTTCGAAAACAGTTTTATTCAGCCAGCGTTGCAAAATGTTGTGCAAACTTGAAAGAGCTTGACATGGTGGGAGAATTCAGAAACAGGTGAAAACCAAAAGTGAGAGCAGATCTGGGAATTATTTGGCCAGTGAGCAAGATGTGACTCTGCTGAATTAAAAATTGGGAATCGAGTGAAAATCAATGTGCAGAGCAGTACATTCTTTGCTTTTTTGCAGGTTGTGTCATACGAACCTCACTCTGTTGGCGAGTGGAGCTAACTGTTGTTCTCGCAAAATCGATTAATTGATTCCACCCTTAATCTAGATGGGTGCAGGAGACATTGATACATTATTTTTGTGAACAGGTGTTATTCTAAGAGAAGAGGAGCAAACATTTTTTTCTGAATTCTATTTTTTTCTGCTGTTTAACAGTAAGTTTGGAAATTTCACCACATCCCTTCAAAGTGAGGGCACAAACGGTGAATCTGAGCTCGAGAGTCATTTGGTCGAGCTTGCATGTCAAAGTGATTCACGACGTTTATCCCATTCGTGCACTCTCACACGCCAAAAGCCACGGCCGCCAAGCACATGCTTGACCTCCTTTAGGAGCAACTTGGAAATGCACACTTGGTCATGACCCCCTCTGCGTGCTTCAATGTTCTTCCACGGTCTAAACATGACTTTTGAGTTCATGAGGTGGCTCTATGAATGAATAGATAAATAGATCATGCAGAGCAGGTTCATTCGTGAAACTTTTGCATGCAATAAATCTTTCATCTTTCTGAGTTTATGTGTGCTCTGTATCGAGGGATTTTCATCAGGGCTCATGATATTATTTCACGTTGTTGGTCGTTTCTTCTTCCTCCTCTTCGTCTCTTTCCACCCGCCTCCCTCTGTCTGAGGTGAAGTCCTGTCTATTGTGGACCTCGTCCAACTCCATTAAGGCCATTTCCACGCCACATACCTCCCACTTACGCCCACTCACACCGTCACACACTGTCACATACTGACACACACAGCGGGAGGAAGGGAAAAAAAAAAAAAAACGAAACCATGACACCCAACTACTCACACACAGACGACCGTACCTCCATCACCTCCACACACACACACACACACACACACACACACAGGCTCGCTCTGTCTGTGTTGTACCCTCAGCCATGGTGTGTATGGTGCCTCCCCCTCCTCCTTCTCCTCCCCCTCCCCCTCCCCCTCCTCCTCTCTCTGTCTGGAACACATTACGTAGGCCAGTGGCTTGTGAGCACTGACTGGGCCTCGGGGAAGAAAAACACAATTATTTCAGCCCTCGGCTATTCACGCAAAGGTGACAAAAGCTGGTATGAAGTATGAAATCCCAAAAGTTTCTCCCGTGCCGCGGCCGACAAATTGGGATTAATTTGCGCTCGTGTGCACGCGTGTGTCTCCAAAGTTTTCACCTTTGCTCATTTTCCGTTTGTTAAATAGTTTGGAGAACTCAAAAGGGCCTCATTTATTGTGTCTGAGAGAAGAGCTGGTGTTGTTTATGTTCAGCTCATGGCGCATATTCTAAATAATATGGGCTTTATAGTGAAAACCTGGAAGGATGTGAATTATTTCCTCTGTGTGTGTGCGTGTGTCGCTGTGTGTGTGTGTGATTGTGAGAAGATCGGGGGGGGGCTTCTTAGTGTGAGATCACACATTCACACGTGCTTTCCAAATTAATTTAATCTAATTAATCGCTGTGAGGAGAGCGGACAGATGCTTCTGATTACCCCCCATGCCAAGCCCCTCCTGATGCTGGCACAATACAACGCACACACACACACAAACACACAACACAACTGTGAATGCTGCCATTTCCTGCCAGTGCGCAGTTAAAATGCATTATTTTAATGCACTGAAGCACATCCGTGTGTATGTTGGCTAAATAGGAAACTGACACTCTTGCCCTGCAACAATGGACTAAATGACTCTGTGCAATTAAGCTCCCTGCAAAAATAAATTAACAATTTCAAAGGAGAATGGATCTCTTTCCTCTTTCGTGTCTTTATGGGCACATTTGTGTCTTCATGAGAACGGCACCTGTGTCTCGGGAGGTGTGTATTTGGGCGTTTATCCAGTGTGTGTGTGTGTGTGTGTGTGTGTGTGTGTGTTGTAGGTGGCTGTGGAGGCCGGGTGGTCCCTCCTGTCGCCCTAATAGGCTTACTGGCCCCTAATCCACACCACACCACCCTGTCACATGGCTTGTCTGCTGACTAACTGCTACCACTGCCATGAGGTGTGTGTGTGTGTGTGTGTGTGTGTGTGTGTGTGTGTCCGTCCAGATACGTGCAGGTGTCATACTGGTGTGCGACTGTGTCTGTGTCTCAGCATGTGTGGGTGGTGTCTGATTTGGGGACTGTGTATATGTGTTCTTTGTTAATGTGGGTTCGTTTATAATCCGGCGTGTGAATCTGCCGCTGCTCTTCATTGCGGCGTTGTAAATGTGATATCTTTGAAAATAAAGGGCCTTGGCACAGTAGAAACAAGTGTTTACCTTAATCAGTGTTAATCTTAATGACACCAGGGTGCAATTTGCCAGTTTCATCCTCTCAGCTGTGTTTATCTCTGTCTTTATTCAGTGATTTCTGGTGGCCAGTGGGAGCCAAATCTCTCCCTCACCCACACTTCATAGTTCTTCATCAGCAAACCACACAGAACAACTAATATAAATGTAAAACTAAAGAGCTATAACTTGAAAATTGCATGTATTTTATGTAAGCGCTTAATATAAATAATCCATTTTATCCTGCTCCTGCTACTACTGCTAATTCTAATAATAATTTTAACAATAATAACACGGAGCCCCTCATGCACAACATCCCACCGAAAATTAGAAAACACATTAAAACAATTTAACTACAGCAGGGGTGTCAAACACATTTGGGGGCCACATCCAGCCCAATTTCATCTCCAGTGTGGCGGGCCGGTGAAATAGCGTCATTATAACCTTTATATTTAAGCTTTAAAGTTTTTCTTTGCTGTGGTGCTGAAAAGAGCTACATTTTCATAAAACCAAACAAGTAGTACCGAAAACGATGAAAATCTGTACATAAAGCCAATTTTAATGAAGCCTTCTGGTGCACATTACTAAGAAATGGCCCAAAAAACAACCTTTCAAATAGTTGTTGCATTTTGCATGTTTTTTTTTTTTTTTTTTATTGATGCTTGTTTTGTCTCCTCTTCTCTTCAGAAATGTTTTGAAATCATCAGTGTTTTATGACGGTGGTGGTTTGGCGGCTGGATTGGAGCCTCTTTTGGGCTGAATTTGGTTCACGGTCCTCATGAGGCCAGCCTGAGTGAAAGAGCAAGCTGTGCCTGGTTATTGGTGCTGTAATAGAGAAGAAGGTTTGGAGCCCATGTCACATTTAAACCAGCGTTTTCCTGGTTTTGTTTCAGTGGTTGTACTTGTTGGTGAAGCATCCAGTTCAATGGAAAACTGCATTTGCAGTAATTGTAGTGCCTTTCAGAGAAGGTGTCGTTTCCCCGTTCCAATGGAGATGGAGACTAGTGCCTTTCAGAGACGTTGCACCCTTGAAGTCTTTTTTTCAGTAACGCTGATGGCATCTTTAGAATCTTCCGACAACGTTCTCGTTTTCAGGAACATCCAAAAGTTTGCTGTTTTCAATTAAAATCATGAAGTTCTTCATATTTCAGTGCTGCAACGTGGAGACATGTCAACTCTTAGGCCCTAAGTACATAAAGCTTACCATGAAAGTTAAATGTGAAGAAATAAGCCAGGAAGACAGATAATGTGATTAACTTATGAGTGTATAGAGCAGAGGTATCCAGCTAATTTTAGTTCAGTGGTTTGTACATTATAATGCTAAATGCTAATAGTAATTTTAGTGCTTTGAGGTAAATAAATCAACATTAAACAAAATGTATTTTTCATATCCTCTTCCAAAGAAAGAAAAGTGCAATTCACATTCTAAAACACTAGAAACCGTGGAATCTCCAAAAAAGGCCATATTGCCCATTTTTTAGTCACATTTTGTCTTTAATTTGTTGAATTGATTTTGTTTATTTTGAGATTATGCTAATTGTGCAGCTTGTATGTTTCTCCTTTAAAGCTTTTAATTCTGCATCACAGATCTCTGGGGCTTAAACCACCAAAATTTCACACAGTTACAAAACACAGCTACTTATATTGCAAAATGAGTAGTGAGTAGTGACTGAAATGTCGAGTAGGAATGCCAGCTTTGGGCCACGGGCTTCATGTTTGACACCCCTGAAAGATAGAGTAATGAAATGAGTAATGTTCAGGTTTTCCAGTAGTTTAAACAGAAAACACTGAGATTATTCTTCTTTTCAGTTGCACCCCTTCAGTGTTTCCACCATTCACAGTCACATTGTTGTTTAACTTCATTATTTTTAACCAATGTCGTCTCCCTCCTTCTCCTGGTGTCTCTCAAAGCACCGACACACACTCGCTCAGACACACAGGAGTCCTCTGTTGTCTTCAGCTCTTGGCACACTATCGCTTGGCACGCACAGTATCTTCCATCTTTGTGTGTGTGTGTGTGTGTGTGTGTGTGTGTGTGTGTGTGTGTGTGTGTGTGTGTGTGTGTGTGTGTGTGTGTTTTTGCTTACATGCATACATGCATGTGTTTGTTAATTAAACTGATTAAACTGTTGCCCCCGACGATGTGGGGCTTTGCCTCCGTGAGTGCGTCCTCCTTTCCTCGCTCTCTCTGCGTGTCCGTGTGCAGCTTCGCTTTGGACTCGTATTGTTTCGTCTACTTCCTCGTTTTATCCTTGCCCTGTTTATTCTTTCGTCTTTCGTCCTTGTGTGTCCCGCACGCTGCGCCTGCGTGTGTGTGTGTGTGAGAGAGAGGTAGAGAAACATATGTTTGCAGTGTGTGTCCTGTGCATACAGTGTGTGTGTGTGTGTGTGTGTGTGTGTGTGTTTGTGTGTGTGTGTGTGTGTGTGTGTGTGTGTGTGTGTTGTTTACGCTTGCATGTGCGTATTTTGTGAGTGTGTCTTGTCCCAGCGGTGCGGGTTGTGACCTCGGCTTTCATCTCCTTAGTCTGAGGCTCCCGCAGCCCGCTGAGCTCTGCTCCCGGCCAACAACGCGGCAGATGTCACCAGACACCGCCGCAAACACCGGCAGAGTCATATGTACACATGTTACACCTTCTCACACACAATATCCCCCCCTACACACACACACACACACACACACACACACACACACACACACACACACACACACACACACACACACACACACACACGGCATGCAGTGTCAGTGGCAGACACACTGGCTTCCTTTCACACACACACAGACACATATAGATACAGTTACAGCACATACATCCGGCCTCTGAGCCAGCCCAGACAGGTTTTTGTTTTGCCTCATACAGTGTGGCATCTGACCCCAAAATAAACATCAAAACACAAGTTTGGCCTGGGAAACTTCCTGTAAAGACGTGGCTGTTACACACTGGTGATGTTCATGGAAAAGCCTGATTGGATATGATTAAAATGTGGCCAACAAACAGTTTCTTTGTGTGCTATTTTATTGTCGTTTAAAAATGACTGTTACACAAAATTGGCAAATGTCATCACAATCAGTAGAAGACTGGGGTTAGATTGGGATTCATACACATACACGTATACACATGTGGACATATTATAAGTAGGCTATAATTAGTGTGATAGTGTGATTGAATTCAATGCATCATTGTTTGATTGTTTGTAGTCAAATTAAATTGTTTTCTCTAAACAAGGTAAAAATCTGATGAGGAGTAAAACTATGAAATCTCAGGTTCGTCAGAAATATCTGAAAATTCTGCTGACATACAGTTGTGAAGTACAAATGCTCTGTAACTTGCCACCTCTGATTTTAAGGATGAAAAGTCTCCTTGCCAAAGTGCTTTGTGGGAAAATACACTAAACCTGAAGTTTTTTCCAGTGGAAGTTGAGCACTTTTTCTGACCAACAGTATATAGTGAAAATGAACTAAAGTGTCAACAGTCCTAAGTATATTTCTGAGGTTTTTGGTTTTCTTGAACACAATAATGGTAATATTAACACTGATGCACTATTCAGAAAAAAAAAGTAGAAATAAAATGTGTGAAATGTGTGGAGTGATAGCCACAGGTCAGATGACAAGTGAGACTTTCTAATTGTAATAACATAAGAAAAAAATGACTGCAGGATCCACATTCTGCCAAGTACAATGCCTTCAAGTGAAGACACCATGGAGTTGGAAAGTTGGAGGCATGGAGTCCATATTTCCATGAATTCATTTCAATGACTCATGGAGGCAGGTGAAGTGTTTAACAGTCAGTTTTTTTTAAAGAAAAAAAAAACACTCCATGTTGAAATTAATGAACACATCAGAAGCTGACAGGTCTGTCCGGGTCCTGCAGATGCTGCCAGGTGTGTGCCAGTCTAGAAACACAAGCCGAGCCTCCTCCTCCTCCTCCTCCTCCTCCTCCTCCTCCTCCTCCTCCTCCTCCTCCTGTCCCGCGGCTGACCCAGAAGACTCACTCACCCTGGCAAGGTGCAGCGGTGTCCCTTGTTAGGAGGTTTTTTTTTTTTCAGGCTTCTGGTGTAAAATGAGCCTTGAAGCAACGACAGTAAAGAGGTGAGAAGGAGCGATGAGACAAATTGGCCAGGAAAAAGTGCACTGAGGGCATTTTTTATTTTTCAGTCCGAATTTCACTCCTGAGCTTAAATGAATTGACAGGATTGGGTCTAGACTTTGACAGATGTTGCCATGCTGCCATCTTTCACCCCTCATAAGAAATTCTGAGTCTCGACATCTCATCAGATGCTCCTGGTCGCACAATATTGGCCGCCACACCCTTTCTTATCAGTCATCTGCGAGGTTGTCCTCTATCACTCGCTGGCCTCACATGCTGTCACCTGCCCTTCTCCCCGGTCGGCTCTAATCCGACTTTTCCTGCTTGTCTTTATCCTCATCTCGCCTTGTTTCTGGTGTCATGTGTTACACGGCGATGATGGGTGGTCAGGCAGTTCTGGCCAAGCACAATTGGACGACGTCGGAACAGTTATTATCTCCATCTCTTGGTTATTTATTTTTCCTCTGTGCGACTTAAGATGGCTGCTCGCGATGGAGACAGACCTGTGTGGCCCCGCAAAACACCGGCCCCCGCAAATCCCCCTGTTTATCCACAAGCTTGACCCACTGGGCCTGAGTGGGCGGGTTGTCCTGCCCGGTAGATACTAGTGATGTGTGCATGGTGATGGTGGTAAGCGTGTGTGTGTGTGTATGCATAAATGAAGGTTTGTGGTGAAGTTGGGTTTAACTTGTGTGCAGTGTGACTCATTTCACATTATCTGTTTTAAAATCTGCTCACAGTGAGTACGTGCGAGTGTGTGTTTGTGTATGAGCATTTCAGGAAGCGGACACACACACACACACACACACACACACACACACACACACACACACACACACACACACACACACACACACAGTCAATGGCAAACCAAGGCGACTGTTCTGCTAAGTGGCAATGAATGGGGTCTTGTGATGTGCTCTGATGCCAGTGCTAAGCCGGCCACTGACAGTTAGACTGATTCCTAAACACGCTCTGTTTGGGATGTAAATCTGTTTTCGGAGTACCGCACCTACAAACCGCGGGGTCAGGAGGTTTTTGGCGGCTTGCGCTCAAGGTGTGCACCCTTGTGTGTTGAGGACATGTGATGAAGGACGCAGTCTTTCAGAACAACTGGTAGCATCAGGCGAAGCTGAAGGAAACACAAACATTATGGCCTTAGACAATAGTATCTGTCAAAGTTTAAAAGACTTTGCCTTCAAGTGCTGGATGTTTTTGTGGAGATTTGAGCTGCAAGACTTGACACAAGTCTGTCATCCTTACAAGTTTATTTCTTTTCTTTTTTTTCCCAAGCAGTTCATTCACAGAGACTGTTTAAACTGCTGTTCAGTGAAGGCAGAGCTGCAGAGAAGTGAATATTATATAGACAGTTGGAAGAGGCTGGTTCTAAATTAAGTGAAACACAATAGGAATCAACAAGAAAGAAGAAACTTCATGAGACAGTCAGATGGAGGGCCTGTGGTCAACTCATGGGCCAAAAGAAGGTGAAAGTGAGGTAGAAGTCACTATACAAAATAAAACAGGAAGTTCTGTCAGTACTTCTCAATGAAAAGCTGACCTGAACTGTGTGGGCTTATACTGTCAAAGCCATTATCTTCAGATAAAGAGTCTTTATATCTGGACACTTTAGAAACCTGTGGTGTCCAAAGAAAAAAAGCGCATCAACTCTCGGTTTGATTGAAAATTGTAATGTTAAACCACCAGAATGTCTCATCTGTCCATCCATTTGCTTTATCTGCTACAGAATTAATCTCACAAGAAAACACTTCTGTGTTGACTTGAAACGGTTGCAGTTGGTTTTTCTCAAGATATTAAAGCATTTGTCTGGAGTTTCTGTTCGTTTCCAATGCATGTATCATTTTGTAACAGAGCTTAAATGTGTTAGTCTGGTTCGATACTATAATATAATATTAGCATTAAGCAATATAAAAATTTATTCATGAGCTCCGCCTTCGTCTCACAGACCCCCATGTTATCCGAAAAAGCGCCGGTCGGCTTCAGCCAATAGACTTCGAGCTTCCGCATTGTCGTGCTGTCAATCAGCGTGCGCGCAGCCAGAGAGCACGCGCACTCGCCCAGGCAGAGGTGAGTTAGCTACGCAGCAGCCGCCCCGCTTACCTCGGATATATCCACTGTCTGCTGAACATCCACCGTAAACAGCTAAACATGGAGGATGCTGTAGGACTCGGAGGCACTCATTTTGACACCACAGGTAATGCGTGTGCACAATTAAAGGGGCGTGGCTTGGTAGCTCACGAAAGCAGAGGGAGGGCGGAACTTCGAGACGTTGGATTAAAAAACACTCTCATTCTTTCAAAACTCCGGACACGAGCTTTAATGTACCTTCAATATCTAAGTCCCACCTCCTCTCGTTATGTGATCAACACACCTTGAATACAACTCCCAAACCAACCTAAAACTGTGTGACCTCAGTAAAGACTCACCTGCTGCATGTTGTGTGTATGTGATCAGAACCGTCCAGACCGTTTACTGTCGGCTCTGTGTGCATCATGAGAAAGAGCTTGTTTGTGTCTTTGTCAGAGCATCTCTTTTAAATGTACGTCAACTGAATTTTGAAACCCCTTTGTTCTTTGCTGGAGAAGGAATTTTAAAGAACGCACACACACACACACACACACACACACACACACACACACACACACACACACACACACACGCACACACACACTAAAGCACAAGCAGCTCCTTATCCAATCCCTCCACTAATTCCCCCTTGGTAGAAGGTGTTCATTGTTTCTCTTTCATTCTAATCTCTCCCTCTCCTTTTTTTTAAAATCCATATTAGATTCTCTTTGAGTTGGCCACAATCAGAGGCACTGAAGCAGAGCATCACCCTGCTAATGCTCTTTGTCTCCCCAGATTTGTCACTTAGCATGGAGAGTACACCTTTGTCATGGAGCAGGGTGGGAGAGAGGCAGACTCTCACTTGGGGCAATTGTTTCTTGTCATGGGCCATCTTAACCCCCCCACCCTTAAGCAAATCAGCTTTGCTGTGGATTAGGGCCCTATCATAGCTCTGTCAGATCTCAGCAGCCTGCCAAAAAACAGCTAAAACAAACACATCCTTAAAGTAAGAATTGAGTGGAAATGATTTCCCCAAAAGCAGCCCTATCTGGTGTTTACCTGGAAATCGCTGCTCCATATCTTTAAAATGTGAAAGTTCCCACCTGATTCATCGCCCTCGAGCTTATTTACAGTATCACCCGTCGTCGCAATACCTTGCGACTGTTGTTATTTGTAAGTTCTCACCCTGGTTATCAAAGTAGCCACCAACAGTCTTATTTGTTGGGGTTAATTGTGAACTGTTTCTTTCTGTGCCAGGCAGTGACAGTTCTTCTCGGATCTTGGTTGAATCTTTTCAAGGTTGTCTTGTGTGTGATTTGATTTTCACCTGTATGCTTCATGTCGTTTTCTCTTTTCTTAGTCTGTTTCCTTAGTGGAGTTGCAGCACCACAATATAAATGTTACAGTGTTGTCAGTGTTTTTCTGTGGTTTCATAATTAGGAAAAAACTATCCTCGGTGTAGTTTTTTTTTAATGTCTGTTTCCATGTGTGTCTTGAAGTCTGACAAAAACAGGTGAAAACTCTCAAGAGCGTGGGTGGTCGACCCTCCTTCATGCCGCCTGTCACACGTACACGCACCGCCACTCAAACATAGATGGATACTGACTTCATACGTGCGCGCGCACACAAGCGCACACACACACACACACACACACACACACACACACACACACACACACACACACAAACACACACACACACACCATGGTAAATGTACCCTTCTGGTATCTGAACTGCTGCTTCATGTGGTGGTAGTAATCAATCCCAGATACAGGATGCTAGTATTGGCTCAGCGACTGTGTGTGTGTGTGTGTGTGTGTGTGTGTGTGTGTGTGTGTGTCTGTTGATGATGTTATTGGCCATTTTAGGCCCGTGTGATGGCCAGAGATGGTAAAATGGCAGGAAAAGTGATGAGCAGGCACTTCATAGCCCAGGAATGAACTCTAGCTAATCCTGTCGACCTATCTCCCTCTCCTCCTCCTCCTCCTCCTCCCTCCTCCCTCCTTCCTGATTCCTCCTCCCCCATTTCTCTCTCCTTCCCCCTTATACTGTCTCTCTCATTTCCTCCATCTTTTCCCCCTTCTCTCGAGTTCTCTTTCTATCACTCTTCTCCATCCAGCCTTTCTGTCTTCTCCTCTCTCGTCTCCTCCCACCCTTCTCTCTTTCCATTTCTTGACCAGCCCCACCGCCTCCCCCTTTTCCACTTCTTCTTTTCCAAACCCCATCCGTGTCCCTTTTCTCTCTCCAGCAGAAGTGCAGAGCCAGGGCTTTTGCCTGCTGGTAATTTATTTTCCCATTAGCCCCCTGTCTGAAGTGCATGCTCTGGGTCTGAGTGTGTGTGTGTGTGTGTGGGGCACCGAGGGCCACCCAAAAGAAAGACCCGGAGAGTCGAAAAGAGGAGGGCACCCTGGACACACTGATAAGACGAATGAGAGAGACAGAGAGGGAGTGGGAGGCTGGACCGGAGAGACAGAATCCAGAGGAGAAAGAGAAGGAGCCCCGAGATATGAGCTTGGTGTCAGTCTGAGGATGTTTACTTGTTTCATGAACTCAGATGCAGACTAATTAGAAAAGCTGTCACATTTCACCGTCATGTCAGTGAATCAAGCAAAAATACCAACTGTGTTTTGGTCGCAGCCAGAGGTGGCACTTGACTTTCCTTCATCTGTCACCCTGACTGAGAACTTTGGAGAAATTCAATGAGACAATTTAAGCAAAAAACTCAGGAAACTGTCCAAATGTAACACCATGCATATGGAAGCAGGTCTTGTGTGGTCGGTCTTGTGTTTTGCTCAAGTAGAGTAATTAAATGGCACTTTGTTTCTGACACAGCCTCAGTGCAGGTGAAGTGCGTCACCCCCAAATGGAAACCTGTGGTGCAGCTACACAAGAATGTGGGAATTTGTTATGAAAGCCAGAAGTAACCCAGTATTGACTGTTTATGGTTTACTGTATGAATTAAACTCGTTCTGAGATGATTTTGCAGTATGACTTTCACTACATATTGTTTCTTGAATTGAGGATTTTTAGGTGCATCTTGTCTATAAATTCAGTTTCAGTAGACGTGTGACATCCATCAACTTACACCCAAACACTAATACTTATATTCCTATTTCGGCCACTGCTGAGGGTCTCTGACATGTTTATGTTTCTTACCAGTCAAAGAGCATTTATGATGTCTATAAAATTCCTATCTTCACAAAATGCAGAGAAATAGAGCTTTTTGACCCTCAGTAATAAACTTCCTCAGTTTGACTCGGTAACTTGTCACTCGTAACATAAACATTAAAGAACTGCCAGATACTGAAATTTCAAATCATCTCGGGAAATGGAGCAGAAGCACTACATCGTCAAACTATATATATATTTTTTACAATTCTATGGACATTAAATAAAAAAATACATAATGAACTTGAGGGCTTCCATTGCTTGTTGGTTCAGTGTAAATGCTCAGTGTAGCTGTAACAAAAAAAAGAAAAAACAGTGCCCAAAGTCATTATATAAACATTTCTCTCAGATAAGGCCTGACCTTCTGCTGAAGGTGACAGATTATTTTTTTGTGCTTCCTCAAACCTGCTGACTCCAGTCCCGGCTGTTTGTAGAACAGATGATGTATCCTCCAGTAAAGCATGGCTTTCTGTTTCATGTCTCTGTGAAGAGAGCTTACCTCCCACTAAAAGAGACAGCGCTCTTCTCTCTCACTTCAGATTGGGCCTTTTTAGGACAGGTATGTTTTTGACTTTCCTTCGTTTCATCTGCAGCCATCAGAGGGATCCCCACATTAAAGACATTCCTCTCCAGCCTTTTCCCTCCTTTCTTTCTCTTTTAAACACGCTTAATGGTTTGCGGGTTGCGTCATTATTGAAGTGTGTGATAACTGTTTCACAAATCGAACCAAATTATTCACAGTCACCGATCATGTCATCAAATCCAACACTGAAGGTTTTCCTGAAACAAATGTCATTTCAATAATTATCAAGTATGCTTCACAGTATTCTTTATCAATAAGTGTCTAGATCAGGGCTGTCTAATACAAGGCCTGTGGGTCAAAACCGGCCTGCAAGAGGCTCCAGCCTGCCCTGTCACACCACCAAAGAAATGCCAAAAGTTTCAAACTAAACATTGATTTAAATTTATTAAGAATAGCAACACAACACAACACTGAGACCTGAGCTAAGATATCGGTGACGCTGCCATGAAAGCTAGCTATGCCATTGCTATCAAACGAGCCTCACAACCTTGCTGTCAGTATGAGTTTGGAAAAAACAGGTATTACTTGAGATGAAATTTTGCTGTTTGTGGTTCTTTAGCTAAAATTAGTCTGACATTTCTGCCCTTAATGTTGTCAGTATTTGAAAAAATATTGGTCCCTAACAAGAAGCCTGTGGGTCAAAAATGCTCGTCAGATGGTCTTGTCCAACCCACAGGTCAAACATACAGTTATGCACCATTGACAGCTGCTGTAGCGACCGTATTGTTAGCAAGACAGCATGAACACCAATATATGAGGGATGAGTTTGTGGAATCGTTCCACTAAGGAAGCGAGAGAAAGCATATTAGAATTTCAACTGGAGTTGTTCTTATTAGGTTATACAACCTCCTTGTAAAGGTGCAATAAGTAATATTACGTCACTTAATGCAGGGAGAGTGGCGAGCAGGTTGCCAGTTTGGAAGTTCAGCCGGTTTAGACAGTTGAGACATGGCTCCCCAGTGGAGCACGGCCAGTGGCCGATACAGCAGTCATGAAATACAGAATGTTGTGCTGCTTGTTTGGCAACCTCGGGAACTCAGATATGATTGGCTCTGGAATCCGGAAGTGTGACGGTCTGGCCCCGCCCACCGAAGTTGTTCTGGCCCGGAACAACTCATTTTGAATGGAAAAAACTTGACAAAGACATTGTCGATAGAGATGACAGACTGTTTAAAGGGATGCTTCTTCAAAGACAGGTTAAAAATGGGAATGATTTTTATAGTAAATTTCTTACTTACTGCACCTTCAAAACAAGCCTCATCCATGTGGCTCACTCTCCTCTCACTCTCTCTATTGATGTTTTTGTTTTTTACTCCTTTGACTGGTGACAGTTAGTGAGCGATGTTCCCATTTTTTCGAGAGTTTAAAGTGAATCCAGTTCTCTGTAAGTCTCGTGAGAAGTCCTGTGTGTGTGTGTGTGTGTGTGTGTGTGTGTGTGTGTGTGTGTGTGTGTGTGTGTGTGTGTGTGTGTTCACACATGAAAGCCATTTGCACAGTTCATTCCATTATTACGACCATTGTTATTGTAATTCACACACCAAAGTGATAGTATTGCATGCCTTTTATGTCCATTGTTGCCTTTAAAATACACACACATACACACAGCTTGGGGAGGAAAAAAATAAATCCTCATATATAATAGTAGCAGATGAATAAATTGGTCCTAATCTGTGTGTGTGTGTGTGTGTGTGTGTGTGTGTGTGTGTGTGTGTGTGTGTGTGTGTGTGTGTGTGTGTGTGTGTGTGTGTGTGTGTGTGTGTGTGTGTGTGTGTGTGTCTATACTGCCTTTAGTGCAGCATTCATAGGTGGTATGTAAAAAGGCGGCTGCCTTATCGGCTATCAGGGGAGGCCAAATTGACACAGAGGAATCACTCCATTGTGTTGGGATTCAAAGAGAGATGTGAGCACATTGGATGTCTCCATTTCCAATAACTGTGACCTTGAGGCGAGAGGAATAGCACCGTGCCCCCCCACCCTGCCAACACCACCCCCCCACCTCCAATCTGCTGACTGCTGAATTTAGACTTAGCCAGCTGATTTTGGGTGTCGGGGCGCAGGGCTAATCGCTGCTACCTCAGGGTTATTCTGTGGGCTAAATTGAGTTTGGCTTTTATTGTTTCTGGAAATTGCTAAAGGCCTGTGTACAGGTCTGTAGTAAGTGGGAGATTTATAGCTTCTGTCTCCGTGTCTCACACTTTAAATGTTTGGACTTGTTTTACATTCGATAACCAGAAGAGGCGAAAAACAGCAGAATATGATCCAGATACACTGCTGTCATGTAGAGCGGTAACATCCAGTGCTTTTGTAGAAAAGATTCTTGAGTATTTTAAATATTTAAAGTTTTCTAGGTTCTGTGATGTTGACTGAATGTGTTTTATTCAGAACAAAAGGATTTCAGCTATTTTTTCACTGTTTTCTCATGCTTGTTAACACAGAAATAGCAGTCGGCATGCCCCAAACATGACATTTTCAGTTGTAAGTCAGTCACTTAAATCAAATAACATAATGAATGAGTTAATCACTTTGAGCCTTTTTAAATTCTGACATGTGACTACATTATGTTCATATTAATCCAGTCCGCTGTACACTGAAGGTATTTCGGGTAATCACTGTTGTTCAAGACAAAACAAAGTTTAGGATGTGTTTCAACCATTTTTTCACCATGTTGTGTTAGTTTTAAAACTAAATAAAATAACTGTGACTCAGGAACAGCAATGCATTTTGGAAATGTATCAGTTCCTTGTTATTGATATTAAAAATATATGGATAAAGACTGATGTTCTTGATTGGAAGCAGGAAATTTGTTGCCATTTTTTGAATTGTTTTCCATATAAAGACCAACAAGATTGTCAATAACAAAGACAAAGAATCGATTTATCATTTTTGACTATTGTTTTCCTTCAATTTGAAAATGTTATGTTTATATTACTCATTTTATTCTAAATGGAAAGTCTTGTCTTGTTCACAAAACCAGACACTTGGAACTGTTTGACAGCCTTTTCCCATCATTTCATGTCATTAAAACATCAAAAAGTTTTTTAAAAAAAAGACAAAAAAAGTCTACTTGTGAGTCTACATGGTCCCAGGTTGCCTTCTCTCCTCCAGTTCAGCATCATTTGGTTTATTGAAACTGAACCAGATGTTGGACCTGGCTCAAACCTTATCACCTGCCAGTAACACACTAACATCACCAGTATTGATAAATTGATTGCAGGCTGGATCTGACCAGCGATGCACAACAAGAGGGAAACGTGTGGGGTCTCCAGCAGCGTTCAGAAGTTATAAAATATTGTTTGTTCGTGGATCAGTGATGTGAGTTGTAGTGAGGAGTGCGTGGATCGATGTGAGGCGTCGATCATGTTTGTTAAAATTAGAATTCAAGTGACTGGTGACCTGCGTTGGGAAGCCATTAGCTGATTGGTGTTCTTTTTGTTTATCCTGAGCTAACTGTCAGTGAGCAGATCTCAGAGCAGCTCCAAACAAAGAAGCCCCCCCCCCCCCCCTTTTTTTTTTTTTTTTTTAGCACTCAGCCTAATTAATCCATCTCATCTCGGTGACAAAAGGGGCCCGGACCCCTCATCACTCCGGCCCGTCCCATTGGCATTTTGGGGCAGAGGGATTCAGCGGGACCCCCGGGCACCCTCCTGCCCTGACCCCTGCCCCCCCACCAGGGGAGCATCTGTGGATCGATCCGGGGCCAGCTGGCACCAACGTAGAGGGGGCAGGACTGGTACTCTGGAAGCCGCTCTGCTCCAGCACACACTCACACACACACATACACACACACACACCTCCAATGTGACACCCTTTTTGAAAGAAATGGGGCTCAGAGAGCGGTGATGTTTTCATTTGGAGCAGCTTGGCTCCTGTGAGCACAAACCTAAAGTCAAAGCTGTTCTCCCATCTTTGGTCTTTTCTGACACTGCAGTTCACACCACTAACAGCTAGGGGGCAGCATGCAGCCACCACCCCTCCCTCTTTCTTTCTGTGCTCTCTTTTACTCTGTTTTCCTCTATTCCTCTTCCTTTTCTGGCACGCGCGCACACACACACACACACGCGCACACACACTCAGGTATTTAGTCATTCTCTCGGCGCAGTGATAGTCCTATCCTCTCTGTAATAAATTAAACTTCTGCATTGTCCTTCCCTTTCATTTTACACATTGTCACAACCTCCTAGTTACCCTAATCCCGGTTAACCCCCCCACGCACACACACACACACCTCTGCCCCCCCTCCTTCTCCTCTAGTGCACACATTGATTGACAAGTAACATCCGGGGAAATGGAGCAGATTTCCATTGTTTGCTGCCACTACTCAAATCTGTTTGAACGTTTATTCCTTTCTTTCTCTGGCGAATTTGCATATCCATAAGTATTTCCTATTTTCCAGGACACCCCCTCCTCCCTCTGCTGCCCTTTCTCCCCATCCGCCTTTTTGCTAAATCCCCTCTTCTTAAGTGTTTGGTGCATTTGGCAAATTCATTCATAAAGTATCTACATGCGCTATTAGCTTAGTATAATAGCCAGTGTGTAATCTGCAGAGAGATAAGAGGTGAAGAGAGTTTTTTTTTCTTCTTCTTCCTCCTCTCCTGATGGGCTGGTCGTCTGTGGACAATCTGCTGTGGCGATGATACGTCATTATATTTTCCAGCCAAAGCGTCAAGGCTCAAATGTCAGCACGAAATGTCAAGTGGCCTCGCTTGTCAGACGGTTGGTTCCCTCTGTAGGTTCTTATTTAATTATTGGTCTAAGTGAGGGTTAAGATAGGAATGGGGAGGTGAAGATGGAGGGAGATGGCGGCTGAGATGATGAGTTCTGGTAAATGTGTGGAAGAATGGAGAGATATTGTAGAGGTTGGAGAAATTCTCCCCAAGTTGCTTCATTGGATTTCTCAGTTTTCCTCACTCAGTAAATATCTAGAAGCATGTGAAAAACCACTCCTGATTAGTTTAAATTTTTACTTCAAGGCCTCATATTGATAACAAACTACTATTAACAACCATTACATGGGCTTCAGAAGGGTCCCCACCAATGCGTAAGCCACTAAATGGTCGGGGAACGTAAAAACCAAAGCTGCAACACAAATGCAAAAACTAACATGAATCAGGGGATAAGACATACTTAAAGTCTACAACTCAAAATGCAAAAGCAGTGACACTCTATAGACAAAAGCTGCAGCAGAAATGTAGAAGTAGTAACCTGAATACTGAAATCCTCAGCTGGAAGAGCGGAGAAACAACGTGAATACAAGAATCACAAAGAAATACAAAAAGCTACTATGCAAATAAAAAGACTGCATCCCAAATGCAAAAGTTACAACACAAATACAAAAAACACAGCACAAATACGAAATCTGCTTCACAAATACAAACGTAACAACACAGATGCAAAAGTGAAGTTTATTCCTGCCAGTGTGAACACTTCAAGGCGAGTTTTGAACAACAGAGTGAACCACTTAATGTGTTCGTTCTTTATGTGTTTGACTGTTTTTAGCCATATAAAAATATCTATTTTCATTTTATTGAAAGCAACACAACCTAAATAATACTGATTTGAATTCAAATCTCTGTTAAAACATGCACAGTGTTTTCTCTTCTTGGCAACCTATAGTTCTGTAATCTGTATTTGGAGCTCATATAGTTTTTCACTGTATTACTATGAGGGTTACCGCTCTGTAGATATTGTGTGTGTGTGTGTGTGTGTGTGTGTGTGTGTGTGTGTGAATACCCTGCGGTCCGCCGCGATAAGGCTGAGATTGAGTTTTCCCCACAGAGCCGGAGCGTCTGAGGTGTGCGTGTGTTTTTGTGTGTGAAGACATCAGGAAACAGGCAATGTAAAGAGCTGGTATCGCTTTATCTGGCGTACAGGCCGGAGTGTATGTGTATATGTATATATGCTCTCAAACTGGTGTGGTGTGAAAGAGAGCTCGCTGCTCCGCTTTGTTCAGCATTGTGCGCACGAGAGGATGAATCCTCGGGGCTCGATTCACAGCCGAGACAAGAAGGTATTTTTTTTTACTGGGGCATAAAAAAGCACAAGTGTGTGTTTGTGTGCACCCAGTTATCCACTGTTGTTTGACATCCACACAGTGAAATAGAGACAAAAAGAGGGAGCGAGGGAAAGCAGGCGTTTTACGGGGAGGACATGTGACATGCCGCTGCCTGCTGCTTTCATTCCACATGGCCTGTGAAGGCACATGTGTGCACCGGCGTGTGATCGTCACGTCGGTTTTTTTCGGGAAGGAGATCAGTCCCCTCGACAAAGGCAAATAAATACATATCATTTGAGCGGGAAATGTGGCCGTTTTTCATCACAAAAGCGGAACCAGTTAAAAGAGGAAGAGGCTAAACAGAAAAGAGGGGCATGGTCCGTCTCAGAGGTATCAACGCAGCAAGGAGGTGAACCCGTCTGATAGTCCCTGACAGCGTGGCGCTTCCATCGCCGGACTCAAAACAGACAAAACCCATCAGTTTCTGGTGGAGGGAGGGCAGACAAAAGGCTGGAACAACCCCAACTGTTCACTTTCCATATCTCACAGTCAGTGACAAGGCTTTCCGGCGCTTCTTATTTTAACACACAGTGCTGTGGTGAGCGCCAGGGACAACACACACACACACACACACACACACACACACACAGGGCCATGTCACTGATTCTGTGGCTCTTATCACCTGGTCTGTGGCATATTCCCAAATTCCAATTTGACTGTTAGCCCCTGGCCCAGAGCATATGTTTGAAAAGAAGTGCATGAAAAAAAAAAAAAAAAAAAAAACGGGGGTGAGGGGGGGCTTCATCATGGACCTTTGATAGGAAATATCAGGAGCATTTCCAGTGAGGCAGTGCAGTGGGGGTTAGCACTGACGAGTAAGCCTGTGTTCGAGTCTGGGACAGTCTCTTTGTGGTGTTTACATGTTTCCCCTGTATGTTCATGGAGTAAAACCTGCTGTTTTCAGGTCGATGTTCGGGACCTGGTAGCTCTGAATGAAACACTCACACTCTGGAGCAGACCAAAACAGCAGCAGTGAGACTCAGACTCCACTTACACGACAAGTGAAACGCATCGTTTTTGCATCGTTATTTTCTATCTAGTCACCCATGTGCAGAAGAACTATTTACTGAGGCCATTGTGTTGTGGTGATTTGAAAATTAATCCCTCAATTATGCTAAAGTCCATCAAAAACCCAACCTAAATCTCATTATTTTAAATGGTGTTATGCACTGAAAAGTAAAACCTTTTTTGGAAGGCAACATAAGGTACCTGAACTGACTCAGGTTGGAAACATGAAAATGCCATACAATGCTACACAAGCTGCAGCTGGATTTACCCCGAGTGGCAAAATCAAGTGTGAGCATCAACAAACCTCACTATAATTACATGGTAGTTTGCCGCTAAGCAATGACTGCTCTGCATTTACAGGTGTGAAAACAGTCTCCCACTTACTGCATGATAAGAGAAAGTTTTCTTAGGAATACCTGAAAAGAAATTCAAGGCTCAAGCAACAGGTGTAGTAGTGAACTGTCTTCCTCTCCTGCTGTGTTCCTCCTTGGAAGTTCTTCCTGATACATGTTCTGTCTGTACAAGCATGGGCTTTCTCCTGAATACAACGTGACGTTCACGTGTCTGTCTGTCTGTCTGCAGGAGTCTCCATCGGGCCGGAGGAAGGCCTTGGCCACCAGCAGCATCAACATGAAGCAGTACGCCAGCCCGATGCCCACTCAGACCGACGTCAAGCTCAAGTTCAAGCCGCTGTCCAAGAAGGTGGTGTCGGCCACGCTGCAGTTCTCCCTCTCCTGCATCTTCCTCCGTGAGGGAAAAGCCACGTAAGTCTCAATCTCGGTCTGAACTACTCTTTAATTCTCATGTTGAGTTTGACAGTTCTGGAACACAGTTTTGGATTTAGCTGTAAAACTTTGTGTTTCGTGGCATTTTGAAGATGAAGGTGTAGTTACTTTTTAAGCAATTGTTGAAAAAGTGAAGAGAAATAATATTAGTAGATTTAAAGTTGTGGCGAATACAGGTCCAGTCATAACTCTCAGTGGTATTTTTGTGTAGATTTTACATTGAGAAACAGAAATAAACTCTTGATTTTCTCTTTCATGATAGTGCACTGATGGTTTGAAACATTATTATTGACGTTGGGATTGAAGTCTGTTTAAATGAATCCAGATATGATGTGATCAGATCTATAAATCTTCACATGTAATCCTCGTCGATGACAGAAGTAAATCTATTTCTATTTTTCATCTTGCACACGGATACAGTCTGTGTGTGTGTGTGTGTGTGTGTGTGTGTGTGTGTGTGTGTGTGTGTGTGTGTGTGTGCGTGTGTGTGCGTGTGTGTGTGTGTGTTGCTGCTCATTCATTCTTGGCTGCTTTTATTTGAGGACGGACACTCACAATCACAGTGTTTTCTGTTTGTTATTCATTCTTATATGATAGCTGCAACTTTCATTTAAAGAACCCCCCCATACACACACACACACACACACACACACACACACACACGCACACACGCAGAGCCAGAGTAGCTTTTGTTGTGCCGCGGACGGCGGGTCGATGGCGCGTAACCCTTGTTAACCCTTCGGGGAATGATGTCGACCACACACAAACAAACTCCATCACACCAGTTCAAATGAGCCCATGGGCCTGGGAAACGCCAAACACAAAGAGCGGAGAGGAGAATACAGCGATTATGACGGAGGGGCGCTATCTAGGGACCGAGGGGGTTGGTAGGGATGCACAGTAGACTACATAAAAAACCAGATATAATGTCAGAAGTGATGCAACGGGGAAAACTGAAGGTGGAGAGAGAAGAGAAGCCGGGTCAAAAGCTTTAAAATGCACAGAGGGAAGCTGAAGTGTTGGCTGTTTATGACAGCGAGGTGTGGAGACGGAGGTCTGAAGTGAAGAAATGTGAGATAGGATGGAGAGTTATGGTAATCCTCATGTGTGATCTGCTTGTTGTCGGCTGTATCGGTGAGATCCGACGCTCCAGTTGTTTCTCAAAAACACTGAAGCGTTCCTCATTAATTTGCTCATCTATTTGCCCATCCTACGCCGTTCCATATCTGTTAAGTCTTCACCGAATTTATTCCTCTTTTTTGTTTATATAGTGCCAATACACTGCTGCTTCACGACACTTTGCATACAAATAAAATACTGAGGACAATCTCATAATTTCACATCGACAAGCAGAGTGAGAAAGTAGAAATTGCTCCTCTCCGGTGCAAGAAAACTGCATTGGGATGTCAAACATGATGCTTGTGGGTTAAAATCAGCCCGACAGAGGCTTGAATCGAACCCAGCGGATGATACTGCAACACGTCAACAGTACGATATGGATTCTAACTACATTTGTTATTGACAAAAGCAGCCTGTGATTATATTTTGTTCACAGTTTGCAGTGATTTTTTTTTTTTATATATAGAAAATAGTAAATGCTATATAATGTAAGTTTTTTAGAAAACAAACACCCTTCCCAGCTCTAATACAGAGTTGTTAATTGTAGGTTATTGCAGGAAAAGACAGAAAAACGAGCATGTTGACACCAGACAATGATGCAGTCATTACCAATTGCCCTCAAACAGTCAGAGATCTTATAGGTATCAAAAGACAACAGAGAGATGAGAGGACAGGCTGTGGGAGAGAGAGACACACAAAAACAAGAATGAAGAGAAGAGAGAAACTCAAAAAAGGTCTCCCAGCAGTCTAAACCTAAAGCAGCTTAACTAAGAAACAGTCCAGAGTGATTAGAACCAGTCTGAACGTTTTTTGACAAATAGAAAGATTTTAGACCGGATCTAAACAGTAAAGACTGTGAACATGAGGTTTATTGTGAATCGTGTGTGTCTTCTGATGTTTGAAGTGATGAGGACATGCAGAGCCTGGCCAGCTTGATGAGCATGAAACAGGCTGACATCGGCAACCTGGACGACTTTGAGGAGGAGAACGAGGAAGACGAGGAGAACAGGGTGAACCAAGAGGAGAAAGCGGCCAAGATCACAGGTGAGAACTGTGCAGAGACAAGTTTTCATTTGGTTTTGTGAGATCCGGTCAGATTTTTGGTAGAGTTCTTGGCGAGAAACAGTGACCGTGTCTGTTCATAGTCTGTAAATATACGGCTTGCAAATAATGATACATTGAAATCTACCGCAAATACTCCGTGAAAGCAATATTAAATTCTGAGTATTTATGCATTTTTAGTCGGGGAGGAGGGCACCTTTTCTTGATTCGATTTACATTTTCAAGACATTTTCAGGCATATTTAAGCTGTACATGCATAAACAAGCATACACTTGAGCCTCAAGCTGTGGAAACGTCGCATATTT
The DNA here is from genome assembly GCF_902148845.1 of Salarias fasciatus. NCBI lineage: Eukaryota > Metazoa > Chordata > Actinopteri > Blenniiformes > Blenniidae > Salarias > Salarias fasciatus. The sequence goes on from NC_043757.1 coordinate 4,752,895, forward strand.
GAGTTTGTTGCGTTTGAATGGACATTTGGCAAATAATCCACCAGAGGGTGCTGCTCTAAATTAACATAATGGCCAAATACTAAGAAGAAGACTCGGGTTCTGTTCAGTCAGGAGAAGGAAGTCAGTGGTGCCTAACACAGCTGTCACGGTCGCACTTCGAAAGCATCCGCTGTGTTTGTTATGCACAATATCTAAACACTGCCCCCACAGCCTCCCGGTGGTACTACAACACCAGATCCTGAGACCTAAGCTTCCGAGAGACGATACAAGTATGGATGTAATCAATAATAAGCAATGCATATCTAATGTAGGGCATTAATGAGCCTTTGCACAGCCCCACCAGTTGCTGCATCATAATGATAGGCGTGGGGCTTATTGGATGCAGAATTAGAAAACGGTGCAGGGTGCCATCAGAATTTAGATCTAAATATTTTTTTTACTTAGAGAGCCACTTATTTACCACTTGTCCAGTCTCAATGTGCTTCCAGTGATCTGTCCAAAAAGCTAGAAAAAGTCTTCCTTTCACGGGGTCTTTACAAATGTCCTAATGTTTCAAACTGACAGCTTCACCTGATGAATGAAACTGGAATAATCTCCCAAACCCAGAATAACCAGGATTGACAGCTTCACGTCGGGCATCAACTTTGCTTCTTTGTTTTGTTGTTTTTTTTTTCCACTTCATGCTTCAGCGAGTGCATCTGTGTTCTTTCACACGTTAAAACAGCCAAGAATTAGTGAATTCATGAGATTTGTTTAGCATATTTTATCAGCTTCGGGGTAGTTTCTGTTTATTTTCGCACCTCTGTTGCCCCCTGTTCGCTGCCTCCTGCCCCGCCCGGTGCTGGTTGGTTTGGCAGACCGGTGGCGGCGCCTCCTCCCATACATACATGTTGAGGATTCATTCTATGGTCTAATGTATGGGCCCCGCTGCTTCCTGCTTTGCTTAATCCAACTTTTCAGAGCGCCACCTCTTCATGTTAAGCTTCATGCTTTCCCTGCCTTTCTTTTTTCCCCCTCCCTGCTCTTCATCTCATTTATATGTATATGCATTGAGCGCCTACAGCAACGCTCCACTTGCACGCATCTCTGAATCAAAGGCCGGGCCGAGCTGCCAAAACTCCCTGCTATCATATTCCTACCTACAAGGAGAAGCCGGCGAGCCGCCCGAGCAATACTAACACGAGGCTAAACCAATGCATAACCCTGGAAAACATCTCGCCTTTTTGTCTTTTATGCAGATCATGAAATCTCAGCGTGCGTTTGTGTGTGAATGTTCAATGTTCTTTGTTGTTTCTAGAATTGGTTATTATTATTATTAAAGGTGTTCTTTTACCATAAAATATTATTTTAACTTATTTCTTAGCTAATTGTATGTTTTAGACCTAACCTGTTTACATTACTGTTCACATAGAAATATTTAGATTTGTGTCTTTTTACGCGTTGCTGTATTTGTTGACATCCTGTTAATTGAGAATTTCTCTCTTAGTTTTCTGGTTAAATAAATTAGATAAAACTGCAGGTCAGCAATCTACATAGTATAATTTTTTTACCATTGAAAAATAAATGATTTTTACTAAATTTTAATAGCTAATAACTTCTAAAGTTATGGAAAATTAAGTAACAAATAATAAAATCAGAACTCTGTTTACTGAGATGTTTGAAGTAAAGTCTATTTCTGAGTTTAAAATGTTTTATTCTGACCATACAAGACATTGTTCACTGATCAACGATAAGATTATAACCAAAGACTGATCATTTCCTTTTTATCTTGGCTCCAGTGGGGCCGATATATTGAGCAAAAAGTATAGATTTTATGTTCTAAGTTGATGTGTAATAAAAGGTAAATATCAGGAGCTAGTTTGAGCAGGCAGTTTGTTATAGCTTCACAACTGGATCAAAGTGTTGGTCATAGCTTGGTCATAATGTTATGGCTGATCTTTTCGCCTGAACCTTAAATAAGTCCCAAACAAAATCAATTTTGTGTGACTTATGATTGATAAGAACCGAGTGCCTTGTGATCTTATATAAAATTAGCCTTAAATCTTTACCAACTGCAGGACTTTTAAGGGTTTTGAGATAGTTCTTTACATCGGGGGTGACCATGCACCAATTTGGGACTTTTTCTGGTTGATTTCCATTAAACAAATATTTTCTCACTCTTGAAAAAAATGCAGGACAAGTTTCTACTAAGTCTCTATCTGCAGTTACATTGAATGTAAATTTGAAGGCCTGTTGACTCTTTAGTAACAATCAAAAAGTTATCATGATGTCATTTAAAACAGGGTGTGTGTGTGTGTGTGTGAGAGAGTGTGTGTGTTTTCTCTGATGGCGTGTGTTAATTTGCCTGCTGTTCTTCCTCCCTCCCTCCCTCCCTCCCTCCTGTACGGACCTGTCGTTTACAGAGATTGTAAACCAGTTGAATGCCCTCAGCTGCTTACATGGGGATGATGATGATGATGATGGTGGTGGTGGTGGTCTTGGTGTTCCCAAGCGAGCACGCAAAGCAACAGCTAAGCCTGCTGCTTCCTCCCAAGGTCTTTTTTTCACCTTTCTCTCACCTCCTCATCCCATCCCGTGTTCCTCGACCCTCCTTTCACCGTCTCGTTGGGTATTGTGACGTCGTGCCTCCTCTACCTGGCCGTTCATTGATGTTTTTATTTAGCCATGATTCTCCTCCCAGCTATCCTTTTATTTCTTCTTCTCCTTCTTTGGTTCCATCCCTGATCTCTCACCCCCCGACCCTCCTCTGACACTGGTGTTGTGGTCGTGTCGTGATCATGTGGTATTCCAGATGAATTGGTTCATGTGATGATGTGCTGGTGTCGTGAACACATTTGTTGTTTGATTTCTATTGTTTTTGTGTTTTTCACTGTGTGACCTCCCCCATTTTGTTTACACTGCAATTGGTAGTGAACCAGACACAGTAGATATGAAACAAATTACTGACCAACAGTCAGGAGAAGATTGAGGATTCATTTATCGTGAATGTGTCTCAAACTGCTGCAGTAGGGTTTAACACCATATCTTATGGTGTAACTTATTTTAAAATTAATCTCTAACCAAGAGATGACATTTGGCAAGTTGAATTGATCTTTGATTAGATCAGGAGTGTCAAACATATTTTTGTTCAGAGTAAAATTGTGCCATAATAACCTGTGAATTTCTACTTTAAAGTTTTTCCTTGTTGTGGTGCAGAGTAGCCGTGTTGAATTTGTCTGTATTTTCATTAAACCGAACGGTTAGGACTGGCAATCTCAACATAAAGTCAATTGGAATGAAAACTTTTCGTTCTCCTATAGTTGTTGCATTAAGCATGTTGTTACAGACTCAAACTGACAACATGACTTTGAACACCCAGGCAGTTATCTTCCATGGCAGCGTCATTGATATCTCAGCTCAGGTCTCAGTGTTGTCTTCTGTCCACTATGCTTTGGAAAGTTCTCTAAAAATAATCTATATTTTCTTTAAAAAAAAAAAAAAACTTTACCATTTGTAGGTGTTTTGGAGGGCCACAATGTTTCCTCTTTTAGTAAGTCAGTAATCAAGAAGCTTTATTGTCAGTGTGCAGCAAAGATAACATTATCTTTGATTAGATAATATAGTGTCCTTGAGAGTATCAACAACTGGCATGTGTAGAAACCCAGTTCAATGTTTTACACCGAGTTCTGTTCCAGGAGAACCCGGATGAGTTAAAGGGTTTCTCGCTGCACAGCGTGTCGTCACCGAGAGACGTAAATAGACACCCTGACACTTTCCACAGCCTAAAAAAAGCCCGGAGTGTTTCCACTCAGAGGAAGAAAAAGTGCTGCAGGCCTTATCAGCCAAACGCCACTTCGTATATACCAGGGGACACATGACCACTTCACTTTTCCCTGGTTCAGACTGTCGCACAGCTCTCCGCAGCCTTTCTTGGCTTGAACCTCAGACACATTAAGACTTCCTTTCAGACTGGCAGCATGCGATTGAGCTGCAGCGAGCACGATGAAGATAAAGTGGACAATCTTAGCCTCTCCAGCCAGGATCCCCATAGCAACTCCATGCTTTCTACACTGTCTCCCACAGTAACACACACAAATTTTCCCAGAATGCCACTGTAGTACATGCATGAAGGTGGCCTGGGGGACAGACAGAAGTTCAGGCAACGCTCCCAAGCAAGATGGTCTTTCTACTAATGGTTCACTCCAAAATGCAGATTTTGGCATAATTTGGGTTTGTGAATGTTTTTTTGTTGCGTTTTGGGAAATGTGAAGTTTGACTTTGTAGCTTTTTGATTAAAAAAATGACTTTTTGTTGGACTCTGGCAACAGAGCTAATTAACAAGCTGAACTTCCTGGAGGACGAGGATCAGGAAACGGCCCGCGACATGAGCACCAACCCCTTCGACGAGCCCGATGACGACATCCATCCGAACCACCTGAACCCGTTCGGTGATCCGGATATAGAAGGTACACGTTCGCATCTCCACAGCATGTATGAGTTTCATTACACGGTAGTTTTGACTAGTTTTGGACTCTGATCTTTATTTTTTGGGGACGTCTGTGTAACACAAGCTCCAGGTTTGGATGTGCACATACCGTGAACATGTGGAAGGCTTCAGTTCTCTGAGTCAGACAGCTAAACTAATATTTTGGTCTGTCCATCTGAGCAGCCAGGTGTGTGTGTGTGTGTGTGTCCCATTTGTTTTGAATTGACATGCTCCCGTGCATGTGAAATGTGTACACGGGGATTTCTTCACTTGTCAAAGTCACCTTTGATGTCATCTTTTGATCTGATGATATTCCAACTCATATTTTCTGCATTTAAAACCATTGAACAGTCAATTCAGGATCACTTTGATACCACATAAAACTCTATAGTGTTATCACTGACTCAGCCGTTTGTTAAAAGAAGAAGCCACACTATTGAAATACCAAATCAACAAAGGCATGAAAACTATTGTAGTGACCAGTTCAACAGGGTCTGGATTAAAAAGTCCCTGTTTAGTTTAAAGAGGTCTCTTCAAGAACCAAAAATGAGAAATCCCAGGTTTTTATCTGTGTAGTTATAAGAATCTGAGTCTAGTAGCCAGTTCTATTTATAAGAGTCTTGGTCAGGTCTAAAAGAGTTCATATCTTGGAGAACTTGTCTGGATCTCTTTCAAATAATTCAGGTCTCGATTTTAGAATTCAGCTGTAGTTTAAAGAGAATTTTTGTTTTATTTTCAGGAATCAAGGCATCAGTTAAAGAATCTGGATCTGTAAAGACTCAGGCATGTTTTGAAAAGGGCTGGTCAGGTCTGAAATAAAAGTCCAGGGGGAGTTCAAACACTGCAAATCAAGTTTAAAGTCTTATTTCATTCTCGAGAATCCATGTGTGGTTTGAAGGTACAGCTTTAAAGAGTCAACATCTGGGTTAAGGTGTTTGGCTCCATCTTAGGAAATAAACTTGGTCTTTAGTTTGTTTTAGAAGGTGTTAAACGGTTAAATGGCCCTTTAGAACGTCACAGTGTCAGAAAAATTGTAAAGAGATAAATGAAGGAGAAAGCGAAGCTTGATGTGGTTCAACTGTGAACTTCATATTGGGAAACAGGAATGTTGACTTTGCAAGCAGGTTAAATTAAACAATTTTATATTCAGTGAGTTTCTCACAATTTCGCCTTTGTAATTAGTAGCTTTCAGTTGGTAACTGTTGATGATCCCTGGTTTATATTTAAAGCTAAATTCATGGATTTAGACACCCTGCCCCTCACTGGAAGCACCCCGGGGCTCTTCGGTTCACGGACAGATGAGGGCGGGGTGAAACCATGTCTGCACCACCTGACCATTGCCATGTTTTCTCTATCCTCCAGAGCCCCCCCCTCAGCCGGTACCACGGCAGCGCCTCGAAGACGACTCCTTCTTCGAAGACTCTTCGAATCCCTTCAACGATCCGGACGAACCCGAGCCGTCCCTGGGGAACCCCTTCGATGAGGCGGACCAGGACCTGGACTCCCAGCCCGAGCCCCCCAGGCCCCGACAGAGGAAGGGGGTCCGGCCCGTGGACATGAGCAAATACCTGTACGCCGACATCGCTCCCAACGAGGAGGAGGAGCTCGACGAGTAAGATTGATTCGAGTGTCTCTCCCGTATTGAAGTGTCTGGATTTTGAGACGTTTAACCTGGTGGACCTGGCTTCTCCTCTGGTTAGTGGTCAGCCTCCAGACTGCCCTGCTCAGGCGGAAGGCTCCTTATAGAGGGGGGCACTTGTTGCCTTAGCGCCCCCCCATTGCCCCGCAGACAGGGCAAAGTGACGAGGCAGCTCTTTCAACAGGAACAAGGGCCCTGTTGTTTCACTGCATTCTTTAACCTTGTCTCCCTCCCCGCCCCCATTCTTACCCTCCCTCCTCCCCTCCCACCCTTCCATCAACTTGTTGCCCCGTACTTTCCCTCTTCATTAACTTCCTCTTTAAACTCGTTGCATTTTTATTTTCAACTTGCTCCTCTTTTGTTCCACTTCTCTTCCTCCTGCTGTCTTTCCTCTAAAAGGCTTCATTGTGTCGCTGAGATTTTTTTTTTTCCATTAGAAGAAAACTTTAGTTTACACCCCTCCATTATTAGATGACATGTCTTTCATGTCCTTTCACTAAGATTTTATTCTATGAGGTGAAACAGGAATGTGCACCTATATCTTAAAGGAACAACATCAGAGTGTGGTTCCACATGTGGAACCGACTCCCAAAACGCAGCTGAAGTTTTTCCTTTTCACAAGAAAACGTGTAAGCAGTTCCTGAGATGACCCAACTTTTTCATCTCTATTTCCATTGAATGAAAACACCCTCTGGTGGTGTTTTCATTGTTGGCACTCGCCTCACAGCCACAACATCCTCAGTTCAGGTCTGGGCTTTCAGGCCTTTCTGTGTTGAGTTTGCATTTTCTCTCTTGGCTACTCCAGACCAAAAAAACATGTACTTGAGGTTCATTGAGGTAAATTTCCTGCACGGTGATTTGTGATTGCTGTTCCATCTCCATCCTCTGATGCAGTGGTTTTGATAAAAAGGTAGAAGATGAATAGGTGGATCGATAGAAGTAGGATTAACACAGACGACTTAGATGAGCTCCGGAGCAGATCCTTCAAATCTCTGTCCAGCTCAGCTGTTTTCACTGTTTACTTTAAAAGATGCGTGTGTGAATTAATAAAAAAAAAAAGAAAAAGAACTAATTAGTCTGTGGTTAACGTGTCAAAAAAACAAAATCACCAATTTAATGTTGAGAAAGTGGTTCATAGGGAATCTTTCGGCTTGAGTTGATCGACGCCCACCTGTTATAAAACGCTCTTAAGTCTCCTGTTGAAGCCTCCATTGAGTCTGAAATCCTCTCAGATGATACCTTAAATTAAGAGTTTCTAATAACAGGTTAAACTGAAAACTCAAAAAGTTTACATGACAATAAGAAAATAAATAAATAAAATACGTGTATTGTTTCCATTACCTGCATTTGAATAGTGAGCGCAAATAACTTTGCTCCTGTGTGGCGGGTGAATGAAGTTTCGTAGGACTTGTCCCAGCGACGTGCTTGGTTGTAAATGTGAGCCTGTCCTTCGGCTGGGGCTGTTGAGTGAAGCTGTCACACAGATCTCCGTATGTTTTAGTCCAGAGAGAGACAGCTTATTGACTGCTGCGTTTCTTTCCCTCAGTCTCCTACATCAGGAGCTGCTCGCTGCAGAATAGAAAGTTCAAGAGGGCAGCGCCGTGTTTTGACTGGAGTCCTTTCACATGTCTTTTAGGCAGTGCTGGTTTGTTGAAGCTGCTCCGTAGGCCGTCTTTTTTTCCTCCCTCCTCTCCATGTCTTGCAGTGAGAGCAGCGCCAGTATAGTAAATGTTTGGTAATAATCTATATGATTGAACTGCTAAATCATGTTCTCAGCTGTAGCTTTGAGAAAATGAAAAAGAGAAAGAAAATGCTGGTATAGCTGAGACTGCTTTAACTATTGGGAGCCATCCACACATACATACTCTGAACTGTAAAATAGCTAAAGAGGCTAAAGTAGAAAAGGTGAATAAAATAGCTGAAGTTGGAGCTCGAAATGCAAAAAAAAAAAAAAAAAATCTATCTAAACTGGACCTGTGACACTTTATTAATCTTTATTAATGCAACTTTAAATTTGTATGTATATCATTTTTTCAGATGATTTGCATGTTTTGCAGAGAACTTTTGGTCATAAAGGTTGCAGATCTGTGGCCTCTCTCCCTCCCTCCCTCCACCCGCCCTCCACCCTCTCCATCCAGTTCTTGTTTGTTTAGGATTGCATGTTACATGTTGAGTGAATGTCTCAATGCCTTGCCTACGCTTGTGTGTGTGTGTGTGTGTGTGTGTGTGTGTGTGTGTGTGTGTGTGTGTGTGTGTGTGTGTGTGTGTGTGTGTGTGTGTGTGTGTGTGTGTGCGTGTGTGTGTGCCCTCGTCTGTCAGTGTTCCTCCTCTGTCAGTGAGGATATGAGGTCGCACACAGCTGACCTCGGTGCACCTGCATCCTCCACAAACTGCTGCTCTTTGTAGTTCCACCAAACTTTCTTTCCTTCCTTCGTGTTTAATTAATTAGTGGCTCCCTGAAACCAAAGAAGACTTTATATCCTCTTGATAGTCTTGATAATTCCTGTTGATACATTTTTTTGTTTTAATTTTTCGGACATTTGCCAAACTCTGATCCTTAATCATTCTCTGGTCTGATACTCACTTTACACCCGATTATCACTTTATCAGAGGAATCACCATGTTTTTGGCGACTTCTGCGTATCTTTCAGTAACATGCACTGTTTGCAGTCAAGAATCCAGGATTCATTATTGCTGATGTGAAAAAGTTGTGTTGCTTCTGGAGAAATTGTACAATTCATAAAATCATGATCAAGAACAACAGCATCAACAGAAATGCCAAAATGACTGTATATACTGTACATTTATCAAACATATACTCTTTTATGCATAAACATATACAATTACCAAATTCTGTTTTAGCATGTTGATAAGTACTTCACTCTTTTTCCATCTGTTCGTGTTTCAGTAACTAAAGAAGAATTATCATTTTGTGACTGAGTCGGTGCTTCTCTCCTTCGTTCACCCGCAGATCCAATCCGTTCTACGAGCCAAAGACGTCGAGCCCCACCGGCGGCCCCGCTCCAGATGCCGGCAGCAGCCAGAAGAGGAGGGCGCCCCCACCCCCGAGTCCTGGCCCCGGCCCCGGCTCCAGCACACCGCCCTCCAAACCCCACCCGGGCCCGGACAGGGATCGAACGCCGGCCGTCGGGCCCAGCCCAGTGGCAGCAGTGATAGGGAGAGAGCTGGCCTCATCTTCCCCGAAGGTAGGAGAGCTGCACCCGAGTGGAGGAGAGACAGATTCTCGATAAATGTCCAGATGGAGGAGTGCAGGAGGCTTTATTGTATCTGGAGCTTTTAAACAGCATGAAAATGTCAAATGTTTGAACACTGTTCAGATGTAGATCAGAGCAGCCACCTGTGCCGAGATGGATAAAAAGACGAAGTGAAGGTAGAAAATGTTAAGAAAAGAATTTGATTTGAGTATCAATCCCTAAATCAAAGTGACTTTTAAGAGCCCAGCCCTTTAGAAAATAATTTGAACCATCCCTGTTAGTAAATTCGCCAAAACACTGATCCAGTGAAGGATTTCTCATTGTAAAGTTTGATCTCTTTGAGTTTCTGTGATTTCCCGGCGCATATCGAGTCCTAAAACAGCAGAGTCCCTCAGATCCAGGCCTCCGTCTACTCACTGCTCTTCATTGGGGCTCATCCCGGGCTGCATGTGTTATTGTAAGTGTGTGTTCTGAAGCGTCTCGTATGCACGTGTGTTTGCGGCAGTGTGTCCGCATCCACTCGTCCTTGCATTAGCTTTCTTTCCGCCTGCACGGCCCCATCTTCAGTCCCATTCTCTATGCTCATGAGACTTCCCTGGCTCCTCATTTGAATATAGGTATTTGTTTATTGGGGTGTTTTGGTATGTTTATTTATTTATTTAAATTAGTCAAATCATGGCTGGGTCTAATTAAATGGCTGATGGTCACACACACTCGCAGCAGGAGTCAGACCACTGGTGGGGAATGATTGGCTGGGGGCGAGGGGACGCGTGGGGGTAAAATTTGTGTGTGTGTATGGTGTGTGTTGGGTGGATCTGTGGAGGGGCTCAATGAGCCTGCGTGGGGCTTAAACACAGGGGGCTTAACTACAGCAGAGCGATCACACGGGGGTGTTGACCCCCTGTGCCTACACACATGCACACACACACACATGCAAACACAGTACAGTTACTTATACACACACACACACACACACACACACACACACATGCACACACACTCTACATGCAGCTGGCTAGCTGACTGTTTTAGTGTAGCTGGGCGGTGATGCTGGCCGTCCATGTAATTATGGCACAGTGCCTTTATCGCCCAGCTGCAGTTGCCTGTGACCGTGGGTGAGGGGGCCTAAACCACTTTAATTACCCAAAGCCAGTGGCCTGTGGTGGGCCACACTTCGCCAGGAGATGCCCCTGCCTTCGGAGGGAAGGGAGGGAGGGAGGGAGGGACGTGGGGAACGAATTGTGAGTGAAGATTGAAGAGAAGGCTGATGCAGTGAAGGAGGATATGTGGAAGATAGCGAAGGATAGAGGACAGTCAGGGGGAGAGAGGGATGGGATGTTCACAGTAAACAAGGAGAGGCCTACAGGGTTTGTTGACATATACAGCTGGTGTGAATAGGTTCTTCTTTCTTATTCACACAGAGTGCCGTGACACACACATACACACACATACACACACACACACACACACTCCGTGCCCCAGCCTACACATGGGCTGCAAGATGACCTTTGAATGTATGAAGTCAGAGAGGATTAAGAGGAGACATTCCCACTATGAGAGGCCGAGTCGAAACCAACACATCCCCACACTGTGAACGTGGACGGAGTGTCAATGCGTGCAGGAGCCTGCATGCATGCACGCGTGCATCCTTTCCTCATAGTTTGTGGTCTGCCCCAGGCTCAGTTCAGTGAATATGCACTGAGGCTGTTGCAACCTTCCTCTTCGCACGCAGCTAACCTCTACCAGGCGTGTTCAAGGTGCGTCTTTTCCATTTCTATTTATTTTCACCAGCTATTCATACGGGCAGAACTGGTGTGTAGGGCCAAGATAAACACACGGGCAACTTTCTAATCTCAAAATGTGAATGGAAATTGATATATTGAAAGCCCACCTATTCAGTGATACATTTACAACCTGCCCCGAAGGCTTTGAAATGTCTCACAGGCCTCCTTTTGTTAAATGAAATCTAACCCAAAGAGATTTGCATGTCTTGTGTCTCATTTACACATTTAAATGCAGCCATGGAACAAGCTTCAAATGCTCAGTTTGGTTCAATATATTGTGAAGCTTTAAACCTTTGCTAGAGTACTGAATCGTGGAACATTGAGACGATGGACACTTTCTGAAGGGTATTTCAAGGGTTCATTTTTACCCAAGCCCATTAAAAGTCAAAAAGTGTAAAATTCATACGATTATGTGGTGTTATTATATGAAAGTAAAATAAAACTGACAAAATTTCAGCAAATTTGCACACATATCATGATTTAAGCTTGAAAATGGGCCTAAATAAATGAATATTTCCCGCTAGATTTTCAGGATCATCTTTTTGACACTTCATTCACTATTCAGCACTATTTTGAAACAATCTGATGTGTTATTTGTAACAAAAGTTAAAATTGTGTACAATGATTTAATATGATGGCTCAACAAATTTCTATATTAACTGTTATCACAAGTTTGTTTTCTGAGGCAAAATCATTAAAATACATCAGCGATTATGTGAGTATATGAGGGAATTAAAGCAGAACTGTCAATATTTTCATTATTTAGGCTCAATTTACACCACATTTCAAATTAGAATGCATATTTTTTGCATTTTAGTTTCAGGAAAGCTTCATGCTCACTTCATATTGATATGCCAACTGCAGAAACAAATAAATAATATAATTTTCAATTACGAACGCCGTTTTCATATAAACGGACACTCAAACAGCTATGACAGCATTTTCCCATTTGCATTTTCACTTGAAAACATTGCGGTGTGAACGGGGCCTTATATAAAATAAAATAACCTTACACAAGCACCTTTTATTTAAACTCGTGATCATTCTCTTGAGAGAGTTCCCAAAGTTATTAGTTGCAGTCACAAGTGTGATAAATCATTATGGCTCAGTTCAAAACATATTTGTCTGTATTTTTGCACAGAAAGTAAAGAAATGTGAAGAGTTATATAAGAGGAATGCACACTGATTACACAAGAATGAATGAGTGCATATCCTGTTGACTATTAGATCATTCACAATTAATTTTCCTGTCATCTATATAAGGAAAAGACTTATGTTAAACTCTCATCATTAGTACGTTTGGTTTGACTTGAGCAGATTGAGCTTGAAGTTTTCATCCTCCCTGTCATTGCATTAAAGCCTCCCACTTCAATGGCAGCTTGTGGAAAATCGGGACATCTACAGGACATATGGTGGGCGCCCACTTACTATGTACACAGATATTATACATATAAATTGGATTTACATAAAGCTTTAACAACAGCTCAGCGATGCTGGACTTATGCCAGGGAAACACACGTTCAGCACCAGCAATTCATGGCAATTCTCAAATATACGAACGCATGGAAGGACCCGGGAGACCAGTGTTTAGCCAATTTAGCACGCAGGGTCAGCGTGTAGGAAAGTAAATATAAAGCCAGCAGCATCTATAGAGGGTTGAGAGGCTTTTGTTTTGTGTTCTATAATGGGAAGAAGAGCACAAAAGCACAAGGACATGCAGAGAAACACAATAACCACCAGAACAAGCTGTCTGACGATCACACATCTGCATCATGAAGTACACAAATGAATATTTATGTTTTAAAAAATGAAAAGGACACACGATAACAAAAAACGTAAGGTGCAATAATGACCTGCAGGAGAATGTAGCATGTATACCTGCTCTGCATTCATTGAGAAAATTACAGCTCCATCAGACACAAAATCATCACCTCTTTTTAAAAACTGTAAACGTCACATGACCAATAGAGAAAGAGCTTTTCTCACAGATCAAGAATCGTCCTGTAAGATCACTTCTTCAGGCCTCAAGATCAGACTTGACTTGGTGAAGATGGTTTTAAACAGTACAGTTTCCTTTCTGCCCTTGATCTGGAAACCATGAACGCTGGCGAAGTTCAACAAGTCCAACGGCATTCGAAACACACTGGACACGACGATCATCCCATAATCTGGCCATAAACAGGACACTGAGGGAGTCGAAAGTTAAATCTGAAAAAATTCAAACACTGGAAGAAAACAGAAAATATGAAAGACATATCTGTTCAACACAAAGTACGAATTCAATCTGGCACAGATGCACTGAGGGAGAAGGTTTAAACAGACAGACAGGTGAAATACATCACACTAATGCAGAAGGGCAAGTACACAAAGATGCAGACCAGACAGGTGAGACAAAATAAAACAGGAAGTGAAACAGGTAATAGACGAGGTGGGAAACAGGTAGTTAAGACTCAGAAGGAGCTCTGACAGTTCTTCAGCACATATGCGAGTAGATCGGGGCTTGTTAATCCCGGTCCACGAGGTCTGGTGTCCTGCTTGTTTTAGTCTCTCAGTTGAACCACACCTGATTGCAGTCAGGGCTCGTTACTGGGCTTTTTTAAAAGCATGGTGAAGACATCAATATCAGTTTGAAGTGTACCGCAGCACAGAGAGAGCTAAAACATGCAGGACTTCTCGAGGACCAGGACTGAGAAGCGCTGGAGTAGATGAACAATTGTAACGGTTTGGGTCCGTGCTTCTTGGTTGGCGATGTGTTAGCATCGAAGCTAGCCAAAATGCACACTCACACCCTCTGGGGTTTCCACGCTGCGCTCATTTATTACAAAACAAAAGATCACCAACCTTACAAAGCCTGGTTGTACGGCGACTACTGATTCATACATGAAATAAAAGTAGTATCCACACGAACCCTGTCGTCACTGTGAGTTGAAGGGCAAAAAGGTAAGAGGAACTCATGGGTAAGCGTCCACACTCCATAAAGAGAACCCAACAACTAACGAAAAGAGACCAGACGCCACCTAGTGGCGTTACTGTATTAGAGCGTCTTAAAGGCATATTCCCTCATTTCAACTGTTACACAATATTAACAGAGTTTACCTCCAGTGCTGTGACTCTCAGTCCATATTCTCCTGGGACTTGGTAGTTTTAGAGTTGAGTCACCCGTCATAACAATCCAAATGGACATCATCTGTCCATACGAATATTCATATTTTCGCCATTGTTATTGTTTATAATGTCTAGTTATTTATTCTCTGTGTACGTGTGTGTGTGGTTTCATTACAACTTCTATTTGCAGCGCGATGAACCACAAACTTCAAAACTTTGGACAGAGTGACAGCTCCATTGACTTACTGCTGCCATCCAGAGCACAGAATTGGTATTACACTAATATGACATACTGTCTTTACATGTCAGTGAAGTAGATAAAACTGAGACTGTTTGAATAAAAATAACTCAATGGTTGTTATAAAGAGGTTACATATGTTACTACTTTACTCCTTTAGCTGTTATACGCCTTTATGTACCCATAAATACCACTCATCATATAAAACAATTGAAGTTTGGTCCTATATTTCTTAGTAACAAAGATTTCCCTCGCAGTTTTTTTTGTGTTTCCTCACGTCTCCCATGTCTATACGTCCTGTTCGTCATACTGTCTGGGAGATATAGATCTTTTCGATATGACAATTTTGAAGTTCAGCTTCTGTGAAGGAGCTGGAGGGATGAAAATGTTGGGTGTGGGATTAATTTAAATGAACAGAGGAGCTTCTTGTTGGGCGGGCTGTGAGCTTCGGTCTGGTCTGATTCAGTCCATCTCTTTTCCTCTCCCCCCTCCCAGTAATTCAGTGATCCCGCTCCTCCTTGTGCTTCATCTCCATCTCTATTCCACAGGCACAACTGCTCTACACTTACATGCTCTGATCTTTGGATTTTTATCCAGGTTTCCGCTTCATGAATTATTTGCCTTATTTTCATATGAACAAAAGTTGGCAACTGGCACATATCAGCAGAAGAAAGTTTGAAACCAAAAACTTGTATATTATCTTAATGTTGAGTGAAAAAGAGCCGTTGTGTCTGTGGAGCTGCCAGGTTGTGGATATTCTGACATGACCTTCTGTTTATTCACAGCAGTCCTCACATAATTCTACACATCTCATTATCATTAGCTGCTTACAGTAAATAGAAATCAAGATATTGATGACCAGAGTCTGGTTTCTTTGATGTTTTTGGCGCATACGTACATCCCTGCACACGCTCATTCTTTCCAGTGAACCAACACCGGAGGTGTGTTTTCTTCTCCCCTTCGTTTGAAGGGCTTCTGTGATTACTGGTGTTAATCAAAGGGTTGAAATTAAATGGAGTTGTGCAGGTTGTGAGAGCTCCTGTGCCGGGGGGAGGTAGAGGCCAGAGCTCTCCCTCCTCTCCCAGACTTTGTTTTCACAGCCCCTCCTTCAGTTCAGACTACCTCCAAATTGAAATTAGAATAAATTAACATTATTTAATTGAGTTCGCAGAAGGCTGCGATATTTCTTAATTAGCTTTCACCGAGGTTGGCGGCAGGAGAGGACCGCATCCGTGCTGCGAAGTGTTTCTGAGGTTACGGTGACGACTGAGGGATGTTTTTGGAGGACAGAGGGGAGCCCAGGAGACAAGGACAGTCATCTCTTGTCTTCTCATCTCTGCCCGTTCCAAGGTCTCTCGTCTCGTTATCGTTACATCCACTCCAAAGTTATTTCATCTTCTCTGATAACTTTGACATGCCGTTGCACAAAGAGTCTCAGATGTGGGACGTAAAGAGAGTGAGGTGTAGACAGATATACAGGAAGCTTCTCCACTAGAAGAAAATGAGATTCTTACCATTTACATGCCTTGCTGTTGGTCTTATTGAAGCCAGTCTGGCTTGCACTTCGCTTTTGATGCAGCTGCTGAAACAACAAGTACCCAGGGATTAAGTGAAGATGAACCAAATATGCAGTTTAAAAAAAAAAAAGCAACTCTGTCAATGAATTACAGTTTACTATGAAGGCCCAAACAAATTCATTGAAAAGCGTTTGGTAAATGGACTACACTTATATAGTGCTGTTCACCCTGCATTAACAGAGCCCAAAGCACTTTACACTGCATTATTACATTCACCCATTCACACACCAGTGGAGGCGGCTGCCATGCAAGGTGCTTAATCGGTCCACTTGGGGAAATTTAGGGTTCAGTGTCTTGCTCAAGAACACTTCGACACGCAGACAGAGGGAGACATGAATCAAACCAAAAACCCCCCGCTTGTGAGACGACCACTCTCCCTGCTGAGTCAGTCATTTGAATCAGAAGAAAGTCATTAAAGTCAGACAATTCATACACAGTCTAACACTATTTCATCAATTCTAAGACTCATTTCTATATTTCATCAGTTGTGATTGTGTTTTGTGCTATTAATACTATTTGTTAAAATTGAAAAGATATATACACCAAAAGCCTCTTGAAAATCATTAGAAAAGAGGTTAGGAGATTGAGTTTTTAACTTGAAGTTCACTGGTTCAAATCCCACTCTGGTTCCCTGATTAAGACCCTTAACCCCCAATGTCTCCACTGCAGTCATACTGCATAAAAATTGTACAAAAATTTGAAAATTTCAAACAAGGATTTATTATCTAAAGTCCTGCCGAGCCATTAAAATCTCGCCCAGTTCTTTCACCATCCATTACTTTCCTTTTAAATTCAAAGGAGGTGAGAAAATGCCAGAAAATGCTTGAAGGTGAAGGTTAATCGTTCTGAGTAAAATCAAATGTTTCGGTGATCTCGACAGCTCGTCTATGCTGTTGGGTCTGAGGAAGGGATCAGAGGAGGGAGTCATGTCTTAAATTTCAGAACTTGGCATCAGTATTTACAGAGAAATGGGCATAGCGGTCCATTTCTGAGACCAAAGCATTGAAGCCTCAGTGGCTCCCTTGGCCACGTTGGCCTTTCCATAAGCTGTGTAATATTAGGAGAATAATCCTTGTGAGGAGTAAGGCTAAATCATTACCTCTCAATGTCTGCCTTTTCCCAGTGAGGACCCCTCCCCAGCTCTGGTTCACAGTCTCTGAGTGGTCTGTCATTGGATCTTGTGGGAGAGAGGAGACCCGGTTTCTCCTCTCATGCAGTTCAGGTCCAATCAGTGGGCTTCCTGTTGTTGTTTCCAGCTGCAGGGCATCGCTGTCATCAGCTTATTGGAAAAGTATAAGACGTTACCGAGCGCCAAACCATCTCACCTGGGGGAGTCCTCTCTCTCCCTCTCTCCGGTAGAAAGGGACATTTCCATCAAGTCGTGTGTGCAAGAGTCCACTCGAGCTGGGATATGTGGTGATTCTTCACTGTATCTTAAGAAAGTTTTAATGTTTTGAAGTGAATTCAAGAAAAATCATTTAAAAAAAAATAAATTCACCCTCAAGCCTTCAAGGTGTTGTTGGATTATTTAGGGACTTGGTTCCCGTCTCACTTTGGTGACTTCTTAAAGATGCAACACTTTTGTTTAATATAAATAAGTACAACCATACTGAATCAGCTGAATGACACAAATCTGTGTTGTGTTGCTGTATACCTCTCACAATCATTCATGTTGTCCGACTTCTCCTGGCCTGTTTGGTCTTGCACTGCAAGTTTCAGCCACAAGATGGTGCATTGAGTGCAGACAGAAGCTGCTCGAAATATAGTGAACATCACCATGGCTAATGCTTTTGGCTACTACCCACCCTATGTGATTCAAGTATATGTTATTTCACCACCCAATCTGGAGGATTCCAACTACCAACCAAGAAGTCAAACCTCTGAAAGCCAGGCTGACACTGAAGTAACTCAACAATGCCATCCAATGTACAGCAGAGGCATTGCTTAGCTTTGTCAAAGTGGCCCTTTAAAATCGGATTGAGTGAAAACCATCACATGTCACTGGTGCCTAAAATATATACCACTGAAATCAAAATCTGTTGAAATAATTGCCTAATTTATATGAATTCCAGGTTTCTGTTTTCTGATTTATAAACAAAGGAGGATAATTCAGGCCAGTGTGTTTTTTTTCCAGCATGCCTTCTTCAATTTAAATTCTTAGATGAAATTGTGTTTTACGTTTTCTGTAATATCAGTAAAATATAGTAACTATACGAAAGACAAAAAAAAGATCTAAATTAGTGCACCCCGACAGCTTGAGCTTTTGTCAGTTTCCTGCTGCACATCTGGCATTTCTGCTTTACTTGAGCTATCCAGGCTTCTCTCCTTCTGGAGAAGCCTTTCTTTGCTGTGAAATTTGATTTGCCCACCTGTAGTCATAATTGAGAAAAGGATGTGTAGATACCTGAGTGATGCATCTCTAACTAGCCATTGCCAATCCTCTTGAGGAAATGTCTTTACTGAATTGACCCATCAGTGAGTGGCCACAGTGTGTCACTCTGGCGAGCTGGCTGGGGTCAAGGGTCATCCTCAGGGACTCATGGCAGTTAGTTCAAACGGGAAAATTGCCAATCTGCCAATCATGAGCCCGCCTCTCAAGCCACTAGCCAACCACTTCCTTTAACAGCCTTACCAGCGGCACCTTGCCTCACCTCACCAGTCCACAAGGTGACCCGGTTCAGTTTTCCCTGCACCACCAAGGGCTCCTGAGGAGGTCCACGCTCAAGAGGAGCCCCAGCACCCCCGGCTCCACCTCAGCTGGTGACGCCTGCAGGAGTCTGCTAACGGCTAGCAAAGCACCAATGTTAACCACTAACACGTGGACTGGCTCTGGCTCAGCTGGTAGAGTGGTCGTCTTTCAGTTGCAGGTTCAGTTCCACATCTCTCCCTGTCCAAGTGTCTTCGAGCAAGACACTGAACTGCAGACTGTTCCCAATGAGAGGATATTGAACATTACGTGGCAGCTTGATTTATGGTTTAAAGACTTTTCCTCTAGAATTAAGAGAGTTTTTCTCTTTTATTCTATTAAATTACATTACATTCTATTCTATGACACCTCCCTAATTTGCATGTATCTGGACTGTTTGAGGAAGATGAATTCCATGCAAACATGCACTGGGAGAACATGCAAACTTCTCCCCTAAAGGCCCTGGATGGAGAAAAAACATGGGTGTTTAGTGCAATTGTGTATTCTGTGACTGTCACCTGTTTGTGATCGAAACACTCGACCAATAAAGGCTCACAAATCTTAACCGGGTTGTTTTCGAACCTGAACCCGACCTGACACGCACTCTCGTCTCAACAGACTGTCGGCATTGGCATGAATAATCATTTTAGGTGCATAAATAAAAATATCATCGTACTCAGCCACTGTTACATTTTCAATTTTATACACGGTTGCTGTGAAAAGACAGCAGCGCGCGGGTGTTGTGTGTAGTAACGCGCTTTCTTGTGTGTGTTGTGAGGGATATATTTTGATCCAGTTACTGTAATGCGGCTATCATTTTTCCACCTCTTCCTCTGTTGGGTGCATGTCGAGTTCACAAGTTAAGCACTGCGAAGAGCTCACTCTCCTCAATACCCGCGCCGACTGGTGTAAAAGGGCCTTCCGCAAAGCGCCGCTTGTAATCTGCCTTTGGTAAGTCCTCCTTAGTTTTATCTGCCAAGGATTACCTCACAAGCTGCAAGCAGGAGAGAACGAGGGAGACGCAGAGCAAGCGAGAGAGAAATGAAAAGCAAGTCAAACAGAAAAGCATGAAGATGGAGCAAAATGAAAACAAATCGCTGTGTAATCTCTGAAAGAAAGAGACCTGCTTTAGAGTTGAAGGGAAGTTTCCCTCGCCACTCATTTAGAGAGGGAATTGACTAATCCTTCCATGATTGATGTCTGCTATGAGAGGCTCTATAGCAGGCTAATAGGGCTTATGAGGATGACCAGAAAGTCCTTTGTGTGTGCGTGCCTGTGTGTGCCTCTACGTATGAACCGAACCCTTTTTTGTCTTGTGTGTCCTTCTATCCAGTGGCCGCAGAGGCCGAGGGTTTGAATGACATGGCGGCCGAAGAAGGGGTAACTTTATCTTAATCTGGTCTTAATCTGCCCCAGTCCTCCAGGTGCGTGTGGGCTTCAGCCCAGAAGGATCCAGGGTTTTGGGGTGAGGTTTAAGGGGGCTTTGGATGAGGCGATAGAAGCCCGCGCACTTGAAAAACTCCTTGGACTTCCAGAGGGTCTCAGACCCCCCGCACATTCTCCAAAAACCGCACTCCCTTAGTCATGCCGAACCTTCCTCCCGTCATCTCTAAGTGGCCCTTACTACGTTTTAATTGAATTAAACCAACCGTTCTCAGTAATTTAAAAGAGACCTCGGAAGGATCTTATGAATTACGCAGTGATTTGTGTTTCAAATTGTGTGCACGTGTTGGAGTGTGAGTGCGTGCACACACGCGTGCACGCCCGTGCCTGCGTTTGAAGGAAGGAGAGCGAGTGCAGAAGTGATAAGGCTCTAATTGCCTCTTTATAAAGCCCCCCCAGCAGCCCCCACTCAGCCTCCTTTTGGACTGTTAAGGTATGCAGGTGTGCACTTTAATGTGCTGCAGGAAATACTAAGTGGCTTTTTTTTTTTTTTTTTTTTTTTTTTTTTCACCCTCACTCAAAGATCACTGAGCAGCATCATTCTTTTCGCTCTGTTTCTGCACCAGATTTGACAAGGACAGATTTTCTGAGGCCTGCCGCCCTTTTCCCAAAATACATCTGTCATTTGCAACATTCCTTTTCTGTACTTGTTTCAAATTATTTGACCAGTCACAGTTTTCACTGTCTCATATTCACTTCTCTGTTATGCACTTTCACATGAAAATTACATTTTCATTACTTCTGGAGTTTAAATCCATGTCAGATTTTGTAAACATGACATTTTTCTGAAACGAAAATGCAGCAATGTAAATGAGGCCTTAATTCTCAACAAATTCATGTTGTGAAGTAGCACTGACACTGACGTGTGGTGTGATTTGCTGTGGTATTGTTGGGAAGCGTTGAACTGGTCAGTGTGTTTCCCTGAGACCCTGCATTCGCGTCATACTAGTGTCTCGGGTCAGAAAGTTTGGTTCCCGTCTGAGACAATGTTGTTGTTTCCAGATTGACGTGAAGTAGCATCGGCTTCCTCCTCGCTGCTGTAGCGTTTCCCCCCCTCCTCTCCAGCCACACCCTTCCTGCTTTAGCATGTGTGTGTTGATGCGTGTGTATTCTGATCAGGAGTCAAAGGGGTGACTTTGTAATTATGTTCATTTTAATTGGCTGTGCTATCACCCCTCTCATCACTCTGGAGCCCACGCTGTGCTGGACAATGGCAGTCTGTGGTGCGGGGGTTGAGCTACCACCACGTTCAGATCCCCCCCCCACCGCCCAACACACACGCACACACGTACACGCACACACACGGCCTCTTTACCTGCAGAACATAATTCCTAAAGTGGCCTCCTTAATGAGTTTTCCCTGCCCGGGCTCAGATTAATTGATAAATGTGGGCGTTATCAGCAGCGCTGATCTCTGAATCCATTGCACCTCTAATTTGTTTGTTGAAGATGGCAGTTAAAGGAGATTAATACGGTATAGATTTATAAGAGCAGCCCCTCCTCTTCCTTTCTTCCTCCTTCTCTTCCGTCTGCCAAAGCTTATTTATTTATCTGAGGAAGATGAGGAGGGAGAGGAAGAACCAAGTTGTGGGTGGACTTTGGAGTCTTTCTAAAATACAAAAGAGATAGATACGATACGATGCAGGAAACAAAGGTGAGTTCAGATCAATGGGAGATGTAGTGGTTAGCACCCTCGATTCACAGCATGAAGGTCCTCGGTTTGAGTCTGGGTTGGGTTTATTTGTTTCTGGTGGAATTTGGGTTTTCTCCACTTTCGCCTAAATATCCCAAAAGGTGAATGAAGTTATTGAACCACATCTGAGCTGGATAAAAGTGGTTTACAGGACACGTGTAGGAAAGTGAAGGTTTCTGTCACTTTTACCTCTCAGAAGGTTGTTGAGGCAAATGTTTATTAAGAAACGATGACTTTCCAAATGAGAAGTTGTTTAAATGGGCTCTGTAATCAGCTTCAGAGAGCTTGTGCTGCCTCTATTCTTGGTTTGCATGGCAAAGCGTTTCAAAAAGTAGGTGTTGTTGTGAGTGTCGTTCGAGGACCTCGGGAAGACATGCTACGTCTTCTCATGCCAACAAAGCTCCAAATGAACCTTGAATCTGTACAGATTGTTGAAGGCGAGCAGCTAAAACGGGCTTTGAAGTCTCACTCTGAGCCGGTGAAGATGTAATTTAGAGGGAAGCAGCAGAGACACGATGTTGGGAACGGTGGATGGGGAGGAGAAGGAATTGGCCCAGGAGGAGTTTGCAGAATCTCCTATTAGATCTGTGCAACCCACAGGAGGGAACAGATGGAGGAGGACTCCAAAAAGGGGAGCCAGGGACGTTTTTACCCTGGGTGATGTTGTCTTGTTTTGTCCCGAGCCGCATCCCAGCTTCCTCCACCATCAATCCCCACCACATGCCATCCTCACGGCACACACAGATACACACAATCAATCTCCTGCCTACCCTCCCTGCGTGTCTTTCTCCCCCAGCCAAAGCTAATTTGCAGAGGCGTGAGTGTGGGTAATGCTACTGCCGTTTCCATGACAAGCTAAAGCCAGCGCTTACACCGCATTATGCCCCTGTGTTACACGTTAGGCAAGCAAGCGGGCGGGTGGGCACACTGCAAGCTGGCACAGGCACTCCTTTGTCTGCCGTCTCCTCCAAACTGTTATTCCATGATGTTTTCTTTTTTCCCCTCATTCAATGGTTTTTATTTCAATTTCAAAGCCCTGTCTGTCCTTTCCTGTTCTGCCTTTTTTTCCCCTGCTTTGCATGGTTATGCCTTTGGAGCAAAATAGGCCTTGGAAGCGAAATGGTTCTGGAAAAGGAAACCGCTTTTTCCCGATTTTTGCATTTTACATCTCGGTAGCCAACTGCCGAAAGGCCCTCAGTCTTGGCCTGTGAGTAGACTGCGAGATGGGAAGCGTATCTGCTGCGAAGTGAATCCGTTGCAAACCCCCCCCCCGTCACCATCGTGATGAATGTATTTACATATTTTTTTGACTTTGTGATATTACACAAAGCAGCGCTATGAAGATTGGTTTAGGAAATGTGGAACAGACAGGCCAATATTGTCTGGCGAGGTGCTTTACCGCGACTTAAAAGCAGCAGGTTCATGAATGCAGCCTCTCTGGAAGCTCTCAGGTTATCGAGACGAGGGATTAAACAATCACTGTTGTAATGATCACAACAAAACCCGAGAAAAGGGTTGTTGTTGTTGGGTTTTTTTCTTTACTCTTTTTTTCCATAAAATGTGGAAAATCATTCGAAATCTCAATTTCTTCACTTTTTTGATGATAAAATATACAAGTTAAGTACTGTTTTCTCATGGTCACTCCAGCTGAATGAGTTTTTGTAACTGAAATTGTGTTTGTAATCCAGTGCAGGCCTGTAAGGCTAGAGAAAATGTCCATAGGATTTGTAAGTTGTTGAGAATGGGTTTGTCTGGCTCCATATGGCAAATCAGAGATTACTGAGGAGGTACATGGACTGTGGCAATCTTGGGTCAGCTAAAAGTTTAACAGATTTGAATGTACTTTTTCAGGTAACTTTGTGTAATTTGTCTTCAGTGAAGCCTGAGTGAAACTGGTACATTGATGCGTTGATGCTTCTAAACCTAATTGAATGATAGTTCAGAAAAAAAGCAGCAGGTAAAGAAATTGGAGCATCTGATTGCAGAGGAAGGCCTCATGTCAGCCAGACACTGAGTTCTGCTTCTAATTTCTCTCATTTATATTCATTATTCAAGAGATGTTATGATACATATATAAGTGATGTGAATTTGGGTGTGAGAAGATCAGTCAAGGTTGCAATTGATTTTTGGTTTTTTTTTTTCTTAACAACAGTATCTGTGCAAATAGTCTGTCCGAACTCCAATCAACGTCATGTCAGGATGGGATTTAAGTATTGTTTATGACTATCAGAGTCCACATAAATGATACGATTGCTTTTCAGTGTCGGAGCTTTGTCTGTTTTGTAACATCATGATGATTTGAACTCTGAATAACAAGAATGTTTTTTTTTTTTTTTTTGTAGCTTCAAAAGGACCGATTCAAGTTTTATTAGTTGGGCTAGCAAATCAAGAGTAGCAGATTTATGGGTGAGGCTGAGATCATGCGCACAAGACACATACAGCCAAGTGCAAGGCATTATGGGATTGATCCACTGACTGAATCGGATTATATTTTTGGTGCTTATAAATCTGCATGTGAATGTTCATGTAAATGGAACTATCTGAGCGCTTAGTTGGACTGAATTATGCTTATTATTTAACTATTTCAATATTTTTACATTAGGCTTTTCCAAATAACATTTACCACCAGAGAAAAGTTTAATGTGATACCAATGAATAGGAGGTACATTTAGTGCAATGAAAGCTGTAATAATTTGTGATAACTGATAATAACACCAGTAAATGGATATGAGCGTTCCTTTACAGTACATTGTATAGTCATTATTTGAACTTTTATACATCTGGAGTTATAATAAAGGGTTTAAAGGTTATAATCTCCACCTGCTGACACACAGAAATGAAGCCCGACTTCACTAAGCAGTCACACTTACATACACTCACACTTTCTCTCACGACTCTCTCTTGGAAGGAGCCCTCCCCTCCCCGTGATTACAGCAGTAATGCGATATTTCCTTTGTATGTTAATGTGTATTATTTTTCACGCTACATTCGCTTCCCTCTCCCGTTCCGGGCTCCTCCCGCTCCTCCCCCTTGTTTCTGTATTGTTCCATCCACTCCACATCTCCATTTACATAATTGAACTTTTGATTGGACTTTGCGCCCTCCCTTCTGCTCTCGTGTAGGCAGCGTTTGAAATCCGGAGCATAATTTCATGGCTAAGATGACGCGAGACGAAGACACCGAATAGAAAAAGAATTGCTTGTTTTGATTGAAAGTCCAATTAAATAATGCGGCATGATGGCAGTGCAGCCAGTTTTTAAGTGGCGGGTTGGGCAGGCCACTTAAGTGCACTAGCCCTATCTCCTTAAATGTGAACAGGTATTAGTATTTTCAAGTGTGTGTCGACAAGAGAAGTGTGACACACACACACACACACACACACACGAGGTGCTTGTCAGTACTTTAGATTTGGAGAGTGCATGCATGTACAGTATGTACAGACGATGTACTGTAGATCCAGTTGTCACTTGAAGCGTGTGTGTGTGTGTGTGTGTGTGTGTGTGTGTGTGTGTGTGTGTGTGTGTGTGTGGACTTTTTTTTTTTTCTCGCCGTAGGCTCCTTGAGCGGATTACAAGTTTTAAAGAGTATGAGATTCAACACCTCCTCAAATCTGACACTGTCTGACACTCCTTTGAAGCCTCCAAAGTGAGATTGGGAAGACATGGAGGCTCTTTTCTCTCCACAGAGTCGTGGGTTTATGTCATTGGGTTGAGGCCAGTTAGGTTTCCATTGAAGCGTTACGCCCCAGAGTGAGAGACAAAGCTGCCACTTAAAACGTTTGACTCGTGTCTTTTTTAGGACTCCGAAAGGGCAGTTTTTTTTACTGCCCCTCCTATTCTGCAGTCTTTTAATTGTGTGCTGCTCTGTTTACATGTGTCCGTCTTCATTTGGATAACGAGTGGAGGACTTTCACTTAGCTTTTTATTCCCAAAACACTTCGCAAGAAATTATCTTTTGAATCAGCCAGACCACAGAATTGAGAGAGAAAAAGATTTTAACACCCACATTGACCATTTAAGACAAAGTACCATTTTTTTTTTTTAATTTTATCTGTCCAAAAATACATCATGAAGAGCAAAAATAAACATTTTAGTCATTTATTTCTTGATGTATCTGCGATGTTTTCTCACACTCTTTCTGATGCTCTCTTTCTGTTTCCTGCAGCACATTTCATCATTTTTTTTTTTTTACTTTTTGTTGGTGAAATTTTCCTTGTCCATTCAGTCAAATCCAGTAGTAATGGAGGTTTTTCTGTGTTACTGTAGCGTCATTCTGTTGTCATACAGTGACATCTAGTGGTCCATGTTGATATGTGTCGGCATAGCTTAATGATTACATCGCATTTCAATACAAGTTTCCTGACCAGCCCAACTAAAAAACAATGCAGCCTTACTTTTTAAACTACATTTGACTAAAACAAGATTTTTAGAACTCAATGTCAAGTTGAGTTTAATCGAGAACATACAAATTAGAAATTGTATTTTTGTAGAAAAAAGAAGGCATGTAGAAATGCATACAATGTTTTAATGTTTCTGTTTCTGTTTAGATTTCTGTTCAGAAAACTCATTAAAAAATTATTATGAGTTATATATTGAATATATAGTTTTCTGAATCATTTAACTTTGATAATTATATCTATCTTTCTATCAAACTAGCTTGCTTTATCAAATGCTCTTGTATTTGAATTTTGTTTTAATTAGTTTTCGTAAATGTGAAGTTAGATGTGAATTCAATGTGTTTCATATGTATTAACTTCTCATTATGTGCTTTCGGTGTATTGTTGGTAAAATTCCAAATGTGGATCCATGAGGTATTTTAAATCCACTTCAGTACAGTAAATGTCCGCATACATTCCAGATTCACACTGTGAAGGCCGTATTTTCCAGGCTCGCTGCAGAATCGTTGTTTTCTTCCCGCCTCAACGTCGGCCTGTGACAGTTTTCTAATTTTCTGTGTCATTGTTCAGGTCTGATTCCAGATCTCACATCGTATTACGCCCTCCCAAAAATCACATTTCTGACACCAAAAATCCTCCTCGTGACACCAGCTTCAGCGGCAGCGACCTGGATGCTTCCATTCCCAGGTTCCCTCCTATCTTGTCATTCAGGCATTGTAGTCAGCTTAAACCCCCCCCTTCTTTCTCTCTAACATCCGTTTCCCTTCTTCCATTTTTTTTTTCTTTCTTTGCCCCGTCAGATGTATGTTGTTGACACTGAGGCATCAGGAATAATGGAATCTCTTGTCAGTGGCTTGTATTTTTCTGCCCAGGCTGTTATGGCTGTGTATAATAGTAGCAGAGGAGGAGGAAGAGGGGAGGTTATGTGCCACTGATAGTAATGAAGGTTGCCTTTTCATTTTTTAATATGGAATGTTTGTGGGCCGAGGCAATGTTCGCCGCTAATCCTACCCCCGAGCTGAGCTAGCTACACGGCTGTGTCAGTGTTACACACACACACACACACACACACACACACACACACACACACACACACACAAACCCTGTGACATTCACACAGGCTGATAAAAGACAAACACACGGACGTGCACACCTTCCTTTAGGCGAGACAGCCAACTGTTTGATAAGTCAGGCTGCATTTCTGCCGCTCATGAAAATTTCACTCCTCCCTCCCCGTGTTTGTGTCTTAAGGAAATGCAGCCAGGACTGTAAAAGATGAGACGCCGTTTTGTTCAATATGTGATGGATGCTAAGGTTTGAGTGGCATCATGCATTTCCAAACCTCTATCAGTAGGAAAAGTGTGATGGAGCGCGGTCCGGGGTGCTGGGGGGGGGGATTTCGACTGTTCTGGGTCATGGGGGTCGTCGGACAAACAACAAGTCCCTGCTACGAGAAGGCATAAAACGCAAATATGGTGGTGAAATGATGCCTTCATAATATTTGCTTCTTAATTCCTGTATTTGCAGTTAGTGTGTGTTTTGTGTTCGCTCACACCTGCGTTTGAGGCTAATGTGAAAATATCCGGGATTTCTTTCTGTCAAAGCCGCCTGAAACTATTTAAACACTGTTATCATGGGGAGTTCTTATTTTTTTTCAAGACTAATTTTTTACATGACGCTTAGGCAAGGCATAGCTACAGCTGGAGAAAGAGTGCTGCATTGACGTGTACCAACATATTTTGACGTTCGAGTCACTTCTTTATTATAAGGCCGTTCGAACAGCTAAAAACTGTTTGACTCATTGTCTGGAAACATGGTCAGTCTGCAGAAGAGTATTATAAGTCATTATAATATCCAGTGTGTTTACATACTTTAATGGGGCTTTATCATGCTTTTTTAGCCAGTCCAAACCCTAGAAATGGCATTAAAATGGTAATAGTTTGTTTTTGGCGCTAAGGAAAAGTAATTTTGTGTGAAATAATAGATTTTCTGGGGCTAATTCTGAAACCCGGGAAGAGAAAACGCTCTGTTTCACTGAAATCCTGCCTCTCCCCCTGTGGACTTTGACTGACAGCGTACTTCAGCCAATCAGAGCTTCGAAGCAAATATGCTGGCTAGCTTTAGCTCTTTAGCTCTAGCTTCTCTACACACAAAGTTACGCGAAAACGTCTTTTCCTGTTAGAAACTCACCAAGCGCAGACCCTTCAGACTCTTGCTCTTGCTTGATTGTTGCTTTCAGACGATGGTCAAAGTTTATCTCCGTAATCAGAGTTAGAAAAAAGCAGCAACGCTGATTGCCGAGGGCCTGCGGGGTGGGGGGGCTCAGGGGAGCCATCTTCTCCGTGTGACGTGAACGTGGGAAACAGAGCGTTTTCACGGGTGCGGGAGGGGCTGCCTCTCTGAGCAGCAGAAACACGAGGAAAGCTCAAACACACAGGCACGAAGAAAAAAAACGCTTTGGGGGTGTTTTTGGTGAGTACATAACTATATAACAAGGTTAAAACATACAAAAAGTGAATTTTGCCATGATACAGCCCCTTTAATTAAATGTATAGGGACCTCAATCTGTTTGAACACCATTACTATGGAAACCTGTTGTCCATGTGGAGAGTAATATTAAGTCCATTTTAGGAAAATTCTTACGTTTTTTCAGTCAAAGTGTGTTTTAAGTTGTAGTTGTTACTGGAAATGTTTGTGTTTATTCCTGTTTTAGTGACCTGAATCTTTTTGCACGCTGTTACAATGGACACTAGTGAAAATTTCTCAAGTGTCTATGAGGAACATCCTTACATTTCTTGGTGACGACAGGTTTCAAGCTTAGACAAATATTAGGTAAAATTGTGCAGGAAATGAATGTAAGTCAATGTAATGTTTTCAAAAGGCATGAAACCCGTGTGTGTGTACCTTAAATACTTGTATGGGGACATAAATCTATTTGCACACTGTTACTATGCACACTTGTCTTTTTTGTGGGGACTACTATCAAGTCCCCTTGAGGAAATTCTTTACATTTGTTGGTAAAGACTGGTTAGGTTAGGAAAGTCAGTTAAGAATAAATCTGCAGGAAATGAGTGTGAGTCAATGAAAAGTGTGTGTATGCATAAATTACCATCAGAGGGACCTCAGTATGTTTGCACATGGTTACTGTGAGGACGTGTGGGGAGAAATATCCAGTCTCCCTTTGAGGGAAATCCTCCCGTTCTCCGTGGGAGACATGTGTGAAGGTTAGATGAAGGTTATTTAGGTCGTAGGTAAAAGTAACTGTGGGAAGTTAATGTAAAGGCAATGTGAAGTCCTCAAAAGGCTTGAAAGGTAAGAGCGTGTGTGTGTGTGTGTGTGTGTGTGTATGAGAGTGTGAGTGTGTATGTTTTCCGCCGGCTAGGGCACAGGGTCTTCGGCACTGGAGTGTGCTGTGTGTCTAATTGCTTTAATAGCACCTGGTCTCTAATCCCAGGTAATTAGAGCGCTCAAATTAGACAGCTACTTTCAACCGTCACTTGAAGAAGCAGAAGGGGAAGGCCTGGAGGAAGACCACTCCACACCGAAACTCCACAACTCCTCACACACACACACACACACACACACACACACACTCATTTCGCTGACACACCTGAATTGTGGCTACAGAAATGAGCTGCTAAACAGACTTTCTGTTGCATTGAGTGAATAAATAGCAAAATCAAAAAGCAGCAGTGACCATACAGTAAACTGCTGCTGAGACACGACTGACTTCTTTTTTAATTCTTGTCTTGTCTTCAGATTGTTTTTGTTTGTTTGTTTGTTTTTTTGTTTTTTTTTTTTTTTGTCTTAATCTTTTTCTTCTCACATTTGTTGGAGGGGCACAGAGGCATTGTCGAGGCCTCCTAAAACGTGTCTGAAGAAGCTGTGGGGAAAGGTTAAGGCCCTCTTTTAAAGATGAGCCGGAAATGTCAAGTGTCTGCCCCTCAGGCTCCCGCTACCGTCTCCCTGTACTCAGACTGCCATGGGGGCCTGCGTGACACAGACTCACACACACACACACGCACGCACACACACACTGGTTACAAAGGTTAGGAGTTGCTGTAAGAGATTGCCCCCGGTCTCTTTCATGTGTTTTGGCCCTTGTGGCATCTCGGTGCGCTCCAGGCTCGCGGTCACAGGTTAAAATGCAGGAAAAGATGAGGCGGACACGTCCGGGTACTTTCAGCTGACTGGGAAATTATTGCTCCTGTAACAGCACTTCATTAATGACGTCCCAAACGGCCGAGGTTTTGCATCCTAAGACAGTAAAGTTTGACATGTCACGGGGCTCGATGCCGCACATCTTCTATTGAAGAGCAGGTGGGTAGGTCCTGGAATTTAGGCCGTTTACACAGCAACTATTTCAAGTGATAATGCAATACTGTCAGCAGCCATTTGGGGAAGGGGAACTAACATGACAACGGTGCTTGAAGCCACTTAAAATGCAACTTTATTTTAAGAACTTTTTGAAAATGCGCCACCTCAGTGGAAATGGTTGAAAAACAACTTTTCTGAAAAAACTTCAATGGAAACGCTGTTTTGCTCCAGAGTATTCAGTAGTACTCAGTACTTACTCTCCTGGGACTTAGTAGCTTGACAGTCACCCGGAATAGAAATCCAACTTGGTCGAATGTCCCTGCATTGGCGTAATGGTTTTAAATTAGCTTTGCATGTGTCAAAAATACTTCTGCGTTTGTTAGAGTGGGCGAGTCCAGCAACGTTCATCTCCGCTTTAATAGTTCTCTAAATCAGGGCTCACAAATGAATGTTCATGCTTCAGTCTGTCTGACAGGCTATCTGAAGAGGCTCCATTAAAAGATGGGTGAAACTACTAAAACAGCAAAGTTCAACATGTCCACATCACAAATTTTCTTTCATGTGTTGACTAGAAACAGTTAAATTAGCCTCTGGTTGGTTCATGTTTTCAATAATTGTCCTTTTAAAAAGTCACAAAAGGAAAGTCTGATAGATTTTTTTTACATCACTGATATTACTATGAAGGTTCATAAGTTTTATACATTTCCATTAAAGTGAATGTTTTAGACAGTCTGGTGATTTCCACTTGTATGCATCTGTTATATTATAAAAAAAAGGGGTCATTTTAGCGATCAACAATCAGGTTTTAGTCTCATAAAACACTAAAATACACCATTTCACAAGCTTCTAAACCACACAACCGTTTTTTTTTTTATTTGAGAATTTAGGTATTAGTTTAAATTCTTTTTGTTTCATAATAGAATCAAGATGAATTCACTCATTTTGGCACCAACTATGACGCCTTTTTTCAACCATGGATTTATTAGCATTTTAACCTTAACTATGCAGTATAGTTTAAATGTTTGCAGGTTCAGCTGTTCATTACAGTATGTGAACAGCATCCTGAAGGTGGAGGTTTTGGAATATCTGCTGTAATCCACTTGTATTTTTATCTCTTCAAGCACAAATTTCAACATATTACAGACAATTATGCAACACAGAAACCTTATGTCCAGATTCAAGAATCCTGAAATCGGTTCAAATAGTAATTTTTTTTAATTTATTTGGTTATTGTCCACACCAAGACCAAAAGTTGAATTTTCTTGTTTGTATCATAGGAATAACAATAAAGGTGAATCTGATCATGAAGAGGAAATCTTGCATCTTAACACCATTAAAATCTCTCCCTCAACCATGGATTTATCAACAAAAACAAAGAAAGACTGCAGAAATACTGCTATTTGTTTGACATGTAGTTGCATTTGTATTGGTCTCAGCTTGTTTCTGTTTTCAAATATTACAAACTTCTCCCGTTTTTAGCTTTAAAGGGAGGAATTTCCTCTCCAACCTCCTCCAAGACTGGCCTTTATTTATCACTCTTGCAGTAGCAGGAGTCTGCCAACAGAGGGGGTTGTTTGGCCACCTCAAGCTGTGGTGTGTGTGTGTCTGCAGCTGCAGGCAGGCCTCCTCTGTGTGCCTTCAAACTGGGTTAACTAGTTCTGGTGGTCAATAGCATCTCTTTCATTCACTTTTTCTCAGCTAAAGGTTAAGCAAAGGTTTCCCTTTGATCTTTCACTTGTAGATCTTGTGTCAAACGGGACTCGCTTTGGATATTATGACTGTCAATTAAAACAATTCCGCGGAAGAAAGTGCAGAATGAAAGCGGAGCAGACATGAAAGATTAACTGGAATCTTGTTACGTGGTATCAGGGTGAGAGTTGTGGCTGTTTTGTGTAATTATATTAAGCCTGTAAAAGTCAGATGAAGCTCGATCGAACACACACACACACTCTCTCTGCTTATGTCTTTGTCTTGCACACAATACTGATAGGCACTTGGATTTTGAGCGCATGTAAGCCTTTTTGATCGATGACCTCTAATTAATTTCATCAAATATCGGGGACATTTTTGCAGTTTCCTCTCCTAAATGATCTGAGGGAATTAATCCCATATCGGTCCTCCCCGTAACCAGATTAGCGAACGGCCAGTTGAATAATCAGAATAGCATTGGTTCTGCTGGCTGTCGGAGGAAGACCGGCGTCTCCACGCCACCGAGGATTTGTGGGATTTGGAGTCTGGGAGAGTGAAAGGCTCCTGATGGCGAAACGCTTTCAACCCCAGATAAGACTTCAAAGGCGGAGCTAATTAATCAGATGTTTACATTATTCACGCTCATACGCTGCTTTGTGAATGACCCTTCCTGTGTGTGTGTGTGTGTGTGTGTGTGTGTGTGTGTGTGTGTGTGTGTGTGTGTGTGTGTGTGTGTGTGTGTGTGTGTTCATTATGGGGCAGTATGGCATGCTAATTGGATGGGTGGCTGTTGCTAAGTAAAGCATTTTATTGAAGGCTGAGTAATAAAAAGCCCAGTGGTGGAGCAGGAGGTGATGGCGACATGGACAGCAGGGAAAATTTCACCTTCTTCAGTCATTTTCGCACCATTTACAGAGTGTTGTATTGAGCATGACGTTTTTCTCACACCCTTGAAAAACTTCATGTTTATGTTTTATGGTATTAATGCCTTTCCAAAGCATTAACCTGTGTCATTTGTCTCTCCCTCTTTCTTTCTATATTTCT
The DNA here is from genome assembly GCF_902148845.1 of Salarias fasciatus. Taxonomy (NCBI): domain Eukaryota; kingdom Metazoa; phylum Chordata; class Actinopteri; order Blenniiformes; family Blenniidae; genus Salarias; species Salarias fasciatus. Next base: position 4,786,185 of record NC_043757.1, read on the forward strand.
TCCTCCTCTGCTTCAGCCCAGTCCTGTACCGAGTCCGGTTCTGGGAGGGAAACCCAACGCCAGCCAGTCGCTCCTGGCCTGGTGCCGGGAGGTGACCAAGAACTACCGCGGGGTGAAGATCACCAACTTCACCACCTCCTGGAGGAACGGACTGGCCTTCTGCGCCCTGCTGCACCATTTCAGACCGGACGTAATGTATGAACACACACCCGCTAAACACCACGCTGGGTTTTTTTTACCTTCATTATTAGTTTCCACCTTTATATAGTTGTTGGATTATGCAGAATGAACAGAAAGTCCCATATTTCACTAATCCCTACATACTATACACATGCTGTGTGTGTTTGTCTCTCTGATTTACCACCGTTTCCTTCAGTCCACCTCTGACATAGAGGACCGCTAATGTAAGAAAATTAATTTACATGGAAAGTATAAAAGCCAAGCCTTAATTCTAATGTTGTGAAGGTTAAAATTACAACCTGTGTGGCACAGGTCTTAGGCCTGTGTGGAAATAGGTCTTAGGCACCATTTCACAAAATGAGAGTCTTGCCATAAACTCAAGATGTAGAATATCCTCACATGTCCATCACTCCAACCCATGCTTTTGAGTGACTGATTCATGAACTGCCACTGTAAATCATATGATTACCACTATTTTAGTTATTCTCTGGATGTGTACAATTTTTTTCTTTTTTTTTTTCTTGCCCCCCAAATGTTTAGTAGTAAATGTGTGTAACGTTTATAGAACCAGCATATGGAAAACCTGCAGGCCCATCAAGGGCGCACACATGAAGATAATTTATCACAGCACTGCTCTGTGTACACACACGTGTGTGTTTATGCCCGTGTGCCTTTTTGCACTCCGGTGTGTTATTTTTACATATTTTCCACTCTATTAGTTCTGTTGATTGCACTGCTATGAAATTGCATGTTACAGTTCTAATGCCATTACATGTGACGCATATTTAAACACACATCTCTCTCTCTCTCTCTCTCCCTCTCCCTCCCTCTCTCTCTCTCTCTCTCTCTCTCTCTTTCTCCCCACTGTTCTTTCAGAGACTACAAGTCGCTCAATCCTCAGGATATTAAAGAAAACAACAAAAAGGTAAGAGGCAGCCACCGCTGGGCCCTTCACACCACTTTGCTCCCTCCCCTCCACATCTCCATTTGGCCTTATTTACAGATCTGCCATTAATCCCTGGATGCACTGTGCGTATGTGTGTTTACATGGTCTGAGGAGAGATGGGGGTGGAAACACACATACACAAACACACCACAGTGAGAACACACAAGAAAAACCGTTTCTAAAAGACGTGCAGACATGACTGTGTGTCCAAAGCACGATTCGGTCACCCGGTACTGATGTGTGAATAATGAGAAATCACTGGTAAGGGATAAAAAAGGGTTTTAGATTAAAAACTGATACGAAGAGGATGTACCTATATGTAACACAGAGGTGTCAAACATGAGGACCGTGGGGCAGAACTGGCCCTAAAGAGGCTCCAATCCGGCCCACCAAGCCACCAAAGAAATTTTGTCAGAGTAGTGGATACAAAACTGACACCTGAGCTGAGATAGTACTGATGCTACCGTGCAAACTAGCATCGACCTCAGTCGTCAGGGTGAGTTTGGAAAAACATGCATAATACCACAGCTAGAGATGTTTTTTTTTTTTTTCTCCACTTTCTACTGTATTACTGTACTGTCAAAGTAAATTCAGTCATGAGATTGGCACAGATCACCATTTTTCCCTCTGTCCATCGGGCTCGTCCGTGTGCACGTTTTGCTCCTGTTCTTCCCTTTGCCACAGACACACACACACTGGCTCACCTGTCTGTGCACGGCGCTCCGGCGGCCCCTCGGAGGCCCCGGGGGGCTACACACAACGATATGCGTCGGGTTCCTGCAGCTTGATTTCCTCTCCTTATACACACTCTGGCTCTGCGATAACCTCTGGTGGCCCTGTTAGGCATGAATGCTACCCCTGTTGACAATAACCACAGTGGAGGGAAAGGCAGAGACCCAATCCCATATCTGCTAACTGCCCCTCACCCCCCTCCAGGTGCTCAAGTAGCCCTGAAGAAATTGGGTAGATATAAGTAATATGGGAATATGCGGTAGAAGGTGATAGCCGGTGAATAGCAGCAGCTCCTCCGTGGAGGCCGGCTGCTGATGTACAGTCACCCAGACTGCACAGGTACATATCACCTGCCAGCCCTCATGTGACTCTCCACAACGCCGCCACACACTCCAGATACAGTTTATAAGCACTCTGGGAGATAGACCGAGCAAGGAAACTCATACAAATATCAGCAGCTGAACATGTTGCATTGTGCAGGTCCACAGTTATCCAGAGAGAGAGAGAGAGAGAGAGAGAGAGAGAGAGAGAGAGAGAGAGAGAGAGAGATCTGAAGAGTCGACTTCATTAAAGGACACTGATTCAAAAAGGAGATCATTTAGACTTTTCAGTACATTGGCACAAAAGGTGTCTTTGTTTATCCTTGTGAATAAAACCAAATACTTTCAGAATGCTTACAGAATATTCATATCAATATAAAAAAAATATGTATATAAAAAATGTTTTTTTCTATTTTATTTTTAACTTAAAAAAAACACATTTTATTATTTGATCAGTCTTATTTTAACAGTTAATCTGCTCTTCACTCATTTATTTATTTAGAAACAAAGCGCTTCTCATTCAGATTGTGACTTTCTGTGTGACTGTCCGATGTTAAATCATGTAACTAAAGTAATGTGGATTTATCAGTGTATCAAGCACAAGCAGCAGGTGAAGGACCGGGAAGAGGAAGCCTGGATGAAGGGGATCAGGGATGGAATTGAGGCCCTGTTTACACCAAGTGAAAACGGAAAGCTTTCACTGTGATTTAGGTGTCTGTTTACTTGACAACGGCGCTCAGAGCCATTAAGAATGAAACTTTTTGAAAATAACTCCAAAGGTGGAATTTCTTTTGGAGTTGACAGTCACCATTATAACTGTCTAACTTCATGTCTGTCCATACAAATTTCTGTGCACAGCCATTTTTAATGTGTGTAGCGTATTATTCTCCGCGCGCTTGTTTGTGTTTTCTCATGTCCAAAACAAACAGCAGCACCCACTGGTGGCCCAACAGTCTTAAATACGTCCTTTTTAGCGTTTAAGAACGTTGCTGTTAAAAATCAAAACTTCTCTGAAACAAAAAAGCAAAAAGTGATGCGTTTTCAATTGAAATGTCATCGTGTAAACAAGGCCTGAATCTAAACTAAATTATTCAGTTTCTTTCATTTCAGCTCTCTTTGTTGACTTTGTTTCATGCATAAAATAAAATGAAGTGGTTGTCCTGAATGAATGGGAGCGGTGTGTAGATTCTTGGCTCCTCAGTCCTCCTCGTACCGCTTCATGAGGACTTGTTAGGCTGTATAGAATTTATTGAATGGATCGCAGAAATGGAAATGTGTAGAATCGACAACTATCTGTGCTTTTCACGGCCAGTTGATAGACACGCGCCCTCCTCCGCTCACAGTCTATCTGTGAGGAGTGATTGCAATGAGCTCAGAATGTGCTGAATTATGACAGATAAGGACAATCAATAATGGGGGGGGTGGGAGAGAGGGGTGGGAAGAGAGGGAAAAAGTGAATATTTAGAACAGCTCCAGCCTTTGAAATGATCGGCTATCAAAGGTTCTGTGGTGGTGTGCTCATTTCGAGATGATTTCACATGTATGGACACGTCTGGTGTGTTTTAGGAGTTTATAGGCCCGATATGTTTGGACCGCTTCTCCGTCTGCCCTGTTGTCAGTGTGCCTTTGTGTGTGTGTGTGTATGTGTGTGTGTGAGTGTGTGTTAGCGTGTGTGTGTGTAATGAGGCCAAGGAGAAGTAATTTGTCATGCCATCTGATAGCGTAGCACCAAGCACCAGGCTAAATCGCCCCGAGCAGAACCGGGAGGGGTTTGGCGGAGGGGAGGAGGTGCTGATGATTGACAGCGATAGATAGCTGTCAGTCAATGAGAGGGATGGGGGTGGGAAGGGAGGGGGGTAACGAGGACGGGGCGGGGGTGGCGGGGAGCAGGGAGCAGCGGCCCGGGGCAGGCGGCGGTGACATTTAGTCCAGACCCAGAGCTTTTATCGGCTGGATGATGGAAAGTCAGAAAACTAGAGTTTCCAAAATTAAATGATTTCTTTTTTTTTCCCGTAAACTGAAGATAAAGTATTTTGACATTTGTGTTTTACATGATTTGAGAGCGATGTGAGAGCTCATAAATATAAAAAAAATATACAGTATATGTATTTTTAATTTCTAATATATAGATCAGGAGTATCACACACATTTTAGTTCATGAGCCACATACAGCCGCATTTCATCTTGAGTGGGCCGGACCGGTAAAATTAAGCCTTTAAAGTTTTTCTTAGCTTTGACCCTTGTTAGAAATGTCTATATTTTCACAAAATCAAGCAGTTACTCCAGAAAATGGCTACAATCTCAAAATGAAGCCAATTTTAAAGATACCCTCTGGTACTAAATACAGTTTCCAAATCCAGTTTTCCTCTACCTGTTGCATTGTGCGTGTATGTAGAAACTCACTCTGACCACATGGCTTTGAAGCGATTGCTAGTTCGATAGCAGGGAAGTATCTCACTTACATGGCAGCATCACCGCTCTCTCAGCTCCGGTCTCAGTGCTGTGTTCTGCCTGCTACGCTTTAAAAACTTGATATAAAATCAACATTTTCTTGGCGAGCCAGATCGGCGCCTCTTGCAGGAAACTTTTGGCCCACAAACCTTTTATTTGACACCCCAGTCTAGAACATCCTTAGTAAATTACACTATTTATACCACAATATGCTGGTGTACAGATAAATACTAAAAGTTAATTGTACATCTAAAAAAAATGGTAGATTAACTTTCTACACTTTCAACATATAAATTAAAAGGGTTCATGCATTTTATAAATGGAAAAATGTAAGAGAATGACTTTATTGCATGAAAAATTGAATTTTTCATGCTTCATGTGCTAAAATTGTTAGTTATAAAACAAAGAAAGACATGAAATGTTTCAGTTTGTTTGAAATAAATTTAAAGTATGTGGATGTTTTCCTGTTTCGCATAAATTATTGTATAAATTAGCTTTGAATTCCATATATTCAGTTGTTTTAGGGTACATTACATCACAGCTGTATTTATAGAACTTGATGTGATATACACGGGCAACTAATATTGTAGGATTGCACTAGACAAGAGCCCCTTCAGTATTGCTTTGGATCGCCTCTTTCATCCTCTGATCTGCCAAACCTTCATAGTGGAGTCAAATTAAGTGTCTTATTATGATTTTCCTTGATGTCCACTGAGAAAGAAAAGAGCCGGGGCCTCCATGTGATCTCTGGAAACCCCCAAGTGGGTTCTGGGCCTCATGGTGGAAACTGTTTTTGTACGTGGTGAGCTCCAAGTTGCAGAGAATCTGTTAAATGAAATTCTTCTGCTCTGTGTTTTAGGTGTTTTGGTTTGTATGTGGAGCCTGCATGTTCTCCCTCTGCAGGTTTTCTTTTTTCTTAATCAGTGTTAGGATTAAAAACGTCCTAAGTTAAACCATCAATGTGCACTGCTCCCAAACGTAGCAACGAAACGTAGCAGTTTACATGTGTGAAGAGAGCATTGATCAGCTTTGATCAGCTCCATCCTCCTGCTAACGTCCCTGGGAAAAAGTGAAAGCAGAATAAAGGCAAACAAGGTTTTCATATTGAATAACCTACAACACACACACCTGTTCCTACATGCACTGGGACAGCAGCCACAAACCGAGGCTGCAGAAAGCAGCGGGTTTCCATCCTCATCGTGTCACTTCTTAAAGAAGGTATGGGAAGAATAAAGCATGACATCGAGGTCAAAAAGACTGTAGCTCGTGTCAAGACCAACACCGACCCTGAAACAAAACCCCGCTCGAGAGCCTCCCCCCTCCTCCTCCTCTCACTTTCTCTCTCTCTCTCTCTCGCTCTTTCTTTCATTCCGTCCCCATTGAGCAGAAGAGTTGTCGCCGCCTTTCACTGCGTACCCTGGGCGAGAGGGGAACAATGCAAGCACACTTTGCTCCCCTGAATACGCGTTAGAAACCCAATCAGGCCCTCTTCTTCCTCATATTCGTTTTCTTTCTTTTCTCTGTGGCTTTTTTCTTCTTCTCCCACACCCTCTCTGTCCAGGAGGGGGGAGCCTCAAACAGGCAAAAACTCCTCTCTGTTCTCCCTCTTTTCTTGTCATTTCTTTCTTCCTGCTTTGTCTTTGTGAACACACACTCACTCACACTGCGTTTCCCTGTGAAAGAAGAGGCGATCCTCCCATTGTTGCTTTCAGCCAGCAACAGAAAGGCTCAAAACAGGTGAGAGTGAAAAAAGACTCCTCGGGACAAAAGACGGGTTAATTGATTGTAAATTGAGAAACATCATCCTCTACTATTTCCACCTCTCTCCCTCTGTTTCCATTTCTCTTTACAAACCAATACAGTCAGGAAAAGAAGACTCTGCACCACAACTCATGGTATGTCTGACTGGAAAGACTTTGAGACGGTTTGGATCCAACTTATTAACCAGATTTTAGTTTAAATTACGAACCCTTCATACCCGTGAGATCCTCAGATCAAGGATTTCTATTTATCTCACATTCTCCACTCGAAAAGTCCTGTCAGGTGGGGAGCTCTAATTCAATCAAAACTGTGAAACGTTGATAATATTTTCCATTTACTAGCCAAAACTGAATTGTCCAGCGATGCAGTCTGGTTGAGTTTGTCCATCAGATCATTCATTAATGCATATGAAACTTATTTAAAGTGCACCGAATAAACAGAGCTGATTCAACTGAAGTACGGTTTTGTTTTTTAAAAAAAAAAAAAAAGTCTAAGTGGACCGAATTCAAAACTTAATCTGTGCTTCATTTCAGCAGATTTACATTGGTGTGTGTCTGTGGGTGAGTGCATGTGTGTGTGTGAATCCTTCACTCATTTAAGCGATGATGGGTTCCTCCACAGTGATCCCAGGAGAGCCTTTAATAAATAGATCCTTAAAGTAGTGTTAAAAATAAAGCAGGTCGCAGATGGGCGAGTTGGGAAATTTTAAGTGATGGCTCCTGTGCAACACCTTCAGGGACTTCAGGACATCACAAACTCCATAATATACATTATGAAAGCATCATTCAATGTACTGCTCACGTATGTCTTTTGGGTCCAGTTTTAATATGCCCAAGAGTTTATTTCGCTTTAAAACAAAAATTTAACAGGCTTTTCTGTCTCAGCCTGACTTGAAACTGTTTACAATGCTGCAAAAGGTGCAGTTTAACATCAGATTAGGTTTAATATCTTTACATTGGTTGGATAAAGCCGATGTTTGCACCATTTTGGTTGTAGAGGGTTTTTTTTTTAACCACTTTCCACTAAATACAATGTTTCTGAATGTGCTAAACATATTGAACCTTAAATTGAGAATAACAACTTAAAAAGTTGCGTAAACGATAACTTATCAATAATGTATGGAATTTCATATAAACAATATAGCACAGTGGTAATTTTTGTTAAATTACAACTTTTTTTAACCATTTTGAAGCTTCACATATTAATAAAAAACATTTTGTTTTACCAGCTGGTCTCAGTTTCAGTGAAGTAAAGGCTGAGGAGGTATTTCAATGACTGCTTTATAAATTCTTAAAGAAAAATCGTAAAGGCTCAACGGACCCCTCTGTGAAGGGATTGAAGCAGGAGGGGAAAAAAGTGAAGCAGGCTCTTCAGAACAATCCGTGTGGGAGGAAAAAGGCGAGGAGGAAACATGGAGGAGGGTGAGGAAGAGTGAGGCATTGATAGACTGCAGAGATCTGCAGAGGCAGTGAAACAAACGGCGGCTGCAACAGGTTGGAATTAGATCAACACTATCAAGCAGGCCAGATACAAGCTGCGATACCTGAGAGATGGAGGAGGAGGTGTGTGTGTGTGCGTGCGCGCGTGTGTGTGTGCTGTTAATCTATTTATTTACCTGTCATTGGCTGCGATAATGGTTTTCATCCCTCTCTCTCTCTCTCTCTCTCTCTCTCTCTCTCTCTCTCCCTCCCTCTCTCTCTTTCTCTCTCTCCCTCTCCCTCTCCCTCCCTCTCTCTCTCAGTCTATCTTGTGATGGGGGATTGGTTTTCGTGTGTCGCTTGATAATCACACCTGTATTTTCTCATCAGACTCTAATCAGACCAATTACACGCGTGACGGAGAGCGTGGGCATGTTGATGCAGGAGAGCGATAAGCGTGCACACACACACACACACACACACACACTTTGGGATTAGGCGCTCTGTCTTGGGGTATCTGCGTCTCTTATCGGGGACAACCATCCCCGACATGACCTGTCAGCAGTCATGCCAAAGGTGTCTCACACACACATACAGAGGAGTGTGTGAACTCTCAGGACATGAATTCACCAAATACAACTTCCATCTAAAAAAGTAATGAGTCTTCTCGTCTCTCAGCTGTTGCCGCCTTTCTGCCCTCCCACCTCACTTCCTGAATCAAGCTCTCTTAAGGCTCAGGTCGGCGTTTTTACTGTAGCTGTTTCTGGCCGTCATTCATTCAGGAATGATGTTCGTTCCGATCCAGACTTTTAGGGCATCTTCCTCTAAATGAATTATAGTTTGTGTCATCAGACTTACTTGGGTGTTGGTGACCTGTCTGCTCGGTATTCAAATTTCCAGACTTCCGATTCTAAATCCACTTCTGCAGCTTGGAGGCCACCACTGCCCTCTCTGTTAATCTTTCTGTGAAGCTCTTCAGCTGTGCCATCCTGACTGTACAGTTGAATTGATTATGTGAGCGATCAGACGGCTGTGCGCTGTTCGACTCTGTCAGTAAAAGTGAATCCTCTGTCTGGTCGTTGCAGGCTTACGATGGCTTTGCCAGCCTCGGCATCTCTCGCCTCCTGGAGCCCTCCGACATGGTGCTGCTGGCCATCCCCGACAAGCTGACGGTGATGACCTACCTGTACCAGATCCGGGCGCACTTCTCCGGCGAGGAGCTCAACGTGGTGCAGATCGAAGCCAACAGCAGCCGCAGCACCTACAAAGTGGGCGACTTTGAGACGGACACCAACGCCTCCATCGGCCAGGACAAGTTCTACGCCGAGCTGAACGACGTGCAGCACCGCCAGGCCAACTCTCAGCCCGCCGTGTCCGCTGGCGGCGAGACCGCCGAGGCCAATGGGGCCGACGCCCCCGAGGGGGAGGCAGGGGAACCGGGGTGGAAGGCCGAGGCGGGACAGGTCATTGCCTGCACGCCTGCAACAAGGCCTCTGCAGTCATCGACTCCCGTCCCGTCTCCACGCACAGCGCCCGGCGCGCCGGCCACAAACTCCGCCCACGTGACAGCGCCGCCACCCGCCGAGGAACGGGGGAGCCTCCTAAAAGCCAACACCCTGGACCTCAGCGAGCTACCGCAGCGAGTGGAGAGAGAGATGGAAAAGGACCGCCAGCGTAAAAACGAGGCGGCGGAAGATCGAAGGGAAGGCGCAGCCGAGCCGGCGTCCCCCACCCGGAAGGGAGCCCCCTCCTCCCCCTCCTCCCCTCCGCACCAGAAGCTGGGCTTCTCCTACAACAGGGACGCCGACCTCATCAAGAAGAAGAGAGCCGGGCTGCGTCACTCAGAGTCTGAGCCCACCTCCGAGACCGGCTCCTCACCGGTCAACCACACAGACGCCCCCGTCAAACAGGTAAAACACACTTCACACAAGTAACAGCATGCACTCATTCTACCCTCAGGAATGATTCAGTGACGGGTAACTCTTGAACGTCATGGTTATCAGGATGAGACTTTTAACACATCCAGTGACATTTGATGGATTTGTCAACTGTAAGTGATGAAATACAACATCACTTTAGTCCGTTTTAGACTTTGCAACATATTTTCATCACATATGAGTAACACTAAAATGGAAACTATGGAGGAGCTTTTCTTTAACATCACCTTAATATTCAAGTATTTACATGAGTGTCAATCATAATCAGGAATCATAATGAAAACCCTGTTTTCCGTTTTTAAGTTTTGGTGCATCTGCTCAAGGGTTTTCATAGTCCTGCGTACAATTAATGGATGCAATAAGCAGAACATCTGGACCATTGTGGTAACCTCTGTTGAAGAGGTCAGCTGAATAAACACATCAGTATATGGATCGACTTTCCTTAGACAATCAGTTGTGTTTTCGTAATTTAATTTCGTCTGATTGTTGTGTGATTTGTGCTCTAAATTTTCTTGCTGAACGTCTCACACACACAGCCTCCAGTGTTTAGAAGTTAAGTTCAGAAGATTCATTTAACTGCAGCACATCTAATGATCAATCCTGCACCTGAAGCAACCTCTGCGTCAGCCCATGTGATGTGGACTAATTCCTGCTACATAAGTCAGGTATTAAGATTCAGGCGACGTTCACCTGCAGGTCCCTGTTCGGCCTCTAAATGGATTGTTCAGGGAGTTTTTTTTTTCCTTTTTTTCATCCTCGCACCCTGGCTTTGATTGAAACTTTCACAGCGACATCAGTCGTAAGACAGAAGATGCGGTGAACATTCATTCCCTGCTGGCGCTCGCTAAGCTTCAAATCCAGACCTCGCTGATGCCGCTGCGGAGATGACCGTGGCGAGTCGTCGCCCCCCGCCCCCGCTCCCCTGCATTAGATGTTGTCGTCACCTGTCTCGGCGCGAACGGGCCGGGCGCCCTTAACATGTGGCGACAGTGGAAGGCACCCAGGAGAACCCCCTGCTTTGACATTTCATTATATTTTTCATTATATTTCTCATCCCTGCAGTTGATGGCAGTTGTGCCGTGACTGTTCAGGCGTAGCGATGCTTTGCACATCATCTCGTCTCCACACACGCACACACACCTGTGGGCGTATACACACACACACACACACACACACACACACACACACTCACACACACACACACACACACGTACAGAACGAGCTGTAGCCGGCGTTGGTTAACCCCAGATTACCGCTTCTTGTTTACAAGTCGAAAGGTCACGGGAAAGGCAGCGGGGAGAGGAGGAGGGGTGCTTCACGACAGTCATGATCCCCCATTTTTGATCTGCTGTTATCTAGTTAGCGGGATGCATCCTCGCCTGCATCCAGGCCAGATTTAACTTGCTGAAAGGATAAACAGTGTCATAAACAGCTTGGTGGTAATATTCCTCCCCGTTTGCCCTGTTTGCACCTGCTTACAATACATGCAGGATTAACCCGCAGATAAAACTCCACACTACGCTGTGTGTGTGTGTGTGTTTTGCTTTCTTGTGGAAGCCGTCATGCTCTCCACACCGCTGGACGCAAACAGGACGGTGAGCCCAGCCTGCATACTGAACCCCAGTAATGTGAGGAAACGACCAAGACATTATAACAACAGGTCGCGATCTCTGTTTTTGTCTGTGTGTTGTGGAAAGGAAGAAAGACGTGTGCAAGCAGTCAAAGTGGAAATCATTTGAGTTGAGCTTGTTGTGTTTAAATTGATCCATCTTCTCCATCTAATAACCACTTTATCAGCTGCAGAAGGAAGGACAGTCACTCACAGCCACTCCTGCAGGTTATTTAAGCCACGTTTACATGACAGCGCTTCAAGTGAAAGCCTCAAAAGCATGTTTTTTGATGTTGAGAGGAAACCAAACAAAACCCTCCAGGGAGAACATGCAAACTCCATATATAAAGTCCCACTGCCTGGTTTTCCTCCACCTTCTACAATCCTGTTCTAACAGGCTCTACTGAACACCTGCAAATATGTTGTTTCTTTCTGTCTTCAAGGAGCCGACAGTCGCCCCTCTCTCCAGTCCACCAGCTGAAAAGGTGAGAAGAAATTCAACTCGATCACTTATGTTATTAAATGACTGTCTGTCTGCTGAGAGGCAGTAAAAACTACAGTGTTTTTTACTGGGTGAGGGAGGCTCCTCTTCTGCATTGTTCAGTTCAATAGGTTTTTTTTTTTATTTTATAAAAGGTACAAAATGAGTAGTTCTGATATGATCTGAAATAGCAAGAGAATGGAAAAAGGATGCAGTAAAAGTTTTGTGCTCAAGGTAAAAATAAAATCTTGTCACTTATAGATTTGTACTTCAAATACACATGGAAGTGCAACCAGTAAGAGAAAACTGTAGAGAAAGCTGTTAGTTGTATTAAATGCAGGTTGCAGTAACTTTCAGTGGCAAAAAAGGAGAGGAAAATGAAATGTTAGGTTCCAAAATCAGAAAAAAAGAAAAAAAACTTCACTGTCCATAACGGGAGCAGTGGAAACTCACCTGTGAAGGAAATTAAAACATAAAACAACAGATAGATGACGTGTATATGTATATGTAGAAGCATATTAAAGACATCTTCTTTGCATCTCGCAAGTATTTTCGCTCTGTTTCATGGTCCTGCTTTTGTTAATGTCATCATCTGATAGTGTTCAATCTCCCCCTGTAGAAGGTTCTGTCTCGTCAGGAGGAGCTGAAGGAGAGAGCCAGGCTCCTCCTGGAACAGGCCCGCAGAGACGCTGCCATGAAAGCCGGCAACAAGAACGTCCCCTCCTCAGCCGTGACTGGAACCAACAGGCCTGCAGGAGTCTGCGATGTAAGTACAAGACAACCTGTGTGTCTTTATTCTGTGTGTTTAAAGAATGAATCACGAGAATAAGGTGTCGTGGTACTGCCACCACTTCTGGCAACATCATCAGCTGAAGCTGATCGCTCTGGACTGATCATCAACTCATTTCAGGACAAATACAAACAAACACACCCATACTTCCAGCTCTCTAGTTAGCCTTAATGCAAATGACTCTGTTCTCTGGAAGGGAACCAGAGTATCTCTCCATCCACCCACAGGAAGAACATATAAACTCCCCGCAAAGGCAGAAAAGCAGCCAAATTAAATGCTGACTGCTACAGCATCATGCTCCCTCCTTGTAAGAAGCAGAATAAAATATTCACACTCTGCTTACAGCAACTGGCACTGGAGTCAGACTAAATGTTGGCTTTGAAAACACAAATTATCTCATCTAAACCCAACTCATGTAAACCAGTGTCCCCCTGACTTACGCAAGAAGCCTAGTCTTTTTTTCTTTTCCTCTTATTTACCTCTCCAACATAATCCTTTATGTAATATTTCAATTCAAATAATTGCACTACCAGCTCTAAATGAAATATGTGAAGTAGAATTGTTTTTCCAGGTCAGTTCATGTGACATTTCTCATTTTAAGTGGAATTATCTGTCAGTTTTCAGGAATTATCTGCATACCTGCATGTTGATGTACGAAAAAGTATCGGAAGTACACATGCCCAAAAGTTCAAATAGTTCCGGACTATCTGCGAGAATAAATCCCCCAATTTTCTTTAAAGTAGCCACAGGGAATTGACAAAAAGAGGCCACATTACTGGACTCCTTTTTCCTTATCAGCCAATGAGAGCACAGGAGATCCAGGTGGGGATCCACTGGTATCGCCATTATGTTTTCATCTCACGCTGAATAGTTACCGTGTGTTCTAGACTAACTCACAACTGTGTACAAATCTCCTCGTTGAAAAAAAATGCACCATGAACAGGAAGAGAACATTTGTTCATCAAATTTAGCCCACGATCAGCCTTCTGTCTTCATTACGGTAACAGTTTCTCTCCTTTTTTTTGTATTTCCTCACAAGTTTCACACACACTCTCAACTCTTTAGGATGCAGATTCTATAATTATTACTTTCAATTTTGCAGCATAACTTTTTCTTTTGGTGAAATGTTTCTTGCTCTGTCTGTCAAATACAGCACTATTGGATGTTTTTCTGTTGCTGCATTCTGTTGTCGAACAGTGACATCTTGCAGTCACAGATGGTAATGCACCAGGGTAGCTATTGTGAAAAATCTCAAATACTTTTTAAGTTTTAAGTTATTTCATCATTTTTTCTTTATTGCATATATCCATATGTGAGCATGCATAGTTTTTATGCCTTCATATCTACAATGCAAAGAGTCAAGAAAATAAGCTGTGTCTTAAAGAATTTCATCCCGGGCCTCGATACACACACACACACACACACACTACACATACATTAAGCCATCTTCCCCACACATAACTGTTGACCTGTAGCCATGTGCAGTGCGTGTCGGTCAGCTCCGTTGACAGTGGATGGTTTTCGCTCAGCATGCAGGAAGAGCTCACAAAGTGACCAGCAGCCTCTTCACCGCCTTCACTGGCTCAGTCCTCCATTTGCTGCTCGCTACACTTCCAACACGCTGGAAAAGCCTGTCCAGAGTGTGTCATCCTGTGGCAGCCCGCTATGATGAACACTCTATGGGAAGACTCGGAGAACGAGACGAGACTTCTCCCTTATTAACTGGCGCGGAGACTCTCTTATGGACTGCCGAACGTCACAACCTGAACATGTCGGAGAGGACAGCTCGAACCTGGAAGGAGCCCGTCGCTATAAACATTTCACCCTCGCTCTCTCTCTTCAGACTCCCTCTTTGGTCAATTTTTATGACATCCCTCGACCAAATTTGCTGCCCCCCCACCCCACACACACGCCAAACACTGAGTAAATGTCGTACACAAACACCTGTCAGCAAAAGTACATTCATGGTAAAAGAGGGGTAAGAATCGCTGTACCGAAGCAAACTAGACTAGAAAAGACGCCAGCGAAATTGCCAGCTCTGAACTGAGCACGCTCCAGTGAACATAATATACTGGAAGGAGGGGGCACGCTGATGAACCAGGAGTTACCCGGGGAAAGCACTATGGTCAAATCCTCAGTCACATTTCCCAATAATTTCAGAGAAAAGAGAGGAGGGAGCAAGGGGGGAGAGAGAAAAAAAATATATATGTATACAGGCTTGTGAGAATTGTGACGACAAGGGATTTGAGGGTTAAATGAAATAAATACCTTTTGGTAATGAAATATCTAAAAGGCAGCAGCCGGATGGCCCTGCATTTGCTGCCTGAATCCTTAAAGAGAACTGTGCCCTTGAATTAGATGTTTTTTAAAGTGTGTATGTTTGTGTGTTGTCGGTGTTTGTCTGCGTGCAGTTTGAGCCACAGGACCAACCATTTCGGCATAATCTGAGGAAATAAATGAGGACCTTCCAAGGACTGGTGGCGTTAAAAGTCTTCAGAGGAAGAAAGGAAATTAAAAGAGTTTTTTTAAAGCTGCTGCAGTGCCGATATATTTTCCTCCGCCACAAAAAAGGTCCTCTTCTGTCCCTTGTTGTCCGGCAAGATGGCCGACTTCACTTAGATTAGCTCCTTAAAGTAGCCAGACCCGCTCCTCCTCCAACCCCCTCCCCCTGATTTCCTTACTCATTTCCAAGGACAATTGGTTAATAACCCCTCAAACACACACACACACACACACACACACACACACACACACACACACACGCATAAAGGAAGCAAGGAGCGGAGGAGGGGTGAGAGGGAGATATTGAATTGTTTACACTTTTTTTAATAGAAAACATTGATCAAAGGAATACGACTGGCCTCGGGGCCAATGTGCTGATAATTGTTAGTGATTCAGATTAGATTACTTGATGTCTTGTTTTGATTAGCATGAGCGTGTGTGTGTGTGTGTGTGTGTGTGTGTGTGTGTGTGTGTGTGTGTGTGTGTGTGTGTGTGTGTGTGTGTGTGTGTCCCCGTGTTATCAGCTGGAGAGGCCCAAGCTTTTCCCATTTAACTCTCCCATCTGTCTAAGTAGGTGCTTTACGGTTTAGCATGCATAAGGTATAATTTAATTCAATTAAATCAGGCTTCATTCTTCCAGGGAAGTGGCTAATGTGGGGTGGAGGAGAGGAGAGGAGGGGACGGCATGAGCTGTTTTAGGGGTGTAGCTTTCTAACAACAAATCCTCCATCAGTCTCAGGTACAGACAAGTCTATTTCTGACAATGATGTCTCACTTAAAGCTATGTACTGTGTGCTTTTAGTGCTTTAATCAGTCAGACTTTAAAAGAATTGCTGGAATATTGAAACATGCGGTGCAGTGGTCAGCCCCCTTATTTCACAGTGAGAATGTCCCTGGTTTGAGTCTGGGTTTAGGAGCTTTTTTGTGTGTAGTATTTTGGATGTTGTCTGGATGCTCATATTTGCTCCAACAGTCTATAAAGATACATTTAAGGCTAATTGATGAGTCTAAATTGCTGTTGAATGTGTTTGACAGCTGACTTATCCAGGATGTACTCGAACCCTGCGATGGTCAGCTAGGATCGGCTCCAACTCACCAGAGTTGGACAAAGTGTTGCTGAAAGATCAAGGGATGAATCGGATTGTCTTATCACGATGAAAGCATCCTCCCAAGTCTAGATAAGTCACACTGTTCTCCAAGGCTCATATAAAGTCAGAATGCAAATTCCCTATTGAGTTGCAGAGCAGTTAGCGTGAACAACAGAACAAACCTAAATTACACCTCAGTGTCCCAAATCATCATCACGGCCTCTTGCTTTTCTTTCACTATAGTGCAGTGTTTGATGTGCATGTGTGTTGATGCAGGAAAACACTGAAAAACATGTAGATTGTGTTCATCTGAACAAAAGATCAAATCTTGATCTACTGACCTCAACTGAGCAATGAACTTTTTTTTTAAAGCTTACATCTGAGACCTTTTTGCAAAATTTAGATTAAGTGATTCACCTTACATGCTTGTGAGAAGGAACCAAGGGAATTGGAGAAAGCACGCATGCAGAAAAACAACCTGGAATTGAACCGATGACATTCTCACTGTGCTGCAGCAGTGCCAACCACTACACCACTATTTATGTATATTTAACCGTTAGGACTTCTGTCAGTGGACGATACTCCAGAAGCAGCATTTAAACAGCGAAAGGGACATCAATATGAATGTTTTTAGCCTGTGTGTGTGTGTGTGTGTGTGTGTGTGTGTGTGTGTGTGTGTGTGTGTGTGTGTGTGTGTGTGTGTGTGTGTGTGTGTGTGTGTGTGTGTGCACGCCTCGTCCTGCTCTCCTGACCTATGCTCTCCCTCCTGCCATCCCTAATTGTAGCCCACAGTGACTGGTTCTTTCATCTAAGGTCACAGACAGTTTTCTCTTTTCTCTCTTGTCTTCTCCGCCACTTTCTCTCTTTCATGTCAGTATTTTTGATTTCTAACCCCATTTCTTCATCCCTTTGTCGTCCCCTCTCCTCTCGCTTCTGTTCCCTCCCTCGTCTCTTGTCGTTGGCTTTCCTCTCCCTGTGATCTCAGACAGACAAGTACTACCACTAATTGTTTTGTGCCTCCTCCTCCCCCCCCCCCCCCCCCCCCCCCTCCTCCTCCTCCTCCTCATAGGTGGCCTTCACAACTTATCAGTCGTCAGTCGTACAGATGTCTTGCAATGCTAGGAATGTCACCGCCCCCTGCCCACATAGCAGCCAGATGGGTAATTAATGAGCTTCCCCTAAAAAAAAAAAAAAAAAAAAAAAATCCACTTTATGCTCAGTGTGTTTTTAGTTTTTAGTGTCTCCTCTTTTCCGTCTTTCCCACTGTAATTATTTGAATAGAGGAGTGTGTGAGTGTGTGTGTGTATTCGCTTCAGGTCTTCCCATCCATTAGCAGATGAGAACAGTAATTTCACACCGGCCTGGCCAGGCTAATTATCAGCATTCGCACTAGGTTTGGGAGAAGTGTGCGCATGTGGACACACAAATGAGTCCCGATGTGCACTTTCTTTAAAAAAAAAAAAGAAAAGAAAACTGCAAGAAGCATGTGTGTGTGTGTGTGTGTGTGTGAGCGCGTGCGCGTGCCCGTGCGCTGTTGGTATGCGTTCAGCAGTGCACACAGATGCCTCGGTGTTTTCCAGGTAAGAGAGTTCCCTTGCTCACTGACTCGTTGTGATTCCTATAATTGGGTCCCGTTTGATTTTTGCCGACCAGCAACCCCCCCCCCCCCCCCCCCCCTCCTCCGCCCTGCCCCCCCTCCTCCCCCCCGCCCCTCCCGCTCCTCCTCCATGTGGAGGACTCCAGGGTCCCTGCTGTTGTGACCTGTGGGTGTTGTCATCCACTCCCATCTGCTGTCCGTCCTCTGATCCTGACCTGACTGCATTCATGTGCTCATTTTCTGCTCCAACTGGCTTCTTTCTTTCTCTCCTTGCCTTATTCCTGGTCTTTTTTCTTGTTCCTTATATTTTGTTCATTCGTTCTTTTTTCCTTTCTTGCAGTCATCCTTCTCTCATACATTCATTCCTTATCTTACTAGGATTCCTTTCTTCTTTCATTTCATGTCTTCCCTCCTTTTCGCTCATCTTTCATTCTTGTTTTCCTTATTTTTCCTAATATTTACATAACTTTTCCTTCCTTCCTTCCTTCCTTCCTTCCTTCCTTGGACCCTTGTCTTCCTCCACAGCTCATGGTGTGTTATAGCCGTGTGTATTTCATCGTAGTTTTCGTGACATGGAAATCTTTTCTCGTCTCATGAAAACATTTGTTTTGAACAGTTAACAATGTTCAGAGTTCACTTTCCATGCAAGCACTGAAAATCCGTATGGCACCACTCACATTCTCAGGTACAATGATAACAGAAATCTTGTCGCTGTACCTGATTTCAAGCTTCATGTTAGAGTTAAAAATTCAGCAGCAATTTCACTGATTGATGCTGTTAGAAAAATAGTGTTTCTGAATAAACTGGCATTAACCTTCATAGTTTCAACAAGTATTTTTATGCATGTCTTTTGTGTGTGTATGCAGGTATTTTTCCTCATTGACACTGTTTTTCGACTTCATTTCAATGCAACATTCCTTTATATATAAAATGGGGTAAATGTTGAAAATATCCCTGAAGGTGACTGGCTGACTGTGCATTAGTTAATGCATTAGTAAGATCTGAATTTTCTGAGGAGACATAATCAGCAGCAATCAATATATAAATCGTCAACTTTTAGGTGGTCCATTAAACACTGAATAATTCATCTCTTCATGTAAAGTTAGGCTACAAGTAAAATGGAAATGTAGCAGCAACTACGGACAAAAATGTCTGTTTTGAAAATGCAAATATGTTCTTGTTTGTGCCCCTTTTTTGTGCCAACCTTGTTCTTTACTTTCCTCCTCCTCCTCCTGTGAACTCTTGGTTTCAGCTTTCCGTCAGCGGTCATGGTTTTTCTGCAGGTTTCATTTTAATATGGCTGCCTTCCCCTTTCTTTTCTCAGCCCACCCATTTTTCTTTTTCCCTCCTCTTCCTCTTCTCGGCCTCCTCGCCCCTCCTCTCTCCTGCTTGCACTCTCTCCTTTTTGAAGAATCTGGCCTTAATGAAACTAAATAGTTTGCCGGGAAGTTTCTTTGGACGATGTGTGTGTGCATGTCTTGGAGTGTGTGGCTATGTGTCGTGGCTGAATTGGCTGGAGCGGAGATCAAAGGCGGCCCGTAAATTGAGTGTGTGTGTGTGTGTGTGTGTGTGTGTGTGTGTGTGTGTGTGTGTGTGTGTGTGTGTGTGTGTGTGTGTGTGTGTGTGTGTGTGTGTGTGTGTGTGTGTTAACGAGCAGGAGAAAGACAGCTCTCTGAATTGCATCACAAGAGCTGATCAAGCCATCAGAGAAGAAAGCTGTAATTCGCATACACTTACATTCCTGCTCTGAACACATGTACCTCTCCTCCTTTCTCTCTCTGTCGGCTCATTTTGTTCACGTTTGACCGAGTGGGAGCGTCTGTTTCTCTCGTCCATCCTCTTGCACTCCTTTCATCGCCCCCCCCTTTTTTTTTTTTAACTTTTCGAGTAATATATGCAGACTAAGCTACTTAAAACTGAGGATGCTTTACTTTTAATGCACATTTAATCACAGCAGTCCTGCTTTTTGCTGAGTGCGTGAAGAATTTGAATGAATGTTTTCCACAGTTAATGAATAAAGACAAAAGGAAGAAAAAAAAAAGAAGACGTTTTCACTTTCTATGGTTACGTTCTGTTCTTTCCATTGTCTCTGTTCAACTGTTATCAGTGCCAGAAGTAAAGGTCATGAAGTGAAGCTGAATTAAACACAGAATTCTGCTGTTTAAGCTGTATTTTTGGTGCTTTATCCAATTTATTGTGCATATTTGTACTACCCTAACATTTAACCGCAAAAACCAGATTTAAATTATAAAACTCACACAACCAGATAGTCAAAGGAACTGAAGGCAAAAACATGAGATCAAGCGTGCTTGGAATTGTGGGCAGGCAGATGGTTTCCAGTTACATGCAAAAAAGAGGCAGAAAAGTGTCATAGACTCATATCTGTTGTTTAAAAACATGCAAGACAGATAAAATATGTCTTAAAAGCTCTTATGTTTTCTCAAAAAAAGGATCAAGAATAGCTCTTATATCCTGATCTGTCCGATAATCACGTTTCTATTCGATCATTTTGTCAATCACATCAGGACTTGATCCATGTCCCGCAATAAGTTAAAAAAAAAAATAAAAAAAAAATAATTTAAAGATCAAAAGTTGTCAGGTTCAAGTCCCACAGTAGACAGGTCACCACTGTGGCTCCCTGAGGATGACCTTTGACCCCCATCAGCTCCCCACAGCATCTCTATGTGGCTGCCCAATGACGTCCGAGAAACAGGAAGAGGAAACGCAGAAAGAGGATTTTCAAAAGGGGGTTACTACAAGTTTTAGCTTAGTACACACACACACACACACACACACACACACACACATACACAAACAGCTACACAATAAACATTGCATTTATTTTTGTTTTATCGTCTATTAGAAATTAAAGATGGAATCTAAAAGCCCTGCCCTTTTCCTTTTGTAGTTTCAAACTTTGGATTAATTAGTTATTGCTGGGTTCAGTTAAGTCCTGAGATTCCTGGAAACGTCCCTCCTGAGGTCATAATTCCAAATCAGGTTGGGAGAGTGGGCTGACCTTCTCAAAGCCCCTCCAGAAGTTAGAATTCTCACTTGTTTGAGGAAATTAATAAGCAAAACTCCATTACACAGTGTTCTTGAAATAGAGGGGAGATCTTTCAAACGGATTTATTTTCCACCTGATTGTCCTTGTGTTCTTTGAGTTTCACAAGTGGACATTTTATCAGCTGTTCCTCCTCAACAAGGTGGGAATTCCACTTTGTAGAATTGATGTGAAAATCTGAAGCCCCGCCCACTTACATTTGATTTCTGAAAAACTTCAAGATATTGTTCCAAGATTGAACTTTCTGACAGTCCAATGGAACAGTCCGACTCCATCTCTGTGTAGATGGAGGGAAAACACAACTTTTTGAAAACGCTGCTAGTTTTATATTTGAGAGTCACCCTAACAGCAATGCAGCTTGGTTATCTGTTAACGCGAATGTCTGCATACTTCCATTGTTAATGTTCATTGCTTATGCGTGTTTAAATTATGAAAACATTCAACAGCACCTGTAGTGGTCCCACTTGAAAGCTACATCATTTTCAACCGTTCGTTTTCACTCGAAACGTTGTGATGTAAACGGTGCCTTGATATGGCCTCACCCAGTGTGACGTTTGTCTTGTGTTGATCTTCAAACTGGGAAAGTGGTAAACATCTGGAACGCCGCAACCTCTTTGTTTCCCAGGAAGTGTTTTTTTTTTTTAATTCTTGATCACTAGTGTTGGGTTTGAACACAACCTCAATTCCAAAGCCTTTTCTCAGAGCTCATTATTCCTGCTCAGCTGGATGTTTTCAAAGTCTCTTCCCCAACTCGCCTGACACCCAGGTTAACATTTATAACGCGTCTAGAACGTGGCTTATTGGCTCAAATTGCACCTCTGATCACTTCTGTGGAAAAGGTTCCATAACTGTGAAAGTTTTTATCTTCCTGTGAAGAGGGTCGAGGCACACGTTCAGCTCATGTTCTCCCTTCTCTTTCTTTCCGTCTCCCCCCTCCTCACCCCTCTACCCAGTAATTATCCTGTCTATTTAAAGGGCAAAACCTTCCCATCTGACTCGTCTGTCAGAGTGACAAGTGCCTGTGTGTGTGTGTGTGTGTGTGTGTGTGTGTGTGTGTGTGTGTGTGTGTGTGTGTGTGTGTGTGTGTGTGTTAGCACACACCACTCTACCTGTTCTACCTGTCCTACTGTACAAATGTCCTTTGTTACACACACACACACACACACACACACCACCACAATACAAACTGTTAACTCAGCTGTGAAACCAAAGTCAAACACAACTTGAAAAGTCTCTCTCACACACACATGAACATTTATTTGCTCAAAAAAAAAATCGACTCAATACCTCACACACACACACACACACACACACACACACACACACACACACACACACAGAAGCAATTGTTCTCTCAAATTTGTGGCCCACAGTCACTTACAAACCTAATTTTGCTCTCTGTTTTCTCCAGAATAATGACACTCCTCTGGTGCCATGAACTTCACTTTTATCACCTTTATTGATTTATTAGTTTGAAGATATGACAAAACACCAACACCTCTGGAATACAAATGCCAGGATATAACTTTATAAAAAAAAAACACCTGACCTTTGCAGACTTTCTGACTTGGATCTATTTTTATAGAAATTTCTGTCATTTGTTTTACCCAAATATGCAATCCTTAAATTTTTCACACTTAAAGTAAAAAAAACAAAAGCTGTTCTTCCAACTATAAACTCTCACAACTTGACACTTCAGTTCGAGAAACACTCACTTTCCATTTGGACTGTTTCAACCCCTCACACACACACACACACACACACACACACTCACACAGAGTCTGTGCTTTGGCGCTGACACCTCACAGATTCATATTTATGTACATATTGCACACATTTCGGCGCACACACACACACACAGACCCGTATCATGGGCACGCACCCGTCGAATCATAATTAGGCCGTGTCCTGCTTCTTTGATAGCCATGTACAGTGGCTCTTCTTTAATTCTTTATCAAATGCATTGATCGCTGTGGGCCTCGCGTGCCCATTGATCCGCGCACTCCGTCTGGAGCCAGCCGATAAGCCCCCTTCTCCCCCCCCCCCCCCCCCCCTTCCTCTCACTCCCGCCTTCCTTCTCCCACTCTCCTGCTTCCCCTTTTTTTTTTTTTTTACCTAAATACGTGGAAAAAAATGGCTACATTTCTAAATTTAGTCCATGCAGCATTTTTAAAACACGCTGTATTTGTTGTGGCTCATCTCACGTGGATAGCTGAGCAATTGGAAGCATCTGTACCCAAACTGGAGACCACATTTCCCATCAGCCTCTTTGCCTCCTGCCAGCAAAAGAGGGCATTTGTTTCATATGCCCCGTAAAAACACTGTAAAACCTGCAGGTCGACGCGGATAGGCTCCATCCGTCTTCGGGCTGACACGCTGAATGATGCTCAAATAGAGTCGATCATACTTTTTAATAGTTATCCATAGTTAAAAGTTATGCAAAGCAACAAAACGAAAACATGTTTTCAGTGAAACCAGGACTCAAACCATCAATTCTGTAATTTCAAATTAAACTTTAGATGAATTTTCTCATTTTAAAAAAACTTGAAGGTTTTTCTTGTATAAAATTTAACACGCTTTATTATTATATTTTATAACTAATTACATTTGTATTTACTTTGCTAGTTATTTGTTATTAATATATTTAACTAGCTAATGGATTTACCCTTTTTGCTCACTATTTTTTTTTTTATTATTATTGTATTCCTATCAGTTCCTCAATCTTTTTTTAAAGCCTTGGTGTTTATTTGTCCAATCTTGGTTTTTAATGCTCTTTTTTTTTTTTTGGCTTTTTGAATGCCTCTCTCTGACTGCCATGTTTCATTCGTTGTTTCTTTGATTTTCAGTCCCCGTATTGTGTTTGGGATGGGAGTTACAGTTTTTATTGTGTGCAGGACTTTTTACTGGCTGAAGCACTCCAGAACTAAAGATTGATTCTCACTGTGAAGCCAGTGTGCCAAGTGCTGCGCCACCCTCCTCTGTTTGGCAACTTTCTGTAAAATAAGTAATCCTACCTGGTGGAAGCTGAGATGGTGGTGAAAGGGTTTCCAGAGGCATTAGTTTAACCTGGTTTGTTGTTTCTCCGCTGTGTGTTCGCCGCAGTGGCGAAACTTTTCACTTCAGTAACAGCAGTTTAACCGCTGACTGGTTTTTACCTGCATCCACTTCATGTCTGGACCGTCACACTGGCATCTGAAACAATGTTGACGAGAGTGCGATTACACAGCTATGCAACTGGTTTTCGTGTGTGTGTTGTGTAGCACGTGTGTGTGTGTGTGTGTGTGTGTGTGTGTGTGTGTGTGTGTGTGTGTCTGGACAAGATAGAGACCTAAAGCACCTCTTGACTGTGAATTAGCCTGTCATGACAAATGTCTGGAGCTGCATGACTGGCTGCCAGACTGGCTGGCTATCTGGGAGGTTGGCAAACCCTTTTAGATAGTGATTGTGTGCGCATCCTTGTGTGTATGTCTGTGTGTGTGGGGCATCACTCTGTGCCCACGCCAGGTCTCTGTACATGACCGGTGGTGCGTGCCCTCCCTCCCTCACGCTTTCTACTCGCCCAGAAAAAGAGCAACCAAGGCGACAACCTGCTCCCCCCCTGTTCAAAACCAGCTTCCAGAGCGGAGAGGGGTCCTCACCCGACGCCAAGCCCACAGAGGAGCCTTCTGTCTCAGCCTCGCACTCAACCGTTTAGCCTCTCTTCCCTCGGAGGTTCCCAGCAGTCGCTGTAAAACACAGTGCGCGATTGTTCCCGCTGTCGCCATTTGAAAAAGAAAAGTCTCTTCTCCTCCTGAGTCTCCTTATTTGAAGCGGCACTACCCGGCGACCACCAGCTGACACGCTTTCTTCCCTCCTTTTTCCTCGCTTGTGTTTCCATCCTGGCTTTGATCACGCGGTGACGTGGCTGGTTGGTTTTGTACTCTCTACCTTTCTTCTTACCCACATGTGTTGTCTTGTATTGCCAAATTAAAACATATTTTGAAAATATGTATTTACACTCCCTAAGTTGAACAAAAAAGCAGCCAAGTCACCTGTTTTGTCAGCATTTTATCCACTAGGTGGCATTTAATCTCCACTCTCTCATCTGGTATTCAGTCCGAATAACAAAAAGTTGTTGGCAGGTTGTGTTCGCTGCAGAACAGTGAGTTGTAATTGTTTGACAGCAGTGCTGCTAACACGTGAGTGACAGGCGCCAGCTCTGACAATCTGCTCCTCCGCATCTGCCTCATTTAGAGCTTTGAGGGACGTAAACAGCTTTATGTCGACCGATTTCTGCCAGGTAGAAAAACCTGGAATGCATGGAAAGTTTTCGCTGCCGCTCAACTTCTGTGTCGGTGTTGGACTTTCTTTGTTCTGGGTCGCGGAGGACCTGAGCCGATCCCAGCCGTCTGGTTGAATTCAGGTGACCAGTCCATCGCACAAAGTCACACCTGTGGGAGATAATGGCTCCCAAGGTGAAACTTTTGGGAAAACTTTCTGACTCTATCTAGGGATCAACTGATGGAGTGCTGCTACTCACTACGGATGTAGTGCATGTGCTCTTCTACACATGCAGGAGTAGATGGCCAACAGCAACAGTGGTGTCCTCCAGAGAGTCGTGACTCCCGGTCTAGATTCTCCTGCGAGTTGGTCGTTTTATATTTGAGAGTCACTGTAGTAGCAGTCACACTTTGTCTGTCTGTGTACTTGCCATTGTAAATGTTTATAACGCATTGTTCTCTGCATGCGTGGTTTCATTACAAAAACAAACAACAGCCCCAACTTGTGGTCTAGCATGCTAACTACATCGTTTTCATGTAAACGGACAGCGTTTTCAAAACGTTGCTCCGTAAATGGAGCCAGATTAAACTTTTATCAAATAGGAAACACTTGTTTCATCTTCCTGTTTTTTTCTCAAAGCCACAAATGCGCTCATGAAAACCTCACAACAGAACGATTTAATACCAGATCGGTACATGTTGTTCGTTAGACAATGAACCTCCTCTCATCCCTGTCCTTCCCCTCCCTGCTCATTGTCATATTTTTTTGAATTGTGGCGGCTCTGTCGCTGACTAAGCTCGGTGCGAGTCGCATGCATTTTTCCCATAGTGTTAATCCTAGCCTCTGGATAGGCAAAGGCAATTTCCCTTTTTCTTTCCCCAAAATGGGGAACAACAATAATGCAGCAGGATGTTTTGAACTGTGCTATGGCCAGAGCTGCACATATATAAATTTTTCACACACACACACACACACACACACACACACACACACTGCACTACACTTAAACTGGTAGTTGTATCCATATCTGTAAAGGCCAGCAGATTGGATATCGTTAGCAGTGTATAGCCAGGAGGAGATCAGTGACATTGCTGTTTATCATATTACATTTATAAAAGCAGTCAGATTGTGAAATGGAAAAGGAAGTGAGTTCAAAACGGAGAAGAATTAAAAGGAATACACTACAGCAAAAATTGTGTAAAGGTGTAAAAATAAGTGTCAGTGTGCATCATGTCCTCTTTCTGAGGACTTGTCTCTGTTTTTGTCGTGTTGGATCCTGCTGTAGAGACTGGAACATGTCGCTAGGGTTAAAGGAATGACACTAAACTGGTCTCAGTCATATTCATCACGTAGATTTAACTTTGTTCATGTAAATGATGCCTCTGCACCTCTAAAGGGAATTCTGTTCCACGGGGCTGTGTGTAAGACCCATACTTTTCACGTTATGTGGGCTTTCTGTAGGGAGTATTATTCGGAAGGACTTCATTAAATTCCATTGATAGATAAGATAAGACACTGCCAATGCTAATTATCCTGATCAGCTGACAAACGAGAAGATTGTCTTCAAGACATAAATGCCTGTTTGCGTTGGTATTTGGAGCTAGGGGGCCTTTGACCTAACAATTTGTCCTGATGATGTGGTTGTTTCAGATAAATATGTACTTGGGTTTTGGTATAACACTGCATTTCAATGCTGAATCAGAATTTCTTTCTTTCTTTGACAGAATTTCCGAAATAAAAACTGACAGAAGTTTTGCGTAGCGCCAGATACTTTTTCTCAAATCAGCATAAACACTCCTTTTACTCCTGTTCTCACTCTTTATCTCTCCTTCGGTCTCTTTCCCTCCATCTGCCGCCGTTTCTCTCTCTCTCTCTCGCTCTCTTTTTATCAGCCGGGCTCTCTAAGGTGTGTTCCCTGTTCCCTGAAGGCATCCCCCTGGGCTCTCACACACACATACACAGAGTGCATTAGGGTTGCTGTCATTTACAATACAGCCCCATTGTCCCCGCCGAACAATAGCTACAAACAAACAATTGACATGGAAATGGAGAGATGTAGCTCATTAGCGGGCGCTGCTTGTTTTGTTAATGGATAAATGGGCGGCTTCAATAGGCTAGCCCTAAAACCCCTGCCTCAATATGGAGAAGCCTGATTAACAGGAAACCACAGGGAGGGAGGACAGTGACAGAGAAATGCAGCTTTGCTTCTCCCTCGGGTCGTATGCGCTTGTGTATGTTAGGGGAGAAGAGCGGAGGGAGGGCGGCAGCAGGCGCAGGTTTAAAGTGTGGCAACGTTTGTGTGTGTTTAGATCTGAGACGAGTTCACGCGTGCGAGCTGACAACTTTTCACTAGATGTTTGTATGTCGCATAGGTTGAAAACTTGTTTAATTTCTTTTTCCAAACTTTGAAAGTGCAATATCTAATATTTGTGTTTCAGATACAAACTTCAATTAATTTTAAATTTAAATAAGCAACAGAAAGAGGCTGAAGAACAGTTATGGAGTCTTCTCAAGGATGATTTTGTGACCAATTTAAAATCAGCAAACTTGCGATACAACTTTGCAACGCTAGGTGGTGTATTGAGTTAAAATCGTGCAAAGCAGAATATGTAATAAGACAAAGAAGTAAATCCAAATATTGAAAACTCTGATAGTCTGGTGAGTAGTAGGATTGTACCTCAGCAGTACCATCTAAAGTACAATGTAGAAATGCCTTTATAGTCCAGCATGCTCCTTTAATGAACAAATATCATAATTTGTAGTCATGCACTCAGTTATATCCAGACTAAAATATAATATCAAATTACAAATGTACTTACTAACATAAATTTCACTGCATGATCAATACGGAACGAGTATTATTTCATCCAGAGAGTTTACACCATATTTCTTTTCATGTGATATACATTTTGTCACTTTTGAGAAAGGGAAAAAAAAAAGTTAGTATTTCTGCACTATAACACCGTAGTTTACCATCTTTCTTCAGCTGATATAAAAATGATCTGTTACCAGTTTCCCAGCTTGGAAGTGGAACTTTCTCAGCTACGTTCCAAATTCCCAGCTGCATGAATACACCATTAAAAATATGAAAACCTTCCTGTTGAGTCATTTTTCATGGTGTGTATGCTGTGTGAATTTTGTCAAACTTCACATTAAATCTCCTCCTGGATGATTTCTTTTACGTCTACTCTGCCCGGCTGTGGCCTGTTCACAGAGAGTGTGCTCATCGCCAGCTAAGTGCTTGTCAACTGACATCATCAAGGTTTTCCCATTTACTGTGTGTGTGTGTGTGCACACGCACATGTTAGTGTGTGTGTGTGTGTGTGTGTGTGTGTGTGTGTAGTGGCCTGTGCTTCCTATCAGTAGGATCAGATTGGATCGACCTGAAAATGGCATTTCTGCCATTGCTCTGATGATGACGGCTCAATACTGTATCTGTCTAGTGCCAAGATGAGGTGTGTGTGCCTATCTCTGTGCTCCTACTGTCGTAATGCACCAAAATGTGTACATCCATTTCGATAACAAAACTTTTTACTATGTATTTTATATGAGAGCGAGCATCCTGTGAAGATTTGAGATGAAAGTGTGAAAACTGGCTAGTTTGTCTTGGAAATCTGTATATAACCAGCTTTTTATTCACTGCACTGCACATTTTTTCATCACATGACAGCATTGTAGTATCCAACACAATGTATAATGTAGGCGAAAAATGTACTGAAGTAATTAGTTTTTACTGTTACGACCTACATTTGAAGGCAAATCCCCACTTTCTCCTCTTCAGACTGGTTCATTCCTTATTTTTACTTATGTCAGGATGGATGAGAATTATCCACACTGAAACCCTAAAAAACGATGAATTCAAGAGTTACATGGTAGAATGGTAGAATTACAACGCTCCCTGTTTATGTTTTAGATTAAATGTCTTTCCACAGTATCTGTTTTTAATAGAAATCAGTGTCTGTCTTCTTACCTCTCTGGCTCAAAATTATGATGAAATTTAATTCATGAGCTGTTTTAGTAAGTTTTATAATGTGTGTATGCTTAGCGTTGGATGTGCATATGACCACCACCACAAGATATAGGAAGGATAATATAAGCATATTTTATTCATAATGCACTCGTCATATTGAATTACAAAGGGCGACATAAAGTGGCAGTTTGACGTTCTGAGCTGTTCTGGGGTATCACCACTAATTTAACTGAATAAGCTAACTTTTTAACTCTCTGTGACAATTCATTGACCCAACATGCAGGCATTCAGTCATTTTCATAGCAACACTTTAATTGCAATTGACACCAGAATCAAACTAACCGTCCCTACTGTCACCTTATTTCTGTGATAATGGGATGTGTGTGATGTGATAAAGTTATGAAGAGTTAGTGTCGAAAATTCCAGAATGAGTCCCTGAGATGTTTGTTCTGGCTGTGTGCAGGAGCGAGACGCAGAGCGGCGGAGGCAGCTGAGAGAGCGAGCCCGGCAGCTGATCGCCGAGGCCCGGTCCGGAGTCAAGATGTCCGACATGAGCCTGCTGGACACGCCGAGCACCGACAGGGGGAAAACCGGGAAGCCCGGCACTGCTGGAGGTCAGGACAGGCCTGGAAGCTCACACTCACGTAGCCACGCAGCTCATCACACGGTCAAACCAGGGTTCTCTCAGTTTACTCATGCAGCTGGACACTTTCAAAGTTCCATTGAACTTACAATTAGGACCCAGACGCTAGAAAGGAGAAATCACAGTCACATGCTTTGACGTACACTCACTTTTCCCTCCATCCACGCACTGCTAAGACTCCCACATTTCCATTATGCTCTCTGAAGGGGGTTCTGTCTAATCCTCAGAGAAAAAAACAAAATGTCATTTGACAACAGCCGCGAGTGTAAAAAACCGCCACCCTCGCGTTCAGGAAGGCAGCGACTCCTCCCTCGCCTCCTTCGCACAGTAATTGTTAATCAACGCGGCACATTGTGCGGCCAAATCATGCCCAAAACACCAAACACTTCTAATAATGGCTCACAGAGGTAGCAAATGCACATTTCCCACTGCTTTCCATTTCCACGAAATTGAGGTTATTATCATAATGACCATTATTAGGCGTCTGTGGTCATTTGTTTGTGACTCCTGGATATTACACGACTCTTCAGGTTCCTCTCCTCAGGTGGACGAGGTGCACTCGCATGCAAATGAGTCGGACTGGAGACAGGTGATGGAGAGCGCTAAAACAAACTTCGATCTGAAGTAGGGAAGGAGTAGAGGCTTCCTGAGAGAAATAACACATTTGGATTGGTTTAATGTCAGATCCTTAATATGAGAAGAGATGATGTGAGATGTTACTACAACAAACCATCAAACTTTGTTTATTCAGTAACTTAAACACTCCAGCTGCTCCAGTACACTACAAGGTTTAGCGAAAGAGGCTCTCTTCAACGGGAAATGCCAAATTCAGAACAACTGCCATGAAAACACCAAACATATTACAGTACTGGGTCTAATCTCCTCAAATTCTGCACATGAGAGCAGACTAGATGCTGTCTGCAGAATCATGTCTGAGAGACATAAAACAGCACACACTGTCCATTTAACTCCCCAGCTTTCATGATTATTGAATAACAGGCATGTGTACCTGGAAAATACTGACAGACGTTTAAGCTGATAGATTTTTGATAGATTAATCAGATTTACTTGATATTCACCAGAAAGGCTTTTCTCTCAACTGACCCACCACGACGTTTATTCACAGACTCTTGTCTGGTAATTTCTTATCATTTTTCTTGCTTTTTTTCTTTTCTGAATCTTTTCTGAATAATATGGTTTGCTGGTGATGTTACTCAAGGAGTGACTGTTAGTTGATCAAACCAAAACCACAATCAGTTCACAAGGGGTGAATTGAAATAAAGTCCATAAAGGTCATATTTTTGATTTGAAAATGCTTAAATTAATTATTTGACCATCAGATTTCTGGATCTTAGTGGATCTTTGAATTGATTTGTTTTCTCAGATCTGATGACTTTAAACGAACTGCAAAGTCTTTAAGCGCTGAAACCAGACAGAAGACATGTTTGGAGGAACGGCAGCAGAGAGAAGGAGGGCAGCACTTGATTTATTTGCGCTTTCAGCTTTTCTGAATTGGACTAATTGTTGATCTCATTAAAAATGGAGTTTGAGGAAAGAACAGAACGAGGGAGGAGGCGGAGGAGGAGAGAAACGCTGTGGGCTGTGATACACAAGGCCTGCCGAGCAGAACGGCTAATCCTAGCCCCCGCTCTCTCCCTCTTCCTCCCTCCCGCTCTCCCCTCAGCACCATTCACAGCCCTTTAAATGCGGCGGGCTGCCCCCTCCAAGTGTCTGCCCGCAAAGAAACTTTCCAAACTCCATCACCATGGCCTCCCATTAATTAGACCTCAGCCAGCCACGCAGGAGTGGCGCTTGCTAGCACGCTCCGCATCGCAGCTAGCAAATTAGAAAAAAAAAAAAAAAAACAGCACATATACACACACGCACACACACACACAGGAAATGCTGTTATTTTGACTCCCTCTCTCTTTCTCTTTGTTCTTTGCTCTCTCGCTCGCTCTCCCCTCCAAATAGTAAAAACAAGACGACGTCTGACACTGTTTACTGATTGTGTTGTTTTAATCCACGGTGGGTTATCCATGCAGCTCGAGCTGCTCAGGTCTCCGTTTGAGTTTCTTCTAATGTGCTTTCTTGTTTTCTTTCTAATGTGGAGACACTGTTGTTTCAATTGAGCCCCTCAGGAGACTTAATGGAAAATGTGCTTTCATGTTGCTGTGGTTATTGTTTGCCCTGCATCTTTTATCAGGAACAAGGAATCCAGGCAACAGATCTCTGACCGAGTTAAATTAAACCCACAGCCCAGTTTTACTTTGTGTAGCAGATATTTTGGAGCACAAAAATCAGACAAGATGTTGTCAAAGTTTACACTCTTCACTTAAGTACCTGCTTGATGAGCTGTTGGAGACAATCTCACACACTTCAGACACGCCATGGATGTGGTTTAATGAAAGCAGTGATAACTATCAACACATCAGGTTCACTGAAGACGTGAACAGGGAGGGTGGGAATCACATTCTGTTTTCCTCATAAGTAAAGAATTTGTTACATCTGTCTGAAACCAGGATCACTCTGATGTAAAAAGCTGAAGAAATAAGATTTAATCTTAGCTAGGTTTAAAAAAAATATTTAAAAGGCTATTTGCATCATGACTACATGTTTTTTTTTGTGTGTCTGAAGTCCCTGATAGTGACACTTAGAATAATAATAGCAAGTTAAAGGAGATAACTTTGTTTGCCTCCAAAGTGTAAAATGTTTTCCCAATATAGAAATTAACACACCAACACACTTGTTGGTTGTTGTTGCAAATCCATCAACAATAATTTACTTCATGAATTTGTATTTAGGATTCCCATTAACTGATGCTTTAGCATCTAACTCTGGTATCATCACAAAACATATACAAGCACGTCATCCACATACATTGCAATAAATCCGTTAACATCAGATTTAGCATGATCCTCATCACTATAACTCCTGGACTGTTTACGGCATCTAGACACTTTTAAAACTACCTGAAAGCAAAGAAACAGAGGTTTGTGTTCATATATTAGCTATTATATTACAGCGCCTCCAAAGACGTCATCTATCCGATTCCTCGGTGTGTCAAATATCTGTGATGCGTTTCTCAGAACCATCAAAAACAGAAATATTGACGAACTGTCAGAAATGTAAAGTTGATGTTATCTTTTCACTCCCACATTGGACAGTCTCATATGACTCCACAGCCAGAAAATCAACACGAATCCTCTCAGTCTGCTCGTAAGAGCGAGGAGGTTAATTTCACCAAAGAGCACTGGTCAGTGCAGTGAGATAAAAATATCATGTTGTCAGATAGTTTGCATCAGTGTTCTAAGACATTTATGATTAAATTCAATATGAATTGTTCCTCAAACTGCTGTTACTACTTCCAAACGGAGCTTTCGGAACTTCGTTTCTGTGTATTTCAACCTTTTTATGTCTCTTAACACGCCTTGCTTGCTTGGTCTCCTCCTCCCTTGTTTCTTTATCTATTCACCTCTTTTTTCCTTCTGTCCAACTTTGAACCTGCAGATGTTTTGCACAGAGCGAGAAGTCCTCACGAAGATGATGGTGAGGATGAGAAGGAGAGCAGAGTTCAGGAGGAACAGACTCGCTATACTGCTGCTTCTGCTGCTTCTGCCGCTGAGGATGATGATGATGATGATGATGATGATGATACTGTTGATGCTTCCACGTCCGCGCTGGTTACTAACCCTCTTCCACCGGAGGCTCTTCCAGCCGCCTCCAGCAGCCAGGAGCCGTCGGAGCTTACTAACCCCGACTCTGAGCTAACCTCTCCGGGTAAAATCTCTGACTGCTGCCCTGCTGCTGCTTCATGTCT
The DNA here is from genome assembly GCF_902148845.1 of Salarias fasciatus. Lineage (NCBI taxonomy): Eukaryota > Metazoa > Chordata > Actinopteri > Blenniiformes > Blenniidae > Salarias > Salarias fasciatus. The sequence continues at coordinate 4,819,754 of NC_043757.1, forward strand.
GTGTGGCTTTTTTTTTTTCCTGTTCTTTCGCCTTCCTCAATGTTTTCTTTCACATATTTCCTCATTATTTACTCAGCTGACTTGCTTTTTTTTTCCTGTTAAGCTGCTCAAATTTGAAGTCTGGTTGGTTATTTAGCAAAAATACATCAATTTGTAAATAGGTGAATACAAAGCGATCAAAGATTTCAAGGTGTTTGGGATGATTAGCATGCTGAACAATAGCTCAAAGGTCTCTAAGTTTGGTCCAAACAGCTTCAGATTAGTTTTGTGGAGGTTTCTTCTTGTTTCTTCATTTTTCCACCCACTAAACACAATCCAAACACATTCTCCCTATGCATATTTAACTCTGTTCATCCAATCAAAAATACTCAAGTATGCAAATAAGAGAAAAATGTATTTCAAATTATGAGAAATGCAATGAAATTAGCATGCAAGTTTAGCTTTAGGTATATAAAAAAAATGTACACTACCTCAATTTAAAAGAATTTAAGCAATTTTCCATGGACACAGGGAATAAAACCTTTAACATTCTGATTGAGAGACAAACCATTTGAGCAACTGAGCCAGAACTGCCCTGGTTTTAGTTTTCTGCCTCATCAGCATGAAGTTACAGATTGTGACATACGACATCCAGATATCTGCATTCATTGCTAAATTTGATTTTATGAGACCCTGTAAAGAAACGTCTTTGATAAAAACACTTTCAGCAAACATTACCATTTTTTAATAACTCGTTTTTTTTTTTAAACTTTAAAACCAATGATGAGCTTTATCACCAATTTTAGTGCTTATGTTATAATTAAAATGCTTTTCCCCCCTTACCTGCAGAACTCGTGAGCAAATCAGCAACAACCTGAAAACAAATTGCATTCTCAAATTTATACAGGATTGCTTTAAGGATTACTTTTTTTGCTTCTTTCAAATCAATTTTTTAGGTTTTATTCATCAGTTTCTGCTAGTTTTTACATTTTTTTTAACTTTATTTCTAATTTTCATCAAGGCTGCAAGTTTGAATGTTGTACATGTTAGAAAAACTCTTCATTTTATTGGATACCATCAGCCAAAATGATGGCCATCTTGTAACAGATAAGATAAGACATCATAAAACATTGCACAGTACGTAAAAACAGCGATAAGAAGTCATATAGACAGTATATGGTTCTGCCAAGACCCTGCTGTGACAGTGGCTCAGGAAAACCTTATGAAACAGATGTTTTTAGTATTTTTGAAAGTATCCACTGAGTCCAGGGAGCGCAGGTCTCGAGGAAGCTCGTTTCAGAGGTGAGGCGCAGTAGATATGAACGAGCGGTCACCCCTAGTTTTAAAGCGAGTCCGGGGGTCTCTCTGCAGGTTCTGTTCAGATGACCTCAGGCTTTGGGCCATCTGCACCTTTAATTAGTAATATACTCTTGATTCATCAAAACAGGAGCTTTTGAGGCATGTTTCTACAAATGTGTCGCAATTTGAGGACTTTCTGCTGAAATCGTCATTTTCTCTTAAGCATATATTATGCTTTGTGCATTTTTACATCTTCACTCTAGAAAACCCACCAGCCATGTATATGAGCTTATTTCTGTCGTTCTGTCGGCTCGCTGGTTTCCCTGTTTTCCTCCACAAGAAACTTTCCTTGGTCGTAATTAATAAACTCTGAAAACTGCTCCCCTGACAGAAAAATGATATCTTCAGTAAAGCATTTGCCCAAATCTTCAGAGGTAAACTAATTACTTTGTTTTGTGTTTAATTCATTTTATTTGTTGCCTTAATTTGTCCTGCCGATGTGAGATAGGTGGGAGTACAGTGGAGGGAGCAGAAGAAACAAACATAAAAACAGACAAGCGCTTTGAAGCGCAGTATCTCTGCAACATTTTCTGAGCACGTCAGCTGGGCGTTTCTCCGTTTACCGTAGTTTTCACGCAGTCTTGAAAGAAAACCGATGGTGGCGATTATAACACCAAAGCAGCTGTCACCACAGTTTATTCAGTGAATATGTATTTTTCCTTTAAACGCTCACTTTCTGTCACATTTACCCTCCGTGCTGTATCGTTTCCATACCAGTCTGTTTTCTTTGTGTTTCCTCGAACCGTTTGTTGCAAAGTTGATGTGTGTGTGTGTGTGTGTGTGTGTGTGTGTGTGTGTGTGTGTGCACGTGCATGTCACTGGGGGAGGTGACACATGAAACGGTGGCCCTCCTGTTCTTTCATCTCCTTCAGTGCGGTGGTCCGGCCTGGCAGGGGGGCTGTGGTTACCAGTTAGCCCAGAAAATAAAGCCGTCTGCAGCTACGGCCAGTCACACTGAATCAAAAATAAAAAGAAAGGCATGAGTGGAAAGTAAAGCTAACGTGTATAATGAAAGGAGGGAATCAACTAAATAAATATGGGATGTGTTTTTCCCTTACAGCAACAATCACAGCTCGGCTGAATCATGGTGCTTTAGTTGCATATACTATCATGGTAAAAAACAACAATCTCAATGAGCAAGCAGACAAAGTGACACACAAAGCAAAGAAAAACTTCATTGTATTCAGAAGAAACATCAACACTGCTTCATTTTATTGAGTTTAGGTAAGAAGTCTGCAATCTGTGGATCTTTTGCTCCTCTGTAGGGGCTCCCTGAAGGTTTTCAGATCTGTGAAGGTTTTAATTTTATTGTGTGTTTCCACAGTATAATGATTTTTTTCATAACTGTGTCTTCTTTCCTGGTTGTAAAGGACTGAAAAAGATTAAATAAACAGTTAAAAATTATAACGTTTTGAAAATGTTAAAATGAATTAAACAGCTGAATTTTCTGGGAAAAAGGAACCGTAACAGGTCGAGTAGCTTAAACAGCTGAAGTCAGTAAAAAAGTGAAAAAATCCAAAAAGGCTAAAACAGCTAAAATGTGTAGAACATGTAAAGTAGCACTAAGAAAACCCATTATGGTTAAAATAGTTACAATTGCTGTAGATGTTAAAGTATTTAAAATAGCAAAATTTGCCAAACTCGCAACAAATTGCTTTTAAAAAACTGATATAGCAGTCTGAAAAGTTAAAAGAACAGAAAAATGTGAATAAACATCAACCATTCTTAATTTTAGTCAAGACTACTTATTACTGCAACATGAGATACAGTGTTGATATGTTGCAGAAGATTACAGGTTTAGGAGAATAGTGAGAGAGAAAAGACTGAAGACATCAACATGTTGTTCTCTGGTTTGAGAATCAGCTGCTGATCACACACACACACACACACACACATCCTCCAGGAGAGAGAGTGGAGTGAAGGATCAGAAGGATCTCCCAACAATCTGAACCGACGGCATTTTAACTTATGGCACATACTCAAAGTGGGCAAAGCTTGGCCCCGCCCCCTTGTGATCTCTGGCCCCACCCACAAGGGGCTCCTGAGGGTGGAAAAAGAGTTTGAATCATTTCTAGTGAGGGAAAAGTCGGCCACATGGCGAACCAAAGATCAGCCAAGTAATGAGTTATTAATGGCCGGTTTCCTCATTTAGCTGTTAATTTTCTTTAAAAGTTCCAAGTTTCCAGACATCTGAGAGCAGAGGTGTTCCATCCTGGTTTTAGTTGTTCAGTATCAGGATGCTCTGCAGAGCTTTGTGTTGATGCTTTCAGTTGAATCCAGGCTGTTCAAACATGTCAGACTAGGATTCAACGTCTCAGAAAAACCATCAGAAAAACCCTGCTTTGTCTTAAGAGCCCAGTCAGTGTGTGTGTGTGCCTCACACACTCATCACGTCCGTTCCTCTGCAGGCGCTAACAGCAAGCATGTGGATCTGAAGCTGAAGAAACTGGTGGAGGTCAGTCCAAGAGGAGTCACGTCCCCTTCGTCCCCGTCCTCCACCTCCTCCTCGTCCTCGCCCACCGCCTCCTCTACCTCCCCGCTCAGCCCGGCAGAAGCATCGGAGGTACTCGCCTCGACACACCCGCTGTGTATCTCCGTTTCTCTCCACCTCTCTCTGTCCTTTCATCTCTCTCTCTCTCTCTCTCTCTCTCTGCGTTTGGCTCTCTGTACGCCATCAAAGGGTTAGTCCAATCAATTAGGTCCGATTGACCCTGGTTGTCAGCCCGTTGACCCTTTGTACACATCAGTCGGTCGGACCACTTCATGTAAGACCATAGTTTATCCCCCCGTATCCATATGAGTCTGTCTAAAGCCATCACTCAAACACAGACACACACACACACATGCATCACAATGCTCTACATAACATGCCGCAGTCGCCTCTATTGACCATGACCTTTTCAGACTGTGTGTGTGTGTGTGTATGTGTGTGTGTTTAAGTGGGAAAGTGGGTCGTTACGGAGGCTTGTGTCTATACCTTCTGATGTAAATATTGAGTCAACAGCACAGTCGGCCAGTCTGAACATCTGTTTAATTGATTTTGAATGTCAAGTGGAATAAGGTGAGTGTGTGTGCGTGCGTGCATGCATGTGTGTGTGACTGTCAGTACGAGCGAAGCCCTCTGCGCTTATGGCAACATGGGGCGTCTTTGATCATCAATTCACATAAACACCCTCTTGTGTTCAAAGCCTAAAAGGCTTAGTGCTTTCTGGCCAGAGGAGTGCGTCTGCGCGCCTCTTGACCCTCACAGAGGTGGAGTCGCCATTTGGTTGATTCCTAGCCTGACCCGATACACCTCACTTCAAAGGTGTGGACGCACAGTCTCCCCCTGCCGTCGGACTATAAATGGTCAATAGTGAGGTTTATCACCCCGACACCAGCGTGGAATAGTTTGGTAGCAGCGTGTAGCTGATCACCTCCCACGGTCAGGATCCATGTGATCCATGGATTAGTCGTATAGATTAGCAGTAACGGTGTGCCATAGAAGTGACTTTCTGCAGTTGAGCAGTGATTTCCTCACTGGCAGGTTCTTTTTGGAAACTGGTGCTAAAACCAGGCCGAGACCACCCAGTAACAGAGGAAGGACGAGTCTGTCTCCATTCACAGAAAGAACCAGATGAAATTAAAATCCAACAGCCTCCCAGCAAAGTCACTGTCAGGGTTATTTGATATATTTCTTTAATTTATCATTATTGTTATGTTACAATTTTAGGCCCTGCTTTCCTGATGTTTTCAAATGAAAATGCAACGTTTCTGAAACACTGCTACTGTGCATGCAGACTACCGCACATGCTCAGTAGATGGACGATAAGAACATTTTCCTCCAGAGTGTCATGTCACTCTCAGTCCATATTCTCCTGGGACTTGGTAGTTTTAGAGTTGAGAGTCAGCATCTTAGCAAACGAACTGCTGTCATGTGAACTGGCCCGAGAGCCACTGCCATCCATGACTTTTAAAAAAATGAACAAATGACCGCATTGGTCCGACTCAAAGGAACTGTTGGTTACAAGACACTTCCTTCTCTCTCAAAGGTCTCATTTGAAAAAAGGTTTTGCTGAGCAGATGGTGTTTTTCATCTGGTATAATCTCATTGAAATGCCAATCATTTCATTTTATCCATCAGACTGCAATCTCAAGATTTAAAACATTTGAATTTTCCCAGCAGCAGCGTTTTAGATGCAGGTTGTTTTATTGAATGATGACAACAGGTATAAAATAAGCGGTGTCAAAAATAAAACATTTTAAATGAGTTAATCACTCCATTTATGGGAATTTTTGCCTTTCATGTTTGAATTTCTGTCGTTTCATGCTCAGTTCAGTTTATTTTTTTGGTGAAATGCGTCCTTCTACATGACGAGTTTGTGACACATTGCGCAGCCACGGCCGTCTGCGACCCTGAGCGGAATAGAAAATGGATGTAAAGATGCAGTTATGTTAGTTTTGTCCCAAGAGGATCTGTCTTCCCAAAAGTCCTTCAGGGCTGATGCAAGGACCTGCAGGAACACACACACACACACACACACACACACACACACACACACACAGTGCCTCTCATTAGCGATTGTGTGTATGCACAGCCTCGGCAGTGCACGATAAGGGCATGCGACGCTCAGCAGACTGCAACATTAGTCACGCAGCCCCCTGCATGCACATTCACAGACTCGCACGCACCGAAAGCCCTGAATCACCGCCGCCGCAGCTTACCACAGCGATGATAGCAGCGATAAGCGATAGGGAGGGGAAGTCAGGAGGGAGGGGACGCCCCAATATCTGCTCGTCCCAGAGCGTAAAGAAGGAGACGGGGGTAACCAAGTGGGCAGGTGCTCCCTGTGTGTTTGTGTGCGACTGAGCGATCAAGAGAGAGAGAGATTGCGCCGAGAGTTTCTGAGGAGATGGAGAAAAAGTGGTTTTGACCCCTTGGTTACAGTCCCAGTCCAGTTCAGTTCAACAGTGTGTCATAATTGGGGGGAGATTCGTAGCCTTAATCAGTTACCCCAGGGATTTAATTTCTCTCCAAACAAACTGTTCCCTGCACATAATGCAAGGTTTGCAGTTTCCAGTCATCAATGGGATGAAAACATGCAATGAAAAAATAAATAAATCTGTCTTATAACAATATGTCAAGAATGGGACTATTAATCCTCTAAATCTGCTGACTTGAAAATATAGGGGTAAGATTTTTTTTTTTTTTCTTTATATGAACATGCAATCAGACGAGATGAACTGCTGGATCCATCCGTCCATCTTCTTTATTTACTTTATTCAAGGTGTGGCTGTATGGGACTCACAGGGACAATATACAGTGTGTGGAGACTCAAGTATCCCCAGAATAACATTAGTTATAGCAATAGTATTTTATAAAACCATTATATTAAGTGGATACGTACTACGGTGGCCTGGAGGTACGTAACCACCTTACGTAATGGTAAAGCTACAATGATTATGATTGTAATCGTTAAATGAATTGTTGTCTCCATTTACTGTGAGATGTGCAGTTAAAACTCTTTTTCAATTTAGAAAGTAAATCTAAACTTCTATTTTCTTCTAGTTTATAACTTTAATCTAGTCTTCTGCCCGTCTGTGGCGACTTGATGCAACTCAGATTTTCGCACATCTGAGCTGTGGCCTTGTTTTAAAATATTTAATTGGCCTTTTTGTATAATGCGCCTCATCACTGACTTCGCCTCGGTTTGACTTGTCACGCAGTTTTAAGTGGCTGGTAGAAGCTGACAGACTAATAGACAAAACAAAGTGAGAGCAGACTAATTGCTGACATTGTTTTTGAAAGTCAATAATCTGAAGCTAAACTAACAACTCCCCGTCTGCGCCCGGTTTCCCACCCACACACTGTCTCTATTAGCCGGCCGCGCTCTGCACACCCCGCTTGACTATCTCCTCCCGTCTCAAGCGGTGGAACATGTTTGCCCTAATTGTCGACTTTATTACACGTTTCGCCGTCTTATTAACGTCGACACAACGTCAATCTTTGCCCGAGTCGGTTTCTTTTCCACTCGGCTTGGCATATTCGGAGGCATGGTAATAAAGCATTTCTGCATGCCGTCCTTGATAGTGAGAGAAGCGAGCGTGCAAGCTTTTTAACACGTGTTCACTTTGAAAACAATAGTGGGCTCTTTTTTTTGCATTTTGCATTTTGCATAATCTGAATATATTTTCTGGCTCGAGGTTTTGTTGAAAGTCAAGTTAATTGCCTCTTTTTTGTCTCTCTCATGAGCGTGTGTGTGTGTATGTGTGCGCACGCACGTGCACGTGCCAACAAAACACATCACAATGTCGCTGACATATCAACTTCTACCAGATTTTCCTCTGCCCTGACAGTAGTGTGTGTGTGTGTGTGTGTGTGTGTGTGTGTGTGTGTGTGTGTGTGTGTGTGTGTGTGTGTGTGTGTTTCAGTCACAATCATCACAGCGTGCCTGTGAAATCCTGTAAAACGTCTGCCTAATATAAGCTTGGGAGCAGATCTTAAGTGGCAGCTCGAGTCTCATCATCAACTAGATTCAAGTTCTAACTTTCTTCATCACTTGAAAGGTTCACCAACTTCCTCAACGCCATTTACTCATGCAGCATCTTTCAACTACAACGAAACTCAGAGTACTTGAGTTTACTTGAGTACTTGAGTGTACTTGAGTACTTGAGCGTGATTAAAACACTATAAAAAAAACTTATGCATGCGCGAATACATTTATTCTGCACTAAGATTGTATAAACCTGAAGGTTTTGAGCATTAGTGACTCTGAGCTCGTTTCCTCTGACAGAACAGCGCCGAGGAGCTGCGGGCGGAGCGTCTGCGCAGAGCCACCGAGAGGCTGCGCAGCCCCGTCGTCTTCAACAAGGACTCTGCAGTCAGGAAGACGCAGCTCAAGTCCTTCAGCCAGTACGTGGAGAGCAGACCAGGTGGGTGACGCTGCCACACACACACACACACACACGCACACTCATAAGGGACATGCAGTGTTTACACAGGGAGGATTGTTTGCACTCGACTCAAACAGCAGAGCGAAGTGTTGAGGATGTGCGCGGCTGTCCTGACGAGCCGATGATGACTTCTGCACGAGGCCACAATGATTCACTTGTTCTCCGCTGCTGTTTGCACTCTCCTTCAGCTCAAGATTTGCATATACGGGCTAAACGTGGAAAATTACAGCTTCCGCTACCATTTTGGATATTATAGGACTTCTTTCAGTCAAGGAACTCATGACGAGAGAAAAAAAAAACTTTGTTCCAGCTGCAGCTGTTCAGGAAAACAAGACAACACAATTGTTGCATTTTGATCTTTCATAGGAAGATATCTTGATGGAAGTGATCTCGGGGTTTTGTTTTGTTTTTAAATTTGAACTGCTTTATAAGTGTTTATGGGGCTGTGATGGCAGGTCTGAAGGAAGGCTGTAAATAGACGCTTGCTGGTTCGACTCCCACCATGACTCCCTGGATAAAGGCTTAAACTCACAATATTTCATGTTACATCAAAAGTTTGCCATGAATCCTGTGTCAGATCATAAATTCAGAATTTATATTTATCTGCCTTTAAAATGGTTTCACTTGGCTTCAGAGGTTTTTATTTCTGTAGATTCCATCTTTTTTGGGTTCATTACTAGTTTACAGAAGCACTAAACACTTATTTTTTTTGTCAGGCGACGTGTTGGTGTCACGGTTAACATCCTCAATGAACAAGCAAACCCCCAGTCTGAATCCAGACTTAGGGGCCTTTCTGGATGGAGTTTGCATGTTTTCCCTGTGCATGTGTGGCTTTTTTTTTTTTTTCTTTTTTTTTTTTGTCATCCCACAGTCTAAAAATGTACCTCTGTATCCAAATAAAGATACCTGTCTAGATATTTACATGCAAGTGGATTATATAGGCATTGTATTTCATTTTATCATAGTTTTTTTTCTTTTTTTTTTAACATCACATTCTCCCACTTGCGATTATGTTTACTGTGAAAGCCTGGACGCTTTGTCAACCTGTCCCTTTATTTGCTCCTGCAGAGGTGAAAAGACAGAAGTCTGTTCCCGAGGACCTTAAGAACTCAGAGGAGGATCGAGGCTCGCCGACAGACATCGACATCCGCAGGCCGTTTGAGGAGGAGGTGTGTTCACACGCCAAAGTTCGTCCCCTCCGCAGCAACCGCTTCTCAGAGCAAACTGACTGAGTCCAGTGAATAAGCAGCCGTGTGAGCAGAGTAACAGGAAAGTTTGTTTGGAGTGGTGTGCATCTCACCTCTCACACTTCCTGTCAGTCGGCTGTGTGTCTCCTCTGAGCCTGAATCCGCCTCCGCTCCACCTCCTCAACCTCTGCGCTCCTCTCTCTGCCACAGAGACATCTGAATCCAACAGGCTGGCTTTTTAATAACAGTGGCAGATATCAGTCCTTTAGAGGTGTGTGCGTGTGTGTGTGTGTGTGTGTGTGTGTGTGTGTGTGTGTGTGTGTGTGTGTCTTTCCTTCCTCAGAAGTTGTGCGTGTCCTTCAAATGTGCGCACACAAAGACTTTGTTTATAAGCGTGCTATTATTCCAGAGAGTGTGTGAATGCGAGGGTGTGTGCGCCACCGGAGACCACGGGGTGAATCTCCCTTCCCAGGCAGCCCTCTCTCCTATCCTACCCTCGACCCTCCACCCCAGTCCCATCCCCACACACACACACACACACACACACACACACGCACACACACAGACCCCGCAGCACCCTCCTCCCAGTGCCTGGGCCCCAGGGTTAATGGGTGTTCAACCTTTCCATTATCCCGATCAGCCAAGAATTACCTGCTGAATGATGTTTGCATTAATATAATATATATGGTAATTTCCCTCCTCTTAATTACGGCTGGGCCGAGCGCAGCAAGGGGAGTGGGCTGATCATGTGTAAAATTGATTTGCCAAGGAAAAATATGGTGATAGAGCGAGAGCGCGCAAAGGAGGGAGGAGGAGGAGGAGGAGGAGGAGGCTGCTGGGAATCAACACACACACACACACACACACACACACACACACACACACACACACACACATACACACACACACACTTGCACAATTCACATGTGCACGCACACACACACACACAGACACACACTCACATACTGGTAAGAGTGCAGGAGAAAGTGCTGGCCTGGGTGGAATGAAAAAAAAAAAACTTTCTCTCCTGCTCACTAGTTTTTCTTCCCATTAAGAAAAATGAAGTGCATCAGCAATAAAATGGAGATATTTTTTCGGATGCATCCTCAGTAGTGAATTTGAATAAACATTTTCCTTACTCAGAGGAGTCTCTCTGAAGAATAGCAAACAGCCAGGAAACAGAGGTGAAGAGGGGTCAGAAATGGAGTGTGTATTAGGTACCTGTGGTTATTGAGTGATGGGTGTGTGTGTGTGTGTGCGTGTGTATGTGTAGTTATGAAGGGCTAGGTATTAGTGTGTATGACAAACTCATCTGAAATGGCAGCATGTGTATGTGGAAGGTTTGAGCCTTTTTATTCCCAGGTTGACTGTATTTGTTTTGTTTCGTGGCCATAAACGCTGTCGTAAGTGAGAGGTTTCACCATTTTTCTAAAGTAGTTTCACATTCAATATCTGCCATCCTCAAACTTGTATTTCTTACACTCTGCAAAGGAAACCCGATGTCTCAGTAACACAGCGCTATTTCACACATTATAAGAACAGATTTAAATGAAGCTATTATACTTGACACAAGAATTATTCTCCAACATGTCGAGGTACTGATTTTAATGAACAAGTAAAGTTACGTCATGACTTTTAGGGAACTTGTTACTTTAACCAGTTTCCAACGGATTTTTATGAGCATCGTATTTCATGTTTACTTCTACCATAATATGTTAATTCAGGACATGATTTTATGTGTTTCACAACTACAATATGTAAATTATCAACAATTGATCAAAAGAATTGGAAAATATCAGCAAATCGACGAATACCAGCCAATCATCAAATACTGTCAAACTCTAATTCTGATTTATTGATGTAATCTGACAGAGACACGAGGTGTGTTTAATATCCTGAAAAGATAAGCTGATAGTAGAGAAGGGGAAAGGTCAGCGAGTGATTATTGGCTGAAGCCACCATGACTATAGCTATTGATTCTGAATTGAGTATTGAAGGCTGCAACCAGATAATCAGAAGTGCTGTTTAGGATTTGAGGGACTGTTCAGTGATAAATCCTTCTGTGTGACTGCTTCAGTGTACTTTGATTCCAGCTGAAACAGACACAGAACGGTGCAGGTGTTTCCTGCAGTCTGCACCTGTCGCATGCATGTCCTCATGCAAGAAAGCCTCTCAAATGTGGCTGCTGCTTTTCTCACCAGCCCCCTTTCAGTATCAGTGATTTTTATCATCGAAGGACTTGAAGTGAACAAGCCACAAACACTCGATACACGCCACATATTCACACAGGCACCTCGCTCTAACCTGACGACTCCGGCATGTGTCATTTGTTACACCTGTGAAGCAAAACCTGCATTTTCGCCATGAATCTGAGTGGTGGGAAAACCTGATTTTTTTCACACTGAGAGATGGAAGCAGCAGGTCAGTGCGAGGAATGTCGCAGTGTTTTTCAAGAAGAGATTAATTACTGGATAATATGATGAGAATGTAAATAATTTATTGATAGAGAGCTAACTATAAAATATTTGACAATTTGGAATATTAATTTAATGAAGTAATAGAGCTGCAGTTAAAGACTGAGCTTGTTGCTTTTGTCAGTTTCAGAGCTGCTGTCTTTCTTTCCCACCCCTGAGCGTAAAACACCACCAAAAACCATTCTCTAAAACTGTTGAGAAATATTATGATGCTGCATCTCTCTGCACTGGGAACACTGAGTCATCTGTTAGCATTAGCATTACCTAAAGCTATAATCTGAAGTACTGAAGAGTAGCTCAGTTGCTATTTCACTAAAGTCCGGTTTACTGGAAGAAGACCACGTAGTTTTTCCTGAACCAACTCAATCCTGTTGACATCAGAGTTGAATAGTTGGTCAGTTAATTAAATCTGTTTCAGACATGATGATTTATACAGAAAAAAATCAGTGTATTTGATCATAAGAAACGAGTTTGAGCATTCAATGATTAATTTCCCCCAAACATTTGCTACACTACTAATTTTAAAGTGGAACAGGTTAAATGTGGAAAATTCAGGTGAATGTGTTTCCATTCACACTTGAATAATCTGGTTAATTAAAAGCCGTTCTGTTCTTGAACATGTGAACAATAAGGGAAGCAACAAAGAGGTTTTGAAGATGAGGAATTCAGAAACGGCAAACGGAGCAACAGTTGTTGGTGTTTTTTTTTTTTTTTTTGTTTCTTTTTTAACAGAAATATCCTGTTGTTTTATGTGAGGAAGATTTGTGGACTCTGCACATCTGTGCATATTTCCACATATATGCATCCCTTTAATTTCCTTTCTTTCATCACCTTTTCTTCTTCTCTTCATCTACATTTTTTTTCTCTCTTCGCCTTCATCCTGTCTTATCCCTGTATCCTTTTTTTCCCCCCTCCTTCTCTTTAATGCAATATCTCACAACTCCCTTCTTTTCTCTGGTAACTATTCTCTCCTTCTCTGTCTCTCTCTCCTGGTTGACAGAAGGCGTTCAAAGACACCAGTCAGTATGTGGTTGGGGAGCTGTCTGCACTGGAGAGCGAGCAGAGGCACATCGACGCCCGAGCAGCTCGCGTGGAGAAGAGGCTGCGCTATCTCATGGACACAGGTACCCCAAGCCCAATTACACTGGAAAAACTGTTTTGGCAAATTGAGCGTGCGCACGCACGTGCACACACATCAACGTACACTCGGGGAGTTTGTGCGTGTGTGCGTGCGCATGCGTGTGTGTGTGTGTGTGTGTGTTTATGTGTGCGAGGGAGAATCTTTGAAGCCTCCCCTCTCCCTTCCTCTTGGTTGAATGTTGCGCGACGGAGCGCTGGGTGGATATGAAAGGAGGGAATGGAGGTGGAGGGGGCGGTGGAGTGAGGGAGGAGGCGGGAGGGAGGAGGGGGGGGGGAGTGTGTCTCGGGGATGGGAGAAGAAGGGAGACCTCTCTGGGCTGGGGTGATAAGGGAGCCCTTCATGGGGGAAACGATAACTGGGTGCGATAGCGGAGCCCAAGCCGAAGTCTCCGCTGCAGCCGTTTGCCAGCCGCGGCCCCAGCCAGCCAGCCAGCCAGCCAGCCAGCCAGCCTCCACACTATTGAACAGTGCGCTCAGCCATGCACGGATACACACACACACACGCACACACACCCTCCTTCCCCTAGTACATATCTGGCCTTCATTGATATGCTGTATAAGGAATGACGGGGGTGAGTTAAAGGGAGGAGAGAGGGAGAGGCAAAGAAATGGCAAAGAAGGAAAAAAAAAACACGAAGAAACACAACATGAGCAGTGACACACCTCACAAATCTAAAGACACACACACACACACACACACACACACACACACACACACTCACAAATGCTTAAACACCCGCGCATACAAAGTGCAATCTGGTCTGGCGTACGAAGCTGGATTCGGAAGGTTTTTATTTAAGATTTGGCCGGGGGTAAAGCCTTGTTAAGACATGAGACAGTGTGCCGAGCCAAAAGAGGGGCCGTGGCTCTGTTAAGTCCCAAACTGAAATTGGAGAGTAGCATCCCATTTGTGATACTAACCCGTCCCGTTCCTCTCCCAAGAATGCTGTTGGATAAAAAAAAAAGAAAAAAAAAGCAAGTGTTAAATTTTGATGTTTGCAAATTTTGTGTTCACTTTAGTAATTTAGCAGCAGCTCTTATGCTCTCTCTGCTATATCAGTGTCTAACTCGGTGGATTCAGCCCCCAAAATCCCCTAAAAAGCCTCACACCTGAGGGGGGCGGATAGAAGACGGGGTAGGGGGGGGGTTTAAGCAAAGGGAACTGGGGCGGAGGGATTTGCGCTCACCTTCCCCATCCCATCTGGGTGGGGATATCGAGGCTATCTCTCCTGTGTTTGTTGTGCTCCTCCTCTGCGCCTCCCTCCCTGCCTCTGTGCCCTCTCCCCCTGTAGGAGTGTGTGCCATTGTGTCAATCTGAAGGGCTGTTTCTCCTTCTTCTTCTTCACCCACTGTTAAAGCGGCCGGTAGCCAGCAAGACGCCAGGTTATTTACTTTCAAACACCTTCAGCCATAAAGATTTTTTTCTATAGTTATATAAATATATATACACACACACACACACACACACACACACACACACACACATCTGCCATCCCCTCGTGAAAATGTGATTCTCTAGAAAAGGAGCAGAGCGACAACTGGAAGGCGAGGACAAAGTAATGAAAAGGATATCACCAAGAGAAATTCACCTTGGTAGCTTTTCACCCTCTCGTTACATGAGTGGGGAGTAAAATCGAGAAAATGTGCTTTCCACGAGTCGACACAGGATTTATCCGTGTGATCCGATAAGTTTTATACGCTTTGACATTTGAAGAGCCACATTTGGTCCCCGATGAAACACTATTAAAGAGCTTGTGGAGACATTTGTGAGTGATTTCTGATGCATGTTAGTTTTATGTGCCTCCAGATTTAATAGACAGCTACAATTACCATGTTCTGCAAACTTGAACCAAATATTGGAAACTTGGGCTCTTCTTCTTCTTCTTCTTCTTCTTCTTCTTCTTCTTCTTCTTCTTCTTCTTCTCCTCTTCTTCTTCTTCTTCTTCTTCTTCTTCTTCTTCTTCTTCTTCTTCTTCTTCTTCTTCTTCTTCTTCTTCTTCTTCTTCTTCCTGATCAGATATTAGCAAATCTTCTTATGCATTATTACTAGTGCTGTCAATTTTAATCGCGATTAATCCATTTAGGTCTGCCAATTGGGTCAAAGAAAAGAACAAGAGGATAATAGTGTTTTTTCCTGACATTGGGACTGATTTATGAGGATTAGATTCTTCATTGCAATTAATCTCAACTTTAAAAAAGTTAATTGTTGACAGTTCTCCATGAATTAATCACGATTAATTGCGATCAATGCGATTAAATTGCGATCAATGCGATTAAAACTGACAGCACTATTACTGAATGTAGGATTTTTCATATTGATCCATATGGAGAACTTAGGTCTATATTTAAGACTTCCTAACACAGTAAAAGTGGGGAAACTTGTGTTTGTACATTTATTTCTATAATAGTAGGAAGCATGAAGACTACAGTGAAGTTTCCATAGTTACTTTCTGCATATGAAGAGATAAATGAGTCAGAAGCACATAGATATAATAATGAAACTGGGTAAACAAATTACAAGATATTTTAAGGGGTTCAACCTGATTTCCTGAAAGAAAGTCTGCACATAAAAGTCATGTCGGGCCATCTGAGGAAGTAGCTCTCATCACAGTAACAGCAGCATCTCTGCTACAGGCTCAGCAGTTTGTATCTGTGTTTTATACACTTTCAAAAATGGCACTATCTTAAAAATGCAACTTTTTTCAGTTGTTTAAAATCACGTCATGTGCTGGACATTAATCTATTAGAATAACTCCTCCCGGCGTTCTGAACAATCTGATTAACAGTCCATACATTCCATGTTGAAGGTAAACGAACTGATTCGAGATCCTCATCTTGTCAGAACATAAGTTTCCGTCTTTCTGCAATCTGCAAATCTGCCAGAGTCAAATCTGCACGCAGTTTTCACTTCTTTTGACTTGGATAAAAATTTATTGGAAGAGTTTCAGCCAAAATATGAAGAAATACGAACATTACCTTAATTTGGACCCTGCCCTCTGAAGTGTTAAGTGATGCCATCCATGACGGTTAGCATCTGGCTCTCCACAGTGGCGTGGTGGCCTCGTAAAAAGTTATCCCACAGTGTTGAGCTGCTTGCTCACTTCCTGAAAAAAAAATTGCATTTCTGTTTCCATATCTCATTTTGCAGCACTTCTCCCAGAGACTCATCCAATGGGTTATAGATTGTAGCTGCAGGCCGGAGTCTGCAGGCATCAGGCTGAGAAGCGCCGCTGACAGCTGGTCACTAAAGTAACCTTTATCACCTCAGCAACCGAGGTCACCTTTCTATATGCTGTCACAGATGATAGATATTTTTCTCTGCACTCAGTGTCTGATTGAAGTTGTGGCTGATTGGCTATAAGCAAAAAATTCCACTATTGATCCCTCGCATCTGACCAGAGCCTCGGACTCACTGTGGGACACAAATTACCACCAGCTACCAGAAAACTGTTGATGGTTTTTGCTCAGGTAGCTGCTGGCCGGCGTCCAGAGGTCCAAAACACTGTTCATATCCTCTATCTTTTACATTGGCCGTAACATTATGACCACCGATGATACTTATGCCTGTTATCAGACAGCAAATGAGTATTTTGCCTCACAGATTATGTTTTAGAAGCAGAAAAATGGGAAATCGTAAGCTCCTATGGCATATCTTGGTCTGCAGTGGTAAATATCTGTCAAAAGTGATCCAAGAAAATGAAATCTGACCCATGTGGTTCAATCCCACACACTCAAACTGTTGCAGAAGTTCATGCAGATTCTGATAAAAACCTGTCAGAATACAGCGCATCACAGTTTGTTGTCTGCGGGAACAAAAAACAGCATCTGCTATTTTTCTTTGTCTACAGTAATCCTGGCACAGTGACAATATTGAATTCAGAATAGTGGATTATTTGTGTGGTCTGCTTGTAAAGAAGCTTCCGGCATCAAATACATAATAAAAATGCAGTAGAGGATGAGACGTAACAGAGGAATTCTCTCACAATCACAGTAAAGTGCATCCTGATTAAACCTTATTCTCATTTTATGTGAGCCACGTAAAGCCACATCATCACTTATCTAATATTTTAACAATAAAGTTGATTAATCAAGAGTAGTGACGCATCATTGAGCTGAACGATGCATGACAGACAGTGAAAAAATTCATTTAGTTAGGTTGAAAGAGGCATTGAAACTAGAAAAAGTATAAATGTGTAGAATTTCACTGGAAATCAGTCATCCATCACTCCTGAAGCTGTCACTCACAAACAAAATGCCTCCACTTTATACTCGTATTCAAAGTTTCAAGCTTCATTTCAGCAAATGTTTCTCTGTTGTATCCTGCAACCTGTAAAAACTTGGCTCTTCTGATGACACTGTCTTTTGTCGTGGCTTAAAACTTTTGGTCTCATGTCTTACAGTGAGAAGGGTTCACAGATTGCCAACAAACAACCAACAAATTTGCAGCAGGAAATGATGCAACAATCAAAACAACACCACAGTTCTGCCAAAGCTATCGCTGCCAGATTTCCTAAGGAGCTAAAAAAGTTGTATATCTATTTCCAGACTGAGCCTCAGACTTTAGTTCACTTAATTTCCTTATAGGCATTCGTATATCTCCTGAAGGCTCCAAAGATAAAGCACAGGGTGATTATTTATTGACATTGTGCAAACTGATGTACCACATTTCATGAAATCCACATCCTCTAGCTTTGAAGTAAATTGAATAAACCTTTAACATCTATTGTAGTCACTTTTAAAAGTAAAGCAAAACCTTTTGACTTTTTCAGTTTCCTCGTCCTCATTTTATACCGTCAAATATTCTGATACAGTCTCGTCCACAGCCTCAGAGAGATTAAAGTTCAGCAGAGCTCTGTGAAAGTTTGCCACCGCTCCTTTTAGGCTCTGCTCGCTGGTTTATTCATGGCGACATGTTTGCAGCCGGCTGCACACGACACAGGCATTAGATTGCTCGTGGGCCAAAACATTTTGTCTCCCACCGCCTCCTTAATCATTCACCTGTGCGACCCAACACCCGACTGTGAAATCTGCCACCGATGTGTATCAGCTGTCTCCGCTCGTCCCGCTTCCCTGCCCCAAGAAACCCAAGACTGAATCACTCATATCATCGTCTCCTGCGCTCACTGTTACAGTCCTCAAGTCTTTAGTTAGTGAAGCCCGGATAAGATCTGGATTCAGGCTCTTTTACTTGTCTGTGCTGGTAAATATCACATATCTCAAGCAGAGATTTCAAGAACAGATCACCAGTGATCTCATCGCTGTCGTCAAGTCGCATGTTTGGGTACTTTAATTAGTCTTCTTGTATCTATTCTGGAGTACATGTGATCAATGTAGCTACTTTAAAAACCTAAACTTTTACTTTTACATTTTATTTAAGGGGCCACATACAGCCTAAAGTCATGTTGACTGTGCTAGACCTGTAAAAAAAAAGTGCCATGATCACCATTAAGTTTAAGGTTTTTCCTTGTGTCACTTAGATGATGAAAATGTCTACAATCTCAACATGGAGCCAATTTTAATGGTGCAAAATATCGTGTAATGTCCAAAAACAAAACTACTCGTAACTATTGCAATATGCATGTTTTTACTAGCTCACCCTGACAGCATGGCTTTGAGGCTAAAGCTAGTTAGCAACCTTTCATGGCAGTAACACTGATATGTCTCAGCTCCGGTCTCACAGTTGTGTTGTGTCTGCTCGTCTAAAAGAAAGTTGTTTAAAATGATTAGTGATGTCCTTGAAAGTTTTACATGTTGTTGGGTGGTTGGGCTGGATTGGAGCCTCTTTCAGGCTGGTTTTGGCCCGCGGCCCTTATGTTTGACACCTCTGCTTTATGGATATTCAAACAAAAGTTTCTCAAGTATTTTTATTCGTCTGTATTTTGGAGCCAAAACAAAAATCAAGAAGAAACAACAGTCATTAAATAGTGATTTAAATCATTTTTCACATTTAGTTTTGTGCTTTATCCACCATGTCACAAATGTTAGGAAATCTGTTACAGAAGACTTAAAATTATAATTTATTGTTGTCAAAGAGTGTTATGATCCACTGTCAATATGATCCTTTCTCATGCTAGTTAAATCCCCCTATTTGAAATATCTTATAAGTCGAATCATAAAGTGAACAACTGTTGGCCCTGGTTCGGTTAAGCTCGGAGTCCTCCCTTTGTAGAGTTCACGTGTTCTCCCTGTGTATGTGTGAGTTTATCTATTGAGACTCCAAATTGAACTCCAAATAAGTTTGACTGTTTCTCCGCGTTAAACTGATGACTTTTTACTTAATTGAAGACAGCATTGTAGGTTCCACCGTTTGCAGGTGTCCAGTGCATCATATTCACACCGATGGACAGTTTAGAAAGTGCTCTGGCGCAGAGTCCGCTCAGTTTCTGTCAAAAGCGGTCAGCAGAAGGAGAAGCGGTGAACCGGTGACGAGATCAGAAGCAGTGAAGACTCAGCAGGGTTCGATCCAACAGACGAGCTGCTGCACCTCAAACTGCTGCTTCAGTCTTCACAGTGCATCACAGTTTTTGGGGTTTAGAGCCGCAAAAGAAAAGAAGGAAGAGCACAATAATGAAGCAGGTGGTTGTATTATACCTCCTGGAATTATTACCTCAAGTTGAGCTGTTAAGGTTGACACAAATATAGTCGTCTGTCTGCCGTCTGCATACATTGTGTGTGGAATTCGATAGTTTTCAGGGAGTTTATGGATGTGCAGCCAACAACTGAGGAACTGTGGGGACAGTGTTGTGCAATTGAGCATAGCTCATGTGAAAGAAATAACAAAGACAGCAAAAATAAAGATCTTTTGTGTGTGGATGTAAGCAAATCTGCATAAGTTGCAGGTGACTTTGCAAAAGGATTTTAAGCATTTTCACTCATAAAATTTAAAACATAGTACGACAGAAAATGACCAGATCAAATTGTCATTACGACGCAGGACGCAAATGTTTCGCTGTTTTGAACACGATCCATTGATGTTTGGATTAGTAATATTCCATATGTACCCAAAAACATGCAAATACCATAAAAAACAATGGCTTGATTCATGCTTAGCTTCACATATCTTCTTTTTGGATGTTAATAGTTATCGCTCAGAAAGATCCTGTCAGTCTTGCAGGTTTGTTTCTTTCATACCAGATGTGGCCTCTCTGTCAGTTTGCATTGAAGTTGTGCAGTCTGCCATTTTACAGACATGATGTAGTAGGCTACTGCAGTCCATGTGAAGCCTCCAATAAACTTTGAGAGTTTTCAAAATTAACAGTCTATAGAAGCTTTTAGTAAGAAGTAGAAGTACTTTCTTGGAAAAATCAGCACATTAAAAAAACATTTTGTCACAATCTGGCAGTATTTTAATTGAGCCAGAGTTCAGCCGTGATCTCAGAAGAAGATTAGATAATAAGTGACTCATTTGAAGATTTCAGGACTGGAGATGCACTGAGGAGCGGACGTCACGGAGATAGTGAAGCATTGGTGTATTGAGGGATTTCTCTTCTGAAGCACTGTGTGACTGTGCTTCATTAACTTTTCCTTCACACTGACCCGTCTCTCTGCGAGCGCGGCTTCGTGTCTGGGCGGACTTTTCTGAGCAGGCTGGACGTGCGGAGTAGTGGTCGCAGGGCGTCATGTGATCCAGACCTGTGGAGGTGAGTTTGGGTGAGCGCAGTGTGCAGCGGTGCTGTGGGAGCGCGGCGCGCTGCAGGACTGACGGGCAGATGTGAAGAGACAGATCGACTGACCCATGACTGATTGTTCATCTCTGAGCTCCAGCAGCAGAAAGCCTGGGAAGATCCACGGCGCTTTCCTTTGATATCACATGCTGCATTTTACTGACTTTTTTCCCCCTTTAGAGTCGGTTTGCTCATTCATCATGTTTCTGGCAATGAGTAAAGTCTTTAATTATTTCTCTTTTTACTGTGGCTTCTGTTTTTATGCAGCCTGGCTTGTCACTTTTTCATTTTTTTCTTGGCTTCTCGTATCAGTCCTCCCTCTCTCAGCTTGTTTCTTTTCTCATCTCAGTCTCACCCTTTCCCTCTCAGCCCGCTCCGCATCACTTTGTATTTTGCTCTGTTTCTTTTATCCCTGTGAATCTCAATTTCTACATTCGTTCTCACAGTTCCCCCCCCTTCTCTTTTTTTTCCACACATCTGCCTCCCTCTCCTCCTCCCCCTCCTCCTCCTCCTCCTCCTCCTCGCTCCCTCTCTCCCTCGGTTTGGGCACAATGCAGCGTTCTGCGGCATTTTCTATTACGCAGCAGCCCTCCCCAGATGAATCCAAAGTAATTGGGGTGGTTAATTTATTTACTCAGAGGCAGTTCACAGCACATTAAATAATAGAGATAATTGAACAAGAATTGTCAAGTGTCTTCTGATATCAGACACATTACAGGAGGGAGTGTGCATAAAACTCCATTTCTATGCCCCCATTGTTTATGGTAATTAAGTACACAGATTTATTCCTTGGTTGCCTTCCAAGCTTATGGCAAGCGCCATTGTTGTCTTCTATTAATATGTAATCAGTAAATAGTTTAATTTTCTAATCTGCGGTTGGAGAATTCACTTTCTAACAACTCTTAATTACTGCTGGGCTCTAATGAGTCTCGCCATGCCGACGCAGCCAGCCAATGAGAGGCCGGGCCCGGGTCGGGGGGGAATTTGAATTCCTGCGGCGCCCCCCCTCGACTAATGAACTTGTTATTCTTGCACCACTGGGAGCACTGTCCTTCACACATGCAACATTAGGAGAGCATTTCACCTCCTGCAACACACCCAATATTCGGAGGAGTTTATCGATTGTAGCGGCAAGGAACATCGGCTCTTTCTGGGTACGTTTGGGGGGACACGAGTCTTTTCGACCAGAACTCGGCCGCGGATATTGTTAAAACTTAATAAAAGCTCTTCCTGCACACTGTTTTTAGAAATGCAAAGCAGTCCAGACGCACTCAAAAGCTTTAATGGTGTCATTATAGGCCTCTAATTTCTATTAGGATTCAGTGTGCTTCTACTGGCGCATGTAATGCCTCTGACCTTGGCATTGTAATTTTCTAAAGGTATTGTTACTCACAAAAACATATCAAACACTCCTTATTGAAAATTCAGCTTTGGCTATGAAGAAGCATTCAAATGCGTCATGTAGCCTTTCGCAGAAAATCCCCTGGCCCCTGTTTGAATATATCTCAACCACCCCCTACCTGGCCCCTGCACCTATTTACACACACCTCCCATTTCAAATAGCTATATAACCCGCAACAATGGACGCAATTATCCAAATAATGGCACTTAGCTGCACCGCAAAGCTGCCCCTCACCTACTGCGCATTTGATAAGAGATAAACAAGCAGAGAGAGAGAGAGAAAGAGAGAGAGGAGAGAATGAGTTTTAGCTCTCCCAGATTAACATATGTTTAAAAATTGCACTCCAAGCCGATAAGATTGACACAGGGTTTTTATGGCGCACGCTCCTTTAATCTGCCTTTGTGTCTGCGAGTCGACGAGAGGAGAATGGCACAAGGAGGAATCCGGCAAGAGCTTAATGTACTTTACACATGCAGCCTATCCCCCTCGGTATCTGAGAGAAGGGACAGGACGGACTGTCAATGCCTTCACATCGGAAAAAAAAAATAGAAGAAGAGGCTGCCGGCCGCTTTGACTCGCGTGGAGGATTGCGGGACGGCTTAAATGTCAACCTGTGGCACTAATTCCCACTCATACACACATAAAACCTGCAGGAATTTTTACTAATCTAATTGTATTGTTTCCTTTTCACCGTACTCGGGGATTAAGTGATGCAATATCTGCTCTCCGCGTTGAATTACGTAACTGTCACTGCCAAAGTAACTTTGTGGAAGCTTTTTTTATTTGCTTCTCAGCTGTCGAGAAGTATATTGTTACACCATGAAGTTCATCGTTTGACAGTTAGACGGTGAATCATTTTGAAAGCCTTTGTAAAAACGATAAAACATACATCAATGTATTTGACCATGGACATGGATTTTCCAATTCTAATGGGAAATAAAATAAGCAATACAAAGCTATTCTCCTGCTATTTAATCATTTTTAACTTTAAGCGTCTGCCCTATCTGGAATTATTGCCACAGTTACACCTTTGGTTTTGCTCTTAGTAGTCTTTTATTTCACCTATTAATCAATGAAGTTTTAAATATGTATGTTTTACTGAGGTACTTCATAGTTTTAACCTCTATTTATTTAAAAAAAAAAAAAAAAATTCTGTGTGAAGCTATCCCCCGATCCTCCTGCTGAGACTCACTGGAGGAAGTTCAGCATTACATTATGTTCTGAAAGTTCTCAGCAAACAGGCCGTTATTAAAAAAGTCACAGTTGGAGCCTAACTTTAGCTTTCTAGGATTTCACATATTTGTAAATAGAAACTGAAAAATAAAGAGAGCAAGATATTCAATTATAGCTGTTTTAATTAAGGCTGAAGACCTGACTGGACATTTTGACACGGATGCTTCTGAAATTCAACAAAACGTAGAAAAGAGAAAATAATTCAATATAATTCATAGTTGATAATTATTAATCAGTGTTATTAAAAGAGAAATGATTATTGGAAATTATTCTATTTGGATTTATGTTTTTTGTCTGTTGTCTAATACTATGGCAGAATTGACAATGAAGTATGACTTTTACTTGATTTTATATTTATTATACATAGACTGAGATATTTCTAATTGATACTTTTAAGTGATAAAAATTAAAAATCTTTTTCTTTTCTTGGCATTAACAAGATGACATTTATCTCCACTTATGTAATTGCTGTGTACAGAAATAAGTGACAAACTATGTTTTAAGTATGTTTTCAAATGAAGCTGTTGAATAAGGATACAGCTACTGCAGGCGTACACACACACACACACACACACACACAGTATATAACTACCGTGACTTAATTTTAATTTTCAATTTTGTACATATTTTATTATGCCATTTATTGCACTGACTGCTCTGCATGCCTTCTGAATTGCCCCTTGGGGACAAATAAAGTTTTTTTGAATTTGAATTAGAATTTTGTAAACTCTGTCATAAATTCACCATCAATTTCACCATCAGTCATTTGCAACAATACAAATCATAAATCAATGTATATAATCGATTTGAGTCATAAAATTAAATAATTTTTTAGTAAATTAAAACCTGAATGGATCTCATATAAATCATCATGATTTTTTTTAACACAATAAATGTAATGAGGTGATAATAGAAGATGTAAGACAAGTGAGAAAGCTGTAAGAAATGAATACAGAAAAAAACTTTCTTTGAACAGCCTTAAATATTTATACATTTATACTGAATACTTCAATATTTCTCGGCTCAGGTTCAATTAGTATGTTTAGCTGTGAAGAACAGGAAGTTCCTCCATGTTGTTCAGGTTGTAAAGTGTAATCTGTGCAAGTTGCAAGAACAAACACGCCAATGTGTAGAGGAAGTTTATTTATGTGTGTTATGTGTTTATGTGTCATAAATGTTAAAAGTAAAAGCAAAGTATAATCTGATAAACACCTGTTTAAGTAAAGTACCGATACCTGAAAATGTACTTAAATACAGTAAAAATCAAAAAGAGAAGGTACCCTGCTTGTTAGCATCCTCCTGGAAGTCACATGTTGAATCAGAATACTCCTTCCTTCCCACCTCTTACAACTTACAGAGTGAAGTCATGTAACACACTGAGAAAGACACAACCCCACAAGCTCACATTAACACCCACAGGTGAGCGACAGTCACTTTTCATCCTGAAATACATCTGAGGAAACAGGAAAACGTGCACGTGAAGAAAGACCTCCTGCCGGACTCAAACTTTGCAATATCAGACTCTGAGGCTAAAGTGCAAACCACTACACCACCGTGTGGCCGTGCAACATCCATCCATCCAATACAAGCAAAAAAGTCTGAAACTGCAGTTATTACCCCCGTTTGTCGTGTCTGTCTGTGACTGCATCAGTGTGTGTGTGTGTGTGTGTGTGTATGTGTGTGCGTGTATATTTCTCCCCCATCAGAGCCGGCCTCTCACTCTTTTTCCCATGCCTGTCGTCCTAATCCAGCATTGTGGCAGCATCAGCTTATAGTTTGACTAAAGATTTAAGCTGAGCTACGTGAGTGGCATTGGGACGCCGACACACACTCACAAACACACATGCACGTCGGGCTCTGCCTTGTCTTGTCGCCGGCAACACAAACAGCGTGTGCAGCTTTAAGTATATTATCAGGGGCAGTTCTTTTCACAAACGTATTGCTGAAGAAGCTTAACATTAATTATTGTAACTTTGGGCAGATTACATCCGTGCCCGCCTTGTAAGCGCAGACAGACTCATCTTGACCTCCTATACGAGAGCTTAAAGACACAAGAATGGCATTTTACCAACTTTAATGGGATAACCAGTCTAATCTTTCAGCACTGAGAGAAGAAAAAGTGTTTAGACTATAATACCCTCCCTGGTTCACAGGCTGGGAGATGGAAGGAGAGAGGGTTTGTTTGTCGGCTGTAATCAGCTCTTACTTTGTTTCTCAGGTGCTGCGTTTTCACGCTGTTTTGGCAGATTGAGGAGAAATGTTGAAAACGTGAGTGGAGCCGCATTAACTTTCACATTCAGATCTCCTCCCGAATCTTCCCCAATACGCCGGGGCCACGCTGAAGGCGGCTCCAGACCTCTGTGTGCGAATTCTGATTGAAAATGTCGAGCGGAGAGATGGCGACTCTTGTTTATCCATAATCACAGAGCCAATTTGTAAGCTAAGCTCATGGCAACTGAGATAGAAGCAGCCCAGAGAAGATGCACTTCTTTGTTTTCTCCTCTTTTTTTTTTTTTTGTTAAAGCCTTTGGTCATTTTCTTGTTGTTGTTGTCGGGGTTATGAAAAGAGCACTCACTTTCAATCGAATGGTTTTTGTATTGGAGCGCAGAGGAATGTGTTTGTGGTCATCTTGAATTCACTTCAGGAGCAAACGCAGCGTTCTTCCCGATGGGGGTAGAAAAGACATCTAGGGATCGCTCCTTTAAAACCCATTGCCTTTTTCTTGCCTTTGAGGGGACAAAACAAAGGATTTGAGCTTTTTTTTTTTTTTTTTTTTTCAGGGGGGTGTTTTGTGTGTGAAATGTGTGTGTGTGTGACTCCGAGGTTCAACTGGGTCAGAACACAGATTAACACCCCACCCCTACCCCACGTATACACTCCCATCCCCGCTCATGCCCTTAATCTCCTCGGCCATTTGAATGTTTGAGCAGCAAAGCAATTTAATTAGTCAACTTGCAAGGACCGTGCACAGGCGACCAATGCTGCCCCCCGCCTCCCAGTCCAGCACAGTGACACCACCTTCACTCCCAGATGTGCACTGCTTCTTTCTTTGCCCCCCTTCACCCTCCCTCCCTCCCTCCTTTTTTTCAGCTCGGTGTCAGCCTTTCATACATTCTTTAACAGTGGGGATGAAAGGGGGATTTTTAGGAAGATTAGGGAATGGGATCCTCTAGGCATTGTCTGAGAATCTTCAGATAAAACGAGCTGGGTGGATGGAGTCAACGGGAGGGACGGGGGGGAGGGAGGGAGGGTGGAGAGGAGAGGGCTGAAACCACTCACCACTGCCTGAAGACGTGCAAGTTTAATTTTGTTGGTAAACAGCAGCGAGGCCCCTTCTGGTTTCCGTGCATCTGTTTCTTTCAGTCAGGTTTTTGAGGAAGTTTCCATGTTAAAGATGCTGTGCTCACTCAGGCCGGACGCCCCTCGCCACTGATATCGCAGATTAACATTGTGGGAATGGGGGGAGGGAGGAGGTGAAGGAGGAGGGGGCCGATTGTTGGAAAGAATCAGGAGGTGGACAATGGCCGCTTATGATAATCTGCTCTTTATTGGAGCATCCCGCCAATGCTTTCATCAGCCGCCCCTCTGCCTGAGACCCCATGCGAGCAACTGATCCAAACCCAGCTACAAGCTGGCAAACACGTCTTCTCAGACACACACAAGTGAGCGGAGAGCGAGAGAGAGTGTGTGTGTGTGTGTAACCAACACACACTGATCCGCACAATCAGATAAAGCAGAACCGCAGCATTTTATGCGTGCTTTTCTTTGAAAGAGTTAATGTATTGGTTTGAAGTCACATTTTTAATCCACCTGTTTTCTTCTGTTTGTGTATTGCTGTGAACTTTATCTGTGCTTCATATCTGGGGGAGCTAAAAGAGAAAGCATTCTGACACAGCTCGGATTCACTGGAGGCCGCGTTTGTTGTTTTTGTTGCTCGTTGCGTCGCCCACTTGATTATTATTTAATTTACAAACTACTGCCAAACCACATAATTGAATTTTAACCTTGCAGTCAATTAATCAAGGCTTTCTTATGGTAACGGGTGTGGTGGCACTCGACAATGCAGGTTAATGACAGAGGTTTGGCCAGTAATTACACCATTCACTTGCTAACACAGCTGCTCGCCATGCTGCCGTTGTCACCGGCCCCCCTCTCCCGCCACCATACGCACGCCTCCCCATTTCCCATTGTAATGAGCACTCCAGGCTACAAATACCAACAGCTGTCTCTCCCAATACATTTCCATTTAAATATCTATTTAAACACTGCAATTTTGCATCTGTGTATTGAAGCAAAGGGCCCGGTGTTGCTGTCACTGGTAATGTAATGCCGGCCCAGATTGAAGGGCATGTGTTTGGGATTTATCTGTTTCATTTACAAACACGTTGGGGAAGACACAAATTAGTTCCCCGCAGATCATTAACAAATTGAGGAGCCAGTATTTGATGCAGAAACTGATATAAACTTTGGCAAACCTCAGTTCAAGCAATGATTAGGAATCACTTCGAGACCAGTCAGAAGCACTTTAATCAACTTAACCCCAGTGCAGAAACAACGTTAAGGACTCAATCTGAGCACATTCACAGAAATCACTGGAAGGAATGATTTTATGAAGACCAGTATAATATTTAAAAAAAAACAGTCTTCAGCCAATAACATTTAAATAAAAAAAATTTAAAAAAAACTTCCAACAAAGTAGTTCAAACACTCCCCAACACAGTCACAAACCACTTTAAAACTGATAAATTAAGAAATACAGATGATCAACTCTCAGTTTAAACTGAGAAGAAACAAACTCCTAGAAATGTGTCTGAATATTAAACAAACAGTGCAAATCTTGTTTTAAAAACTAAAAACATAGAGAAGTTCAGGCTAATAGTTTATAACAGACCAAAAAGAGAAAAAAACAACAAGTGAACCACTTTGTTTCGGTTCGAAAAACAATCAAGAAATGTCAGACTTAAAATGATAACAGAAACCATTTTAAAACCCAGTCCAGTCTTAGCAAAACCAGCGTGAATGGTTCAAAGTCGCTCCAAAAACAATCAGAGAACAGTTCACACAGTCAATATTCACCTAAAACTATCATCTAAATGTATTCAACAAAACTGTACGAAGGCGGGATCAGGAAAATAGTGAATCGTCTGTTTAAAACTCTAAACCACCAAACACTTTAGAAACTTTTCAAACTAGTTCACAAACCAGACTTTAGGGTTTTATGGTTGGGAAACAATGATTTCAACATTTTTGGGTCTTTTTTATGCTTTCTTTAAAGGTATCTGTCATTTATACTTTACTGGTTCGTGGCATGAAACAACGGCCTTGTTTTTCATAGTGTTTTGACTTTCGGTAAAATGTGTTTTAATATCAATTCATCATGTTAGGTTTATTTATGTGTCTAGTTGTTTGCACTATAAATGTGTGCAGACACCCTGTTTGGATTATGTGCATCATTTGCACAAGATTTTACCACAGTATTGTTTTTTTAATCAAACAAATCCATTTGCTTGTTGACTAAAAGTGAACAGATGAGCTAATTTTCCAGGAGAAGGAGACAGATAAGGTGCAATAATGAGAAAGCGGTGGATGAAATGATTGTGAGAGGCAGAGACGAGGGAGGAAGGCCGCACAGAGATGTAAGAGGGATGACTAATGTTGTTAGCAGAGCCATTACTGGTCCGCAGATTAATTCATTAAGTAAATTCATCGTTCACCTCCCCTCGGCCTCTTGTCACGAGGCGTGTAATATGACACCCCTCAAATTTGTTCTAACATGTACCCCAGAGGGGGTAGAGTCCCCCCGTTTCTTCTTCACACATACACACTCGCTCACACACACACCCTCCTCCCAGTCTGTGCTAATGGAGCAGGCGGAGCCACTTATGCTAAAGAGATTGCAGCTGTCTGTCAGCGGGTTTCGGGAGGGTCCTCCACTGGGGGTTATCACCGCTTTCTCCGCCTCACATTTTTTCATTAAGTTTTCTTCCCCCCTTGTTCTTTACTAATGAACTCAATTACCTGATTTACCGATTAAACAGAAAACATAGAAATATTTTGCTTTTCAATAGCTTTTTTTTTTTTTTTTTTTGTAAATCACAAGTCAAAATTGTAATATTTATTGATATTAAGAGATAATTTTGAGTGAAGATGCAAGATTTGATATTTAGTGTTTTAAATATAGTGTTTTTAAAGCACAGTGGCAAAATAAAACTGGTTCCTTTTACTGATTATGCCTCAGTAATGTTTTGACAAATAAGAAACAGTGTTAAACCTGGCCCAAAAATACTGTACAAAAACACTTTGCAAAACTGTGAGTCAGTTCAAACAACTATTTAAATGCACATAAAAATCAATTAAAACCTTGTCCAAAAACACTTCCAATAATAGTTTTTTTTTTTAAATATGCAAAACACTTTAAAACTAGCTTAAATCCTGTGTTCAACATGTCAGAAAGGTCCAGAAACAACTTTAAAGTAGGTCAACAATCTGTTCCAAGAGCAGACAGAAACCAGTCTGATCTCAGTGTCAGTATCAACCCAGTGATACTTTGGTCAGAAACCTCAGTAATTCAACAGAAACCGGTCTTCACTCAGTGCAGTGGCTCTAAACCAGGCTGGATGTGGTTTTTAAATAAAGAGCAGGGAAAAGGAAATCTGTCCACATAAATACACCTTCCAGCAGTCCTCAGATAAGCTGCTGGTATTCTGATCCAGGGCTCTTGTTCTCTGTCATTGTGCACTTTGAAACTGAGCTTGATTAAAGTATTGATGCATAATTGATGTCACTTTGCTCAGTAATCTCCATGCAGGTCTTTCTGGTTTGAAGTTTGATTGCGATTTCCACTGAACAAAGCCTGAGTCGTACATGAACTGTCGACCAGTCCTTTAAATTTGAGACGATGAAGTAAAAGTAACCCGACACGCTCATTGTGTACATACTCTTACAGTGCGGAGCTTTCTTGGCCCACATGAGAAATCCCCACAGACCCACACTGTTTGTGTTAAATTGTCCCAATTAACGCCGTCAACAGGCACCGAGGTTTACACTAGCACTGAATCAACTCGTGTTCCTCCACCCCGCTAAGCTCCCCAAATGGTTCACACCTCAGTGTTTGTGTAAACACATACTCGGGGAGCTAAACCGCCTGGCTTAACCTGAGTTTAGCCCCGCCGAGCCGCGGCTTATCTGCCCGTTTCAACAGCGATTCCTTAACAGAGCTTTTTAGCTCGGTGGCTGTGCGAGGCAGAGAGGAAGGCCTCAGAGATCAGAAGTGAAGCTAAACGCTTATTTCTTCTGTGTGCTGTGACACACACTCCATGTCACGTTCGTCCTGGACTGTACTCAACATCAGTCTGGTCATTTTCTTCACTAATTGCTATTTTTGGTTTGGGAAAACCAGAGATTTGCAAGTCCAAAAACAAAAGATACCCAGCTTATCATCACACAAAAGAGAACAGAAAAGATCTGTTAAAATTACAATATCTTGCATTTACTTTTTACACTGGTTTTACCTTTTATTTTTGGTAGTTGTGCTAATAGTAATTATATTGTGGTAAGAAAGAAGCAGTGTTTCTTTGTTGTGTGTATCCAGTCTTGTGGTTTCTTTGAGTGTGTGTTCAAGTCTCCTAGTTCTGCCGTTTGTGAATTCCACCTCCGTTCCAACACATTTCACGTTCAACACACTGAGAAGGATCCAGTTCGATGGCGTTGTAGACTCCCTCTTCCTGACTCTCCAGCAGGTTGCACTGATGACGTAACCCCCCCCAAATCCCCCCCCCCCCCATCCCCCACCACCTCCACCTCCTCCACCGCTCCTCCCAGCCGGGCCACACTCAAGCAGAGCAGTCAGAAGAGAAAACGAACCCCGGGCCTAACAAATACATGAAGGTTTGGTTTGGCTAAATCCCGCAGATAATGGCCACTGTGTCAAAGACTAAAGATAGCGGGAGGGGTGGTGGTGGTGGTGGTGGTGGTGGTGGAGGAGGAGGAGGAGATTACTCCGGCGTTTTGCATCAGTTGCTTTCTGCTGGGTGGCCCGGCTTGTCAAAAAAAAAAAAAAGAGTGAAAGATGGATAGAAAGAGAGAAGGAGAGAAAAGCATTTAACGCGGCGCATTGAGGAGGAGAGGGCTCTTAATGCCATCAAAGCGAGGGGAGAAATCAGCCATTAATTTATTCTCTCACTCACACACACACTCACAATGTATGTTTTCAAGTCTTCTGAGGACATTGCATTGATTTTCATTAATTTCCTGCTAAGCGTTTTAAAACTGGACCGTAGCTACGTTACTGCCACTTCGCCTGCACTCATTACCACACATGCAGGCACTCAACACACACACACACACACACACACACACACACACACACACACATACACTTTAACATCCTTCTATCCTCCGAATGTTAGTTCATTCGGCAGCATGTGGCCCGAGTATGGAGGAAAGAAGTCATACAACACACTCAAACAACCACACACACTTATGTCCCAGTGCATGCAAGTGAAAATACAACACACACCCTTCTTCACACACCAACACAAGCAGGCATGCGCGCACACACACACTCTCTCATTTATGCATGCATGTTAACAGACACACACTTGTGTAATCAAGCAATCAGATAAAACTTGCTTACAGGCAGACAAACCCTCTTGTGCATGTATGCTGGGATGCATGCAACACACACACACACACACACATCCACACTTTCCTCCCCTTTTGTCCTCCAACTGTTGATAAATTCAGGAGCATCTGGTCCGCGCCAGCCTTGAAAGCCCATCAAGACTGAGGTTGACAAAATATTTCCACTGATCCTCTTTTTTGTCTGTCAGTGTGAGTGTGAGTGTGAGTGTGTGTGTGTGTGTGTGTGTGTGTGTGTGTGTGTGTGTGTGTGTGTGTGTGTGTGTGTGTGTGTGTGTGTGCGTGCGTCTGTGTGTGTGCGCGTGTGGGTATGCGTGTGCTTGCACCTTAAATGATTTGTGTGTGGATTGAATTATAGCCCTGACGTGAGGAGAAAAATTTTTCGCCCTTAGATTCAGGAGGAGGGGCAGATGACTGGGCTATTCAATGGCTGATAAGAACTGATGGAGAGGTTAATAAGCTACACACCCAGGTCATCACAGGCTTTTCACTGGTCTACAGAGGAGAAAGGAGGACGATGGTGATGAGTGTGTGTGTGTGAGTGTCGGTTGGAGTGCATCTCTTTAGTTTCAATATTTTATGCTTTCGACATGCCTTTAAATATCCTCTAAAACTTCTTCAATTTGAGTTTGTGCAGGTGAAAAAAAAATGTGTGTTTAAGCAAAAAGGTTGACTCTTCAAGTATGAATGCCCCCTGAACCCCTCGTGTACTAAACACATATGCAAATCGTTCAATTAAGAGTGTTGCTGGTGCAGCAGTGGATGGAGAAGCAGTGCAGCTAAGAATAGACCATGGCCAGTCCTCTCTCCACTAAGGGTCATATATAGACCTGCACACACACCAAGCATTAAAAAGTATGTGTATCTTTGATCAAACACCACATTTGGTCCAGAAAAAATTGTCTGCACTGAATCAAAGAGCTTTAGTTTATATTTATGAAGCGTTGTTGCTGCTCCTGCAGTCACTCACGCCCTTGTTAAATATCTTCGGTTAATTTATCATCAGAATTCATGTGTTTATTTTTCGTTTACTTTTCTTTATGTTAAGGTTTGAATCAGTTGGACAGGAATGAGCGCAATATAAGCTTCAGCCTGTGTGACAGCCTTATTACATGTGAGCAACAGGCAACTGGTTAAATGCTCATTATAGCACATTTTTGTGTTGTTCTCATCTCTTTTCTGCTGATTATACAGCATCCGTGTAGTATATTATTAACCAGAGACATGAGAAAGCAGGTTTTCTTTTAAACTTAAGGTTGTTTTGTGAATAAATGAAATATAGACATCTGTATTTTCTTGTATTTTGAAGCTTTACCTCTTCTGCATGTTTTATTTTTTGGACGGCAGCCTGCCTTTTCTGTCACTCACAAACGCAGCTCAGACTACTTTTATTTCCCACAACTCCCCTGTGTAACCTGAGGCTAGAAGCAAGCTCCCCCGCTGAGCACAAGACAAAACACTCAAACAGAAAAAACAGACTAATCTCTCTCTCACTCGGCCTCTTTTCTCTCACTCTCTCTCTCTCCCTCTCTCTCTCTCTCTCTCTCTCTCTCTCTCTCTCACACACACACACACACAGTACTTCAGCAGTGCTTGAGGAGAATATATGGAAATGTACTTGTGCAAACTGTAGCTGAGCTCAAACATGCTAGAATATGATCAGAAACAGCGGAACGTATAGAGAGAGGGATAAGCTCGACAAGAGCTCGAGGCTTTACAAGCAAGTACACCAAAACACGAACCTGTGAACAGCATCCAAAAATATCCAGAAAGATTTTTTTTAAGTTCCTTTGTACTGTAATAACTTTTAAATCTTGTATATGTAAATGAAAGCAAATCTGATGCTATAAATTTTTAGTAGAGATATATTGAAAAAAAACCATTTTTGAAAAGTTGTGACATTCAGTGCGTATCTTCTTTGGAATAGTGATATACTGTGCTGTACCCTGCAGGGTAGAAAGTGCAGTGCAGCAGGTGTCTTCAGATTGAATCGCTGATTGATTAGAAAATAACACTTCACAGCATCACTTCTTTTGGTGGACGTAGTCCTGATTTGCCCCCTTTGTACATTTTGTAATTAATATAAAGTTCCCAATCTGTTCAAACAAATATCACTCCAAAACCTCCAGAACTAAAATCGGTTCAGGTCAAAGGCAATGTGAAAATGGAAAACTTTCGTTGCGTTCCGGGTGTGCGTTTACATGACCACGGTGCACTGAGCGACTGGAAATTTAACTTTTAGAAAATGCTCCATCTCCATCTCCGTGCAAACGGAGAAAAATGCAACTTCTCCGGAACGTTTCTAGTGTGTCTGCATGAGTAGATGGACAATAACAACGCAGTGTGCATCCAGAGCATCATGGCTCCCAGTGCTTAATCTCCTGGATTTAATAATTTTAGAGTTGACTGTTACCTGGAAAAGCAGTCCTGCTTGGTCGTCTGTTCATACAAATTTCTGTGTTCTCCCAGTGTTAATATTGTTCTCTGCATGCATGTGTGTGTGGTTTCATTGCCAAATCAACCAACAGCACTAACAAGTGGCCCTACTAGAAAACTGTTTTCAGACGTTTCCATGTTAAAAGGACCTCACTTTCAAAACTTTGCCATGTAAACACGCTTTTCTGAAACAAAAATGCAAAAGTGATGCGTTTTCACTCAAAACATGGTGTAAACGTCACGTCTACTGCAACTTTACTAAAGACTTGTTACGAGTTACTCGTTAGAAAAACCAACAACATGGTGTCTGTTTACATACGGAGCGGTTTGTCCTTCGATCCCATGAATTGGTGCTTTGATCCTCAACATATTCTGCAGGCAGCACCATAACAGATGTCCTACTGTTAGCGGCATTAGCATAAAGCTTTATCCACAGTGGCTGTGATTAGCATTAAACAAACGTTTACATCTGTGTTTATTAGAATACTCCATTTCAGTGTAATTGTTACTTAGTTTAACTTCTAACCGATAGATAACTCCATTGTTTTCTGAAGAAGCTCATTTTTAAATTAAAAGTAAGACTAAAGAGCAGCTGTTTCTACAGTTTTTCAATCATTGGAACTCTGTATTCTCATACTGCTTGACCTCTGACATGTTGACTGTCATCCTGGAGCTGAGAGGAACCAGAATCAGCTGGCATTGAGCCGGAGCAGGTGTAGCTGAAGATGTTTTCCCACTGATCATCACTGCTGGCATTGAGGTGGTTGATTGAGGAGTCTCGCCCACTTTGTGTTGCAGCACTGAAGCTTAATAGAAGCCACCCCCCAAAGGTCCAAGCAAAGGCTCTCATTCTGAAAAAATAGAAGGAAAAAAAAAGACTCTGAGCAGGACCCTAGCATGGGGTCTCCCCTCTCTCCGCTCCCCCTTCTTGTCCCAGGGCTAATAGGGAGACGCCGGGCGCCTTTCCTGCTCCCTATCACCCACTCACCTTAATAATAAAAGAGAGCCCCCTGTGGAAAGGGGCTAGCAGGAGCTGGCGAAGATCACGCTGGTAATAGGATGATGCCTTTTTGCCTTTTGTCATGAGATTATGAACGGGGATAGCCTCTCCTCGCCTCTCCTCTCTGCTCCTCCACTCTTCTTTTGCTCTTCCCACACACAGCTACAGACGTCCTGGAGGGCCCTGTCGAGCTGGAGTGGAGACAGGCGTAACCGAGGCTTTGTTGCTCTCCTTGTATGGTAAAGGGCTCGCTAATGAAATACCTTTTAGGGGGTATCGGCAGGTGAGCTCCCCAATCAGGCATTTCGGCGAAAACACACACAGGCGCACATACACTCACATATTCTCCCGTCTCCTCTCATCTGCCCCCTCTTGCTATATTAATTACCTGAAGTGCCCCAGCCTCGCAAAAAGCCCTCGATTCTGCCACCCTCCTCCCTCTCTTCATCCCGCACGACAGCAACAACGACCTAAGCTAGCCTAAAGTGTGTGTGTGTGTGTGTGTGTGTGTGTGTGTGTGTGTGTGTGTGTGTGTGTGTGTGTGTGTGTGTGTGTGTGTGTGTGTGTGTGTGTGTGTGTGTGTGTGTGTGTGTGTGTGTGTGTGTGTGTGTGTGTGTGTGTGTGTGTGTGTGTGTGTGGTGGAGGGGGGGGTGCTGCAGCAGAAAGGGAAAGATGATAATAGTGGTAATGAACACGGGTGACAATAATGAGAAAGGTAATTGAGAAATGTTGTATGGCAGGCCCCCTGATTTTCCTTTTTCAGCCTCAAGCTAAGTGGGGACAGGTTGAAAATCATCTTATTTAGAGCTCTGTTAAATGCTTCGCGTTGAGTGTCGAGAAAGAGAGGATGTGTGACGCTAAAGCTAAAGCAAGCTGACAAGCATAGAGCAGTGATACAGTGGGCTAATGGGTTAGCGAGCGCGTAAAGTCGCCGTTGACTTCAGACAGATTTCCTTTTTCTTTTTTTTTTTCCTTTTAATTTCTGCTTGAAGTTGAGTGGCGTGGTCAAAACAGCCTGTGCTGCACTGTTAGGATTATTGTTAAACACCTTAATGCTTCACTGCGGCCCTTTTCTTTTTCCAGTCGGCTCGCTTTGATTGTTTCCCACCGTTTGTGTTTCTGTCTGTGAGAGACATCGCTCTCTCTGAGACTGTACATGCATCGAGCGCTCGCCGTTTGATCACTCAGCGTGTCCGCGTGTAATTGTGGCCGCGCATTTGTTCTCCTTCCATCTTATGTTTACTGTAAGGTGTGTGTGTGTGTGTGTGTGTGTGTGTGTGTGTGTGTGTGTGTGTGTGTGTGTGTGTGTGTGTGTGTGTGTGTGTGTGTGTGTGTGTGTTGCCTCTGTCTCCTCCTGGCCTTCTCACCCAGGCTGAGATAGAGACAGGGCGGTCTGGGCTTTAACAGACAGAGGCTGCCTCCACCAGCCCATAGTCTGCCACTCTCTGATAATGTTTATTGATTTGTAGCAAAAACACAATTTGATGGAGCTGGGGGAGGAGGAGGAGGAGGAGGAGGAGGAGGAGGAGGGGTGGGGGTGGGTTGGGGGGTGAGAGAAGAGAGGAGAGGAGTAGTGTGTATGTGTGTGATTGTCACGGCTAGGCTGGGTCTGATCGACAAACGGAGAGAATTAAAAACTCCGGGAGAGGCATTTGTTTTGTTACATTTTATTGCTTCTTTATTTGATTTAGAATTTCATTTACTCAAACACATTTGTGAGGATTTAGTGAAGTGGTGCTCAAGACCAGATGAAGACAATGAAACTGAATTTGTGTCAGCAAAAGATGTTTAATGTAATATTTATACGAAACGCCTGCAATAGTTCAGAGCCTGAA
Organism: Salarias fasciatus; assembly: GCF_902148845.1. Classification (NCBI taxonomy): domain Eukaryota; kingdom Metazoa; phylum Chordata; class Actinopteri; order Blenniiformes; family Blenniidae; genus Salarias; species Salarias fasciatus. The sequence continues at coordinate 4,857,037 of NC_043757.1, forward strand.
TTCTCACATCTGAGACCAACTGGAAAGTGTGTGTGTGTCTGTATGCTGGAGTGTGTGTGTCTTGAGGCGAAGCCTCCTAATATGAACATTTCATCTTCGGAGTCAGTCTATTATGTGACCTCTGTTTGCCCGAGCCACCGCCCGCCTTCACCTCTGAGGTGGAGGGACCAGAGGTGTCTGGAGGTTGGTTTACTGTTAGCTCTCAGGTCAACTGTGTTTGCCCACCATGCTGTGCGTGCGTGCGTGCGTGCGTGTGTGTGTGTGTACGAGAGAGAGGAGTGTGTGTCTAAGGAGGGAGGAAGGAGAATACTGGCTGGTAAAGTGTCCCTGAATTCAGATGTTCCAACAGTGACACGATGAAGCCGAATGTGCTTCACAGCCCTGAAACACACTTATTTAACACCACTTAGTTTCACAGGCTTAATTACTGATCACAAACAGTTCAGATAATGTACAGTTGGGTTCGTATTCAGTAGTTTAGAGTTAGCTCAACTGTTTGTTTTCTCTGGAATGTCAGACACGGTTGGAGATTCCAGATCCGAAACCATCAAAATGGGGATTTTTGATCAGATTGATAGGGACTGACTTACCACATTGGTCCAAATATGAGATGCTCATCAAAAATGTCTACACAAAGCCAGTGTTACCAGACGTGATGAGGGTTGTGAAGGAACTGGATGGGTCGTGGATTCGATTTCTTCCCTTTCAAAGCAGCGCAGAACTTCACTGCTGATTTGAAATCCTTGTTTGCCTCAAAGCTTTAAACACTTAAAACTTAAATCTTTGAGCAAGACTTTGAACCCTAACTCCCTCTTCATGTTCCTTTTGCATGGCATTCGTCACCTTCAGTGTGTGAATGGCTGAATTTTACCAACAATGAAAAAATGAACCTGAAATTGCCAAAGTTTTAAGTTTCACCGTATAAGTGAATGTCTGTTTACATTAACACGACCGTCCTTTACAGATCAAAAACAAACACATAGAGCTCCGCAGATCCCCTGCCTCCGTGGCTTCACTCGGCCGTCGTTGCTCTCATGCTGCGCCTTCGGCTGCTCCTCCCACAGCACCCTCACCTCCATCCATTCAAAGTCGTTTTGATGCAGCCTTTTCTAGTGATTGATTGGCTTGTTAATAAGATCCAGCCCGCCTGTAGCTGGCTCCTCATCCCTCCAGTTTGAGCATCAAGTCACCGTTCATTGTGCGGACCTGTTGATTGATGGCCGAAATGTTGTTTCTGAGATGCTCGTTTTTGATTTTCAGCCCTATTTCCACAAAAACAAAATAAATGAAAGCAGCAAGTCTAAAATCTTCTCCGTTGTCTACTTCACACCTGCCACAGACATCACAGTTACCTTTAATGTCACATCAAGTCATATCTTTTTTTTTTTTACCTCTCTGTAATGCACTAAATATTGCCTGTTATAACCACTATTAATACCACCATGAAGAAAAAATGCAACACTGTGGCTGAGCCGTGCTCATGATCAGTTCACAGGAGCCTTTATAGACTCAGTCTCAGGATAATTATACCCTGCTGCTTCTTGATCACAGTGGCAGGTAAACATTTTTGCCCTGAGTCCCATTTTGAGATTTTTGTTACCTTGATCTGTAATCAGGAGGAAAGCTCTGAAGCTTCATATCCAGCATGCTGACACACGGATAGACCTTTGAATAATGTGTTAATGAGAAAACAAATAATTATGGAAAAGAGCCAATTCAAACTTCATACTTCTCTCTCTCCCTCTCTCTCGCTTTTTCTCTCTTTTGTGAATTGTAAAGCAAGCAGTGGTTGACAAATGACACCAGTGGAAAAGGCACTCATTGTACCTCGGTGCAAGAGGAGGGTTTTTCCTTTTTCTTTTTTCTCCTTCCTTCGTATTTTACTTTCCTCCTTTTTCGGTGTGAGGAGGAGGAGGAGGGAGGTAGAGAGGGAGGGAGGGAGCTAAGTGTGAATCGGTTAATGTGCTCCCATTCAGCAGACATTATACACAGGTTCAATAAAGCAGGAATCTGCTCTATACGCTGGCACCATTGTGCCATTGAGGACAGCTGAAAAAAGGCCTCGTACAAGGCTCCGTGGAAAAAAATAGCCCTCAGCAGCACTCCAGTAGAGAGCGGAGAAGAATGGAACCGGGCAGGAGAAATCACATGTGCAATGTAGAGGAGACTGAGAGAGCGAGGGGAGGGGAGCAAGGGCTCTGATTCTTCCACATATCATCTCAAGTGTTGTAATGTTGCCGAGCTGTGTGTTGTGTGTTCTTCTCTTGAACGCGCTGAACATAAAACCCCACGGTAGGTCTTAAATGTGCACTAAAACCTGTTGGAATGAGTAAAACCCATCAAAATCAAACATTTATTAGAATTTATGATTTGAAAAACAAGTTGGATTTATAATATCTAGTCCTGTTTAATTGTGGTACAGTCATTGCAATATTTGAAAATGAAGTATTTTAAATAACTCTTTGAAACCAGTCACAATATTAGATGTGATTTATCTGCATTTAAATGTGTTAGAGATGTGAAAAATTAATCGAAATTCAATATATTTATGTACTTATGGCATTTAATCAACAAAACATAATAAAGACAATAAAGAAAAGACAACTGTTTATGTTGAATTAAACTTTTCTCAAACAGAGGAACAAAAGCTTGGATGCATCAATGCCTCTTTTAAAGGACATGTACAAGTTTGAGTACTAACCAGGTACCGATGCGAGTGATTACTAAATGCCCTAAAGCCCAATTCATACTCCATACTCAAATGATGCACAAAGGCTGCGTTACCGTGAACCACCTCCTCTCATTGTGAATGTCCTTTTTAAATTTTTTTTTTTTTTTCATCTTAGCAGATTTTTTCTAAGGCCTTTCAAGCAAGAGAATTATTGAATACTTGATTGCTAATTAAATATTACTTTTAGAAATTCTATAACTCCATTTGGTTGAAGCTGCTCCCCTCTGTTATAAAGACCATAAACAACCAAACGGAACCCCACTTCTGATTGAAGTTGTGTCATGTAGACACTCTGATCTGATTGGAGTCGTCCTGTTTGAATAAAGTTGGAGTAGGACTGGAAACAACACGTCAGATTGTTTTCTGCTTCAGCAGCATGTCGGTGATGTATCCTCACCTCAGACTGCGTCGCGGTATGTTGAGAAAAACTGTGTTGGCGAAATTCAGCTGTTCAGTGTAGGAGAAAACATGATGAAACTCAACAGGAAAAATGGTTTTTTGGTTTTAATATTCCAAAAGAAATGAAAAAAACTTGATTATTCAAGCTAATGGTATCAGTATCTTTAATAGTGGTGGATTTCTGAATAAAACTTGACAGGGAAACGTGCACATGGCACAAGGCATTATGGGATTGCTCCATTGACTTAATCGAGTGATAATCAGAACATCTTTATCTGTCAACACGTAGAGTGAAACGATACTTTGATAGCTAATCAATTAATTAAAAAGAGGAATATAAAATGAATATACACCCACAATAAAATGCAATACAGTATAACCCAACATTTCCACATGTGAACCAACACATTAATCTGATCACTTTATTCAGTGTTCATGTAAACGGGACAATCTGATTCCTCAACTGCAAAGAATTCAATCAAATTGATAAAAAGTGGCCATGAAAAAACAGCTAGTCCAATTATGTATTAAGAAATAAAAATTGATTTTACACTGATTCCTATCTGAATCATTGACAAAAGCATCCTCTTGTAAATACTTGCACTTAAAATGCTTATTATGCTCAAAATTATGAATTCATGGTTTTTCAGGAGTTTGTGGGCAAAAGTTTATTTCATTGAAATAGTGATGATCAGGTCTTGCCAGGCAAAGAGGAGAAAATGGTTTGAATCAGCTGTGAGAAGTAAACAGAGACAGAAGAAGTGTTTAGTTTGTTTTAATGATGAAAAAAGGTTTTCCTCCATAGTTTGTGTCCAGAGCAGCCGAACCTTTACTCTCAGTGTCTCCTTCCTAACAAGACACTCCTCTCCTCACATTAATTAAATCAAGTCTTCAGCAGGCTCCTTACACACTCACTACCCCCGTCCATCCCCCCCGTACACACACACACACACACACACACACACACACACACACACACACACACACACACACACACAGCCCTGCGGCCCTCTCTGCAGACCCCTCTGATTAGTCCGGCCCCCGTCATGCATATTCACATGGCTGCAGTGACAGCCTTTTAACGAGCTCTTACCTAATCACAGGAAACAATGTTCATCCTGTTCTTTTTATTCCTTCTTTTCTCATTTCCTTTCATCTGTCCTCGGCTTTCATCCCCCCCTCGATCCCCGCTGATATCAGACGCTCGGGCGGAGACAACCAACGACAAGGGAGACACAAGCTTCGGCTCGGCCCTAAATAAAAAACGCAATTCAGAAAGTGACTTGAGCACAAGAGGAGAAGTTCAGCTGTATCTCCTCCTCCTCCTCCCCCTCCTCGTCTTTCTCCTCCTCCTCCTCCCCCTCCTGCTCCTCCTCCCCGCCTTTTTACATGTCCGATAGACAAATTGGATTAGCAGCTATTGGATTAAATGACAAAATGGTGGGATAAGAAATGAGATGAACGTGCTGTGATCGGAGCTTTTAATGTTTCTCTTTCTGTCTCGTTCATTTCCGTCGTGTTATCCAAGCCCGCTCCTTGAAGGCACACAGAGAAAGTTCCTGAAAAGGAAAGAAAACAACAGTCCTGCTCGTCCGGTTATTGTAATCCATAGCATTGAAACAGACGGTGTGGGACAGCATGGTGGAGGAAAGCAAACCAGTAACTCTTGGGAACTCACACTGGCTGTGGAATTCTCAAAAATATGCACTTAGAGTTAGTTTTGCTGCCTTTTTTTTTTTTTTTTTTTTCCCAAAATAACTCACAATATCAGGCAATTTTGCAGTATGTTTAAGACTAAATAGAGAAAGTCAGATAATAAATGTGTGACATACCGGTCTTTATATGAGTTCAGAACTGTAGTTTTCTGCTTTTTTTCATTTTCTAGATCTCATGCTCATGAACAGTGTGACTGACCAAATCTGAAATATAACACATCTGAAAGTCTGAAACATCCTTCTTTTATTTTCTGTTCTCTAGTAAAAATTTCTCCGGGCATTCGCCTGATTTCCATTGAGATAAATCACCCAAATTCAGTCTCTGTACCTTGAAATCCAGACAGGTTTGATCCATTGTCAGATCTGTTGCAATGCAAATAACAAACCCGTTTGGATCTTGATATTTTTGGCTCGCATTCAAATAAGTTCCTGGATGAATGATTGTTGGTCCTGTTGAGTATCTGCTAAGTGTTGGTCACATTCAGCGGTGCAGATCAGGGCTGTTCCAGCAGGCGACTCAGGCCGTTTGCTCTACATCTTCAAGGGAAATTGGAAAATTTTATTACATTGTGGGGGTCCGTTTACATGACACCAGCACTGGGAGTCACTGACGATGCAACTTTTTCAATGCGATCTTGAAGGTGGAACTCTGAAAACGTTTGGACTCCGTCTCCACGGAAATGGGGGAAAACACCACTTTTCTGAAACACTGCATGTAAACCATGGACGAAGTAACGAGCTGTTAGTAATGTTTACATCGTATTGTTCCCTGTGCGCAAGTGTGTGGTTTCATTACAAACTAACCAACAGCACCAGCTCATTGTCCAACATGCTAATTGCATCATTTTCAGCGTGCCTGATGTTTCAGCGTTTACTGTGTAAATGTGAAACTTTCCTACAGAGAGGATTCAAAAAAGTTGACCTCTTTCAATTTTAGGCCAGTATTCATAATATAATTGCTGATGGACAATATTTGGTTCCCAAACGTTTCTCCTAGAATTTCCTTGAACCTGGATTTGAAAAGCTGTGAACCCTCTCTGATACTTGAAAACATTACAGCGAAGCCAAACAGGAGCGGTCTCTCGACTTTTATAAACTGATTTATTGCTGTTTGCTTCAACATGGTCAAACCGAACATTGAGGAGTTTAGAGCAGACAAAACATGGACCTTCCCCCTATACTCTGCAGCAGACCCGTTTTACATTTCATCGTAGCACTTGTGAGATTGTTTTGTTGGTTTTACTTTATCTTGTGGTTTTGTGACCTTGGAGGGGTTTTCTTACAGAGAAGCATCTGATCTCAATGGGACTTTCTCCTGAAATCAACGTGTAAAAGAAGAGATAGCAGATTCATTAATATTTGACCACTAAATGCATTATTGTTCATGATAAGATTAGACTCTTAATTCAAAAGCAGTGCAGTGCAGCGGCGGCGGCTGTCTGACCACCTCAGGGTGGGTTTCATTATTCCTATCTACACTGACTGGAACAGTGGCCAAGATGGCTATCTTAATCTTATTTGGCTATTGAGGCACATGTTCCCATTTCATCCTCTCTCTCTCTCTTTTTTTTTTTTTTTTTTTTTTTTACATTTTTCCTCATTTCTCTCTCTGTAGTTTTTCCACCATCTCTCATAAATCTGTGCGACCTATGCTAACCAGGCTCTCCTTCATGCCCGGAGGAGAGCAGCCCGCCTGCATGCAGACGCCACTTTGTGTCATCGTATCCCGGCCGTGTTTGTGAGGCGGCGAGAGTGAAACAAGAGAAGAGTGAGACAGGCGATCAGATAGAGGGGGTTGTTGGGATACGTCTATCGCTTGTATCTCCGCTCCACGCGTGCGCCTGCCTCGATCGTATCTTCTGTTCCTCGTCGCAATGATAGCTGAGGTTCCGCCGAACATGATATTAATGATGATAAAGTTTCCTGTCGGTGGGGAAGCCCCCGTCTATCTCCATCAGACATATTCCACTAACCCTTTGATGTGCTGATCAAACATGGCGCACGTGCCAAATTTATTGCTGCAGCCTCGGCGGAGTTTGGCCCGTTTCCGCTCTGCCCCGCTCGGTGTTGAAGCACCGAGAAGTGGCGTGTAAGGCAAACAGCAAGACCCAGAGTGCGACCTGCCAAACTGCCAGATGCTTTGATCCAAGATGGCCTCCTGAGAGCCAGCATGGATGCACAGCGTCTGGAAGCCAAGACTGGATTCACAGACACAGTGTCAGTGCTGCCTGCCAGCGACATTTACACCATTTGTCTTCAGACAACACAAACAATCAGCAGTTTTTTTTTTCTTTTACGACTGTTGTCACTTTAACATTACAAGATGGACTCATCCAAAAACACAATCTGGATCCTTTTTTTTATGTCCATGAAATGCAGTGCAGATTTTCATTTATCATTCCTTTTTTTTCCTCAGTGTTTCCTCAGTGTCTATTAGGTGATTCTAAAAAAAAACAAAAAAAAAAAACAAGGAAATGATTACATTTGTTGCTATAAAAGAGATATACAGAAAGCTTTTAAATTAAACTCAAAGACTTGTTTTATATAGTATTTTATAAGGCACAATAGTCCAGATATACAGTATACAGCAAAAGTCGCTTTTATAATTTATCACTTTTTTTTTTTTATTTATTAACATTTTACAGACAAACAGTTATATTAATCAATAAATATAAACTTCATTTGTCAGGACTCATCAAGCCATCTCTGTTAGGAGCAAGTTCGGCTGTTTTATTTAACCTAAATCACAATCACAGTGTTATTTTCAACAAAATGTTATTCCATTTTCTTTTGTAATTTTTCTTTTTCAAACTTAAACATGACTCAAAATACAGAGGGCTTTTAAAAACAAAGTTTACGCAGTACTTTAAAAAAAAAACATCAAAAATGTTACTGAAATAATAAAAGTTTAAAAAATGACGTTCAAGGAATAAAACAGAGTAACACTTTCTGAAATAGATATTATTCCAAATTTACAAGAGTAAGATTAGATCATATTAAATCCATCACTGAAAGGAACGGAAACCAGAAAAACATATTTAAGACTCAGGAAACAGAGGAAAGTGTGTGTGTAAACTGTTTCCTCTTTGTGATCCTGATTGTTGAGTTTTGATGCGTCTGTCTCTTTAAGAGTCAGGTAGCATCTGGAGGTCAGAGGTCGCCCTGAAGGGAGGCGGATGCTGAGCATCTGTCGGTCGTCCTGCCTCCATCCTTCCTCCACCCCTCACCTGCTCTCCCCGCTTTCCTCCTTCCTTCCACCCTTTTCTTACCTCCTCTCCTCCTTTACCCTACCTTTCCTCTGACCTCCCCCCCACCCCCCACCCCCCCTCCTCCTTCCCTTCCCTGAGATGCGTCTGCTGGCTGCTGGCTTGCTAACGGTGGGGGATATAGCTTTATAATCCCCCTCCGTCTTCCAACCCGCCTCGCCACAATGTCACAGGAGCTTAATATTTGCCATTATTATTTGCTTGTTTTATTTGACTTGGAGGCAGCACAATGACCTGTCAGCGCCGGCTTTATCCCTCCTCCGAGTGTCGTCCATTTCAAAGTTGACTACAGTAATCCACGAGCCCCCGATTCCGCTAAATCCTCGAGCTTTCTTTCATTCGCTTGCTTTTTTCCCCCCCCTCTCCCTCTCTCCTCCTCCTCCTCCTCCTCCTCCTCCTAAATGAAATTACATACATCTGCTGGCTCAGAGTATCACAAATGTCCACACACTCACCGGTGTCCACACACACACCACACACACACACACATCAGTCTGCCTTTTGTCATCAGTGACGCATTGGCCCGTGTGTGTAACCAATAATACTGAAGAAAAAACACCAGTTAAATCAGTTGTTAAGTCTGCAAACACACATTATTCAAGACGTTTACTCTAGAATATGTATAAAAATTTTTAAAATTTGGAATTTGCGGGTGTTTATAGAGTCTGATAACCAAAAAAAAGAAAATATCCTTTTTTCTTTTGTGTGTGAATTATTCACAAATTGTATTTCTTTTACTTTTTAATATTTCACAGTTAATACAGTGACGATAGTTTTTAGGTTTTATTCTGTGTGAGTCCACCGGCCGGCCATGTTTGACCCTCTGTCAGAGGATTTTGGCCTGTGAACCACATGTTTGACTCCCTGAATTAAATCCCCTAAACTGCATTAAGATAGTGACGTTTATAAAATGCTTCATTAATTCACAGAGGCGTCCAGTGGCAGTGGTGCAGTGGTTCGCCTGCCTGTCTCATGGCAGGGAGGACACGGGTCTGAAGCTAAAATAAAATTATAGAGCCACTCAAGAATTCCCCCATTAACAAATAACAGAGCAGAAATGTATTGTGGGAATCGCAGCACCAAAGCTGCACAAGTAATTTCATTAATAATCTCTTAATAAATGAATGGTCCTCACTGAGAGCTAAAACAACACAACATATTACATACTTAGATGTTTTTGTTTGATTTTTCGCCTTTTTTTTCCCGTAATATTGCTGCTGCTGCTGCTGCTGCTCATCTCACGTCTGTAGACTCTACTCATTTAACAGAAAAAAAAACAGTTAATTTTTTTCAATTCATACATGTAATGACAGGTTTTTGTGTAAAACCTTCATATCACCATTAAATAGTTCAAAATTCACAAATTTTTTTGTATTTGTAGAAGTTCGACTTTTGTATTTGCACAGGTAGAATAACAGGTGGAATCATGTCTGGTGTAGAAATGAGCTGCATATTGAGGTCGACAGTCTGAGTTACACTGACTTCCTTTAAAGCAACCAGATACTATTTTACCAGTAATTGAGTAAATAAGAACCGACTGAAATCACAGTGAAAAAAACCTTTTTTTCAGAGATCAGATCTGCTCCTTACAGTTATGTCTTTTAATGTCTCTGATGGAACCTTTCTGGGAGTTTTTTTTCAAGGTTTGAAGTTTGAACAGAATCATAATGCTCGCATCTTTAAAATGTGAAGAGTCATAACAACTTAATCCGGCAGTGCTGGTCGACTGGTGTCTGCTCAGAACCCAGCTTGAATGATTTGCTCTCTTGTGCAGTTTGCCATCGACACACTGTCTTTATGAGTGTAAATTTGTCTGTAGATTAGCGGCAGTGTGTGCACGAGTGACTGTCTCTGTTGTGGTATTCCTGGAACCATGCTCTGCAGGAAAACCAAACATTTCCTTCCTGCTTTTTCTGGCTTGTATAAATGACATGTGAGATTGATAATCCGTCTTATAAACACGTACAAGTTATTCTTCACACATTTGTCCTGTTCAGTCATTTTGATCTTTGCATCATAAATCATAACAGTCATCCGACTGTTATCTGATCGCGCTGCTTTCTATGACCTGGGAGCATGCGGAGCTTCTCTATTGGACGTGTTTTGTCTGCACTGGTTGCTCGTAAAGCCGGGGCCCCGGGCGTGGGCGTCGCTCGCATTAGCCGTGTGTCTGAGCCCGG